>NC_045426.1:623829275-625046150 GCF_902635505.1 Sarcophilus harrisii | reverse complement strand
AATGTTATTATTTATGGTTCTCAGAGATAGAAGATGAGGCTCAGAAATGTAAAATGATTTCCCTAACTTCACATATTTAGGAGGTACTGAAACCAGGACTGAAATCCAGTTCTCTTGATTCTTGTGACCTGAACTCTTTCCATTTTATAATATTGTGTTGTGCGCTTTCTAGAGCCCCGATGCTGAGGTGCCAAAATATACTGTTGGGACTAGCTCTCTGGAGGATTTCAGGACCAGCCCGAGTCCTTGGTGTTAGTGGAGGAGTGAAGTAGGCAGGAGACCCACAAGGATGGTCAAAACATGGAGTTCATTTGTTCCAAATTCTCTCAGCCTTATATACCCTAATACTCTTATATAATCAAAGCAACATTGCACATACAGGACCACATAAACAACTTGCTATTGTGTGTAGTTTGCCACCTGGTATCACTCTGCTTCAATCACAGCACAGGTTGTCACTGCCCCTTGACTTCTCAAGAAGGCAGAGAGCCTCGGGGGGAGATGGGGAGTTGAGCCAGACACTGTTAGCAAGTTCCCTTTAGGATGAAGGGTCTTATCCCTCACCACAGTTCCCCCACTGTCTGTGGCCCTCTACATCTCTCCCTTTCTTTTGTTTTAATTGAAGCAGGTACACATCATTGGTTAAATTTATCATGATATGAGGAATCACAAAAGCAAGCAGTAATATAACAAACAATATAAATAAGATAATCTGAAAGACTTCCATGAGTCCCAGGAGGAGGGTCCACACATACATCTCCTTCAGCAGCCAAGAGATAGTCCAAAGCCAATCTATTGTCCATCACTTCATGTGTCAGGGAATCCAATGATTCCTGCAGGTTTTGAAGTCCTGCATCAGTCTCAGTAGCAATTATTTTTATGATCATGGTAATGTTCATGAATCTATTGCCATACACATTGGGTTAATAGCCATGCTTTTTTCAGTGGCACATGTAGTCAGAGATCGAACCAGCCGATGTTTCTTGGGTCTTCTCCTTCATTTCAAGGGTCTACTCTGTCTCTCTGCAGTGGACAAGGCGAATGCGGCTTGTTGGCACCTATCTGATTCCTTCTCCACCTGTAGAGATACAAGCAAACCCTCTCCCCCAAGCAGTTAATCTATCTGGTCCCTTCCATTCACCACTTTCTGGGTCTCTCCACATCACCTGGTGATTGTCTAAAGATAGTGGAGCTGCTCACACTAGACACTGCCCTTCTGGAGGGTTATGAAACCTGCCGGAGCCAGTGCATCTTTATCAAAAATAAAAAAATTAATAATATAGAGTTAAGTTTAGAAGTTCTTTAGAGTTATCTGTAGCTCCCCCTTTCTTTTGTTTTTGGAAGAGTGTCTTGATGTCTCTGTTTCTCTTCTCTACTATTGCCTGTCCTTGAGGATTGAAGGATATGTCAGTGGTGTGTAAAATCTGATACTATGCACAAAAGTGTGCAGAATGTTTAGAAGTATATTCGGGTCCATTGTCTGTTTTTATTGCTTGTGGCACACCCATAATGGCAAATGCTTGTGTGAGGAATTCAGTGATCACTCGGGCTGTCTCTTTTGCTGCTGGCATTTCAAAAGTGAATCCTGAAAAGGTGTCTACCACAATGTGGATAAAAGACAGGTGACCAAAAGATTTATAATAGGTCACATCCATTTGCTAAATTTCATTGGGTCTCAAACCACAGGGGTTCTTCCCTGGAGGCAGTGTAGGAGTGTGGAAAGGAAGGCAAGCTGTTCAGGCTTTTACTATGCTCCTAGCTTCCTCTCTTGTTATTCCAAATTGTAAACGTAAAGCTGGAGCAGCCTGATAATATTTAAAATGAGATTCTTGGGCTGCCTGAAATAAAGGAATATTGGCTAACATGGTTAGAAAGTGATATGCCTTTTAATTTCCATTAAAAAATAGGACCCTAAAAGGTCCATGTAGGAAGGGACATGTAAAATATATTTATCTGGATGTTTTCTCACTTGCTCTTGAAGTTCCTTAAAGAGCTGATATATATTAGAAGCTACAAATTGTATTTGGGCTGTGGCAATGCTTTGTACTAAACCTACTGAATAGTCTGATTCAGATATTATATTTACATCTCCTGGGTAATAAGTAAGAGCTATAATGATTGCATATAATTCGTTCTGCTGAGTGGATTGAAAAGGAGTTCAGACTATTCTTTTCATAACTAAGTCAGGACACATGCTATGTGTAACATGCTTATGTTACACAGCACAAATGTTATGTTTGGATGCATGTATAAAGATGGTTGGTCCTTTAAGAGGAAAGAAACCTGGTCTTCAAAAATCCATGGCCAATTATGTAATAGCCGGGGAGACCCATGTGTAAGATTTGGAGCTGTGGCCAATAAAATTTGCTACTCTGGGATGGTTTCACAGCACACATTAATTTGTGCATTGGTACAAAAGGTATATATCTTGTCAGGTCTTATCCCAGATAATTGTATTACTCAGATAATGGCCTTTATTAAGAGTCTAGCCACAAGCACTGGGTAAGGAGTAAGGCTTTGTTCTGGTTGTGCTGGGAGGTTCACCCACTATATCCCACTGTCTCCTTGAAGGACTGCTGTGGGTGCCTCTCTTGTAGCAAAAACTGTTATTTTCAAGACTTTTTAAGTGACTCTTTCAACCATATTGGATAAAGCCAGTTCAACTTCTCTCAAAGCCTCTTGGGCTTCTTTTGTAAGCTGCCATGGTGAGTTTAAAGCTGTCTCCCTTTAAAATATCATATAATGGTTGTAATTGATAAGTAGTTAAGCCTAACATTGGATGCATCCATTGGATATCTCCCATAAATTTCTGAAAATCATTTATGGTGTTCAATTTCTCTGTTCTTAAGGAAAGTTTTTGTATTGTAAGCACCTTAGGGTATACTTCATATCCTAAATATTGAAAAGAAGCATGTCTTTGAATTTTTTCTGAAGCTATATGCAATTTGTATTTCCTTAGTGTTTCTATGCTTCTAACATTTGCTCCTCAGGTACACACCCCAATTATATCATCCATGTAATGTAACAACATAACTTTTGGAAATGTTTTTCTTACTGGAGTAAGAGCAGCAGCAACATACATTTGACACATAGTAGTGCTGTTTTTCATTCCCTGTGACAAAACCGTGCATTCATATCTTTTATAAGGCTCAGATAAATTAACGCTGGCACTGACAATGCAAATCTCTTCATATCCTCCTTATCTAGAGGGATAGAATAGAAACAATCCTTAATGTCTATAATCCAAAGAGGCCATTCTCTAGGCAATTGAGTAGGAGATGGAAGTCCAGGCTGAAGAGTTCCCATAGTTTCCATCTGTTCATTTACTTTTCTTAAATCAGTCAACATCCTCTATTTTCCAGATTTCATTTTTACAACAAATCCAGGGGAATTCCAAGGACTTAGGGAAGTTTGTAAGTGTCTTTGGTCAAGTTGCTCCTATACTATATCTAATAAGGCCTGAATGTTTTCACTGGTTAAGGGCCACTGTTCTACCCACACTGGTGTATCAGTTTTCCATTGGATGAAGATAGGTGTAAGAGCTGGCTTCATCAGCAGCTGGCTAAAAAGTGAAGTACTCAATTGTAATCCTAATTGCAGTAAAATGTCTCTTCTCTTTTGCCTTGCCTCAGGACGCAGGAGGAAAAAACTGTGCTGGAGGGAATGATAGTGTCACCCACTCCTCTCCGGCCCATGAAGGCAAATTGATGGAGGAGGATCAGGAGGCCAAGGATACCCCAAGGGCACATGTGAAGGCTTAAAGTGGAAGTGAAGGCTGACTGAGAAACTGAGAAGCACCAGGCCCCTCAAACCTTCTAGAGCAGTAAGAAGCAATATAAATCCACAAAATATTAAAAAAGGCTTACTTAGCTTGGTCCCAAGTACTGTACCCTCCCAGGCTACAGGCACCAACCCTCTGCTTGTTTTTCTCCTGATACTTCCTTGTCTGGCTGCCCAAGTTAAAATCTTTACTTGTTTTAAAACTTGTGGGATTTCTTAAAGCCAATTTTATCCCATTGTATTCAGCTAGCTGATTTCTCACTACTTTACACATCCCTAGCTCCAAACTCTCTTTGTTAGAGAGCCACAGAGACCTGCCTCCACAGCATCTGAGAACTCAGTGATCTGCTTCTGAGTTACCAACAAACCTTGCTTCTTTACCAATCTAACTAAGCCTGCTTCATACTTCCCTGGGGGAGGTTCTTTTCTTAGTATTTGCCCTATTTTAGCTGAAAAACAGAAGTGACTAGTTTAGCCCTTACTGAATCTTTCCACTTCCTTGTTTTTATATTTACCCAGAACAGGGGTCCTCAAACTTTTTAAATAGGAGGCTAGTTCACTGTCCCTCAGACTGTTGGAGGGCTGGACTATAGTAAAAGTAAAATCTTTGTTTTGTGGGCCTCTGAATAAAGAAACTTCATAGCCTTGGGTGAGGGGAATAATTGTCCTCAGCTGCTGCATCTGGTCCTGGGCATAGTTTGAGGTCATGGGGACTCCTCCACTGAACTCAGCTGATCCCATCAGTGGAGCTACTGAGTATAGAGCCTTATGTCTAGAGCCTCAAATCTAGAGCT
Source organism: Sarcophilus harrisii (assembly GCF_902635505.1). NCBI lineage: Eukaryota > Metazoa > Chordata > Mammalia > Dasyuromorphia > Dasyuridae > Sarcophilus > Sarcophilus harrisii. Next base: position 625,041,576 of record NC_045426.1, on the reverse strand, counting down.
TCATATTTAGGACCCCCATGAAGGGCACCAAAATGTATTATGTTTTCTAGAGCCCCCATGCTTGGATGCCAAAATATACCATCTGGACTCGCTCTTTGAAGGATCTTGGTACCAGCCTGAGCTCTTGGTCTTAGTGGAGGAGTGAAGAGCTGAGACTCATGTGAATGGTCAAACAAGGAGTCCATTTATTCCACATTCTCTCAATCTTATATACCCTAATCTTATATGCCCTAATACCCTTATATAACTATAGCAACACTGCACATGTGCTAACTATATACAGCAGATGCAGGACCACATCAGTTGGAGAATGGTTAAATAAGTTATGGTATATGAATGTAATGGAATACAAGTAAGGCCTTACTTTTGTTCTATAAGAACAATCAGCAAGCTTATTTCTGAAAGGCTTGGAGACACTTATACGAACTGATGCTAAGTGAAGTGAGTAGAACCAAGAGATTATGTGACAATTTCCTGTGATGGACTTGGTTCTTTTCAACTTCGCTTTTTAGGCAGCTGCTGATGATTAATTGATTCAGGTTAATTCCAATAGCGTTATCTGCATCCAGAGAGAGGATTATGGGGACTGAAAGGTGATCACAACATATATTTTCAGCATATTTGTTGTTTGTTGTTTTCTAGCTATTTTCTTTCTTAGTTTTTTCCTTTTTAATCTGGTTTTACTTGTGCAGCAAGATAACTGTTGAAATTTGTATAGAAAAGCTTCTAACATACTACTCTCCTTCAGAAAAACTGTGGTCCAGTCAAACTAGTCTTCTTATTGCTCCTTATATCTGGCATTCCATTTCCTATTTCTATCCTATTATAATATGTTTCTCTTATATATGTATATAAACCTGTGCAATTGCACATGTTTAACCTATATTGGATTACTTGATATCTAGGGGAGGAAGGTGATGGGGTTGGAGAAAGAAAAATTTGGAACACAAGGTTTTGCAAGGGTGAATTTTGCATGTATTTTGAAAAATAAAAAACTATTTAAAAGATTCAGCTCAAAGGACAAACTACATGAACTTCAACTGCTAATGATTCTCCCTGTTCCCCCTTTCTTCCCCTTATATCTCTTTGGTATATACTGATGCTGCATATATATATTCTCCCCATACTAGAGTGAAAATCCTTGAAGGTAGGAAGTCTTTCACTTTCCTCTTTGTATATAAAGTACTTGATTAATGCTTGTTGATGAAGGACTCAGTCTCTTTGTGCCAGTTTTCTCCTGTATGATTCATATATAATACTATATACCCAAGAGAAGATAATACTTCACAACTTTCCTAAAGCCATGAGAAATATCCATTACAGCTGAAATGTTGGGGGCAGGTACTGTGTGTGTGTGTGTGTGTGTGTGTGTGTGTGTGTGTGTGTGTAGGGGGAAGGAGTACAACTTACTCTCTGGCCCTCTCAGATGGCTGGCATATTGTTTTGCCCTGACTGCTGCTGACATTTCATTAGTGTTAATGAGATTTTGAAGTTCATACCTCCCCAGGTACTGTAGGATACTGCAGCTAGCCTGGCTGCCATCACCCAATAGGACAACAGTCCCATTTGCTGACACTCCAGAAGGCTTGCTGTACTGTAGCCAGAGCAATTAGAAACCTTGTTGGGACTGTGACTTTACTTGGCAGGACTGAAGCCTTTTTCTTAGAGCAGACCCTTAAGGCCATATTACTGTGTTGTTGCTGTGCACAGCTGGTGGAAGAAAGATAAGGTCTGGCAGATTTCAACCTCTTGTGTATGGGAACACCTGTCCCTGGTATCCCTGGGGTAGGTTTGCAGTGTCTGGAAATATCTCTTTTCAATTAAATTCCTTTCCATTAATTTTAATTCAGCAACAATCTATGAAGTGCCGACTAAACGTTGAACAGTGTGTGAGGTGCTGGAGGGGACACAAAGTTTAGATAAACCATCATCTTTACCCTCATGTTTAGTATATGTTTAGAAGCGGTTAAGTGGATGAAGTCCTGAACTTGGAGTCAAGAAAATCAGTATTCAAATCCAGTCTCAGATATTTATTTGTATACTTAGCTGTATGACACAGGGCAAGTCACTTAATCCCTGTCTTCCTCAGTTTCCTCATCTCAAAGTTAGAATGATATTAAGTATCTATATAGTGCACTTAAAATGCTTGTTAAATCCTAGTATAAATAAGAAACAAACATATAGAAGAGGAAATGGGAATTTTTTTGTCATGATGACAGAAATGCAGAAATAAGACAAAAGAAAGAATTGTTTTTTCCCCTTAGATCTGATTAAATGGTTCTTAAAATTATATACAAGTTTTGGTGTGAAGCTTGGACGAAGTTCTAGCTCCCAAATGAAAAGTGGTCAGTGTATTTCTCTCAAACCTCAAAAAGATGCAGCAGAATTATCAGCATCATGGAGGATGTACAGCTTGGAACCTGGGGAAGAGAAAAATTGGATTTACTCATAAGAAAGGAGTGAATACTGAGGGACAGTAGAAAAGTCTTCATGGAACCTGGAAATCCTTTTGTGTACTGGTAGGTTGTGACCAACTACAAGAGTACGTGGAAGCTCCAGGAGATAATAGTGATAGAAAAGCAATGAACAGCCACTCTAAAATCAGTATAGATCAGTGGTATCATACTAAAAAAGGAATGGAGTCTCTTCATACAGAAGGATCCCTATGGGTACATACTGACTTAGAAAGCCACATATTGACATTATTTGTGTTTAATTGTATTTTTATTTATCATGTTAAATAATTCTTAATTACATTTTAATTTGGCTTAGGCTGTATTCTGGAATGTTATAGGCTGTAAATTGTGGGCCATATGTTTGATACCTCTGGTGTCATTTGATATTTGGAAGGTATTTTTGTTCCAGGCCAGAAATTGTAGCAACTCAGTAGTAGCAAAATCGGAGACACTAATGTGTAACAGAGGGCCCCATTTGATGTAAGCATCCTTTACTACTCCGATTAATTGTGAGGTACTTTGAATAACTGGGAAATAAGTAGAACCCATATCCGTTGCATTCTGTAATTGCTTAGCACAAATAAAATTTCAAAACATTTAACTGGAGCATATACCAAAGTAAGAGGAACTTTACCTATGATGTTTTGCCTTGGTATAGGAAATATCCTTTACCATTACAGGCCAGGGTTTTCTCTACAATGTTTTAGAATGTTGCATAGGACAATAGTAAAATTATCCTCAATCTTCCCCACCACAATTTCTCACTTGCTTGTTTCTCACAGTTTTTCAGCTCTGTGACTTGACTTATGGCTACAACCTTTCCACTGATCTGAAGTTATGTATTTAAACTCCACTTTGCCTCCATAACTACTTTCTATACTTCTTTCTTCCCTCCTTGAGTGAGAAATTTTGGTGAAACCAGCAGGAACTCAAGGAAGAGATCACATTCAAAAAGTGATTTTCCATTTCCTGCAGCTCTGAGATAGTAACATTGAACTCATTCAAGTTATTTAAATGGCATTTGCAACAAATTAGAATCTAATTAAGAACCAAAAATGATGCAAAAAAATGGCTTCTACTCAGCTGAAAAAAAAATAAGTTCCAGCATCTATGAGCTCAAATACATGTATTTAGCCCAAAATTGTGTACTTGGAGCATACCTAGTCTTATGTAACATATATTCTTTTTTTTTAATACAGCTTTTTCTTTTCAAAACACATGCATAGACTGTTTCCAACATTCACCCTCATAAAACTTGTGTGTAACATATATTCTAATAAACTTATTTATAATGATAATTCATATTTATACAACTCTAAACTTGCAAAGTATTCTGTTCAATTTATTCTTGTGAGCCCCTGGGTGCATTCCCTCTGAAATCATCTCTATTTTATCTTTTATATAGATTATTTGTATATAGTCGTATTTATGTTATCTCCCCCTATTAAATTATGGGCTCCTTGGAATAGCAATTTGTTTTTGCCTTTCATTGTATCCCTAATTCTTGGAATAGTACCTGGCATATAGTAGGTGCTTAATAAATAATAATTGATTGATTGAAAAGCATTACTAACATTAGGTCATCAAGATTTAGAACTATAGGATTATATAATTAAAGTTGGAAAAAAAAAACCTCAGAGTCTTCCTAGTTCTACCCCCTTAAATTTACAGAGAAGAAAACTGAATCACAAGATTATTAAAAATGACTTGGTATTTGAACGCAGATACCCTGATTTCAGAGAGTGCTCTTTCATTGTGCCATTCCATATGACTAAAGTGTTAGAGAATCAAACAGAATGAGAACTGATGTTCAGAAAGATTAGCCATCATCATGGAAGGAAGTTAAGATTCCATTTAAGAAAGCATTATTATTGTTATTGTTCAGTTGTTTTTCAGTCATGTTTGACTTCCCACAATCCCATTTGGGGTTTCTTGGCAAAGATACTGGAATAGTTTGCCATTTCCTTTGCAAACATTTCTATTGTTCAGTTGTATCTGACTCTTCTTTATACCATTTGGGGTTTTCTTTCTTTCTTTCAGCTCATTTTTACAGATGAGGAAACTGAGGCAAATGGGGTTAAGTGATTTATCCAGTGCCACTATTAAATATCCTAGACCAGATTTGAATTCATGAAGATGAGCCTTCTTGACTTCAGACCCGGGACTCTATGGACTGCATCACCTAGTCTTTTAAGAATGGATAATGTATAATCAGATTTAAGAGTTTTTTCATGAAAAGTGTTTTCCCTTTAAAAGTTTTGGAGCTTAGAGTTATGTTAAAATTCTCTGAAAAATTTTCTTGATTGGAATAACTTGTTTTCTCTGAAGAATATAGCTAAATGAGGTGTTACTGTCTTGGGAGACCAAACTGGCTTTTTTTGGGAAGTGAGGACTTTTCTGGGAAAGGCAGTAGGACAATACTCACTACCATTAACTGTGAAGCAATGCCCACTGAAGTCCAGCCATGCAGGAGTCAGGAAAAAGGGAAAAATATGTCATCTTTCAGTATTCCAGCTCCGAGCCTGAACTAATGGGATTATTACAAACTGTCCATAACTTGCCCCTCTGTGGAGGTAATTCACAGTCATGGGAAAAATATCTCATTGCACAGTGCAGTTCCAGATCTTTAGAAAGTACTGACTAAAGGCATAAATGGCTCATAGGAAATAAATTGCTACAAAGGGGGTCAATAGAACAGGCTGTTCCTTCAGCCTCAAGCTGCCTACTTCATGTCATTGTTCACCTTTACTTAAACCTTTGTTACCATTCCCCCCCCCCCCCCCAGCAGAATAGGAATGGTGTGATATCCAGAAATAAAGATGAATTGCACTTGCAAAGTTCAGGAACAGACCTCTAACTAGGAGTCTTTGAGCCTGAGGCTGATTGAAAGGATGACTCTCTTCACTCTCTATCCTCTTCCCCCTCTCCCTTCTCTTTATCCTGTGGGCCTCAATTAACCATTTTGGGGGGGATCATGGACCTCCTCCTCTTTGGCAGTCTGGTGAATCTTTATGGATTTCCCTTTTAAATCATGTTTTTAAATAATTAAAGGAAATGCTTAATTTAAGTTAGACATAGTGAAAAATATTTACTTTTTTCCATTCAAGTTTGCACTCTCTAAAATCTGACCAAAGGTTAAGAACTTCTAGAATAAATGGATCTCAAAAATTCTTTCCTTATCTAACATTGGATGCTCTTTGCTTTATAATGAGTTTCTCTCTTAAGTAGAAATCATCTCATCTTAGAATCTGAAATGTCAGAACTCAAAAGTTCCCTAGGACCTAGAATTATAAAGCAAAGAACATCTAGTGTTGGTCATCCTTTCAATCAGGTAGAGGAAACAACTTAAAATCTTAGCAATTGTTAGAATTTGGTGTTTCTCTTCTTGAATATTACTAATTCTAAAGACCCTTCTGTAGAACTGTGTTTTAGAGTCCAGATTTTAGACAACCATCAGCCTATGCTTTAAAGAGTCTTGCCTAACTAAAATGGCATTCCTCATTTATGTTTTGGAATAAATTTCCTCACCCCAAGTTCACAGAAAGCCTGGCCACTTTTCTCACAAACACATTTTCAAACTCAGGTCTTCCTGATTCTCATGCTCTACCCATTATACCATAGAGGTGCCTTAATAATTAGAAGATCCTCTAATAAGAGTATCTTATATAGCTTTTAAGAAATCTTTAATAATTTATATTTATATGAGAGATGCTTCATTAGAGATCATTTAAAGATTGTTTTGTTTTACTGAATAAAATGTTTTTCTATATCAAAAATGATAATAAGCACAGGATGATCTTATACCTTTCACATCCTCAAGTTAATTATATGATGTTAAGATGTGGTCTAATCTTAAATATTGTTTGTAAGGAGGATTGCAAAAAAACTTGGAAAATTTTACTTTCCACTGTTGCTGACTGAATGAACAGAACTAGGAGAAAATTGCATGCAGTAACAAGATTATGTAATGATCAAATATGATAGACTTAGCTCTTCTCAGCAATACAGTGATCTAAGACAATTTCACTAGACTTATAATGGAAAATACTGTCCATAGCCAGGGGAAAATCTACAGAGATTGGATGCAGATCAAAATGTATTATTTTCACTTCTTTTTTTCTTTTTTTGGTGGTTATCTTCTTTTGTTCTGATTTTTCTTTTACAACATGAATATTCATATGAATATTTCCATATGAATATAGAAATATGTGTAAAATTATTATATATGTATAACCTATATCAGATTGTTTGCTGTCTTTGAGATGGAGGGAAAGGAGAAAAAATTTCAAAGTCAAAATCTTACACAAATGAATATTGATCTTTACATGTAACTGAAAAAAATACTCAAGTAAAAAAAAGCAAATCACAACACAATTAAGCATTAAAAAAATTACTCACAAAATTCTGCTTATTCCCTCCAAATAGCCTTATAAAAATATTTCAAGAAATATGGAGTTTATTTCTGAAAAATTATTTTGGAATGGAAAAATAGGATTAGAGGATAGTAGTTATTGATGCTTTCTCAGTTAATTAATCTTTTTTTGCAATAACTAGGTCCAAAGTTATCTCCCCCACCTCCGCCTGCTACCTACTGTATCTTAATTTCCTTAAAACAAAGCAAAATACAAAACAAAAACAAAAACCATTGAAAATCAATTTCTTTATTCCTGAATAGTATGTCTTCTTAGCATGGAATTATACATATACTTGGTCTAATATAACTCCTTCCTGCATTCTTGGTTCCTCCCTCACCCTCCATGTCATTTCTCTTTACTCAAGAAGCACAGAACCATGATGATAGGAGATAAATTGGGTGGCTTCCCCAACTTTGATGGTGAAAAGAATTTGTTATAAAAATCTTTTACTCCTGTAATCTGACATCCTCCTTAAGGTTCATATTTAAATATTTATGAGAAATTATCATAATGGATTTAAATTAAGTGTGAAACTGAATGCATCTTTTCTTCAAAAACACCTAATGGTTCTTCACTGCATATAGAATAAAGCCCAAATCCTTAGTCTAACATTCAAGGCCCTTCACTTTCTGGTCACAACTTAATGTTCCACACATAAATCACAATATTCTTCCTTATGTTGTCTATCCTCAGCTCCTCACTAAGAGAAAGATAATGATGAGATATTATGATGATGATGATAAAGGTGTTGATAGGTGGAATTTGTTTAGCATGTTAAAAGTGAGCACTTAAATAAAAGTCTTCTTGTGGAGTATCACACTTCCCTAATCTCTAGTGGGAGGTGATAATTATACCTATCTGCTAGGGTTAAAAGAACAGCTCAATCAATCAATGTTTATTAAGCTTCTACTATGTGCCAGACATCGTGTTAAGTTCTGTGAATACAGCGAGAGGCAAAAATAATCCCTATCCTCAAGAAGCTTATTATCTAATAATGTTAAATGTTAAAGTACTATTTAAATGCTATTATTGTGATATATTATTACTATTATTATTAATTATTATTATCTCAATTGAAGCTGACAAGATCAATGTCATGTAGGTACTGAAAATATTTTCAAAACTATTTAATAAATAATTTTTTCTCAGGCATTTTAAATGATTTATCAATAATTTAATAGTGAGTACCAGCACTGAGATAAGAACACTGGCCTTTTTGATTCCAGACCCAGCACTTTTCCAATAGCCTCTACATATCTTGAATGCTTTTGACTATAGAACAACTTGTTACAGGATTCATACAAATAGTACAATTCAGATTTTCATTTTCTCTACTATTTCCTAATTCTACATCATTTGCCTTGGAGTGCTTACTGCAGCTCAATATAATGAACTCTCCAGGCAGCCAGACATTCTGCTTTAAGTTTGAGGAAGAATACTAACACTATTAATTGGTTGCTAATGAGGGATAGCTGAGCCAAGTCTGCTGAAGGCCTTCTGACATCTTACAAAGTGAGCCTACTTTGGGAAATAGACTATGTATAAAAATTAGACTCAGAATCAAGTGCCTGTTTTGGGCAAAGTACCAGATTTAATATTTGCATTTATTTTTTGGTTTAATAAACATTACTGGTTATAGAATCATATTATCTGGTGTTTTATAGGCCTTTAAGGTTTATATAACAAAACAATTGTTTACATAACAATACTGTCATCCAAGTGGAATGCATAAAATTAAACTAATATTACAGATCAAGAAACTGAGGCAAGATAGAAACCAAGTGATAAGGGCACATGGCTAATGATGATGGCAAAAATAGGTTTTGAATGGTGGTCTTAGGCTCTAATATGTAGTGTTCTTTCACAATGAAAAAATCATTCTTTTAGAGCTGACAGGGATCTTAGAAGTCATTCAGATCAAAATGTTCTTTCCATAGATGAGGAAACTGAGGCCCATAAAATATGAAGTACCTTGGCAAAAGTCACAGAGTTACTGAATGTAGATCTAAAATTCAAATCTGGCTTCTTTGATTCAAAATGTAGCAAGGTTCAGGAGTATAAGAGATTACTTAGTTTGACTTCAACATAAAGCATGAATAACTTTGAGTCATTAATAACATGGAATCATATAGAGCTTCAACTCTTTTTCAATACTATTTTATTTTTTCAATTTCATGTAAAGATTTTGGAAGATTTAAAGTTCCAAATTTTCTTTTCTCCCTCCCTCATCTCCCTCCTTCCTCCCCAAGACAGCAAGCAACCTGATATAGGTTATACATGTACAATCATTTGAAAAAAGATTCCTTATTGTTGTGAAAGAAAAATCAGAACAAAAGAGAAAAATCACACAAAAAAAAAGCCAAAAAAAAAAAAAAGGTGAAAATAGTATGCTTTGATCTGCATTTAGTCTTCATAGTTTTATCTCTGGATGCAGATGGCATTTTCCATTCCAACTCTATTGGAATTTTCTTGGATCAATGCATTGCAAAGAAGAGCTAAGTCTATTATAGCTGATCATCACACAATCTTGCTGTTACTTTGTTATTCTGTTACTGCATACTGTAGTTTGGCTCACTTCACTCAGTATCAGTTCCTGTAAGTCTTTCCAGGCATTTCTAAAATCAATCTGTAGAGCTTCAATTTTGGAAAGGTCTTTATATACATTTCCTTACGTAATTCTCCCTAAAAAATTGATTTGAGAAGTATAGATATTATCACTCTTTTTTTAATATGAAAAAATGTAGATGCTGAGAGGTGAAATGATTTGATCAGAGTTTTACTATTAGTGTCGGAAACAGGATTTGAACCCATTCTTCCTGGCTGCTAAATACTCTAACCACTCTATCTGTTGCCCTGCAATAAGAAATTCAGGATGTGTTATAAGTCATTAAAATTTTTGATGGTTATAATTTTTAGGACATACTTTTTATGTTGAACCAAAATTTGTCTCTGGCTCTTTCCTGCAATTTTTAAGTTTTTCTTCCTGAGGCTGATCAATTTATCAACAAACTTTTAGAAAATTCCTACTCTTTTGTAAGCACTATGCCAGACACTGGAGATATAAAGACAATGTTGATATAATCCTTGCCCTCAAGAAGCTTACTTTGTATTGTATATTTGTATACATGTATAAATATATTTGGACTACATACAAAATAATTGGTTTTTTAAAAGAATTTATTTTTGTAGCAGTTGTGTGTGTGGGGAGGGGATCAAGAAAGGATCAGGATCATTTAGCAAGTGGTTCTTGACTTGAATCTTGAAGGAAATAGGGAATTCTAAGAGACAAAGCAAAGGCAAGAATATATTCCAAAAATATGCACAGACAAGGAGACAGGAAAAGGAAAGTTATCCTCCATTCAGCCACTGAAGTGGTTTTCTTAAAATTCAAGCCTACTGTAGATAATTTAAAATATTTGGGAGTCTACCTGCCAAGACAAAATCAGGAACTATATGAATGCAATGACAAAACACTTTACACACAAATAAAGTCAGATATAAACAATTGGAAGAATATCAAGTGCTCATGGGTAGGCCAAAATAATACAATTAAAAAGAAAATTCTGCCTAAATTAATCTACTTATTCAGTGCCATACCAATCAAACTGCCAAGAAATTACTTTGTAGAGCTAGAAAAAAATAATAACGTTCATCTAGAAGAACAAAAGTTTAAAATTTTCAATGAAAATAATGGAAAAAATGCAAATAAAGGTATTTTCACTGTACCAGACCAAAAACTATATTATAAAGCAGTATAATTTAGTGCTGCCTAAGAAATAGAGTGGTTGATTAGTGGAATGGGTTAGGTTCACAAGATACAATAGTCAATGACTATAGTAACATAGTGCTTGATAAATCCTGAAACAAAGATCTCAGTTTCTGAGATAAGGACTCACTATTTGACAAAAATTGCTGAAAAAATTGGAAAATTATATAGCAGAAACTAGGTATTGAACAATAGCTAACATCCTATACCAAGATAAGATCAAAATGGGTTCATGATTTAAACATAAGGAGTGATATAATAAGCAAATAAGAAAAACAAAGGATAGTCTACCTCTCAGATCTGTGGAAAAGGAAGGAATTTATGGCCAAAGAAGAACTAAAATACATTATGAAATACAAAATGGATTTTGATTATATTAAGCTAAAAATATTTTCTACTAATAAAACCAATGCAGAAAAGATTAGAAGGGAAGCAGAAACCTGAGAAAAAAATTTTGATAGCAAGTATATCGAAGGCATCATTTCTAAACTATATGGAGAACTGACTCAAATTTATAAGAATAAAAGTCTTTCCCCAATTAATAAATGGTCAAAGGATATGAACAGACATTTTAAAAATAAAGAAATTAAAACCATTTCTACACATATCAAAAGGTGCTCTAAATCACTACTGATCCAAGGAATGCAAATTAAGGCAACTTTGAGGTACTGCTTCACATCTCTCAATCAACTCAGATGACAGGAAAAGATAATGATGAATGTTGGAGAGGATTTGGGAAAACTGGGATACTAATACACTGTTGGTGGAGTTGTGAAATAATCTGGAGAGTAATTTGAAACTATGTCCAAAGGGCTGTCAAACTGTACATATACTCTGATTTAGCAGTGTCTTTACTGGACCTGTATTCCAAAGAGATCATAAAAAAAGCAAAAAGGACCTACCTGTGCAAAAATATTTTTAGCAGTCCTTTTTATAGTGACAAAGAACTGGAAACTGAGTTTGGGGATGCTTATCAGTTGGAGAATGGCTGAATAAGTTATGGTATTATGAATATTTTAGAATATTATTGTTCTATAAGAAACAATCAATAGGATGATTTCAGAAAGGCCTGTACACACTTATATGAACTGATGCTAAGTGAAATGAGTAGAGCTAAAAGTACATTTTACACAGCAATAACAAGATGATGTAGTGATCCATTCTGATGGACATGTTTCTTTTCAACAATGAATTGATTCAGGCCAGTTCCAATAGATTTGTGATTCACAGAAAGTGTAATTCTTTGGCAATACCTTCAGGCCTTAAATATGTAAATTCTAGAATTTTTAAATACCATGTTTGATACTCTGAGTATTGTCATAATAAATTAGTCCTGAAGCTCTTTGAATATAGCTTAGTCCATCAAGTAAATGCTTGTTTTCTTCATTTAAAACAGAGCATTTTGGAAAGGGAGCAAAAGTAATATGCATATGGCTACTTTTTAGACAGATTGCTAAAGAAAGGAGAGAGTTAGTACTTTATTTCCCCAATTCTTTCCTCTCTTGTGCCTATCAACAGAGAGATTGAAATCAGTGACTATGTTGAAAAAAAAACCTAGAAAAACTGTATTAAATTTATAATCAAATTATAGATAAATTAATTGTATTAAGTGCTCAAGCAAATACAGCATTGCCTTCCAAATATTAGGCACCTAATAAAAGTTTGTTGGACATTAATTATGTCACTTTGGCATCACAACTTCAAGAACTTAACTTTCCATAAAAAAGAATTCTGAACAAAAATCTAAACATGTCAATCTCTAAATTAATTTCTCATAGATTATATACATTCTTTACATACAGAAGAATTGTACATGTTTAACATATTGGATTCCTTTCTGTTTAGGGAAAGAGGTGAGGCGAAAAGAGGGAGAAAAATCTGAAGTACATATTTTGCAAGGGTGGATGTTGAAAACTGTCTTTGCATATATTTTGAAAGTAAAAAGCTATTATTTTAAAAAATGCAGATCTGATCATATCCCCTCCTTAATCAATACATTCCTACTGCCATCAAGAGCAAATACAAAATGTTCTTCTTGGAATTCAAAGCCTTTTAGAACCTAGCCTGCTTTTAACTTTCCAGTCTTCTTCACATCTTATTCCCCAATGTGTGCTCTTTGATTCAATGACATTGGTCTCTCGGAGGTTCAATGAACAAGGGAACTGCATCTCTTGGCTCTGACCCATCTCTGACTATACCTTATGCCTGAAATGCTCTCCCTTCTCTGCTCTATTAACCTCCCTTGTTTCATTTAAGTGTCAACTAAAATCCCAGCTCTACAAGAAGCCTTTCCCAAATCCCTCTTAATTCCAGTGTTCTCTCTGTCATTTCCCCTGTCTATCCTATATGAAGCTGGTTTTGTATATATTTGTCTGCAGGTTGTCTCCCCCATTTGATTATAAGCTCCTTGAGTTCAGGAATTATGTTTTGACTCTTTTTGCATCCCTAGCAGTTAACACAGTATCTGGCACATAGCATATACTTTAAAAATGTTTATTGATTGATTAATTTGTGAGAAAGGCAAATTTGACTAGGCCATAGAGTACATAATGGGGGGGGGGAATACACACACACACACATATTGTTAAATTGAAAAGATTTTGAAGAACTTTAAATATAATCATAGGAAGTTGAATTTAATCTAGAGACATTGGAGTTTACTGAATGAAGGGATTGGGAGCAGTGATAATCTCCAATGTAAACTTAAGGTAATCACTTGGATGGATATATGGAAAATGGATTAAAATGGGATTGATTTAAGATGGGGAGATGATAGGGAGAATAAAGAAGAGGATATATTCTAGAGTCTGTGGATATAGAAGCTAAGTGGATTAAAGAAATATGAGGAGTCAAGGATGGCACCAAGCTAGTTGACTTGGGTAACTGGAAATATGATATTGCTTTCAAGAAACATTGAAGAATGTTAGAAAGGTTAAAGTTAGAGAAGGGTGAGTTTTGATGGAAAGACAATGAATTCAGTTTTGTATATGTTGAGCATGAAATATCTATTGAATATACAGTTTGAAATGTCTAATAAGCAGATGATTACATAGAGCTGGAGCTTAAGAAAGAGACTAGGAATGGTTGTAAAGATCTGAGAGTCATTTTGCATATAGATGATAAACTATGAAAACTGCTGAGGTAATTGAAAGACTCAATGTAGAGAGAAAAGAGAGTCCAGGGTAGGGCCTTGGACTATACCTACACTTAGGAGGTAGTTTTGATATTGAGCCAGGAAAGATTATAAAGGAACAATCAGATCAAGAGAAAAAGAGAGCAGTGTCATGAAAACCAAGAGAGAAGAGAGTGCTTAACACTGTCAAATGCTGAAAAGAGCTCAAGAAATATGCAGAATGAGAAAAGACCATCAGAACTATAATAAAAAATACGACTGATGATGATACCATTGTAGGAGGGCACAATTTCCCCTGAGTAAGGATATTAAAAGCCAGATTCCAAAAGGTTAAAGAGGAAGAGGAAGAAGAAATGGACTCTTGATAATCTTTCAAATATTCTAATATAGTTTTCATTTCCCACCTGTTCAAGTATTTTTGCTCCCTAGTTCCTTTAATTAACTTTCATAGATTAGGTAATGTCATAAACTATAGGTCTTCTAATTCATTTAATACATATTTGCATCATCATGGAATTGCACTTGTTTTTTTGAAGAGAAAATGTGATACAGAGCTGCATAAAAGTTCTTACTAGTCCTGGATTCTACGGTTTATTTCCTAGTTTTAGTGCTAAGTAGGTGTATGACCTTGTAAAAGTAATATGACTTCTCTGAAGCTCCATTTTTCATTTATAAAATCGCTTGATAATATTTTTACCTATCTTACAAGTTGTTGTGAAGATGATGTATAAATCTTAAAGCACTACAGAAACATAAGCTTTTCTGAGAATTTTACAGATAGAGTTTATGGGTCACTCTTCATCAGTATGACCTGCCAGAGGCAAACTTGTAAAACAAGATGATTTTTGTCTTCAAATGCTCCCTCTACCTCCTCAGTACTGACCCAGATGTCAGGACTTAGGGTCTCTTAAATTTCTTTTTGGCAGTATTCCTCACTTCACACCTATCTTAACTGGCTATTCCTACTATCACAGAGCATTAAGTATCCCATTTCCTCCAGAGTAGCTCTTTTTTAGAGCTCTTAAAGTGCTAATGACATATAATAGATGAATGGGTCATTCCACTTAATTTCTTAGGCAGCATTAAAAAAAATAGATGCCTCCATTACTGGAATCCAAAGGTATGAGTAATATAGGGGTTTCAAATATCTTGGCAGATCACTGAGGTACATATTGGGGGCAGGGACATTTCCCTGAAAATTACACTTCAGGCAATTGCTAACTCCTCTTCATTTATTTACCCTACTAATATTTTTAATAATGCCCTCATCAATGGTTTCCAAATGTTACATAGAATGTACAAAAGAAGGATTAGGTTGTTTTACCTCCAGTTTAAAATGTTTCTTCCTTTCCAGATCTTCAGCATGAATGTGAGCCTCTCCTTTACTTTAAAAACATTTTACCTTCTATCATATTTGTATACAACTACTGCACCATCATAGCGAACTGTAAAATGTCTGAGGATTTGGACTATATGCTTATTTATCTTTGTGTCTCTGGTAGCAAGCAGAAGACCCTGCATATAGTACTATTTAAATATACTTTAAACATTGAATTACATCTCCTTGATCTCTCTACACTGTTTGCTTTCCTTTTCTGATCATGTGTGTCCTCAATGTCTTTTACACCAGTTCTTAAGATCAAATCAATCAATCCATCAAGTGCATTTATTAGGCACTTAGTATCTAGCACTGGAGATATAAGACAAAAGGAATATATTGCCTTCTCTCAAGGAGTTTTTTTTTTTACTAATGAGAGAACAAAATGCACATGCAGAAATATAAATAACTTATCTACAAGGTAATCTTATGAGGATGGGTGGAAACCTGAGGGGAACAGAAAGGTGTACATGGAAAAGATGGAATTTGACCTTCTTGAAGGAAGCCAGAGATTCCCAGAAATAGAAAACAATGTATATTGAGAGACAGCCAATGCAAAGGTACAGTGATGAAAGATGGAATGTCAGATGGGGAAGAGCAGAAACAACAGTTTGTCTGGATCATAGAATGTATAAAGAAAACTGAGGTTTAATAAAATGTAAACCCATTATCAATATGATACAGCATACTTAACCCTTTATAAGTTTTCTATTGTCCTTATAATTATCTGTGATTCTGATTCAACTGATAATGTTGAGAGGAAAATACTGGTATTAAAAAGATGGACAATTGAGCAGTGAGCAGATTGAAACCATTGAAAATTCTGTGTAATGTCCTAAATGTGATCAAGTTTGATTTATTAAATTTTGGGATCAGATCATTATCAATCTTCAAATCTGTTCTAAGTAAAGGAAATCTATTTTGTCCATAAAATAATTTGTGTATGAAAAATATTCACCATATGGCTTTTGAGGCTATGAAAATAGAGTTAATTTTCTCTACTTTGTTTTTAAATTCTTCTGATTCCATTTTATCCTGAAGTATTCTCTGCCTCTAGGACCCTCTTTCCCTCTCTCTCTCCCCCCACAGAATTTATGTCTTCTGTCAATATATTTCAAGCTCTAAGGTATTCTAAACCAATTTAGTTTGGGAAACACTACTTTAAGTAAATAAGGAAATTAAAAAAAACAGTGTATACATCCTGCTGAACTTCATTAACACAGGTGCTCATCAAACCCCAAATTATTCAGTGTATAACCCTAATCGCTGCTAATTGAGAGTGAACATTAACACATACAAATCTAATTTACCATATGTCTTGCCTGGTAATTGAAGGGCAAGAAAAGGGTAAATGTGTATTCAATCATAGAACTGACAAGGCCAATCTTCAAATAAAACATATTCCTGTCATTAGGACCACTGGGATGTGTTTTCATCCAGTGTTCTGATATTCCAATGCTTTCTGTGTGATTCAGTTACCCCAGACAGTGATTGTGTGTTAGCATGTGCAGGTAGTAAGCAAAACTCCCCTTTACAGTCCTCCTGTGCTTTGTTTGCAAGATGAAAATTTCCTTAGGATATCTGCTCTTTGGTTACTACAGCAAACTGGGGCTATACATGGCTCTGAATCTGTTGGGGAGGACAGAAAAAAAAATCACTCAGGCAGTAAAACAACTAATCCCACCCCATATTCTTTACCCTGCTGCAAGGTAGACTAAGAGTTTGAAAACAAATTGTCCTCCCAATGTACCTGTGATCATTAGGTTTAGCTGAAACTTTATTGTGATTCCTTGAATCAATGATGATGAAATCTAGGAAGGATCGCTATGCCTTAATTATTTTGACTCCTGTCTTAATAACTTAACCTTAGTAAAATAAATCTGGGTATACATAGTATAAGTGAGTTCTTAATTGTTAGAATTCTTACAATGTGCTAAATCAGTGGAATTGATACAGACAATGGTTGTTTAGCAGAGTGCTTAATAGTTCTCTAGATGTACTTAGTACTTACTACAGTTCCACAAGATTCACACCTGTAAGAGAGCATATATAAGCTAGTAGTCTCAAGCAGGATGGACTCGGGAAGATTCACAAGCCAGGATTCAGTCGAGGAGATTCACAAGCCAGAGATGGCAATCGGGCAGAACGAAGGAAGAGAGAGAAGTGGTGGCAGGCTGTTCTGTGGAGAACACTGAAACCAAGATCTGGAAGGCCTCCAGAGAGTGAAGGAGAGAAGATTTTGAAGGAGACAATAAAGGATTTGGACTTGAATCCCTGGCTATATTTGGGGTGATTATACTGAACTGAAACTAAGACTGCTCCCAGAAGCCCCCCAAGAAACCTGCTCCCAGAGAGTATTATATTTTAGAGAAGAACATTACACTTAATCCATTTTTCTAAGGAATCCTATCATCAGTGTAGATATCATGTATATATATACTAGGTGTATAACACACAGTATAAAGTGTATAGGAAGTTCCAGCTGATGAGAGCTTACAGTTTTCTTGAACAACTCTCTCCTTTCAATGAGGAAACTGAAATTTAGGAAAGCTGAATGATCTGTCCAAGCTCACATAGCTAGTAAGTTACAGACATTGAACTCAATCTCCCACTCCCATGTGGTCAAATCTTTTCCTGATTGAGTGTTTTTTGTCCTTGGCCAGGATGGTGGATCCCAGTATAGGAGATATATGTCTCCTCACATATCCCCAGAAGAATAGGATTCTTTTGAAGGGACCTTCTGATTTATATGTGTATATTGGGCTAAAGGGAATTAATAGCTTGTTCTGAGATCATCCAGACATGAGTTTGGAGGATAATGATGAGCATATGTCCCCAGTACTTCTTCAAGAACTTTGTGCCTGAGTTTTTCAGACTCCTATATCTGGAGCTAAGACTGAAGGGAGTACACTAGACTCAGTTTATGACAATCCTTAACAAGTCAGACAGGGTTGAAATGGGAACACACTCAGTTTCAATAAAGAGTCAAAGTTTTGTTAATACAGATTGATTCAGTCAACTCATCATCATTATCACCTCTACCACCCTTATTACCCCCTAAATTGGTACTGATCGTAGAACTGAATATATATTTTTGAAATTATTTCCCCACTTTTCTCAACCCCTTGGATTTAATTTTTTCAACTAACACTGGTACAGTTTGGGATCCATTTTGGAATTTTGTGTTTGATTCACATATATCTAGGTTTGGCGTCTTCTTTTCTTTTCTAGGAGGAAATTAACCTTATTCCACCCTTTAATTAATTGAGAGCATATGTTTGTGTTGCCCCATATATGAACTCATACTGAACTTGGAGACCATGAAAATTTAAAGTCCTTTTCACATAAACTACTATCCAGTTGTATTTTTCAATACTTTATTGCAGTTGATTTTTTATTTTATTTATTTCAATTTTCTTCTAGATTTTCAAGATATTTATTCATAGACATATGGATATTCCTATAGGAAAAATATTTCCAATTTAACAGAAAAAAACCTACTAAAATGTATATGTGAATTGAAATTTTTTCTAAAAGAAGTCATTGTTTGTAAAAAACAAACAAAAATGTTGATAAGAACTTAATGGAAATCACTAAGCATGATTAAATCTGAAGTCTTGCTGTTCAGAGAACAAATCATAGAACACATCTTTAGGACTGACATTGAACCTTAAGATGTAAACCATTAAATGCTGGATTTGGAAGGGCTTTATGAAATTTTCTCAATATATAGATCAGGAAAGAGGATAGGGGAAAAACTAAGGTCATTTTGCAAGACAGTGAGTGGGAGAGAAAAGAGTAGAATCCAGACTATAACATCATAGATTTAGAGACACTATTTAGTTGTGTTCTTCATTTTACAGATAATGAAACTGAGGCAAAGTGGCTGAGTTGCTTGTTTAAGATTACCCGAGATATAAGATACAGACACAGATTTCAAATCTGTGTACTCTGATTACAAATCTGCTTTTCTTTTCAATATACAACATTGAGGAACATTATTACAGCTCTGGATGTGGCACTGTGAGATAGTACCAATGAGGGGTAAATACCAGAACTATATTTTCAATTCATGGCACTGGTTCCATTGTTTCTTGACTGGCTGTGTCTCTAGTCCCTTCTTCAGCAGTATACTGCTCTAACTACCTGGAATGACAGCCTCTTCACTTCTCAGCACCTTGTCATTTTATCTTTACAGCTCCAGTTCCTGCTTCAGGAGTCTCTTTCTGTCACTGTCTCTATATTTGTCTCTCTTTATATTCTGTGTCTATGTCTTTTTTTCTTTGCATCCCACTCTCTCTCCTTCCCTCTCTTCCTAGTGCTTGTCTATTATTCCTTTTTGTTGTTGCTAGTTTTCACCCTTCATAGGTATGTGTTCTATCTCATTGTTGTTAAACAGTTTCCCCAAGGATGCATTGCTTTATGACACCTTACTCTTTCAGAAAGATGGTTAAATCTTAAGATTTCAGCTAAATCCTTTTGAGCCTTCTAGTAACAACCAAATAATGGATTCTGTTACATTTTACCTTTCAAAATGACTCATAGCTGTTTTGCCAAAACATAAGTTCGGTCCACACACACTTACAGTTTAATAGCTTTCACAATTTGATTCATCATTCATGGAATCACAGAATTTTATATTTGAGAGGAACCAAAGAAATGATCTGATGCAGCCTCCTACTTTGTGCAGGAATCATTGCTACAGGGATCTTCAAAAGCACCTGTGAAACTATTACTTCAACATTTTCTATAACACCAAACATTACATTTGAATAGAAAAATAATAATGATGATGTATATCTACTTAAATTTTATAAATCACTTTTTATGATGATAACCTTTAAGGTAGACAGTGTATTCTATTGCACAGTTCCACTTACACTTCTTATATTGACTGAAATCTATATTCTCATAACCTCCATACACAAGTCTTGATTTTGCCTTCTTGGAGCTAATCAAGTCAAGTCTGGTCCTTTGTTCACATGGAAGTCCTTCAGAGATTTGGAGACAATGATCATGCACCGATTAAAATATTTTTTCTAATATTTCTACTTTCTTTAATTGAAACTTGAATGACAAGATTTCCAGTCACTTTGCAACCTAATTCCCCTCCTCAGCATATACTTTACTCTACTAATGTTCTTCTTAAGATGGAGCCTGAAATGGACAGAGCTCCCCAAATAGGATATCAAAGCATTGTAGGATTACCAGGGCTATTGCCTCTCTTGTTTTGGACACTGCTATTGTTAATTATGCTGGAAATCACATTAACTATTTGGAAAGGTGCCTTTTTCTGGAAAGGGAAGATGTTCTGACTAGATTCAAATCCAATTCTATTTTCATTGAGGATTAGTGATAATGGAAATAATAATGATAATAATAAAAATGTTGTTATTCAGTTGTTTCCACTATGTCTGACTCTTTGTTATTCTATTTGGGATTTTCTTGGCAAAGAAACTAGAATGGTTTGTCATTTCCATTTTCTCATTTTCCAGAGGAGAAAACTGAGGCAAAGAAGGTTAAGTGACTTGCCCAAGGTTACACAACTAGTAAGTGTCTGAGGTCAAATTTAAACTTAGGAAGATGACTCTTCATCTTTCTGGTGCTATATCTACTGTGCCACATAGTTGCCCTTACTAATAATAATACTGTCATAACCACTAATAATAATACAGTACTATTGCCATGAATGAAATGGCCTTTCTGCATTTTGGGTATGCTTTCACATACCCAAAGTATAGATCACAGTGAAGTAAACTATTTGGCACAGTCAGTAAAAAGGGAGAAAGGAAGGGAAGAAGAATAGAAGCAAGAAAGGAAAAATAATCTAGTTCTAGCCTTCCCCTGCAACACAAGAGGGGATTGACCCCAAAGTTTCTATGAGGCCAGCAGAGAAAATTCAGCCAATCTTCTGGTGAAACTATCATTCTGAGTATCATCATCTTGGGGAGAGGTTAAGAGCAGGGGAAGAAATTGGCTGTTGTATCCAATTTGAACTTGAAGAGACTGATGAGACTTTGCTGCATTCTGAGCCCCAGAATAGAAAACATCAAACTCTCAGGCCCATCTCCTGCCTGCTTCAGAAAAACTAACTGCTGATGCTTTGACAAGTCATATTTTAGTGTGAGGCAAGCAAAGGGGTTTCTCATTTTCATCTGATTGTTTTTATAATTGAAGTCAAGCTCACTAGCTTATAATGGACAGAACTTTTATTCATTCTGAAGAAGTTACAGTCTTTACCAGGCTGACAATTTCAAAATAAAGACATATTATTGCTACCCTCTTGAAGCTTGAAAATTTGGTACCTAGATTTTTTTTTTTTAGTAGAGATTAACAGCTATGGTTAGTGCCTTTATCCAGAGGAAAGCTCTCCTTAGGATATTTGCCTTGCTATATTTTCTTAAAAATGACTAGTTACTGAATTCTAAGAATTCTGTACTTTTTCAAAAACAATGTAGATTTTTTTGGGGGGAGGAGGAATTAATACATTCATTTAATTGACATTATGCACCAGGCATTGGGATAAAATTGTAAGTCTTTTGAACTTAAGGGAGTTCATCTCATTATATATCTCAGGAGAATCATGTCATTATAGAGGTGAGAAAACCGAGGCAAAGAAGGGGCAATGTGACTTGCTGAAGATCAGATAGATATTAGGTAATAGTAACTAACACTTAGAGATCACTTAAAAATTTGAAAAATACATGACCAATATTGCCTCATTTTATTCTCTCAACAGCCCTCAGACCTAGGTACCAAAATTATTCCTGTTTTATAATTGAGGAAGCTGAGACAGGCAGAAGTGTCATATAGTTAATTAGTAGGTGATAACATAGTCTGACTCCAATTTCTGTGTCCTAATCACTGCCTAAGTTAATAGCACAATTAGATTCAAATCTAGATTTTCTGCTCAAAATCTATAACTTTTTTTCTAAGAGAAAAGGAATTGACTATTCCAAGTAAATTTTCTCATGATTTAGTAATTTTTATTATAGTAATGAAAATCATTACTAATCATTTGCTTTATTTTGTAAAACTATTTTACACACATTATCTCATTAATCCTCATAATAATCCTATGACAGGTGAGGTAGGGCATACTATTGCCACCTTTCACAGATGAAGTAGCTGAAACAGGCACCTTAACCCAAATCACATAGGTAGCAAAGGAAGATAATATATGTCAGAACTAAGAATTAACCCTGTTTTGTTTTGTTTTTTTCCAAAGTGATCCTGGGAGACAACGTAAAAGCCAATATACAATTGACTGCTATACAATAGGAGTCAATATTAATGGAATGTAGATTAGATAGATATTAGAACAGAGACATTCTGAACTTGAAGGAACATTTTGTGATGCAATTCAATTCCATGGTTTTAAAAATGAGAAGTATGAAACTTCAGGGAGGTGAATGGATCTTCCCAAAATTATTTCTTGATTCCCTGTTAAGTTTTTTCATTGTCTCACATATAACCCGAATACTTATAATAATGCTGACTTATGAATGATCCTGTAAGAATTCTGACCAGGTATGGCCAAGGGCCAAATGGTAGAAGGACTCTTATATAAAAGAGGGATTAGAACTTTTTCTGCCTGTTTCCATGGAGTGGACCTAGAAGCAGTTTCTGGAATGTACAAATAGGAAGATAATATCTTAATGTAAAGAAAAAGTTCCTAATAATTAAAAGTATCTAAAGGTAGAATAAGTTGCCCCATAAGGAAGTATATTTCTCATACTTGGAGATCTTTAGAACAAGGATGCCTGGATGCCATAAAAAGGATTCCTTTTCTGGTAGATGGTTGAATTAAATGACCTCTTTGGTTCTTTCCAATTCATATCTATGCTTATAGTTCTTTCCTCATCCAGGTTTTCCTTTTGTGTCCTTTGGATTTGGGGGGGTAATGCAGATGAGCTGTGGTGAATCAGACACTCACTATACTGTGCCAACTTCTCCACTTCCCCAACTGTGAGAAAAGTCTCATTCAGTGGATCACATGGTGAGAAGGCTTGCATGCAATGGGTTGAGTGACATGCTCCACAGCTCAAGGTGTGTTTGTTCAGCTGGTGTCAGTTGGGCTTCATTAGCAACTGGTCCAGTTAGCTTTCCCTCTGTCCCATAGTTACAGATGATTCTCCAATGATTTCATGATTCAGTTGTCTTATAAATTGTGGACTGTTTCTAGGGCACAAAAGGAATCAGATGAGAGAACATGATTAGTTTCCTGTAAATAAATCTTTCCTATTGGAAAAATAATTCCGTTTGCACATCTTACTGAATATAGGATAACATAGTAGGAGGAGCAAAATCCTGAGAGGGAGAACATGTGGAGTTGGTTTCTAATTAGCTATGTAAATATGGACAAGTTGCAGATTTCCAGAATCTTAAAGGTAGAAAGGCCCTCAATAACCACCCAATTCAATCCATATCTGAAACAGCAGGAACTCTACAAATACACATGGAAAGTGGCCACCCAGCTTTTGCTTGAAAACATTCAATGAAGAATTGACAGGTACAGCACCATAATTTCTCTGAATCTCAATATAATCTTCATTAAGAAAATGGAGTCATACTAGATGATTTTTGAGGTCTCTCTAGAGATCATATTTTATTACTATTTTGGGGTAAATATAACTAAATAGAAACAAGTGTTATCATGACCTCTTTATCAGAATATGGCTTGCCTGGAGAGGGACTGATTGTGCAAACACAGTCAACTCCTGACAGCTATTTGATCTACCTATTTAACGATTGATTCTGTTGTGTATACTATGCTAATTTGTATATAAATTTTTAAAAGGTCACTCTCAGTTATGATTAAAATTTTTTCATGAACATATATTAGCTCATTAACAAATTGTATGAAAATATAAAATAGGGAATTAAATCTATTCTGTAGTTCAAATTTACTGTGAAAAGTCTATGATAACATGTTGCAAATACAATCAAATGCTATCCTTTTATATTGACACTTTGTGTTGCATAAATGCTTTGTAAACTGAATAACAAGTTACAGAATGCTGAAGGTAGAAATCCTATTGGGCCAGAAGTCAAGAAGCATTCATTTACTCTTTTCTTAGGCAAGTTACTTTGTCTTTCTGGGTCTTGATACAGATGAAGATATCTTTGGCATGTGAGAGTTAGACTAAGTAATTCTAAAGCTCTTCTCTCTAAAATTTTATGCGTCCATTTAAGTAGTAGATAAGTAATATAGATACAAACTGACATGAATTGAAAGGAAGGAGAGACTAGTATGGGCTACAAAGCCAGACTTTTTTGAGGAAATAGAAACGTTTTGGAAAAAAAAAACATTTCAAGACATTTTTGTGCCATTTTTGACCTTCATTACTGCTTGTTTACGTCTATATCATCCATGTAATAATGGAGTATCATGAAAGGAGCTGAAGAGGAGGGATACTGACATGCTATGTTATTCAAAGCTTCTTATATTATGGTCATGCTCCATATGGGATCACATAACTGAATATGAGGGTTGCAAAAAAATTTGGCAACAGTAAAAGGTATCAAATATTCTGCCAAGATTTAATTCCTCAATGTAAAAATAAACAAGCACATTCATTGGTATGCAAATTTGCTTTCATCATTAATAAAAGATGAAATTATATATATAGATATTAAAGAAATGTTTTAAAATACATTTCTTTATAATTTATTGTCAGTAAAAGTTTGATTTGTATAACTATTTTATATACCTATATACCTGGGGTCATGTAAAAATTTCTTGGGCTGAAAGGAGTCTCAAGCAAAAAAAAAATAATGCATAAGGTAAATACAAAATAATTTATGAAGTTCATGGGAGATTATTGGGAATTTTGGAGAGGATCAGGATAGACTTCCTGTAAAAAAGGGACACTCAAGGTGAATCTTGAAAGAATTTTGGAATTCTATGAAGTAGAAGTGGAAGAGGGTATGTTCAGGTATCAGTTTAGATTGTATAAAAGATATAAATAGAAGCACATACATTTTTTTCTTTCTTTCCTTACTGGTGACACCTTACTTCCAGTCATTTTCTCTTCCCTACCTACTCTTGTTCTGAGAGACAAGAGTGGGATTTCTAAATATGAGATTTGGGAAAAGTATCCTTATTCCTGCCTATAGCCCACTAAGTTGATCTAGAAGGAATCAGCATCAATGGAGCAACAAGTGAAAAGAGAAATGGTAAAGAGAACATGAAAGGAACAACTGAAAGAAAAGTGAAAGTAGGGCTGAACAGTTAAATAAAAGGAAGAAATCAAGGAGAACCACTTGCTGTATTCTCCTTTACCTCCTTTAGGTATCTTGGTTATAGGTTTGCATTGTCCACATATCTTTAAGGATGAAGGAAGTATTTCAAAAAGATAGTGATCTTTACTCAATTTCCTTTCCCCTTGCCTGTTCAACAATAGACTCTGTAATATACTCTGGTCACTTTTGTGGCTAAATATTTCGTGTATTCTGATTCTTTTTGTATTACATATAAAGAGGCTAAGGGTTAAATTAAAAAAAAAATCTAGATTAGATCAGAGCACCAAATCTCTTTCTGAAGATTAGGAATTTTTTTAATAGGGTTCTTTGAGTTATTCTGATTATATTAACAACTTTATAATCCAGAGAAAGAAGCTTTGTGGATTTAAGTACTATTTTATTGCCTCTAAGCTAAAAGCTGATTTAAGTATGTGGCTGATCTAATAGTTGATGAGAAGATCACACCCTAATCCACCCTCCAGGGAATAAATAGAAAAGAATTGGTAAAAGTTCATCTTTGACCCTATCCAGATTGGAAAAAGGACCAAAAATGTGGAGTTCCAGCCTGCCAACTTTACACTCCACAGTAACAAAAATTGTTTCAACAAGTGGGTGGGTTAGAGAGTGTATTATTTCTTGGCCAGCCTTCCTCATTCCTTCTTCAATGCATTCTACATAATGCCAAGAAATTAATTTTCTGCCACTCCCAGCATGTCACTCAGTGCCTTGGAACTCAGTGTCTTCCCATTGTCTACAATATAAAAGTGTAGCCTTCTCTGCAGAATGTCCAAGACCTTGTATATTTTGATTTGAAACCATTTCTTGATGATAAAAGAGCCTAATCCCAGAGTTGAAGGGCACTACGAGACTAACACATATCATTGTTTTCATCAGGCAGCACAAACATTTACAAAGCTTTCTCCCCAAACCCAATTTCCAAGTCCAAAGCTTGAACTTCAGTGAGGTAGAAAACTTTCAGTATGAAAGTAATGTCCACTGGATAAAGATGCAAAATTTCAGAAAGTTAAGAGTGAAGCTGAGTTATAAGTGAGTAGGTTTGGCCTGGGTACTTTCTCAATTGATATTCTGGAAAGGAACTCACCAACTGGAGGAAAGGGTCAGTGAAGAAATCATACCATAGAAGAGATACCATTGTACTACCTACCTCTAAGAACCAGAACTCTTTATAGCTTTGCAAAAATGAAATGGATTGTTATAGAGGAAAAGCAATTTCCCCCACTAGTATTATTTAGCATAAACTGGAAGATCATTTTTTGACTGATGTTACAGTAGAGCTCAGTTATAGTTTGAATTAGATGAACTATTATGGGCTTATTCACCTGAGAAGTTTGTAGATAGGGAAGATCCCAGGATTTGGGGGCTTGGAATAAAATCTTGATTCTTTTGTTTAATAATTGTATAGCCATGGGCAGATTATTGAACTTCCATGAAATTTAGTTAACTCATCTATAAAATGAGGAGAGCAATGGCTCCTTTCCCCCAAGGGCTTATTGTTGGGAGAAACAATTTGTGCTTTAAAGTACTATATGAAAGTCAATAATTACTCTTGTATTTTTAATAAAATCCAGGGATATGCTAAAGCCTACTCTAATGGCTTTCAAGAGCTGATTGTTAAATTTTCAGTGTTAGCACTTTTACCTAGAAATCGGCAAACATTATATATCAAGGTCTTGTTTGTTTTGATTATCTAAATTTAAGAAAATGATGGAGAAATTGTTAATAATCAAGATAAAATTTAAAATTATTTCTTGCTTTTCTGAGATCTGTTTGGTAAATGTTTATCAGCATATCCCTGGAATAGTCCTGCTGTACTATGTTCTCATCAGAGTTCCTTTGAAATCTTGTTTTCAGTTTTGGTTACTAAGGTTTAAAAAGCACATGTGATATATGGTCATGAGAGAATACTACAGTTTTATAAGAAATGAAAAGCTTGATAATCTTAGAAAAACATGAGCATATATTTGCATGAAATAATGAAGAGAAACTGAGCAGAATATTGAATACAGTAATAGCAATATTATTTTAAGGACAAATTTGAGCAAATAAGTCATTTTGACTATTATAAACACCCAAATTGGCCATAAAGAGCACATGAAGGCAGCTGCTATTTGAATTCAGAGAACCAACTGATAAAAAGAAATTTATGACTAAATGCATGTATATATATATATATACATATATGTACACACATACACATACAGACACACACACATATATTACATTTATATATGTAATTGTGTTTAATGGTAGCCAGCTATGGGGTGCAGGGGAAATTAAAAAAAGAAAAATAAGAAATTTATATCGTAATTTTATTATATATTAAAAGGAGCCGCAAAATCTATCTGTCTATCTATCTATCTATTTGAAAACTTACATGCAATCATCTTTTTTATTATAATATATTATGAAAATATTTGTTCTATTCCATAAGTTAAAAAATAAAATAAATAAAAAAGAATATTAAGGACTTTCATTTGTAATTGAGAGCATCCAGAGAAAAGCAACCGGTTTGTGAAGAGCCTTGATTTCATGACATATTAAGATCAGTGAAATTAAAAGAGGGCTCTTGGATGATGTGATAACTGTATTTAATCTCCAAAGAGCTGTTATTCTGAGGTAGGGTAGATTTGTTATGTCTTGAGAGTTAAAAGTCAGGAATAATGGGTGGAAGTCGCAAAAGTTCCTAACAATTGGAGATATCTAAAAGTGGAAATGAATTGGCTCAAGAGAGGTTATGGATTCCCTCTTATAGAAGTTTTCAAACATAAGCTGCATAATCACTTATCAGATGTGTTATAGTTGGGGTTCCTTTGTGCAGTTATGGACCACTAAAATCCCTTTTCACTATCAAGTGTTATGATTCTGTGAGGAATGAAGCAACTTCAAAGAGTTGAAACTTTGTACCAGAGAAGAATTTCAGCAAAGCAATCACAAAATGTCATAAATTACCAGGAGTTGTGAGTTATCCCTTTGCCATATATCTTCCCAAAGACCAGTAAGTAGTTGAAAGAGATTGTGCCCCAGGGTTGAATGGCTTTATCCTGATAGCAGTATTTTGTTTCAAGAAGTCCACAAAGCTGACCCAAGCATTCATATAATGAGAATACAAAAAATATCTCACCAATTTGTCTCCTATATACTTCTCCTTGAGCATTCCCTGTTTTCTTCAGAGACCATATTCAGACTTTGCTGTCTCATACATTTAGTATATCTCAGAAGCTGTCTTTTCAGTCTATGATATATAGAGATCCTCACAGGAGATCAAATCTGTGACTCAGTGCATAAATGCTTTCTAGGATGGATATTACCAAGGACTTTCACCCGAAGGGGAGGAAAGAACTGTTGGAATCCACCCCTGTTCAACTCAGCATTAATTCACACTTGCGTTCATAACTGATGTACTATATTGTTGGTGTTGTTATCTTGTTCTCACAGTTTTTGAAAAGGTTCAGTTAGAAGCAGTCTGTGACAAGTTGTTATTCTGCTATGATTGTTTTAAATTCAGTGTTCCACAGACTATTGCACACGTGGGTTAAATAATTTCTTTTCTGGAGCTGAATAAAAGTATTAGGATGCAAATTTGCCCTTTGTAGGTTCACTGAGAGCATCCTTGGCACAACCTTAGTAATAAGGAAACAGGAATGCTATGTACCTCATTTTGTTCTCATATTATTTTGATTTGATGTAGGCCTCTTTATTTTAAAAGCTTTTTGTTCATTATGGCTTAGAAATTGTGTTTGCAACAATGTTTTAATCTTTTGATATATGTCTTAAGTTTTTTTTTATGGATGAATATTATATTGGGGCATTTATGAATGACTCTTTAGTCTGTGCTAAGAGCCTGATGGTACTATAATATTTTGGTGTCACTCTCCAGAATATTTTGAGGTCTATATTTATAATACAGGAATTTGTTATTTATTATTCTGTGAATGATAGTAAACTTCTGATGTATGATTCTAGTCATCAAGTCATATCTTGTAGATATTCCATCAATGCAAAATATTTATAGCCTAAAATTTAAAAAAATGTTTCCTTTCAAAATCTATGTTGATTATAAAGTCCAAGCTCCCTATGGATAATTCTTCCACAATACCAGAGTCAATCATTTGTTCAACACTTTCAATATATTTTCATCTGAGTTTAAGCTTAATATAACCAATGGAGGGGATTTATTCTATTCTTGCATTCCATTTATTTCATAGGCTGCAACCAGAAGTAATCCACTTTGGGATATATATATATATATTTGGATTCAATAAATCCAATATTTTTTATTTTGTGCCAGAATTTCCTTTTACTTATGCTTGACAAAATGATAACCCATCCAAAAGTTTTCTTTTCCCCTGTGGATTTTTAGCCTGTTTCTTATTGCTCTAATGTTGTCCATAAATAATAATAATCTTCTTCTTCTTCCTCCTCTTCCTTCTCCTCCTCCTCTTCCTCCTTTTCCTCCTCCTCTTCCTCCTTCTTCTTCTTTGTTCTTATTGTGGAAGTATTAATAGTTCTATAGACTCATTAAGATCAGGATCTTATGTTTTCTTAAAACTGTATGGGATTTTGTTAGAATATTTTCCAAATCTGTTATGGCCCAACTTACAATTCTGAAGGTATACATTAAGACAAGTGTTGCATAGGTAGTAATTGTTTTAACTGTGTTCTTTACATTTAGCTTTGATTTTGGGATGCCAGTATGTCTCAACATATTTATCCAAAGCCTTTGATTTGGTAGCTCTATGGTTGATGATAATATTTGTGGGTTTTGTCTTTATTAGTTCAATATGATCCATGTATTCAAGCTCAAAGTATTCTATTTCTTTTTTTTTTCCTTGGTGTACATTAAACATTTTATATTTATCTTGTCCAAATGACATTTGGAAATAATTGGAGAAAATTTGCACTAGGATATATTTAATTTGCTTTTCAGTGGAGCCAAGTAGCTGTATGTATTCCATACACATAAAGTGGTTATTAAGATTTTTGGATATAATGAATATAAAATTAGGTAGAATCATGATGGATTTAAGTTGTTTCTTTGAAAAAATGCCACTTTTATAAAAATTGTTGTTGACATTATTGTCTTAATGATGTTTCAAATAGTGAAAAGTTTTCCATATAAATATAAAATACTTTAGTGTTTTCATTATGTTTGAGTCTATTTAACATTTTTGCGGTAATTCAATAAAATAGGAATGCATAACAGTCAAAAGCTGTGCAATAATAAACAAAGATAGTAATTTGTTATGGTGCTTCTAGGCAGTGTATTCAATAAATACTGAATTGATGAAACAATGATTTTCTCTTTACACACTTAAGACTTCTGGACCTCCTTTTTGCCTGTTAGCCAATATGGTGTTTCCTTAAGTTTCTTTTTGTTTTTGTTAATTTAAATAGAAATGTAGGCAGCTAGGTTGTATGATGTCTGAAGTCAGGATCTGGAGGATCTGGAATCAGGAGAATCTGAGATCAAATATGACTTCAGACACTTACTTGCTATGTGACCCTGAGCAAGTCATTAAACCCTGTTTGTCTCAGTTTTCCATCTATAAAACACACTGGAGAAGCATATGGCAAACTACTCCAGTATCTTTGCAAAGAAAATCCCCAATGGGATCAGAGAAGAGTCAGCCATCACTGAACAACAATAAAATGTGAAGTGTGAGGAATGAAGACATGTAACTGGTATTTTGGAGGAGTCACTTATGTTTTCATCATTTTGTTAAAGATACCTGATGCGTTCAGTTAAATAAGTTGGGATCAAAAGGAAGCTGGAAAAATGACTTGTTAGTAACCCCTATATCACTGTAAAGCAGATGAGCCAATAAATGTGATCTTTATGTCACTGGCTTTGTTGCTTTCCAGTTTGGTAGGACACTTGAAGTTTTAGTCACTTCCTTTGCTGTAATCATTCTTTTATTCATTTTATTAGTGATGTATAAACTTCTGCTTCTCATTTGGTTCCAAAAACATTTTCATTGTATTGAATTTCCTGTGATTATATATGTGAATAGTAATTGTATACACCTTTTTACATCTGGGGTTCTCCTTTGTCTGATTTCTTCTCAAACTTCTGTAACAAAAGTTAGATTTAAAATTGTTTATCTTGCTATTTGTTTGCTTTGACTCCTTTTGGCACTTTAACCTTTTAACTTTTATTTTAAATTGCCGATTCAGGGAATTTAGAATTTCTGAATAGACTGGTTTTTTGCATTGCTTTCCACATTGTTTTATTGCCTTTGAGCAATATGACATTCTAGTTTTCTATTGCTTGTGCCAGCTCTAGACTGATGCAGCTTTCTAATGCCTTTCCATAAATATTTAACAACTCTCTCAAAAGGCACTCTTGGCAGAATGGTATTTGGTACATCCCCTTAGGAATATTTCTTGATAGCTACACCTTTCTTACTATGGTTCTTATAATAGTGATGGCTATTGCATATACTTTTGTGTTTTGATTCTGAAAAAAATTTTTAGACTTTCTGCAAAATGCTATGAAAATGTGTTCATTAATAATGGCTATAGCATATCCCAATTTAAAAAAATATATAGTTATGGCATAATTGGTTTGTTGGTGTGATTCATGTCATCAAATTCCAAAAACACTTTTTGTATGCCAAAGTATGCTCATCTGCCTTTCTTTTTATCTTTAATTTTTATTTATTTAATTTTTAATTTATGAACTAAAGCAAGCATTTTCATAACAGTAAAATAAAAAGGAAGCTTGTGCAGGAAAATGCAAAACTATTATGAACAAATTGTTATTCCTTTCAAATATGTAATAAAGTGGTAATGTAATTTTTTTTCCTTTTTAAAAAATTCCCTGCCTCTATGTATATAAGTACATATATATGTAAAATCATTCTATATAAATTTCAATTTATCTGTTCTTTCTTTGAATAAAGATAGCATCTTCTTTTATATGTACTTTGTATTTAACATTTATACTAGTCAAAATGACTTATTTGCTCAAAGTTGTTCTTAAAACATTATTGCTATTTTGTATACAAAGTTCTCTTACTTATGCTCATTTCACTACGCATTATTTCATGCACGTGTGTCCATGTTTTTTCTAAGATCATAAAACTTATCATTTCTTATAGCTTAATAATTTTTTCATCATAACAATATACCACAACTTGTTTAATCATTCCCCAATTGATGGGTGTTCCCACAATTTCCAGTTCTTTGCCACCATAATAAGAGCCTCTATAAATATGTTAGAACATATAGGTTCTTTTCCTGTTTTTCTGACCATCTCTGGAAATAGACCTAGTAGTAGTATTGCTAAATGAAAAAATGTAGATACTTTAATAACTCTTTGGGCATAATTCCAATTTCCTCTTCAAAATGGTTAGTTCACAGTTCCACAAATAATGAATTAATGTCCCAATTTTTCCACTTATCCTCTAACATTTATTTGTCTCTTTCCTCTTCAATCAGTTTACTCAAAATAATAAGTGTAAATTGATATTTCAAAGTTATCTTAATTTTCATTTCTCTAATCAATAATTATTTAGACCATTTCCACATAATTATAAATTATTTTGATTTCTTCTTTGGAAAACCATTTATCAGTTGAGGAATGATCTGTATTCTTATGGATTTAACAAAATTCTTTATATGTTGGAGAGAGCTCATCTGCCTTTCAAAGTAATTTAAGATTTTCATGCTTTTTTGGTCATCCACTTCATTATTAGATGCAATTTCTGAAGTTTTTATTTTTAAAAACCTAAGGTTCTCCAACCTTGCCTTCTTCAGATTTTGTTATTTCATTAATTTCTTCTCTATATTTCTTTTTTATATTTTTAGCTTAGGGATATAGTTATACCTTAAAATGTCTTGCACTCTTTGGCCATGCATTGTTGTATCATTTGAGACTGATATAAAGAAAAAAAGACAATATTAATCCTTTGCTTAAAGTCAGTGAAATGTTTCCAATTATTCAATGAGGTAGTATTGGTACATTATGAAAATATTTATGTTTTCAGATCATTTCATGTGCACTCATGAGTTGCCTGATTTAATGATCAGTGCCATATTTACTTCAAATTGCTAAATATTACCAGCATCATGGATATCTCCTCCAACTCATTCATATTCAGTAGCAGGGTTGGAAATCACTGATTTGGTCCATCAGTATATATATCTTGGAGAGTGAGCTATTCAGGACTGAAAAGGAGGAAGGAAAGAAGCTAGATATCATTTGGTAAATTGTATATACATATTTTGACCATCCCAGACTGCTTCTTGAAACAAAATTCCATCTTTTGAAAATCTATATTTTTCTTTTCTCCCTTGCTTTAATGTTCTATCTTGGTTCCATTCACATCTTCCATCCCCATTTCTAACTAATGAGTAGGAATTAGGGACTAGAAGAGATAGCAAATAATGGTCCACAGGGGATTCTGAGGGTCAGACCTAAAAGACTGGAAACAGAACTGGATTGTACTGGGGGCTTATTTCAAATACTTAAGGAACCACAATGTTACTATAAAAGTGGTGGCCAACCAAGATTCATGCTCTTTAGGCTGGATGGTTTTTTCTTTTTATGTTCATAGGACAGGTCTTAAATGAGATCCACTAAGTTCAGTTTAACATAGAATGAAGAATTCCCATTACAAATCATAAATGAATGAATGAGAAAACAGGCTTAAAAAGGCTTTCTTTGGGTTAAACACTATACTAAAAACTGAGTTTATACATCCCAAAACAAGAGTCTGCTCCCTTGAAAACTTGCATACTAAATAGAGAAGATAAGGTACACTGAGGAGTGGAGAAAGAAGGGTGTTTTGATAAGGGAGTCTGGAACTATGAGAGGAGTAATTGGGCAATTGATAGTCTTATTTTTATGGAATGATAATGTTGACTTCATTCCTTTTACCATAATTTAAACTCTCGAGAGGTAAAGGGACATGAAGTACTTGTGAATATGTTGGTAATCGATCAAAATTTCCAGAGAGATTTGTGGTGGGTCTGGATCTAGATTAGGTGCAAAGTACTCACATAAATCACAAGGCCAAGGTGGTAGGGTAGGAGAAGCAATACTATATTAGAGTTGAGATGTGATGTTCAATTGATTAGGCAGCCCATTGAGTAGGACTGCCAGTCTGGAATAGGCACTGTGGATGTATGATGAACTGGGCCCAGAATTTAATAGGATAAAGATATTATCAAAGAAAGAACATTTGGATAATTGTACATAATCTCAAACTATTTACTGAAAGGAAATCAATACTTTTTAATACCTATGTTTTTCTTATAGAGCTGTATAATGCAAAAGTATAATTTTTTTAGAATCAAAATTGTAGATCAGTCAGCAAACATTTATCATGTACCAGGTGGTACACTGTGGTAAGTGATAGGGAAACAAAGTCAGAAGTCAAAAATTAAGCCCTGCTCTCAAGGAACTTATAGCCTAATGGTGAAGTAAGCATACAAACAACTTTATAGACTATATATATATATATATATATATATATATATATACAAAAAAATGAAGGTAACCAAATAAGCCAAATTAAATGGAGACATATGGAGATTCTAAACAGATTGTTGCATATTACCAATAGCCAAGAAGGGGTATAAAATATCTCATCCAGAAATTATTTATGACATGAAATTTTGTGATACTGATTAATAACTGAATGATACCATAAATTGGATTAGTTCTCTAATATAGAGCTTCTTAAACCTTTTTTTCACACACAACTTCTTTTCACTTGAGAAATTTTTATGTGATCCTGAGCATATAGGTATATAAAATAGGCATACAAATAAAACATTTACTGATAATAAATCAGAATTTCAAAAGATCCCCACATTCAGTTAAAAGTGGGTCACCACAGTACAAGAAGCTGGGCTCTAACACACCTGCTCAACTCGCTCTATCCCTTCATGTAGGATTAATGAGAAGCTATGGAGAAGCTATCATAGGAGTGTGGATGAGTTCTGATTTGCACTTGCATTGATGCAATTATGAATTCATTTAAGGACATAATTGAAAAGGACTGAACAAAACCCATGCAAAAAAAAAACAAGTTTTCTGCTCTCCTCAACATTAGGATTGATGCAAAAGGTTCAATTGTTCTGAAAAATAAAAATAACCTTCAATTCCAACCCAGTCCTTGCTAAAATTTTTTGTCTAAATAGTGTCTCTGCATTTAGAGTTTCTAGTCATGTGACAGTAAATCCATAAGTGACCAAGTACTGCTCTTCATAAGATAGGGTTGTTTGCTGTGCACATTGAACATTGGAAATGGCTGTTGCAAATGCTCTAATTTCTCTGATTCTATTTCTTATTCTGTACATTGGAATTTCCAGACATTTAAACACATTGTACCATGGTTTGGATGATTTTTACATTTTGATGCATCTCCATATATTGTCATTATTCCCCCCATTTTCTCCTCTCAGATTTGTGATTTGGGCTTTTCCTCACAGTTCCTTATATATTTTCCTTGTGTATTTCATAGCA
This sequence comes from Sarcophilus harrisii, assembly GCF_902635505.1. Lineage (NCBI taxonomy): Eukaryota > Metazoa > Chordata > Mammalia > Dasyuromorphia > Dasyuridae > Sarcophilus > Sarcophilus harrisii. The sequence goes on along the minus strand of NC_045426.1, from coordinate 625,005,688 downwards.
GATCCAGTTCATAAATTGGATGTTGGAATGTCATTGGATTTCTGCCTCTGGCATCTTAGATGGATGGGCCCTATTTGTGTGGTACAGTACATTGTATGCAGTGTGACACCATTATATTCCATGCCTAGTGGATTGGAAGGAGAGACTCACTAATCCTCCTGTAAGTGTAATCATCTGTGCTGTTTATATTCTCACAGTCAAAAAAGGCAAGTGACAGAAAATATGGAGCATCCATTCATTCAATCCTTCAGCAAAAATTTATTAAAAACAGTTGAAAGAACACTGACTTTGGAATTTTGTTCCCAGCTTCATCCTTTCATGGCTTTCTAGGATTGGAAATAATATGGAGGAAAGTGGGATTTACTTTAAATGCTGAATTGGCCCATGTAGGCTCAGCTGACAGTACTGAGAAGAGGGGGCAATTGCTCAGTGTATAACATAGTTCCTTTCAGATTATTTTTGTGATTTCTATGTGAAATCACAATTTCAGGGGGATATAATCAGTGATAAATTACCTCAACAATAGGTTATAAAATTGTAAAGATGAGGTTAGGTCAATTAGCTAATGTATTTAAAGCCCCTATGACAAAGCAAACACAGGAAGGAGAAATTATAGACAAATCCTTCAAGGATCTCTAAGAGTGGTGGTGATGATTTAAACTGAAGTCTCTTATAACCAAAAAAACATTCTTTTTAAACTATCTAGATTCAGAATTGGTTTGGTTGAAACAATCTTGTGACCACCGCCTTCTGCTGAATACATAAGAGTGAAATTACAGATCTATGATTTCTCCAATGTGAGCAACTTCCTATGTAGAACAGTAATGGAGTCTAATATTTCTTTGTAACTTATAGTCTGAGAAAATGACCTAGGGCATTAAAAAGTTGAAGGACTTGGCCAAAGTCACTCAGCTAGTATATGACTAAGATAGGACTACTTGATTTTCCTGATTCCTTGGTCAATCCTATATCCATTATACCATTCTTCAAGTCTTCTTTCAGAAATAATGATTATAAATGAATAATATAATGATGATAATGATGACAACAATAATGATGATGTAACAATGTTATGGAGAAATGATCTCAAAACCCATTTATATTGACACCCTAGGAGATTGCTTTTTATTATACTCTCAAAGTCTAAAGATAACCCTGAGTGGTGGTAATGATGATTTTCTAGAATTATAGTTAATGAGCCTCCACTAGTATAACTTTTCTCAAAATTATCCATTGAAATCAATTAGAAAATCAGCTTGTAATTAATTAGCTTGTAAGAATGAATATTTACTATGATGATATGGTAAGAATAGTTGATACAAATCATCCCACTACAAGTCTTTAGCACAGTCTCTCACCAGAACATAAAAATTACAGGAAAAAGTAGGTTCTAGTTTAGAGAGCACATGTGAAAAAAGGGTACCTCAGAGTTCTTGATTGCTGAATTCATATTGTCCATTTCATAGTACTACTTATAAAATTCCTCTTTGGCATGATACAGCTTTTTCTTTTTTCTTTTATAGCTTTTTATTTTCAAAACATATGCATAGATACTTTCCAACATTCACTCCTACAAAAGTTTGTGGTCCAAATTTTTTCTCCCTCCTTTTCACCCACCCCCTCTTCTAGATGGCAAGTAATCCAATATATGTTAAATATGTGCAGGTCTTCTATATATGTTTCCACATTTATCATGCAGCACAAGAAAAATCAGATCAAAAAGAAAAAAAGATGAGAGAGAAAACAAAATGCAAGCAAATAACAACAACAACAAAATGAAGAAAATACTATGTTGTGATCTACATTCAGTTCCCACAGTCCTCTTTCTGGGGCAGATGGCTCTCTTCATCACAAAACCATTGGAATTAGCCTGAATCACCTCGCTGTTGAAAAGAGCTACGTCCATTAGGATTGATATCATGTAATCTTGTTGTTGCTGTATTCTTGGTTCTACTCCATCATTATTATCATCATCATCAGTCATGATGCAGCTTCTCTGCTGTGCAGTGTACAATCTTGAAATTGTCTTTTCTTAGTCTATCTAGTTTTTCTTTGCTTCCAAATCTGGACATGTTTCTAGGATGCTGACAAGAATTCCAAAATCTTTAGTCATTTAACAGCCCCAAATAACAATTTTCTTTCTTTGGATAAGGGGGAAAAGACTGAAGCTGAGGTCAAAACCAGTTCTGGTTCTTTTCTTTTTTTCATATCTCCAACTCTATGATTTGCTCCACAAGATACTCAAATGCCTGGATTGCAAATTGGCTTGTTTTTTTATGCAAAATTTATGGAGCATAAAATAGTCTCACCAGCAAATACCAACACACTCATTCTGTGGTATCATTCCAGCCTATCCAATGGTTTTTGTGGATTTCTAGATCTTGTTTATTTCAATTTTTAGCTACCATTATCAAGTAGCTGTGACACAGTGGCTGTGTATTGCAATTCACTTACTTTCTCACTTACTTTTATCAAACTTTCAAAGGAGATAATAATATTCATAGTAAATACCTCCTCAGTAGGTTATAAAGTTGTAAAAATGAGATCAGATCAATGAGGTAATGTATAAAAGCACTATGGCAAAATAAATACAGTAAGGACAGATTATAGATAGGTTCTCAAAGCAGTCTAGGAGGGGTGATTTAAATTTAAGTTGTTTATAATTGACATTTTAAAAAATTCAAGAAAGTTTCTGAGTAATCATTTTGTTAATGACTAACAGATTATTAATAAAAGGATGGTCATTTTGGCTTTCTCAAACAAAAAACAATCATGATGGTGGACTTAACAGTTTATATACTCTTCTAATAGGGCTGATGTTACCCTTGGATAGAGAAAATATTTCTATATAATACCACACTCATCTGTGCCAGACTTCCTAGCCTTGGGCTATTTAGACAAAAGGATTTGTCTCAATCCAATCTTGACTAAAAAACAAGGTTTCCCCACCTTAAATTGGGGGAAGAACATTGTAAGTTTATAAAGGATTATTGAGCATTTACTATAATCAGTCACTTTGCCATGGACTAGAATGTCATACTTACTACAAATGAAGTCTATGACATTGAACAGGTTACAGAGTCACACAGTTTCAGATTAGAGAGTAACTTTAATGGCCATATAATCCAAACCATCTCTCAATACATCACTATTGAGGAGGGGTCATTTAGTCTCTCCTTTATAACTTCTAGAAAAGGGGAATTTCTTCAGGTAGCTCATTTAAATTTTAGGTGGCTCAAATACTTAGAAATTTTTCTCTTATGCTAACCTCTTCTCCACCTCTATGAATTGTTTTTGCTCACAAACTAGCCTCCATCTCTTAACACTCAGCATTTCCATTGACTAACACCCATGCCTGGAATTGTCTCTCTTCTCATTATCTATACTCCTTTCAAGTCTCACTTAAGTCCTGTCCTCTGCAAGAAGCTTTTCTAAGTTCTCTCAGACTATACCCAGTTAATTTTGTATTTATCTTATTTGTACATGCTGCTATTCAGTCATTTTAATTGTGTGCAACTCTTCATAACTCTATTTGGGTTTTTTTGGTCAAAAATATTTGAATGATTTGTAATTTTTTTTGTAGATCATTTTATAGAAGAGGGCTGAGGCAAACAAGATTAAGTCAATTACTTAGGGCCACAAGTATAATAAGTGATCTGAGGCTGGATTTAAACTTAGGTCATATTGACTGCAGGCTCAGTATTCTATCCATTGATCTCCTAACTACTTATTTGTACATAATGATTTATATTGCCCTCTTAAACATGGGCTTCTTCAGTGCAGGGACAGTTGTTTATTTTTTTTTTTTTTACCCCTTTTTATATTCCCATAATGTAACACAGTGTCTAGCATATAGTAGATATTTAATAAAGGTAATTGGTTTAATTGATTTTATTTTCTGGGGCCAAATAGAATGTGTCTAATTGTTTGGTTTTGTTTTGTTTTGTTTTACAGGACAGACTTTCAACAATTTAAAGATAGTTGTAACAACTCCTTGAGTTTTCTCCTCTCCAGGCTAAACATTCTCAATTCTTTTAATAGAGTGTCATCTAATATGAACTTCCAAATGTTTTACCATTCTGGTTACTTTTCCTAGAACACTTCCATGCTAATGGTGTCTTTCCTCAGATATGATGCTAGATTTAATATGATATTCAATATATGGTCTGACAAGATCAGAGAAGAGAAGCAGGACTTTTAACTGCTCATTTTTGGAAAATGTGTTTTTCTTCATGTGCCCCAGACAGCATTGGAGTTTTTGGGTGATTATATCATGAAGTTGATTCACTGAATCTTCATTCCACTAAGATACTGACAGATTTCTCAGAAAAAAAAGTTTTCTAATCATATCTCCTACATCCTAAAATTATGAATTCAATTTTGAGTACATGTATAAGATTTTGCATTTGTTCCTATTACATTAAATATTATTCAATTTAGATCAATATTCTAGATCTTGTCGATTTTTAAAAATCTTTACTTTGTTACCCAGTATGTTAAGAATCCCTCTCAGGTTTTCTGGTAAATATACTGGGTATACCTTAATTCAATTTTTTTTTTAAACATCAAGAAGCATAAGACAAACAGATAAGTGCCTGGGGTATTCTATTGGAGATACCCTTCCAAATTGATATGGAATTATTGATAACCACTCTTTCAGTCTTATTGTTTAACCATACCAGAATCCATTTAATTATCCTATCACATACTGTACATATCTTTCTCTTCAATGAGATTATGCATAATTAAAAAAAGTATTCTCAAATATTTTTCATCCTTTTAATCAAATTATGTCTACAGCATTCTGCTATCCTACTCATGTAGTTACCTGTTGAAAAACTAAATACATTTTTTTGTCTGCTATTAACTGGTTTTTCTGAAGATTTGCTGGTTCTTTATGGTCATTGCCTCCTTTTCTAGATTTACACTGAATGTGATGTTGTTAATACATTTCAGACTTTTACAAGTCATCAAAGTCACCAGACATTGCTGAGTGAACTATCAGTCTGAGTAGGCTATTACAAAGAAAACACCTTTTTATACAAGAACAAAAATATTGGAGAGATGAGCACTTTAAAATACTTAGCAACGTTGCTTAGTACAATGACCAACTATAATTTCCAAGAACTCATGATGAAGTATATCATTTACCCCCAGATAGAGAGGTGATAGACTCAGTGTGTGGGTATCTGCCTGACTATCCATCTGTCTATTTATTTATCTATCTGAAGAAGAGACATGACTAATGACAGAATGGAATGCTAGGAGGTAGAGTGAATAGAGTGCTGGGCCAGGAGTGAGAAAGATTTATCTGCTTGTGTTCAATTCTTGCCCCAGATACATATTAATTATGTGACCTTGAACAAGTCACTTGATTTTGTTTGTCTCAGTTTCCTCATATGTAAAATGAAGTAGAGAAGGAATGGCAAACCATTCTAGTATCTTTGCCAAGAAAACCCACTAAAGGGATCATGAAGAGTTTGACACAACTGAAAAGTGACTAAACAATAACAACAATGAGAAAATAAGTTTTCTTGCCTATACATATTTCTAACAGATTTTAATTTTTTTGCTCTCTTAATTGGGAAGTATGGGGAAGTGGGAATGAGAAAATTCAGAGCTGAATATAAAATAAGAGACTCCATTTAAAATTCCACAGCTTTATTTACATGTGAGCTAATATTGAAATAAATAGGACTATTGCATATTATTCAAATCCACCATATATGTACTTTGCTATCTCTACAACTCCATTTGCATTACTTTTTATAACAAAAAAGTTCTACCTCCATTTCCAGTTTATAATTCTGCCTTCTCCCTGACATTTGAAGTCTAACTCCTCCTTAAAGCCATTTTTGATACCCTTTGTGAACCACTGTCTCCTCACAACTAGAATTATGTAAATAAAATGTCTAATATGCATATATTTTGATTTAAAAATTACTCTGTTTATTGTATATCAAAAGAGGTCACTAATAAAAAAGAAGGCTACATATGTGACAAAACAGTTATAACAATATTTTTACCAGTAATGAACTGGAAATAAAATAAATGGCTACTGAATGAAAAATACTTACATAAATTCTGTTATATGAATATAATAGAATCCTATTCTGTCATAAAAAATTAGTAGCATGTTAAAAATAGAGAAGTATGTAAAGATTTATGTAGTGAGTCCAGTCTGCTTCTTTGTCCCAGGGTCAGGCAGGCTACATCAATGGCTCAGAGTTCTAGGATAAATTGGGAGTTTGAGGGACATCTCTTCCCTACTGCCATTGGATCAACACTATACTGGATGTATTTTCTATAGTTACTAGCACTTTAGTTCCAATTAAACAGTTAAAATTAATTAGCTTTTTACAAAGGGGCAATTACCTTGATCATACAATAAGAACAAATGTATAGAAAATATCACCTGGGAAAGTGTCCTCACTCAGCACAATTCCTACAGAATACTCGTCCTACCAAATTCATATCTAGATATGGCTTGACTTCTGGATGAATCCTTGTCTTCATAATAGCTGAAGGGGACTCTGAAGATCAAACCTGAACGGTACTATTTGTCCCTCTGGTAATGAAGTTATATAGCCCACCAAACCTAGGTGCTGAAAAGCCAGGTTGTTTGTTCTCCTAAATGAAGTATCCATTTATGTAAACTGATACAAAATCAAGTAATTAGAGCCAAGAAATTAAATATCTATCTACACACACATACATACTAAAAATGTAAATGGGAACTAAGTTAACCATAAAATAATCAAAACTGAATTTTCCAAAAGTGATGATATAATATCATAAAAGCATAATCCCAAAGGAGAGATATGAGAATACACTTCCCCTTGCTTCTTTGTTAAGGAAGGGATTCTGTAAGTCTGAAACATTGCAATATGCAACAAAGTCCTAATTTGTGCAAATAATGAAACCCATTAAGTGGTCATATGTATTTGAATTTATACTATTTAAAATTATAATTAATTAAAATATGTGCATTCAGTGCACATTTAAAAAATGTTTCTACTTCACAGCATTCAATATTCACATTAATTGAGACCTAGTTATAATGATAGATTTTTTTTTCAATGCAATGGTCCATTTTACTTAATTTTTCTATTCTTCCTTTTTTTTAAAAAAATGTTATAAGGGATGGTATTTTGGGAAGTATAAAATGAAAATTCTGGGTGATGTAAAAAAATCATTAATAAAAACCTATTTTAAAAAAGAAAGTAATCTTTCCTATCTCTGAATTCTTATCATCTTTTGTTTGTTATCCCATGCATCAGCATCAATCACATTCAGTCTGTTCCCTTGCTCACAAAATAGAGTGATTTGTCCAGTGTCACATACGAGTTAATGTTGGATATAGTTGGATATAATGTTGGATCTACTAGTCATGTTGGATTTAGGATTGCAGGCCTCTTATTTCTCAAGTCAAAATTATACTCACTAGATCCAGTTGCCTCTTATACAACTTGATCACTCTGATAAAGAAAAAAATGAAGACAAAATGATCTTTGTCTCTATTTTGAACTTATCTCATTACAATTATGTCCAGATACCATTAACAACAGAGTTTTGGTAGCCAATTCAGCTGCAAAATTCTGATGGATAGCACAAAGCTAAATCTGTATATAGCTTTGCAATTACACAGTGTGGTTTTATAACAGCTCTAACAATTACCCTGAATGATTATAGAGATCAGCAAGCTCCCTATTTGTCACAATAAAAATATAGGAGCAGAAAGGTTTAGGTCCCAATATTGATAGTGCCATGATAATATATGAATGAATTCTCCTAGACTTAGCTAGTGTCTTGATAATATTTATTCCATGCTATGTTCACTACCTATACTGGTCAACCTAATTCAAGATACCATGATTTCATGCTCATAATCTGGCTCTCTAAATTTCCTGGAAAATGTATATTTTCTCTTCCATTCCATGCAGCAGCATGGTAGCCTGCTAGGAAGTTTCCTATAGCCTACTCAAGTTGCTCTCTGTCTTCCTCTACATACACTGTTTACATCACCGTTCTCCTGATTATACTGACAACAATATGGTTTGTCTCCTTTTACAAAAATGAGTTTGTTGATTCTCAGGGTCATTCTCAAGTATTTCTAATATAGATCACTCAAACAGTTGCTTAGTAGATAGCACTTTAGTAGCCAGAAATTTTAATGTTATGCCTTGAAAACAAACCAAAAAATTTGGCTTACAACCAAGGAGCAGGTTGAGTATAAAGGAAAGCAATGAAGTAATGAAAGTTTGTCTTTAATGCCATCAATTCTCCTTGCTGTTTTCTCTCAGTCTTTCCTATACAATCACGAATTTAGAGCCCTCTAGAAAAGGAAAACATTATTAGACTTTAAAGAGAACTTAGAACTTGGAGTATAGGACACTAGAGGTAAAAGAAGCTTTATAAAATAGAATATTAGATTTAGAAGGAAGGTTAGAATATATGTTTTAATATTAATTATTATTATTATCATTATTATATTAATATTTATATAGTGTTTATGGTTTAAAAGTGCTTACAATGTTACCAAATATGATCCTTAAAACAAGCCTGTAAGGTCAGTACTGTTATTATTCCCAGTTTGGAGATGGGGAAATTGAGATTGAGAGAATTGAAGTATTGTGCTCAGAGCTTTGAAGTGTCTGAGGCAATATTTAAGTTTAGGTCTTTTAGGCTCAAGATCCAGCTCTCTATTCACTTTACCCCATAGATGTGTCCAATGCTAGAACACAGAATACTGAATACAGAATATTGAATTGGGAGGAAATTTAGCCTATATAATATTACAACATAGAAAATGAAATGTTAGAAGGAATCTTAGAAGTCACCTAAATTCTTACCTTAGTTCATAGGAGTTTATGACATTCATTCTTCACTTTTCTGAACGTCTGGAGTCCTGAAACCGAATGTAGTTTTTCTAGCTGTGTTCTCAAATGAATGTGATCCATTCCCCTTAAGCCATTAATATTCCTAAACTATCAGAATTTGAAGAGACAATTTGAGATGATTAATAGGATAGTGAAATATTTTAATTGATATATTTTATGTCTTACATCATCATTGGTGTCCCAAGTATTTCTTTCCCTCTATCTCTCAAAGTAATCCCTTATAGCAAATAGTATTTTTAGAAAAATAGATAGAAAAAAATTGAATGCTGAAATCTAAGATAAGTGATGCGATATTGAAAGAGCCCTAGTGATTCCCAATATGTACAGATCAGTAGAAGAAGACAAAGAACAACATGGAATAAAGGGACTAAAACAACACATAGTAATGACTTCTAAGATAATATTAGTGACTGTGACTAATCTTTCACCATGGGAGAAGTACTTCAGGACTGGAGCTAAATAGGTGTCTTCCCATGTTTTGTCTAAGGGAAACCAGTGAAATCTTCAAATCATAGGCTGAGGTGCCCTTCAATTCTTGGTAAACTACTGGAATATCTTATTAATAGAATAGTTTTGGAGTTACTAGACAGGAAAGTGGTATTTACCAGAAGCTAATATGACTTTGTCAATAATACGTAATTGCCGTGTAAGCTATTTAGCTGTTAAACTAGACTGCCATGAGTGCAGCATAGTAAGAATTGCATAACTGGATTTCAGCAAATTATTGACCAAATTTTTCATGTTCCTTGGGTCAGATGATTGTGCAATTAGATGAATTCAGAACTCTTTCAATCCTGTACCCAAGGAATAGTTACCAATTGTATGATATCAGGCCAGGAATTATCTAGCAGAGTGCCCATGGGATCTATCTTTGGCCCTGAGGTATTTTTTTTAAAACAGTGAGTAGGATGAAATCATGATAGATGACACATTTATCAGTTTTACATTTGACATAAAGCAAGGAGGGAGCAAATACTGAAAAGTCAAAGTAAGGATCTAGAAGACAGAAGCAGGAAGAGTGAATAGATATTACAGAGAAGTAATTTTTGACTTCCTACAAAGGGAGGGAAAATCTAATAATCATAGATAGCTAAAATAGAAGGAATTATTCTATGAAATAATCAATTCCACTTTATGTCAGAGTCTGGCTATGTTTTTGGTGATGTGGAAGAGAAAATTTCTGATTCAAATAGATAATGATTCTATTAACTGGCCTCTAAGGTCCCTTCTAATTCTGATATTCTGGTATTCTGAAAGAGTTATCTCAATTCATTTGCAGTTAAAAGTATATAACCAGATCCAACATGTTCTTCCTTCATGGGATTATAAATTCAATAGTTTATTGAAGACCTGCCATTTGCTCGCCATTAGCAGAAAATTTGGCCTCATTCTTGGTGTGAGATGAGGAGCTCAGAAGTGCCTTCTTTACTTCCAAAGTCTCCCTTTTTGGCTTGGTGCAGCTCCTGAAATTATGGTCATTTAAAGTCAGAGGGTAATTTGGAGATCATTTAATATTACTTCTTCATTATATAAATGAGGAAAATGAGGGTAAAGAAAGTTAAATTATTTGATCAAGATCAGAAAAAGGGGTTTCAATCCTGATTAACAGTCAGATCTCTTTTCAGTGATACTAGAGAAGGAATTAACTTTTACCCTGAAAAGATCATGGTCTACTGATAACACACATTGATCAATGGAACCCAGTAAAACAAACAAACAAAAAAACAATGTTGTCCTGAACTAATGACCATCAAATGAAGATTTCAGGAAACTCATCTACAAAGGGAGAAAGAAGATAGGTCTTTCATTGGATCTGAAATCTGAGATGGAAGGAATTTCAGAAGTAATTTATTTTATTATGTTATTTTATAGATGAAGAAATCAGGTTCTGTAGAGGCATCAGGACTACCAAGGTTGGCCAGGTGTTAAGTAACACAGCTGAGATTTGAATTCAGGTCCTAAGTTTTTAGGTCTTTCCACTGCTCAACTCAAAAAGGAGAGAAGGAAGTGAGTATTTTACATGTACTATTCATCACATACTCTGCTGATTGTTTTACAGATAATATCTCATTTGATCCTCACTACAATCTTGAGAGTTATTATCCTCATTTTATAGAGGAGGAACTGAGGCAGAGAATTAAAGCGATTTCCCCAGGATCACACAGCTAAGTGTTTGAGACCAGAATTGAACTTGGATATTCCTAATTCTAGGCCATGTGGTCTATCACTGAGCAATCTAGCTGCTACAAGGCAGGACCTTAAAATGTAAAGGCTAAAAAAACATTAAAGATTATCTAGTTTTTAGAGATGATCATGTTCTGGTTTTCATTTAATAGCAGAGAAAATTGAGGTCCAGAGACATTAAATGACTTGCCCAAAGTCACAAATATAGCCAGTGACAGGGCTGACATCCAAGGCTAGGTCTTCAAACTCCAAATCAATGTTTTTTTCATTACTCCTCATTCTTTCCAACAGTAAGCAGAGAATAGCATGTCTTCCTTTCCAAATTGTGTCTATATACCGCAAACAAGAAATCAATACAACCTTTCTTTCATCAAATCATTTCCTTGATCATAAATATCAAAGACTGTAGTATCTATTACTTGTTTAACTCCAAGCTCATCAATCAGATATATCAAGGAAATAACGATGATGATGATGATGAGAAAGAGAATGACAGGATGGTATAGATGATGATGATGATGATGATGATGAGGATGATGATGATGATGATGAAGTCATAGATTATATAGCATGTTTAATGAATGAATTACCTGATTTCAAAAAGCTTTCATATCCATGATCTTTTTTTCCCCCACCCTGAATATGTAGGCAAGGTAAATATTGCTATTCTTACTTTATAAACAAGGAAACTTAGGTTTGGTGTTTAAAAGGGAAAAAATGGAGTCAAAGCATATCATAGAACCTAAGGATCTTTTAATATATGTTTGACTGTATTTGAAGGTGCAGAGAAAGGAAGAGTTATTTTAGTAACCTCAGATAGACTTTAAAAATATACATTCAGTTAAATTGGCCACCAGTTTGCAACATGATGAGTACATGATGCTGGCACATGCAAGATTCTTGCAATAACTCACTCTATAACTGAAGCTTTATTATCCATGCCCTAGGAAGTGGAATGCCCTTGTGGGAGTAGAGTGTTCACCCATGTGAAGTAAATACCTTCCCCTATGGAAGCAGAGACAGCTCATTTATCTCCAATAGGCAAACACTTTCCTCCCCACAGGGACTTGTCCACACCCTGCCTAACCATTAGATGTGGCCCATTAATACCAATGGTCCAAGTTTTCACTCTCAGGAGCTTGACAATTATGCTAGAGGATGGCTTAGACTCTAACTGTGGATATTCAGGGCTATTTCAGAGAAAATTATTAAAATAGGTGAAGTGACTTTCTCTGACCTCAGTCTATACATATATGCTGCCAGATGTGATTGATGGGCAGTGAGATGATTGGCAGATGTGACTGGTAAACCATCATCAATGCTACCTTTCACAGATTGGGTTGAATGGGAAAAGTATCCCAGGTTTGGGAAAGGACTTTTGTTCACAGTTCTGAAAAGGAAAGAAGATGGTACTTTCTAACTATGGTCCAATAAGTGTAAATTCTTTTTATGGAAAAAAATTTAGACCACATTGTTAAATCAATGGAATTCTTTCCTTCCTCATATCTGGTCCCTTGCTCTTCTGATTTTCCTGCTTTCCTCAAGTACCTGCTAAAGCCCCACCTTATGCAAGCAGCTGTTCTTGGACTTTCTTAATTTTAGTTCTTACCTTCCCTCTGAGATCATCTCCATGTTCCATATCTATAGAGTTCTATAATTGTATATTATTTCCTTTTTTTGTCATTGTTGTCTCCCCATTGTACTATGACCTCCTGGAAAACAAGATCTGTCATTTTGTCTTTCTGAAAGTTCCTATAACTTCAGTTTGTGAGTTACAACTGGTGTTTCCCATTAACAATCATTCCGTAAACACAAATAGGTCTTAGCAAAAGTACGTTCTAAGATGGCAAGGTAAAAGGAGTAATTCTGAAACATTATTTTCCTACAAATCTTAAGCATATTGTTTCATAAGTTCAGATGATGTCCATGGGAAAAAAGGCTACAAATTTAGAGTATAATGGCAGTGGAGCACATATATAGGGAACATGTGTATGCAAGCACACAACTCTGAAGGGGTTTAGATGACTGTTCTTTCTTCACAGAGAACTCATCAAGTTCCTTTTGTGTTCATCATCTGCTGCAAGCATTACTCAGCAGGGATTGTTAATCTCCAAAACTGTACTCTGGATTGTCACTCTCTTTTGAGATTATAGTCAGCTCTCTTATCTATTGCCATCCTGGAACATTTACTTTTCCATCCTGGAACATTTTTTGCTTCCTCAGTTATGCCTTAACTTTTCTTAAACTAACAAACTCTTGAATTTCTGAAAGGAGTTAGAGACTTGTGGGTAAGCCACATATTTAGATAACAGGGACAAGACGAGAGAAATCTTTATGACAGGGAAACATTCCTGAGCTTGTGTTCCTTAAGTCTGAATTTAGCTCTAGTCTTAAAGTTCATCAAGAATATATGGAATTACTTCTGATTCAATTAAGCTCAAGAGACCTTTTTGTACCTAATAAAGGGATATCTTCTTAAAACGTTAATATCTCATTACTTCTGTTAATAATAATAATGTTAGTAATAGTAGTAATAGTGATAACAGCAGCATCAGTAGTAATAGTAGTAGTAACAACAACATAATATATTATATTTATACAGCATTTAAAGTATGCTAATCACATTACACATATTAATTTTTTTCTGATTCTATCAATAATCCTGTGAGATAGGTACTGTTATTTCCATTTTAATGATATAAAAATTGAGATTGAAAGAAATTATTTGTTCAGTGACAGTCAACAAGTAAGAGTTTGAGGCCAGATTTGACAAGAACTGAGGAAAACAAAACTTCTTATTTATATGCTTTTTGTCTTAGAGAAAATGGGCAGTCAATGAAAATGCCAGATCTATGTTTTAAGGATATTAATTTAATTTGTACCATGTTTAACATATATTAGACTACTTGCCATCTAGGGGAGGACATGGAGAAGGAGGGGGAAATTGTAATACAAGGTGTTGCAGGGGCTAATGTTGAAGAATTGTCCACATATATATTTTGAAAAATAAAATGCTTAATAAAAAAAGAGTATCAGTTTAGTAGTTGGGGTATGTAGGGTGTTCAGGGAGGAATAGCACCTCAGGTATGAGGGCTTGATGTGCCCTCCTTTGAAAGCTATTCATCCAACTTTGGTGTCCATCTTTCATCTAACTCTCATATGTGGCTCCAAGAAGTTATAGAATATACAGCTGTCACACCCTAATCAAACTATTTTGGAGATGAGCCAAACCAGGCTTATTCACTGACAGGTCTCAAACCCATGGGTGAATTAGGGAAATGTTTACACTAAGCTTGTGAAGACTTTTTCTGGTAGAATGAATGCATAAAAAAATTTGTTCCCATGTCCCCATGAAAGGACTATGGAGTACTTAGAGTCTGCTCAGGTATCAAAGATGCCAAAGTCATCCTCTGCATCTCAGACCATTGTCAGTCACCAGTCATTCTGACTTTTGTCTTTCCACTGGACTTAAATGACTCTGGAAGAGAGTGAGGCTGACAGCTTTGTGCAATTTACCTCATTTAAATCTAATTCATGGACAAGTCAAGACATTATGCTGTGATGACATTAGTCCTCTTGGAAAATGCAGACTGAACAATAAGAAAAACACTTGTGCAGAAGTTTAATTGAAGAGACAAGATATTATAAATAATAGTCCAGGTAAGAAATGATAAGGGATGAACCAGGGCAGAAGCTATTTTTATTGGAAATAGAAGGTGGATCAAAGTATTTATACATCCAGAATCCATTGTTTTGCTAATTATACAGACTTAAGAACAATGAAGATAATATTAAAAAGCAGAAATTTAAAAGTGTATAGTGCATTTTCAGAGAGTGAGTTGCTAAATATTTCCCAGAACACTCCTGGAACTAAAGACAGCATGAAGGTAGAATTGAAAGGACTTGAAAAGTGATTGGAAATAAGAATGAGGGAGAAAAAGAATTTAAGAAAGGCAAATCCAACCTGCAAGTTGAAAAAATATGACTGATATGTAGTACCCTATGGAAAAGGAACCCACTATAGAGAAGAAAAATTGATTGATTGTTTATCAGCTACTTGGAGTATATTTATGCATTCTTTGTATTTCTTTTTTGGTTTCTCTAAGTCTTTTGCATTTTATTCTTCCTCTGAAACTAAATGATTTGAATGCTTGGATGGAAGCTGAGGACCTTTTTGATAAAAATCCAAAACCTAGAAATATATTCGGAAAATTTCTATAATAAATTGGGTGTGTTGGCAACATGAATCAGAAACTATCCTTGTGTGATACTAATTATTGAACTCAATTTTTATGAGTCCAAGACATGAAAGGCTTTGGCCACAAATCTATACCTTTGGATAAAATGACTTCTGTTCTTATCTATCTGGGCTTTTTCCTTTGGAGTGCTCCAGTTGGCCAACTTCTTCTGAAAATGTGCTGCTGAAATTGAACACTATTTCTGGTAAGATCTCATTTGGAATAATATATTCAATTCTAGTATCATATTTTCAGAAGAAGGTTGTTTTATATATGTTTTCCCTCTTTTTAGCATATACTTAATATGTGCTTAGTGAATTGATGCTGGGGAAAAAAAAAGCATCACAAAGGGTACCCAGTAAGTAAAAAAAGATAGTGATAGATCTATAATCTCTATTATTCTGGGCACTGCATCTCTTTGAACAAACTCTAAAATACATTAATTACAATTTTTTTCTTTTATTCCACTTGACTTATTGGGCTTGCATTTGAGCAATACTTCCCAATTATTCTCAAAAGAACTACTCATCTAGCCATGGTTTATCATCTTTTTTTTTATTTAATAGCCCTTTATTTACAGGTTATATGTATGGGTAACTTTACAGCATTAACAATTGCCAAACCTCTTGTTCCAATTTTTCATCTCTTACCCCCCATCTCCTCCCCCAGATGGCAGGATGACCAGTAGATGTTAAATATATTAAAATATAAATTAGATACACAATAAGTATACATGACCAAACTGTTATTTTGCTGTACAAAAAGAATCAGACTCTGAAATATTGTACAATTAGCTTGTGAAGGAAATAAAAAATCCAGGTGGGCATAAATATAGGGATTGGGAATTCAATGTAATGGTTTTTAGTCATCTCCCAGAGTTCTTTCTCTGGGCGTAACTGGTTCAGTTCATTACTGCTCCATTGGAAATGATTTGGTTGATCTCATTGCTGAGGATGGCCAGGTCCATCAGAACTGGTCATCATATAGTATTGTTGTTGAAGTATATAATGATCTCCTGGTCCTGCTCATTTCACTCAGCATCAGTTCGTGTAAGTCTCTCCAGGCCTTTCTGAAATCATCCTGTTGGTCATTTCTTACAGAACAATAATATTCCATAATATTCATATACCACAATTTATTCAGCCATTCTCCATGGTTTATCATCTTATACTTATAGAGTTGACTTTCTGAATTCAGGTGTAGGATTTTGTATGAATTCATATTAAATTACATCTTTTTTATATTTACCTCAAAATCATAGCCTTTTGAAATGTCTTTGGATCCTGATTTTGTCTTCCATGTATCATACATCCCTCCTTACTTCCTGTTATTTGCTCATTTGACGAAAACATACTATTTATGCCTCCCAATCACTTTAAAAAGTGTTGAAAAGAAGAGCACCAATGGCAGATTTCTAAGGCATTCCACTAGAGACATTTTACAATTCTAGATAGGGATGGAACTTCAAAGATAATTCCAGTCCAATTTTCTAGTCAATGCCAGAATCTCTTGCAACATCTCTGATGGGTGATCTAGGCTCTATTTAAATATTTCCTGGAATGGGGGGAACTCACAACACATTGAGAAATCCTATTTGCTTGTTTAATTGGATTCTGACCAATACTTTCCTTCTGTCCACAAGTTCTAATTTTGTGCTCTAAACTCATGCAGAATCAAATTATTGCATCTTCCATATGACAATTCTTCAGATACTGATATTAGCCTCAAATCTGTATTGCACTCAGGACTTTCCATTAATATAGATATTTGGGACCATCCATAATTCAGAGGATAAACTTTTAATACTGCGTCTCAAGAAACTTTATTGGCCACTTCAGCCTACTCTACATATGGTACCCAAGATTTAAAATGAATCAGGACTTTAAAATCTCTTTTTTATATCTCTTCTCAATCCCCAATTTTACCCATACTTCAAGGTCCTATTTAAAAACCACCATCATGGAATATTATTATTCTAATGGAGATGATGAACAGGGATGCTGTCAGGAGGAAAAAAAACCTACAAAGTCATTCCATGAACTTAAGCAAAATGAAGTGTGCAATATACAAAGTAATAGCAATGCTATGGGATGACCAGCTGTGAATAACTTTGCTATCTTCAGTAGTACAATCATCAGCAACTACTCTGACTCATGATGAAAAATCCTATCCATACCCAGAGAAGGAATTGATTTTGTATCCAAATACATATTGAAGTGCGCTCTCTCTCTCTCTCTCTCTTTCTCTCTCTCTCTCTCCTCTTTCTTTTAAAAGAGCTAATTTTTCTTTAGGGTTTTTATTTTCATTAGGTTGGGAGATGTAATTTTCCCCCTCACATCTTGATTTTTATGGAAATGTTTTGCATAACTTTACAAGTGGTTTCTTAATTGTGGGTGGGGATAAAGAAGAAAGTCTAAAACTCAAAAATTTTAAAAACACACAAAATTTTTTTTCTTTTGAATGTAACAGGGGAAAATAGTAGATAAATAAAATTTTAAAAAGCACTAATAGTGAGGTATATACTGCTATTCTCACTTTATAAATAAGGAGTCTGAGTCTGACAAGACTGTTATGTGTCCATAATTATAAAGATAGTAAGTATCATGAGTTGAATGTCATTCTAAGTCTTCTTGACCTTAAATTTAATATTAATAGAATAGGAAGTGCAAAAGATAGTTGAAGTGACATTCAAAAATAAATGGTTAATTAGAGGTAGGCCTGGGATTAATACTTAACTCTCCTAATGCATAGTGTTGTTTTAATTTATTTTTCTTTACCAAACTGGAACCTATTAGAGAATTTAAAATAAATAGCAATAGTAGCAAGTTTTTTAAAAAAAATTGGGTAGGAAAATCCAGGGTAATAAAAGTAGGTTTATATGAAGTTCATTTTATAAGATCTTTAAGCCCCAAAGTAAGAATTCTGTGTCTAAATTGAAGGATTTCAGGGAATCTTTAGTGGTCTTTGGAAATACTAACAATGAATGGATGATTCACAGTATTAAAACAATAAGTAATGAAAATATGTTTTACATGATTGCACATATATAACCCTTGTGACATTGTTTACTATTTTGGGAAAAGGAAGAAGAAAGTGAAAAAAGAAATGAACTCAAAATTGTGTAAAATGAAGGTTAAAAAATGTCTTTACATATAATTGGAAAAGCAAAGTGGTATTAAAAAAATGCAAAGAAAAACAATTTGTGAATAAGAATTTCAGGCTGGTTAGAGGGAAAGGAGAATAGTAGTTAGGAACAAAGAAAGAGTAGCTGTTAAGAGCAAAACAACACTAATCTTTGTATAACACAACCACCTAATATTGTACCTGAGATTTGACTGTGGAGAGTGAGAGCATATGTAAGATCTTAATGCTATGAAGGGAAACAAGTGAATTTAGTAATATATTATTAATACCCCAACCAAAATGCTTTCCGAAAAGAAAACAAATTGCTTAATTCTTAGTTTAAACATAAAAATGTACATGTATATGTATATGGATGAGAAAATACACATGTGTATATACACATATAAGTATGTGAATATGCAATGTACATGTTTACGTTTATCTGTTGATTAGTATATCTGTTTTATATATTCAATTAGTATATACATGTAAAGGGCTGAAGTGTTAAAAGGTGTGCTTGAATCAGATAACCAAGCACTTAAGGCTAATTATCTATTTGGACAATACTCTATTAGCATATATTTGGAAAAAATAGCCCTTCTCACTATTCTGTGCTGACTCGATTTTTTGGTGTATACAGCTAATAGTAGGAGGGAGTAGAGGATGGAGTGAGACAAGCCAGAATCACTTGGCCGCAGGATGGAGAGGAGAAAAGTGTGGAGATTCTGGACTCTAAATCCTTGGCAAAACTTCTGGAGATTTTGTCCATCTCCTTCACTTCTCTCCCTGAAGACCAAGGACTTTTGCTTATCCTGATTCCAGCTTTTCTTGAGATCCCTAGGGAGCTAGCCCAGACATTACATATACATATGTGTTTGTGAATGTTTTTTACATAGATGTATGTACTTGAAAAAAAAAGCTATGTACCTTTAAGTATGTGTATATTAAGAAAATATTGCTTGTGAACAAAAAAAGTAAATAAATACCACCATCATATGATTGACAACCAACCCCTTGCTGAAAGGTATAGAGCTATCCATAGTTAGATCTGAAATAGTCAATAGGGAAATATACGGGTTTGTTTCTAGTGTTTATCTGGAACATGGTAAAAATATATAAGACTTATCAAACTTGTCTAAGGCCACCATCTTTTGGTGATTTGTGTCTGATATTGAAAAGGAGAAAATCCTGATCATTCAAACAAAGTGTATCTTTTAGGTGCTATATTCTAATTATAGATCCCATTTCACCAAATAACTATCAGACCTAAGAAGATTTCTTTACCTTTGTATTAAAACCTCATGCTCATTCTGTTTATTTTTATCCATTATACTTTAACAGACAGTCACGTGAGGCTATGAATATTATTACTATTTTCTATCCTGTCATTATATTATTTTTCTTACTGGATGACTTCACTTCTTTTATTATCTCATTTCAATTCACCAAACATTTATTAAATACCTACCACATGCAACAAAGACATTATGCTAAGCATAGGGAACACAAAGGATAAAACATTATCATCAACAAATCAAGAATATCATAATCTAGTCATACCTGTTATTTCTTGTAATACTTAAATTGTCATATGTGAGCACTTTTCTTCTCTCCTCTCTTGGTCCTATCAGTTAGTTTCTTGGTATATGTATTCTTCTTAGTCCTTATTAGTTATAATCTGTCCCATGGAAAGAGAACATCATTTTTGTATGTCATACTGTGGTCCAGAATAAAAAATCTCATTTTCTAACATTTTCTCCTTAGCCATCTGTTTACTTTCTATGCTCACTTTTCTGTTCTGAACCCCCATCTATGATAATTATGAGTAATGAAACACTATCTAGACCCTTGAATCCCTAAGGTTTCTTCCAAGATTTCACAGCATTATAGGGTCTCAAAATTGCAAGTGTCAAAATAAAAAGGATCATTTCTCAATGGTTAGGAAAGAAAATAATTGTCATCAATGTGATCACAAATCATGATTTCATAGGACCACAAATGACACATGTTATCCCATCTTTCCAAAAAGAAGTGATGGAATCAAGATGCAGTAAGGGTCATACATTTTTAAGACATGGTCACTGAAGGATCTTTTTTTTTTTTAACTGTGAATAATTACAAGGGTTTGTAATCATCAAAAGGTTTTGTTGTTGTTGTTGTTTTCTTCTATTTTTCAATGGAAAGCCAGGAAATAAATATTTCTTTATTGAAAACATTAAACAGAATAAAAATTTACTGATATTATAAGACAAGACAGGGAGAGGCAGTTGACTAACAGAGATAATCTCTGTGTGGTAAGTGAGCTCTATTGTAATTAATTTCCAGAGAGTAGATACAGAAGAAAATGAAGAAGTAAATATCAAGGACAATTATGTTGTATTACAATTTGCTGTTAAGTAAATGGTTCATATAAGGATCGAGACTTGTACACTATTCTCAGATATGTTTTTGTAACATCTTCTAACCTTGTTTGTTCCAGGGATATGAAGGGTAATGATAATAAGGTAAAATGAAAATCTTAGTAGTTTACATTTTTCAAAGGGGCTTAGAATGTTCTTTCTGCAAGGGGAAATTCTTAAAAGGGAAGATTTTAGTCTTGCACACAAATTAGGTTATAATTAAAATCAAACACAGGGAAGTAAATGTTACATTGTCATCCGAACAAGAGTAGGCCATGCAACAAGACACCTCAATTGCCACACAGTCCATTCCTCCAAAATTCTTTCTACAATTCATCTAACAAGTAGACATCGAGTCTTTGCTTGAATAATCCAAGGAGGCTTGCTCAGATGGCTATCTAGAAACTCCACTGGAGATCTTCTGATTTGAGATAGAACCATTAATTTCTACTTTCATGATTTAGTCATGTAAATAGTTCCAAAACCATCTAATCATATTGTTTGGCTAGCCCACACAATTCTATCTTTTTCATAAGATTAACATAAAAGATTTATTAAAGTTTATTTCATAAGCTATAGAAATGTTTTCCAGATTCCTCCTGACAGCATCATTCATTTCCATAAGAATCTACCAAAAATAGTAGGTAGTTGAAACCCAAAGGACAGATTACTCATTCATTCTGCAAGTGGCTTAAGCAATATTACTGGCTGGCCTCCATCACTTGTCATTGCATTGTTCATAAATGATGGAGTAGCTCATAAGAAAGTCATAAAGATTAACAAACTCTCCTGATCAGGGTATCACAACCATCTGTATGACATTTATTATACCAAGTTAAAATGCTTCCTCCTTAGTTAAAATCAATCAGTCAATCAATTAGTTATAATACCTCTGAGGATAGTTTCTATGGTCAGTATAGAATTTGGCACTATTGAGAAGACACAAAACTAATAATTATTGTTAGCATTAATAAAGTACTTTAGTTTCCAGAGAACTTTACAAATATTATTTTATTTATCCTCATAACAATCCTGAAAAGTAGATGCTATAATTATCACCATTTAACAGATGAGGAAATGAATGTAGAAAGAAAATAAGTTACTTATTCAAGATCACACAGCTTGTAAGTATCTGAAACTAGATTTAAACTCAGGTCTTCCTCCAGATCCAGTGCTCTATCCATTGTTACCTTGATGCTGTATTGAAATGAAGTATAATATCCCGGTCAGACTATATAGGAGCAATGCCATAGAAGTTGCAACAATACAGTGTATTGGAGAATAACAAGTAGACAACATGATGGGATTAGAAAGTACATAATGATGATGGTGATAATAATGAGGAATGTGAGGATGATGATGATGCATTTTTTCCTGTATCCCAGTTCATTGACGCCTTTAGACTTGAAATTCTCTGAGATTCTTTCTAGTTTTTAAATCTCTGAGTCCTTGACTGAAAGAAATCTTGTGACTTCAAGCAAAAGCTGGTTTTTGCTCAGGGAAATGAGAATTAAAGCTATGGTTTGGGTTGCCAAGGTCTAGCTGACTCCTATCCCTTCATTATTGACTGAAAGCTCTGCAGAAAGTGGGGAACAGTGCCAGGGCATTTTCAGACTTAACTGTGAGCCTTTTTCTGGCTCCTCTCCCTGGTATGACCTTCTGCTTAGGAATCACTCCTACTCTTCCATCCTATGCCCCAGGCACCAAACTCTTCCCACCTTCCTCACTCATATGAGCCAAAGATCAAAGCCAAGTTCAGCTGGAGAAAGCAAGTATTTGATACTGACCCTGGCTTTTCCCTATCAATTTGAATATTTTCTTTGTAGAATTATTTCCCAAGTCCTATAATATTTATTTATTCTTTGAAGAGCTTAAAAATGTTCCATTTCATAGAAATAAAACACAAAAGAACTATAAATTCATTGAAAACATGGATGCTTCCATTCATACAGTCATAAAATTATGACATGACAATGTCATGCCCAGAATTGGATGACATCTTAGAAGTCATTAAATGCTTCAGAAGAAATCTCTTTGAGAAGTGACTTTCACTGTCTTGAAGAGGAAATATTCACTATAAAATTCTGGTGAGTTTTTTTAATTCCTTCATAACCTGCTTTCTTCCTACTCTTCTAGTCTTTTTAAATTTTATCCCTTTCCACAGACTCGATTCTTCAGGAATCTGTCTCCCAACTCTATGCATTTTCACTGGCGCTCCTCAATGCCTGTAATTCTTTTCTTTTCTATAGCTCTCGGCTTAATCTGACTTAAAAAGTCTGACCTTTAAGAATCCTTGTTTAATGTTAATGCTTTTCCTATGAGATTACCTCATTTATCCAGTATATATCTTGGCTCATGTCTTTCCTAATTGTGAACTCCTTGAGAACAGGAATATTTTTAGGTCTTTTTTTTTCTATTTCTCTTGTTTAGCCCAGTGCCTGGCAGTCAGGCAGTTAGGCAATAAGTATTTATAGCATGTGCCATGTGCCAGGCATTGTGCTATGAACCGGGGTATAAAGAACACAAAAGGCAATTCCTACTTTCCAGAAGCTCACTGTCAGTGTTTAGTAAAGGCTGGTTTTCCTTAACCTCTTTAAAAAGGCTTATTGCATTGTTATCCTGCTTTACCAGTAGAAGGAGGTTCTTTTATGTTGAGCTGAAATCTCCTTTCTTGTAGCTTCCACACATTGCTTCTAATTCTGCCCTCGGAGAGCCAGCAACAAGTATCATCTCAGTTACTTCAGCTGATCCCCTAGTTCTCCTTTCCCTTGATTAAGTCACTCCCTCCTCCCCTCTTTCTAAGTCATCTCATCCATTCTGGTCATTTTTGGATGCATTTACTTTACCATAATTATGTTCTGCCTTAAAATTTGCCACTCAGAATTGAACAAAATAATCCATAGGTTTCATCAATTTCCTCAAATGTCAAGCTCTAAACCTTTAAATCCAGACTCTCATTGATTGGTCAATAATAGGTCTCTGCTCAAGTCTTAATTGCTCATTGTTTCAGTTTGAATCGTTTAGAGCAAAGATAAATAGCAATTATTTCTGTTTTGACTAGAAACCCTGAAGATCTTCCCCTCCTAGACTGATTCTTTTGTGAAGGCCATTTTTGCTTTAGTTTTTGCATAGGCTTTAATTTTTGGATGATCACTGATTTAAACTGGAAAATGAAAAAGACCTTGGCTTAAAAAAGGCTAAAGTCTCCTACTGCATCTAAAGCCATTGATAATCACCTCAATTTTTCTCTTGTCATTGGACCCTGATAACTCTGGAGGAGAGTGGATCTGATGACTTTGCAGAACTCCACCTCACTTAAAGTCAATTCACTTGCAAGTCAATACAAAATCCTCCTGATGACCCTTGGTTCTTTTTCAAGACAAGGAATAAACAAGAACAAGGATGTTGGTCTATAAGGGATTTCAGAGGTCATCTAGTTCAATCTCATTTTAAGCATGAGAAAACTGAGGCTTCCTGCCCAAAAAAGAAATTACTTGTTGAATATAGTCTGACCATAGTACAAAGCATAATGTGCACAAGTGCTATATTTGCTTTTTTTATGGCAGTAGATGGGAAAGAAAGCTGAATTTGCAATCAGAGGACCTGAGTATCAATCATGACAGCCATTTATTAATTGGGTGACTTTGTGCAAGTCATTTAACCTCTCAGCTTCAGTTTCCCTCCTTTTTTAAAAAATGAGGGGCTTAGATTAGTTTTATGTGTGTATTGATGATTATTAACCCTTTTAGCTTTAATTTTATGAAGCTACATTATCTATTTTTAAATATATATATGTATATGTGTACATATATAGTTTCTTTCCTCATACCCCTCAAATCATCCCATAGAACAAAAAATAAAACGAAAGAAGGAAAGAAATTATGAAGAAAAAAAAGAAGGAAATGAAGAAGGAAATGAAGGAAGTCAAGAAGAAAAAAAAGAAGTCAACAAGGAAATAAGGAAAGAAGCAAGGAAAGGAGGAAAGGAAGAAAGGAAGAAAAGACAAGATGAAAGATAAAGAAAGGAAGGAAGAAAGAAAGGAAGAATAAAGAAAGGAAGAAAAATGGGAAAAAGAAGAAAGGTATTTGGGTGAGATGAACAGAATCAGGGGAATATTTTACACAGTCACAGCAATATTGAATGATTAAATATTGTGAATAGTTTAGCTAATCTCAGCAATACAGTGATCTAAGACAATTCTGTAAGACTTATACTGAAAGGTGTCTATCTTCAAAGAAAGAATTGGTACTTTTCTTATACTTTTAAAATTTTTCTTGATTTTGGGGGCTGTTTTCTTTCACACAATGACTTACAAAATGACTTATTAATGGTTTCACAAAAATACTTACATGTGTTTTGTATGACTACACATTTATAACCTATGTCAAATTTCTTGTCTTCTCAATGAAAGGAAGGAGAAGGGAAAAGAAATTGAATCTTAAATTTGAAAAAAAAAATGAATGTTTAAATTGTTTTTACATTTACATTTATATGGGGAAAACAAAATATTAAAAAAGATTAAAACAACAAAAAAGAACAACAATAAAAAAGAAAGTTGTTTGATTCAGTAAATCTGACCAGCATCTTAGTCAAGTCTGACAGTAAACACAGTATCTGGGCATCATATTATTAGTGCAGCTAAAATTTGTTTTTTTAGTCACATCTCTTTCATCTTGTATTCCACCAATCTACCAAAGAGTCTCTTTCATTTCTATTCCATTCAATTTAATTAGATTCTATAAATATTGGAGGGCCAAATTTATGGGAAAGGCCTCCCATGCTACATGCTAAGAAAAGGAGGAATACAAAGATGGATACAACATAATACTTGCTATTAGGGACCTTATAATTTAGTAAGATAAGCTACATGCACACATAAATTGTATACAAGACATAATCTAGTAATTATCCAAAAAGTGGTAAGATATTAATAATAGCTGGCATTTATAAATCCCTTTATATATATATATATATATATGTATATATATATACATATATATATATATAAATAATCATATTTGGATCTCAATGATTCTGTGATATTGTTGCCACATTTTACAGGTGAAGAAATAAAAGCTCACAATATTAAGTGATCTTCCTGGAGTCACATATTTGATAAATGTCAGAAGAATTTGAATCAAGGTTGCAAATGGTTTTAAGTCCCACCTTCAGTCTAACATGTCATGCTAAGGAGTTCACATTTGTGCTGTATCATATGACTTATCATGCATAGTCAGCAAGATGGTGTAGTGGATAGAATATTTTGCATGGACTCAGGACTAAGTTTAAATCCTTCAGATACTTATTACTCATGTAACCTTGGACAAGTCACTTAACCCCTAGTTGCCTTAATTCACTGGAAAAGGAAATGGGGGTCACTCCAATATCTTTGCCAAGGAAGCCTTGACAATCAATACTGGAAGACAGTATTGATGTGGTTTGAATCCCTGGGATACAAGGAGTCAGATATGATTGAATGACCAGACTTCAAGTTTGATGAAAGGTGAATAAATCAGCTTCAGATGCCAAATATATGCTTGCCAAAAAGATTATTTTATGGAGAACTTACATAGAGCAAGTGTTCAAGTGGTGGTCAGATATAAGCAATACAAGAACATTCTCAAGGTCTCTCTTAAGAACTTTAAATTGATTGTATGACATGGAAGACACTGGCAAAGGATCGCCCAACATGCTTTGCCCTCATCAGAGAAGATGCTATGCTCTGTAAGCAAAGCAGAATTGAATTAACTCAGAATAAATGCAAGGTGTGCAAAATTAGAGAAGCACCCTAAATATTAATAGTAACTATTTGTGTCCAAACTGTGCAGAGCTCATATTGGTTTGATCAGCCACATGGTGATGTCATTTTGTTTCTTTTAGAGAACCAAAGAACAACAATCACCAAGCAAATTAACTTCACTAAAATGTAAGATTCTTTGGAAGTAGTGAGGTAGGAAGTAGTGAGGAGTGAGTACCACAAGGTAGATGGCAGCTAGCTACTTTACTGTAAGTCTTTAATGATGTAATGGAACATTTAAATTTTACTTGGTAGGTAACAAGGAGTCAGTGGAAGTGGGAAGGAGAATGATATTCTTTCAATCACTGAATCTTAGAAGAGAAAGCAAGTTCATATATAATTAAGAATCTGGAAAGCTCAACTGATATGGTATCAAACTTTTAATCTGAAGGTCTAGGATTTAAGTTTTTGTTCATTTGGGAGCAACTTTTTCTTTATCTAATTTCTAGAAATTTCAGATGTAGCTTAACTTCTCCCAATTTCAATTCCTTCATAGTAAAACTGATTTCACTTACTTCTCAGTATAATGATGAAAATTCTTAAAGTGATACATTGATTACACATATCCCTTTTATTTCTCCCTTTGTTATCTCATTCATATCTCAACCAGAAAATTGGAATTCTCTTAAAAAACAGAACTATCTATGTAACTATAACTCTCTGGCTCTCTCTGTCTCTGACTCTGTCTCTCTCTCTCTCTCTCTCTGTGTATGTGTGTGTGTGTGTGTGTGTGTGTGTATCTATCTCTATGTAATTTTTATGTCATGGGATATACTCCCACTACTTGTTCTTGAGTCGCTACCAATGTATGCTCCACCCTATTGATTCTTAAACATAAAATATTTATTTGATGATAAGGCAAGGAGAAATGATATTCACTCACTAGAAGACAAAAGAGGGAACAAGTTATTAGTATACCAACAAATCTGAGTTATACTCTCTCACCAATGCACACAGTATCTATGGAAGAGAGTGGATATACGTTTACAGAAATCTATCAAGGAGGCACCCATGTAGCGACTCATGATGCTAGATGATAGGCTTTGATATCCTGAATTTTTATAAAGGACAGTCTACAACACACATAATTTATTGGAATCTATACAATACAATTTCTCTACTACTCTTAATTCAAATAGTGACCAATTTTTTAAAACTTCTCTTGACTAGGTACTGGGAAAGTGTTAATCTCTTTCAGGATTAAACAGTTCACTTAAGATGGAGAACTGACGAGATCTTCTTATCTAGCAAATTCTTGAAGAGGAAGTTCTACTCCTCAAGGTATAAAGAGCATTAGGATCACTCAGATTTTCCCAAGATTAATCTTAAAATTGCTAAAAATGCCAATTTCCCCAGTTTTTAAAAATGTTAAGCCTTTTCTTACATGCAAATGAGTTAATGAAGCAAAATCTCTTGTATTCATCAATACCTCATTCATTGTTCTTCCTTCCATAAAACCTTCTCAGTACTTTCATTTGAATGAAATGTTCTCTAACTGATTCTCAGAACAGTCTCGGTATCTCTCATAAATATTTTATCTGCAGTAGAATAGGTTAGGTACAAAAGACCCAATAGTCAATTTCTATTGTAATCTAGTGTTTCATAAACACAAAGACTCCAGTTTCTGGGATAAGAACTTACTATTTGACAAAAGTTGCTGGGAAACTGGAAAGTAGTATGGAATAAACTAGGTATTGACTAGTATCCAACACCCTATACCAAAATGTCAAAATGGATTCATGATTGAGACATAAAATGTAATACTCTAAGCAAAAGCAAGGGATATTCTACTGTAACATCTGTGGAAAAGGGAGCAATTTAAGGCCAAAGAAGAATTTGAGAACATTATAAAATGCAAAATGGATAATTTTGATTACATTAAATTAAAAAGGTTTTGTATAAAACCAATGCAGCAAGAATAGAAAAGAAGCAGACATCTGGGAAAAAATTTTGACAGCTAGTATTTCTGATAAAAGCTTCATTTCTAAAGTATAAAGATAATTGACTCAAATTTATAAGAATACAAGTCTTTCTCCAATTGATAAATGGTCAAAGAATACAAACAATAAATTTCAGTTGAAGAAATTAAAGCCTTTTATAGTCATATGTAAAAATCTCCAAATCATTATTGATGAGAGAAATGCAAATTAAGAAGGTACTCTCATATTGGCTAAGATGACAAGAAAAGAGAATGATAAATGTTGGAAGGGATGGGAAAACTGAGGTACTAATGCATTGTTGGTGGAGTTGTGGAGAGCAATTTGGAACTATGTCCAAAGAGGTATAAAACTGTATATACCCCTTTGGTCCAGCATGTCTCTACTGGGTCCATATCCCAAAGAGATCATAAAAAAGGAAAAAGGACCCACAAAAATATTTGTAACAGTTATTTTTGTAGTGACAAGGAATTGTAAATTGATTGGGTGCCCATCAGTTGAGGAATGGTTGATAAGTAATGAGTATATGAATGTAAAGGAATATTATTGTTCTGTAAGAAATGATGAGCAGGCTGATTTCAGAAAAGCCTGGAAAGACTTACATGAACTGATGCTGAGTGAAGTGAGGAAAACCAGAAGCACATAATGTACATAGAAACAACAAAATTATGTGATGATCAACTGTGATGGACTTGGTTCTTTTCAACAATGATGTTTCAAAGCAATGCCAACAGACAATCATATCCAGAGATAGAACTATGGAGTCTGAATTGGAATCAAAACATAGTATTTTTACCTTTTGTTTGTTTGTTTTTTATGTTTTTTCCCCTTTTTGATCTGATTTTTCTCACATATGACAAATATGGAAATATGTTTAAAAGGATTACATATATTAAACCTATATTAGATTGCTTGCTTTTTTAGGGGGTTAAGAGAGGGAGGGAGAAAAATTTTAAATACAAAGTCTTACAAAAATGAATGTTGTAAACTATCTTTAATTTTGTTTGGAAAATTATCATATTATTATTCCTAAAGCACTTTTAATGCCCTCCTGTAGCATGGTGTTTTCTAGCATTATCATTCCCACTTATCAGATAAGTAAAGTAAAATCTAGAGAATAGGAGTGATTTGCTAAATGTTACAGGAATGTTATTTCTTCTACTTTGAATTAACACTGCTTCTGGCGTTATCCAATAGAAAGTGGAAAGGTTGCCTCCTCTGGAAAGAACTTGCAAATCTTCTTTCCATATTATTGCTTCAATTGTTTTGCTTTTGGAAATAGAGGCAACATAGTTCTTGGTTGTATTTTCTGTATTTCACCTTGGGTCTCACAGTTTCTCTGCTATAGCTGCCTTTGCAGGACTTGGGAGTGATCTATGGAAAGAGGAAAGATGTGGGAACTTGTGGGTCCTTTCTAAGAAGGATGCTTTTTTGGGAAGGGGGGTAAAAGCAGAGGCTGGAATATGCATTGAGATCATATACTTTATTTTACAGATCTTGGAACCTGGAATTTAAATAGTGACATACAATCCAGTGAGGGAAGCTTTAATGTTTTACATCTTGGTTTGGCATGGGAAACAACTATTATCTGGAGGGTTTTAGTTTTTTTTAAAAAAACACCTTAATTTTTTATCTTCTTAATTAAAGCAATCCCCTTTATGTGGTTATGCATTTTTCCTTTGAAACCCTCTAAGAGAAAGGAGAAGGGAAAAGGTATCTAGGTGGTAGAGTGCCTAGCCTCAGACTATCTGTGTGACCTGGGGCAAATTACTTCATTCTGTCTGCCAGTTTCTTCAACTGTAAAATGAGCTGAACAAGGAAATGGCAACCAACTCCTGTAACTCTTCTGAAAAATAAAAACAAAAACAACTCCAAATAGGATCATAAAGACTTGGACACAACTCAACCACAAAGAGAAGAGAAATTCATTACTTCCTTAAACAAGATGTTACCCTTTTGCAAAGATCCATTTTATTTTTCATACAAATCTGAAATCTTTCTCTTCAGCTTTCACCCACTGCTTTTGGTTCTGCTCTCTGGGGTCAAGAAAACATGGTGAATTCTTCTTTTTTGTCAGCAATTATAATACTAGAAGTCAGTGATATATCATCACAGGTCTTTCGGTAGATGCTCACATGAAATGATCATCAGTCACTTCAGTTTTGATCACACTTCTGATGAATTCTATAAAGAGATTTCCCTTCCTCCCTCTTCTTCTGTTCGCTTGTTACCACACAACAAATTAATTTTTCCTATTTTACTTTTGTCTACCAAACTAGATTGCAGCTTCTGTGAAGGAGGAGAATATTTATTATTACTATTGTTGTTCAATTGTTTCAGTGTCTGATTCTCTGTGTTCCTATTTGGGGTTTTCTTGGCAGACACTGAAATGATTTGCTATTTCTTTCTCTAGCTCATTTTATAGGTGAGGAAACTGAATAACCAGAGTTACATGTCTGAGTGTTTGGGTTTGAACCTAGCCCTTCCTGACTCCAGAATTGTGGGATGCTGAACAAGTCACTTAATTTCTCTAAGTCTCAATTTCTTCATCTGTAATATGGAGATAAGAATAGCATCTTCTTTTCAGAGTTGTTGTATGAATAAGATGACTTAACATATTTAAGTAGTTTGTAAACTTTAAAGCTTTTTTAACTGCTACCTATGATTATTATTAACTTCAGGTTAAACATACAGTTCTGTGTCTCTGCAGTGACACTTGGATGCAGCAATCTTCAGTACATGCCTCTTTCCAAATTCAGTGTTCTCATCTTGTCTAGTCCCTACTTCCATCACTGACTCTTCCTTCTCTCCATCATTGTTATTGGAGGAATTTGAGAGGTCATCTAATCTAACCCTATATTGTGGGTAGAATCTCCCCACCAACAGTGCTTAGAAAAGGGTTGTCCACTTTTCACTTAAACATACTTATTGTTTAGGAACTCATTACCTCAAAAACCAGTCTTTCTCACCACTGTACAGCTAGTACTGTAGGTAGTTCTTCATTATATATGGACAAAACCTCCCTCTCAATTTTTTCCACTCTTTGATCCTTGTTTTGCCACACTCACAATCTAGGAATAGCAACTTGGCCTATTTATGAAATTCTCAGAATTTATTAAGACAGTCTGAGGAAAACACAGTCCCCCTGGATTGTAATGGAGCACCAATCTTTTGCTCCCCCAATTAAGCAATGCCCATTGGTGTTGGTTTTTTTTCTCAAGCCAATAACTCCTGTTAGTCAATGAATTAATTACCCTTCCCCCAAAGTCACCATCTTTTCTTTCCCCTTATACTCTCTTTCCTTACCTCTTCCTTTCCTTTTGATATTAGCAGGAGACTGAAAGTTTGTTTTTAGAAACTGATTTTGCTTGCCAAACTCTTCCCTTCTTTATATGGGACTCCTGATAGATCTATTGGAAGATATGGGGAGAAGTAAAGTCCATGAAATGAGAGTGAAGCTGTAAATGAGTGTCTAGGGAACTAAATGAAGCCTAGTATGTCAGGAAATTAGATTTCTCTTTTTCCATCTCTGATGTCTTTTCACAGTTGTACACATAATGGAGCAATGGCTTTGGGCATAATTAATGACCCCAAGATTAAAAAGGCAAAAATTTAGAACAAGATTTTAAAATGCTAAAATTAAAAGGGGCTGTTTAGTCTAAATCTTTCATATAGAAATAAGGAATCTAAACTTAGAAAGAGGATGTGAGTCATGTATTGTTATTAAGGAAATTAACAGAGTTCAAATTTGAACCCAAGTCTCTGATTTCTAATCAAGGACTCTCCACCACATCATGCTGCCACTCCTAATGAGAATGAACAAATAAATAAAATCATTTATTAAGCATCTACTATGCTCAAAGTTCACTTTAAGGGGAATTCTGTTTTCCTCCTCTATGGAATGAAGGGTAGACCCTATGATTTTAAAGATACCTTCCAATCTTCAATCCTTTGAACTATGGGCTTTAGTCCCTTCAATTATAAAATCAGACCTTAGACTAAAATGAGCTTTAAGATTCCATTAATATTCTGTTTTATTTTGTCCATTCTAGCTCTTCTCTACATACTTCCTTGTAATACACATATGAAAAAATAATTTTATAATCTAGTTGGGAGATACAACATGCACTCTGCTTCTGTTAATGCATCTTAATTTTTAGGGAGTCCCATATCACATTGTTTATTCATAATGAGCTTTGAGCTAGTAGTTCATGAAACAGATTTCCAGAAATTTGTTGAATAACTAGGTAGGCATTCTGGGAGATAAAACAATGTATAAGACATGGTTCCTATTAGCAATAGGGTATATAATTCAAATGGAAAGATCAGTCAATCTATCAACCAACATTTACTCTGTATTCTGTGCCAGGTACTGTTTTGGGCAGTGGGAGTATAAATACAAAGTAGGAATTCACCTTTTAATAGAGGAGAGATAAATATAATTAAGTAAGTATATATATGCTTATATGTATATATTCATACAAGTCTTAAAGCTTAAAGCTGCTTTAAGACTTTTGAAACAATCTGCTTATGTGTGCATACACATACATTATATATGCTTATGGATATATACATATATGTATGTGTATGTATGTAAAATATAAATTATATACACATACATATATATGCACTTATACTCACACTATAAAACTAATAAAAGAGAACAAATCCAAAGTAGTTAAACACATGGTAAAATAAGACTGTAGCATATTAATAATAATGCATGACCTTTAAGCAAAAAGGTACAATGAGTCTCATGTGTAGACATGTTGTTAAGACTAGAAAGGGACAGAGATCACTGTGGTTTGTAGAGAAATGAAGAAACCAAAGAAAATGGAAACAGAAAGGCTTTCCAAGGCAGATAGGAACAGAAAAGGTTTCTGAAAAGTAAAAGGCCACATTAGTTGGGCGACATCTGAGGCACTTGCTTCTTCCTTGAAAGAACTAGATAAGGCAACTGTGAATCAACACCATAAGCTAGAGAATTTTTGAATAACTTTAAGAGTTGAATGGCCCCCTTGAAATCCAAGTGTCCTCTATGCCAGTAAGAAATGGCCTTAAATAAAATTCTGAAGGGAATCATTCAATATTTATTAAGTACCAATTATCTTCAAGACCCTGTACTTGATGGCAGTTGTATAAAGGCAAAATATTACTCAGTCTTTACTTGAAAGGACCTTTATAGAATTATAAATTATATTATTTAGTATAAATATATATTATTATTATCAGATATAAATATAAATTATAAATTATAAAATTATAATGAGAAGGAGGAAATACGACATGATATTTACCCAAGTACATAAATTACAAAGAAGAATATAGGTAAAACAAAGGAAGTATGTAGAGAAGAGCTAGAATGGACAAAATATAACAGAATATTAATGGAATCTTAAAGCTCATTCTAATCTAATTGTTTGATTTTATAATTGAAGGGACTAAAGCCCATAGTTCAAAGGATTGAAGATTGGAAGGTATCTTTAAAATCATAGGGTCTACCCTTCATTCCATAGAGGAGGAAAACAGAACTCCCCTTAAGTGAACTTTTCAAGATCACACAATAATGGAGTAATAGAGATACAATTTGAAACCAGTTCTCCAGATTTCAAAGGTGAGAATTCTGAATCTTGCACTGTTTTCATTGTGTCATCCCTTGGATGCCTAGACGTGCTTGCTGGATTCAAATTATCAGGTACAGACAGACTACATGTTAAGGTACCAAAAGAAATGACTGGTATGATTGCTGTACCACTGTCAGGGAACTTTGAATGAACATGTAAAATGAAAGAAATGCTGCCAGACCTGAGGAGGAAAAATATATTATGAGGATTTAAAAAAGAAAGTGAAGAGAGCATTATCTCCAAGTTATAGCTTGACTTCAGGCAAAATATCATGAACACCTCACAAAGGAAACAGTGATCTCAAGAGCCAGTATGACTCATCAAGAGTAGGTAATATCAGAAACAAATTTTTATTAGTTTGTAGATCACATGGCTACGCTGGAAAGATTTTGTCTACATTTTAGCCAAACCTTTGACAAAGTCTCTCATGCTATATTTATGGACAAGATAGAGATTTGTATTCTAGATACAATCATGTGTAAAGGTAAAGTTGTATTGGAATTGTTTTGAAGTATCAGACCTTGGCCAATTGCTTGCCATCTGGTTATTGCTGTACTTTCTAGACTAGAGATCATGAGCTGAAGAGTTTAACTTTCTCTGCTCTGGAACTCCAGCTCTGGAGAACATGGTGCCTTGGTTGGTAAATGTGTTCTATGGCCCACTATTTTTAACCTCCTTACTTAACATCTTCTTGTCATCTCTGCCATGTATTTGACATACATATGCTCTCACTCTTTCCTTTTCAGTTCTGAAGCCATAATAAAGTAAATACCAGAAAGAATATTTCATTCTAATCCCTCATGGATCTATAAATCTTTGTGATTTCCTAAACCAAACTCATCCTTCTGGGTTACAACTGCTCTATATCTGTTATATTCCTTTATTTGAATGTAAGATATATAGAGGGCATCTTGCTTCTGCTATCCTTATTACTTCTTGAAATATTAGAAAAATAAAAGTAGAATAAATGCTTATTCATTAATTAGTTCAGACTTCCAAAGTAGTCATGTCCACCTGAAAAGTATTTTCTAGTGGGGTGTTCTAGCAATCTGACCTTCTTCTTATAATGGCAACATCATTATAACTAATTTGTAAAGGAAAGAAAAGTCTGTCAATCAACCAATCAATCAATCAATATTTAATACACTTTTAGATGATGTGGAGCCAAAAAGAATGACTAACAATGATTGATGGGATCAAAAAAAAACTCAAAAGATTTAGAATGGTCAACATGATAGAATTTGACATGTCAAATTAAATGTTTTGATATTTTTAATTTTTAGAAAATAGACTTCAGTAATACTAGAAAGAAATGGCATAAATGGACAACAGTTTGCATAAAAAAATTTGAGTATTTTTAGTGGATTACAAACCCATCATAAATCACTATTGCAATAGGTAAGCAAAGACAAGTTAATGGGATCTTAATCAAAATGCTTGGGATTAGAAAGTAATATTCCTGCTAAATTCCTACATTATCATAATACATCTAGAACAGGTTTGATTCCAGATACAACATTATAGAAAAAATATCTTAAAATTGAAAAAAATCGAGTAAAAAGCAAACATCATGCCTATGGGTCTCTAGTCATTCTATGTGAAGATCAGTGGAAAGAACTGGTAAAATTTCTTCTGGTGAAGAGAAGATTTATAGGGATAAAATGTTTCTATATGTATTGTGAAAGCAGCCTTTTTCTAATTGTTCCTGAAGCTAAAAACACAATAGCTAGACATTATAGAAAAGCATATTTAAGTTTTCTATAAAGAAAAAAAGAAACACAACAAAAAGAACTTCCTAACAACCAGAGCTATTCAAAGTGAAATGTATTGTTTTGGGAGATATAGGTTCCTCTTCACTTGCTTTTAGCATAGCATAGATGGCCACGTATTTGGAATGTTGTAGGGGGAGTATGGATCAGATATAAATAGACCAGATGGACTGAAATCTCCCTTTTAAACCTGAAATTTAGATATTATATGACCTTGAGTGGGCTTCTAAGCCAAGAAAAATGGGAAAGTTCCCCAAATGTACCTGTATTCTTTATGCCCAGATAGGTTCTGACACAAAGGAATGTGTGTGTGTGTGTGTGTGTGTGTGTGTGTGTAAATGCACATTCACATCTGTACATATGTATATATAACCTTTAATTTCTGATAATGTGTAAAAATGAGTCATTCTAAAAAGTTGTCTATATAGTTTTGCATGTTTGTGTTGTTCTTTGAATATCTCACTATAACTTGAAAATGGCAATAGGTTATCAAGGAACATAGGTTATCTATGTTCCAATAGAGCATAAGATCTTGCAAGACTGTATCAGGTTATAAAAGTGGGTTTTACAGTGATTAGACGTAAACAGGAACTATACTCAATCTTTGACAAGATGAGTGAGAGTGATCATTTTCTTACCAACTACAAATTCTGAATTTGACTGAAACATTATTTCAGTTCAGGAATGAAGCAACAGACATATATACAAAGTAGTGCATACTTAGTTAATTCAGTAACACATCAAGTACATATTTCCACTGAATTGAGTCCTTAATTTAGATGAAGAATAATTGCAATACCTGTCTTTTTTCTTCTCCACAGAGGTTCTGACTTTCTATGATCATGCAAAGCACAGATATCTGTAGGAAAAAAACAGTGAACATGATGACTTAATCTTTGTTCCTTTCAAATAATGGGTCATACCTTTTGAGTTGCTATTTTTTGATACCTTACTTCTCAGTCTCTGCTTTGACCTCTTCCATGGTGATGTGGAAGTCGTATAGAGATCAGGTGTTATGCCTTGCCTTTGTTTCTAAAACAATGTATATAATCTTTGGATGTTACAATCAATTGACGGGAAATAGGAAGCACTGGACAACGTGTGGTTTGCAACTATTATAAAACTATCCTGTTCTTCATGTTCTTGCAGATGATTATTTAATTTATGTTCTATACACATAACTTTGTAGGGCAGGAAAGTGCTTTCATGAGATTTTTCACCAAGATAAGGAAGCAATAGACAAAAGCCAGAAGTAAAGATGCACATATGTCTATTTGCACTATTCAAGAATTTAAAAGGCAGAAATAAATGTCAATGTATATCTAAACATGATTGTTTACTTTATGGGAGGTGACATATATCCATCTATTGTTACCCAATGGCAGATTTTGATAGTCTCTTATGTGGTCTATGTTTTGATCCCCAGTAAAAAGTTCTATTACATTAGAAAGGTTTCAAGACTTAAACCAGCAATGAAGGGCAAATTTGTAGTTTAAACATCATCTGGCCAAATATGATGGGATATGTCATCCATAGAGTATGGTCAGCTGATAATGAATTTTCAGGTTTCATGATTCAGGAATCAAAGCAAGATTTTGTAACCTTTGTTGAGTCATGCATTTTTAAAATGTATTAAGAGATTACAAAGGAAACACATCAGTATTGCCCCTCTCAGCTTTTTCTACAATCTGATTGGTGGAAAAAGTAGCAAACTGCTCCCAAAGTCATTCTTTATAGAGGGAAGAAATTGGGCTTTTAGCTCTCTTCACTTTGCATCTGAAGTTCTTCCTTCCTCTATTAAATTATAAGCTTTTTGAAGTCAGGGACTCTCTTTCTTCTTATTTTTTCTATGTTCAATGTTTAGCATAATATTTGACACATAGTAGATACTTTATAAATGTTTACCGAATTGAATTGAGTTGAAGCGGCCTTAGATGCCAACTGGGCAACTCAGTAGCACAGTGAATAGAGTGTCTGGAGTCAGAAAGACTCAACTTCTTCAGTTCAAATCTAACCTCAGACAGTTATTAGCTGCGTGACCTTGGACGAGTCACTTCATCTTCTTTGCCTCAGTTTCCTCATCTGTAAAATGAGATGAAGAAGGAACTGGGAAGTCATTTAAATAATTTTGCCAAGAAAAACTCAAATGGGATCACAAAGAGTCAAATATGACTAAAATGACTGAACAACAACAAATAAATGTCATCTATTCTTATTCTCACATTTTACAGTAAATTATAGTATTCAGAGATCTGGAAGAGTTCTTAAAGATCAGGTCATTTAACTCCATTTATTTTTCTAGAACAAGAAACCCAGTACCTAAATAAGAATGGCGATTTCCTCAAGATCACACAGGTAGAATATGGTAAATGTAGGATTAAAACTCAGGGCATTTGTCTCTAAATTCACTCCAACACCATGTTTGCATCATGTGAATAGGCAGCATTCTTTCCAGCTTTCTCCTCATGTGTATAATATATTGTGTTCCAAATGTCTTAGTGTCATTTTATGCCATTAACACCTAAAATGATACTAAGACTTTTGGGATACCCTGTATCAATTCTGGAACAGAGATACTTATAGTTTTGTGGCAAGAGCCTGAATGATACTGGTTTCTGTGTAATGTAATGATTTACCCCGGGCCAAAATAAATCCACTTCCCTTAAACTCACAGGAGAAATCAGACTCCAGTTACACTAAACTAATAATAATGATAATAATAATAAAAACTGATTGACAAACCTTTTGACTTAGGATCATAGATTTAAAACTGGAAAGCACCTTAGAAATTACCCAATTGAATCTCCTTGTTTTTACAAATTAGGAAACTAAGGCATACAAAAGTTAAGCAGTTGTTTAAACCCTGCTAGTAGGGTTTGAAGGGGGATTCCATTCCAGGTTTTCCTGACTACAAATCCAATTCTCTTTCCACTACACTATATGCAAATCTTCTTGTCTAAGATTTTCAGTTGATTATAGTATAAAA
The DNA here is from genome assembly GCF_902635505.1 of Sarcophilus harrisii. Classification (NCBI taxonomy): domain Eukaryota; kingdom Metazoa; phylum Chordata; class Mammalia; order Dasyuromorphia; family Dasyuridae; genus Sarcophilus; species Sarcophilus harrisii. The sequence continues at coordinate 624,966,731 of NC_045426.1, read as the reverse complement.
AACTTTTTTTCTTGTATGCTAGTCCATCCAGAATAACTAGGAGAAATTATAAAAGCTAAAGAGTAGAGAAACATGCATAAAACAAATAAACAAATATGATTCCCTCACTCTGGGGAGGTTACTTCATTCAATTAAGGAATCATTTTGTCAAGTTGGATAGACTACCGAGTCTGGAGTCAGGAAGTCTAGAGTTCAAATTCAGCCTTAGACATTTAATAGCTATGTGATCCTGGGCAAGTCATTTAACTTCTGTCTGGTCAAGTTCCTTAACTTTAAAATGAGAATAATAATAATCCCTATTTCACAGGAGAAGGATCAAATGGGAATGTCTGCAAACCTTCTGTCACATAATTTGTTGTTCAGTTGTTCCTGACTCTGTCCAGTTCTTGTCCAGTTTTTGTGACTCATTTAGGATTTTCTTGGCAAAGATACCAGAGTGGCTTTCCACTTTTTTCACCAGCTCATTTCGCAGATGAGAAAACACACACAGAAGCACAGCAGTAAAGTACTTGCTCACGGGCTCATAGCTTTGAGGTCACATTTGAACTCAGTTCTTCCTAATTGCAAGCCTACTGCAGCACCTACTTGCCCATCATATAACAGGTACTTCAATAATGTCCCTTAATTTTCCACTTATGCAGTGTGTCTCTTTTGGGTATTTACTTATTCTACTTCATAGTTTTTTCTTTTTTTCCCACTTAATAGCATTTTATTTTTTTCCAATTACATGTAAAGATAGTTTTTTAATTAAACTAAATTTATTTTTTAAACTATACATTGCTTTATTAATTATGTTAGGAGAGAAAAATCTGGATATTTTTCAAAATTAATTTTTGTAAGATTTTGATTTCCAAATTTTTCTTCCTCCCTTTCCTCCCCTCAACCCAAGACAGCAAGCAATTTGATATAGGTCATGCATGTACAATCAATTAAAACATTTCCATATTAGTCATGTTGTGAATAAAAAATCAGAAGAAAAGGGAAAAATCAAAAGAAAGGAAAAACAAAAAAGTGAAAATAGTAAAGCATTATATAAAACAATTTTATCACAATTACTTACAATAATAGTTAACATTTGTATGATACTTAATATATAGTAGAGATCAGGTTAAACACTTTACAATTATCATCTCAGTTATCATTTGCTATTTTTGCAAGGCAATTGGGGTCAAGTGACTTGCTCAGGGTCACCAGCTAGTAAATGTTAAATGTCTGAGGTCACATTTGAACTCAGGTCCTCCTGACCCCAAGGCTGATGCTCTATGCACTGCACCATTCTAGCTGCTCCTACAATTACCATCTCAAAACCTAAGAGAGGTAGGTCCTATTTTTATCCCCATTTTACAGTTGGGAAAACTGAGCGGGATAAAGATTAAGTGATTGCCCACAGACACACAACTTGGAACTATATGAAGCTAGATATGAATTCCTTGACTCCAAGTTCATTCCATCCACTGTGGCAACTAGCTGCCCCTATGTCATAATTGGGTTTTAATTTGTGTAATGGGGAGTGTGGAATAATTTTGAGTACCTAGACAAAAGCCCAAAGTTAAGAGATGTAATGTCACCTCTGAGGACAGAAAAATAAGCTAGTTTGGATCAAACTCAATATACACAAAAGAGAATAATGTTAAAGAAGTTTGAAAAGTAGGTTACAGTTAAACTGTGTTGAGTTTTAAATATTAAGGAACAGAGTTCAGGTTTCATATTAGGAGCAATGGGGAGATCTTGGAGTGTCTTGAGCAGGAAAGTCACCTAATCAGCTTCATTTCTTTAGGAATATTAATTTGGCAGCTGTAGGAAAGATGGATTGAAGAGGGGAGAGACTAAGTGTGGGAGACCAATTAGGAACTGATTGTAGTGGATCTCTGGTCTACCTTTTCAGAGTGATTTCACATCATAAGAATAGATGATTTTAGAGTTGCTTTCTAGTCCACTGTAGATGCTTAATAAATGCCTGCTGAATGAATGAATTAATCCATATAATACCTAAGCAATGAAGATAAGCAACACCCAATGTCCTTTGTTTTCTCCCTTATCTTATTGCCCTCATCCAATTAACTAACATTTTCTTTCCTTCCTATAGTTATGTCCCTTTCCCACTCCCCAAAGTGGGGGAAAAAAAGGAAAAAGTTAAGAACAGTTCATACCTAGAAAATTGAAATATAGGAGTCAGCAGTGCAACATAAGAGAATGCAGGGGAGGAAAAGGGATTGCTCCAACATGGTTTTTCTTAGTAAAATGGTGAAAAAACTAAAGTCACATTATTACAACTGATTGAAGGAAGGATATAGAGCACATTCCCTTTCAGCAGATATATCTATTCCCCCCCCCCTCCCATTATAGTTAGGTATCTCCTGGTTACCAGGCCCATGCAGGAGTGACTATTCTAAATGGGCCAAGATTAGTCTGCTTAATGATGGAGGCAAGCTCCCCCATATGTTACTAGGAGTTTCTATCTGCATTCTAGGTCTCCAACCCCCCTTTTGCCTCAAGATTTGTATGTGAAAATCAGATTTTACCCTTGGATGAGTCTACACACCTTTCATTAAAGAGAACTGGAACTGTATGATTGCATTAAAGGAGAAAATTTAGCCAGTGGGACTTAATAAATTGTTTCTTTTATGACTTCGGTTCAGTGAGGTTTAGACTTGGTATTCATGAATTGTACTTTGCAGTGTCCAACAAGAGCAACAAATTTACATGACATTTCTTCAGTGCCGAATATAGCTGGTCTTACAGAAAGTCATAGACATGGTTGTCAGCATGCACATTAGTGATCAGTGATTTCATCAGTGTTAGAATTCTTTGAATCAGCTCAGATTATAGTTGCTTTATTATAGAACTCCTCTTTACTCTCAAACCTGCTTCTGAAATCTGCCACTATCACTGAGGGCACAACCAGCCTTCCAATCTCCCAGGCTTGCACACTTACTTATTCTTACTCATCCTGGAAATCTATTTACTCACTAGATCTCATCAACTGGATCCCCACTACTTCTGGATGTGTCCTCCCTCTTCTCTGGTCAGTCAGGTACTACAGGTTGAGGTGTGTATGACTTTTTGCCTTGACAAGTAGCATACTTCTATTTGGGCTCCCTGCCTGTAGTCTCTCCTCTTGCTAATACATTTTTTACAAGACCTCCAATGTGATTTTCTAAAGCACAGGTCTGATAATATCATCTCCTGACACAACAAATGATTTCATCTTCATCAAATCTAAACTACTACTCTTAGTTGACATTAAATCCCTCGAGAGAAATGATTATTTCTCTCTCATATTAATGGCCCAATTGGAGACCCTAGTTTTGTTTAATTTTTTTTTATTTCCTTGTTCAATTTCTATTTCAATTTATTTTGATTTATTTATTTCAATATATTTCCTTGTTCAATCTCTCAAGGATAGAGCTAATGAAAAATAGGGTTAATGATTACTTTTCTCTCATATTAATGGGCAATTGGAGACCCCAGTTTTGTTTTTTTTTTATTATTATGAATTATTATTATTTGCTATCCCATTTCCTTGTTCAATCTCTCAAGAATAGGGCTGATGGAAGACAGGGTTAATATTCTCCTCATTCTGGGTATCGGTATTCTGCCCAAGCAGGTCAGGCCTGATGTGGATCCTTTTGTCTAGATTGCCCAACACTGGGAGTGGTCTGGGTATAGAGACAGTGTCTCCATCTAAGTCACTCCCAGTCCCTTATTGGAATGAGCTCTTCTCTTTATAAAGTTCACCTTTCATTAATTGTTAACCAATCAGAACTGATTGCCACTCTCAGGAACACTCCTCTTCAAAAGGCATATAAACTATGAGTTCCCTGCCATGAAGGGTCTTTAGCATTTGAGAGTATCACTGACCTTTATTAAAAATGTTGGCATTATTAATAAAATTACTAATTACCCAGAAATTGTCTCTTGAACTTTTAAAATGCCACACCCTTCATACCCACGTATCTTCTTGCCTTTCCAATCTTCTTACATTTTACTTCCCTCTCTACACTCCATCATTCAGCTACATTAGCTTCTTCACTGTTCTGCACACACATCACCTCTGTCTTTGATTCAATTACTTCCATGCCAGGAATTTATGCCCTTCTTGCCTTTATCATTTAACATCTTTAATTTCTTTCAAAATTCAATTTAAGCTCCACCTTCTACAAGAAAACTTTCCTGAGATCCCATTGTTAATACTCTCTCTCTCCCATAACTATGTTGTATTTCTTTTAAATCTATTAAGCATACAGCTAGGTCCTGACTAGTGCAAATAATGAATCCCTTGAAGCAGTCACATTATTCAAATTTGTAATACATATTTTTATACAGCTGGAACCAATGACTATATTTTGCATAATTATTACTTCAGAAAGTGTGAATTCAAATATATGTGACCACTTCAGGGGATTCATTATTTGTATTAATCAGGACCAAGTTGCATATTTTAATATATACCCACACTATATATAATATATACACACATATACATGCATATATACATACATACATAAGTGCACATATTTATACATATATGCACACACATGTGTATATATACACACAGACAGATAGATACCCAAATGTCTCCTTCATTGGAATATAAGCTCTTTGGGAGCAAGGAATCATTCACTTTGAAGCTGAGAGGATGTGTTTTTTTTTCCTTTATCATATAGCAACTAAGTTTCTGAGATAAAATGAAAAGGCAATACTTTGCTTTATCTCCTCCTGCCATCATAATTTGAATAATTAATCATTATGCCTCACATTTAAATATTATTTTGAAATTTACAAATTATAGAGCCAGTATCATATATCGACTAGAATACTGGACAAGCTGTTAAGAAGCACTGGATTTAAATACTACCTGAAAAACTTACTTTTTGTATGTTTAAATCACTTAACCTTCTAAATTTCACTTCCTTAATATGTAAAATGAGGATAATTATAGCATTCACCATGTAAGGTTATTCTGAAGATCAAGTGAGATTTTATAAAAGTTTGTGATCAGAACTATATGATCAGAAGTATATAAATATGAATTATTATTGTTTTCTTTACTATAATCCTGTAAGGTAAGTAGTGCAATAATAATTATTCCCATTTTGCAGATGAAATAACTTTAGCTGAGAATGATTTTTCCCCCTCAGTTGCATTTCTTATAAATTTAACAGTCACAAATCAAACTCAGATCTCCTAACAAAGTACAGTACTTGCTGGTATGCTATCATTTTGAATATTAACAGTTTATATTTGTATCCTACTTCCAGATTTCTAAAATACTTTCTTCACAACTATGAAACAAGAGTATGAATATAATTAGGAATGTCTAGATGGTTCAGAAAATACAGCACTGAGCCTGGAATCAGAAATATCTGATTTAAAATTGGTCCTTATACATTTACTAGCTGTGTGACAATGGAGAAGTCACTTAAGCTCTGTCTACCTCAGTTTACTTAACTGTAAAGTGGGGATAATAATAGCACCTACCTCCTAGGGTTTTGTGAAATCAAATGAGATAAAATTTTTTAAAGTACTTAGAACAGTGCTTAGAACATAATAAGTATTCAATAAATGCTTATTCTTATTCTCTTATTGCCTTTATTATTCCCATTTTACAGATAAGGAATTTAAATCACAGAGACAGTTTTACTTTCTACATAATCATATAGATAAATAAAACACAGGAGCTGGTGCTGGAACCCTGATCTGCTAATCCCAAATCTAGTGTTCTTTGCTGCCTTTCAAATGCAAAAAAAAAAAAAAAAAAACAACAAAAAACAAAAAAAAACTCCCTGCATGGTTCTGAGCTTCTAGGCATCATGTTTCAGATGTGATTTGCATCACCTTTACAGATGAGACATTACTTTCAGCATCCATAAGTTAATAGCCCGTTTGTTCTCCCAAAATTATAGTAGATGAAATTTCAACGGAGCATGCACTAAATAGTCAAATTGTGTGAGCAGCTGGAAAGATTCTCACTGGAGCTTTACACCCTAGATGTCTTGAGCAAAAGGGAAATCACTGCTCTCCATTTTGCTTTAAGGATTGATATCTAGTAGAAAGGTTAGTGTAATGGAAAATATACATAGAAAATGTGGTGGCAAACAAGAAACCTGGATTTGCCTTTACTGTTCAATAATGGCGATCTTGAAAAAGTCACTTGATCTCTCTGGACTTCTAATGTCTGACATGTGGGTTCTAACACAAATGTTCTCTGGTTTTATGAAAGCCTTTATAGTCATGAAAGTACTGGTTCTTCCCACCATACCCATGAGCACTTTTGACCTGATGCAGTAAGGAATGGCTAGCTTCTTAGAAAGAGAAGGAAATTTGGACTGGTGAATATTGGGTTATAAAACAGAGAATGTTAAGACTGAAAAGGATTAACATATTGGAAGAAATCTTAGAGCACAGGATTTTAGTAGGGAACAGCATCTTGAAAATAATCCCCCTTAAAGTCCAAATACTTCTTTTAAAGACAGAGAAATTGAGGCACAGAAAAGTAAGGCAACTATACTTAGGCTAACATTCAATTAGTGCCAAAGTCAGGGCTAGCAAGTCAAGAAATGGTTTAGATAGATCAAATGGTAATTTCATAAACTAAGTTATTCAGTTCTCTTGGTTTCACTAATTAGCATAAATACAGTTATATAATAAACTTTTTATACAATAGGTGTCAAAATAAAAAAAAAATAATGCTTTTCATCTATGAAAAGGGAATTATTCTACTTGATATCTAACATTTGTTTTAAATGTAACATTATATTCTGTATTCTGACATTCTTTTGTAAGATCCCTTTCAATTCTAATATTTATGTTCTATATTCTAATCTTCCTTATAATTCTAACATTATTATTGAAATCTCCTTGAGGCCAAGGGCCATGTAATTTTTCATCTTTATATTTTTCATACTCAATTATATGTAGTAGGTATTGTGAGCTTCTTGAGGGCAGGTACAGTATTTTTGTCTCTTTGGGTTAATAAATATCTGGTACAGTTATACTTACATACTTGTTGATTAACTTATTGAATCTATGTTCTAACATTCTCCAGGTATATTTTATGGTCTCTTCATGATATGCCATTGCATAGATCACCTGAACAGAAAGAGGAAATAGATGTGGAATATCAAGAGTAGATAAGAGACTTAGTACCATAGTATGATAGAGAAGTGATGGAGAATTTCACATAATCATAATACATGTTAGTGTTCTCTTTCTGCCAAGAGTAAGAAGCTAATGATGGCTTCTTGACAAGCCTTTAAAGAGACTAGATCATTAAAAAGTTATAAGAAACAATATGGGTGAATTCTATTTTAATCTCATTCTGACTAAAAAGGAGGAACTGGTTGGACAACTAAAAATTATTAGAGACCTACCACTTCATATATCATTCAGAAAAGCATTCTTCCTTCTATCATCCTCTTCTTTCCTCTGCCCTGAACACCCAGGAGGATCAAATGCTGAAGAGCAGTGATATGAAACTTAGATAGAAATGGGAGCCACTAAGAATTCCTAAGGCTACATATTGACTTAGAAAACTATGTATTAACATTACTTACATTGTTTTTTATTTTATTATTTTTGTTAAATATCTTCTAATTATATTTAATTTGGATCAGACTCACTAGAGAATATTGCTGCCTTATTCACCTTTCTAGTAACATGTTAGATATCTCTGCTAAAAATCACCTTTCTCCTCTAATCTTGACAATTCTCTTTCTTCTTTGACTCATGGCTAGATGCTAAATCATTCTTCTCATCACCACTGTGATGGAAGGGACCCAGAATTTCTCCCTCATCCACTTAGAACTTCATGTTCCTTCTTTTGTTCCCAAAGGTAGTGGGTCATGTCCCTCTATCTCCCATTTACCTCATCTCCCTCATCCTTCATAATCAGCTGTGACTGCTTATATTACTTAAATAACTAGGAAATTGCCAACTAAACTTTTTTCCAATAATATAGAGGACCACCATATGTCCTCCATTGCATCCTTGACCCTTTAGCTCTTATCACTTATCCTTTTGAGACAAGTAGCAGACCATTGAATACTGAAATCTGACCTACCAATTTACCTTTGGCTCCTTTGGGTTTTACCCTGCAGAGAATCACTGCATTTTTATAACTGAGTTCCTGACCTACCCATTCCTAAACTTCCCTCTGTATCTGACCTCAACTAAATATATTGTCTCCCTCAATTAGACAGTGAGCTTTTTGAAAACAGGGATTGCTTTAATTTATATTTAGATCTCCATTAAATAGTACAGTGTTTATTCTGAGTGTATTATCATGCTGATAGGTTATTGTAGTATCTATTAATATTTTGTTTAAAATTTTCACATCAATATTCATTAGGGAGTTTGGTCTGTAATTTTCTTACTCTGTTTTGGCTCTTCCTGGTTTAGTTATCAATATGATATTTGTGTCACAGAAGGAATTTGGCAGGACTCTTTTACACATTTTTCCAAATAGTTTATATATATTGGAATTAATTGTTCTTTAAATGTTTGGTACAATTCACTTATAAATCCATTCAGCCCTGGAGATTTTTTCTTAGGGAGTTCATTAATAATTTGTTTAATTTTTTTCCCCTAAAATGGGGCTATTTAAGTAATTTATTTCCTCTTTTGTTAATCTGAGGAATTTATATTTTTGTAAATATTCTTCCATTTTGATTAGACTGTCAGATTTGTTGGCATATAGTTGGACAAAATGTTTCCTAATTGTTGCTTTAATTTATTTTTCTTTGATAGTAAGTTCACCCTTTTCATTTTTGATGCTAATAATTTGTTTTTTCTTTCTCTTTTCTAATTAAATTAACCAAAGGTTTACCTATTTTGCTGTTTTTTTCCCATAAAACACCCAGTTTTGTTGATAATTCAATAGTTTTCTCAGTTTCAATTTTATTAATCTCTGCTTTGAGTTTTAGAATGTCTAATTCAATATTTAATTGGGAGGGGTTTCTGGTTTTTTTTTTTTTTTTTAGTTGTATGCCTAATTGATTGATCTCCTCTTTATTTTCTTCATATAACTAGAGATATAAAATTTCCCCTAAGAACTACTTAGGCTGCATCCCATAGGTTTTGTCTGTTGTCTCATTATTTTCATTCTCTTGGATGAAATTACCAATTGTTTCTATGATTTGTTACTTGAACCACTCATTCTTTAAAATTAGGTTATTTAATTTTGGATTGGTTTTTAATCTGTCTTTCCCTGATCCTTTATTAACAATAATTTTTTTTCATCATGGTTTTAAAAGAAAGTACTTACTATTTCTGCCTTTCTGCATTTGATTGTGAGGTTTTGATGTCGTAATAATACATGGTCAAGTTTTGTGGAGGTTTTCTGTCCCTATTCAGTTTTCTCCAGAGGTTTATCATATCTAAATTTTCCAGCATTCTATTAACTTTCCTAGTTTTTTTCTTGTTTATTTTTTGGTTAGATTTGTCTACTTCTGAAAGGATGAGGTTAAAGTTCCCCAGTAATATGGTTTTGCTGTCTTTTGCTTCCTGTAACTGGCTTAATTGCTTTAAGAATTTGGCTGTTCTACCACTTGGGGCTTATACATTTACTACTGATACTACTTCATTGTCTAAAGTACCCTTTAACAAGATGTAGTTTCTTTCCTTATTTCTTTTAATTAGATCTATCTTTACTTTTGCTTTAACTGAAATCAGAATGGCTGTTCCTATTTTGTAAAATTCAACTGAAGCACAATAAATTCTGCTCTAGCCTTCACTTTTTATTCTGTATATATCTCTCTGTGTCAAATGTGTTTCTTTTAAAGAGGGTATTGTAGGATTCTGGTTTTTTAATCCACTCTGCTATTCATTTCTGTTTTATGGGAGAGGTCATCCCATTCACATCCATAGTTAGGATTACCAGCTCTGTATTTCCCTCCATCCTATTTTTGCCTCTGTATATAATTTTGTTCGTTTTTTTCCCCCAGCCTGTCCCTCAATAGTGTTTTGTTTCTAATCCAATCCATCTTCTACCTGCCCTTCCTTCTCTCACTCCTCTTCCCTTCTCTTACCCCTTTATTCTAATGTTTCTGTCCTCACTTTTATCTAGCACCTCCCTTTTATTTCTCCTTTCTCCTCCTACTTCTTTATAGGATAAGATAAATTTCTATACCCAAATGAGTAAATGTTATTCCCTCTTTGAGCCAAAACAATGAGATCAAGCTTCAGATAATGTTCTTTCCACTTCCTTATTTCTTTCTATTGTAATAGGTCTTTTGTACCTCTTCATGTGATATTAATTTGTCCCATTATACTATTTTCTTTTTCTCTTCTCTCAGTATAATCCTTTTTCTACTCTTTAATATTTTTTTCTTTGATATCATTACAACTACACCCTCCATCCATGTATGTCTCCTCTAACTGCCCCAATATCAGATAAAGTTCTCAAGAATTACAGATATTTTCCTGTCTATCAATGTAAACAGTGTAACCTTTAAATTTTACACACACACACACACACGTCTGTGGGTATGTATATACACATTTTTCCCTCCTGTTTACCTTTCTGTTCTCTTCTTGGTTCTTCTTTGTGAAGATCAAATTTTCTTTTTAGTTGTGGTTTTTTGAATAAAAATGATTGAAATTCTCTTACTTCGTTGAAAATCCATCTACTCCCCTGAAAGAGGATGCTCATTTAAGCATGGTACTTAATTCTTGGTTGTAACTCCAGGTCCTTTTCCTTCTGGAATATGCTATTCCAGGCCCTTTGATCTTTTATTGTTGAAGCTACCAGATCCTGGATAACCTTGACTGTGACTCCTTAATACTTGAATTGCTTTTGTCTGGCAGCTTGTAGTATTTTTTTTTTTGAGATTATAGTTCTGGAGTTTTGCAACAATGTTCCTTGGATTTTTTCTTATGGGATCTCTTTCCAGAGGTGATCAAAGGATTCTTTCAATGATTATTTGCCCTTCAGGTTCTAATACATCAGGACAGTTTTCCTTGGTGATCTCTTGAAAAATGCTATCCAGGCTCTTTTTTTGGTCATGGCATCCAGATAGACCAATGATTTTTAAATGATCTCTCCTGGATCTATTTTATATTGTCCAGTTTGTCGATTTTTTTAATGAAGTATTTTACATTTTCTTTCCATGTTTTCATTTTTTTAGTTTGTTTGTTCATTCTTGATGTCTTATAGAATCATTAGCTTCCATTTGTCCCATTCTAGTTTTTAATGTGTGATTTTCTTCCATTAACTTTTGTATCTTTTCCAATTTGATTGATTCTACTTTTCAAGGTATTGCTTCAGTGGATTTTTTTTTTTTTTGCATTTGGCCTATTATGTTTTTTAAGGAATTGTTTTCTTCATTTAATTTTTGTCCTTCCTTTTCAAAGCTGTTGACTCTCTCTTGCATACCTCTTGTTTCTTTTCTCATTTTTTTCCTACCTCTCTTATTTGCCTTTTAAAATCTTTTAGAAGTACTTCAAAGAAGCCTCTTTGGGCTTAAGAACAATTCATATCACTTTGAGATGTTTTCTGTGAACAGTTTTTCCTCATCTGACTTGATGTTTTAGGCATCCTTGTCACTATAGTAGCTTTCTATGGTTAAAGTTCTTTTCTGTTTCTTGCTCATTTTCTTTCCTTCTCTTTTTGTACTTTCTTTTGGGTTTTTTATTGTCAAGCTCTGCTCCTGGGGCAAAGGTAGTACTGTCTCAAACTTCCCCTGCAGCTTTGAACCTTGGCTTTGTGCACATGGGGCCCCTGTGTTTGATGTCTTGTTCACTGAAATGGATAGCTTTACCTGCTCTTTCTAGGAAATAGTCTGGTTTCCCAAAATTTACCTTCTGAGCTGGTATTAGGAGCTGCCCCACTGGTTTGCTCTGCTATTGAGCCAGGATTTGAAGTTCTCACTTGCTGCTCAGCTGTGATTAAGACTCTTTCAATGGCTTTCCCAGGCATTGTTAGAGGTGGGCTGTACATTCCTTTCCACCGAGTGATACTGACCTTTCCTGAAGTCCTTTCAATCTATCTTGATCTGGAGAGTTTTTTTTTTTTTTCATTCCAATAGACTCTGCTCAGAGGCTTGGTTTCATGCGGTCTTTTAGGGTAACTCGGAGAGCTCAAGCAATTTCCTTACTTTACTCTATCATCTTGATTCCAAGTACCATTTTCTACATGGCCTCTTTCCTGACTCTCTTAACTAATGCCTTCTCCACTCCCAGAGATCACCTTTTATCTATTTTAGATCTATTTGTATATACCTATCTGCAACCATGTTGTCTTCCTGGCTGATTGGAACCATTTTTCCTTTTGTCTTTGTATCCCTAGTACCAAGGACAATGCATTTCACATAGCAAACACTTACCAGGTATTTATTAATTGATAGTAAAACCAAAAATGTGTGGTGTCTTTGAGGCTACTGGGAAAGTGAAGGGCCAGGAAAAGATGACCAAATTTCACAAGTTATAGAGTTCTCAAGAGGAATGAGGACTGAAAAAGACTGCTAAATTTAGTGATTAGCAGGTCATTAAATATCCCTGAAAGGACAGTTTTAGTAGAATATTGGAGCAGAATGCAACTTTCAAGTGAATGAAGGGTAAGCAATGAGAAAGTAGAGGCTTTAGGTAGTAAATTTTCTCTAAAAGTTTAGCATAAAAAGAGAAGAAAAAGAAAGTCTGATATCTGTATGACTGGAAGGGCCAATCAAAGAATATTTTAGGGATCAGGGAGATGTGAGAGCATACTTGAGAGTAGCCTGAAAGGGTCCAATGAAGATGGAGAAATTAAACATTCATCATAGAAGGGAAAAGTTGTCTGAAGAGGTAGAAGAGAATAGCATCAAAGTCACAGAGAAAAGGATATGAACTCTGACAAGTTAGTTACTGTGGCTGCTGATACCAGATTGATTGACTAGAGGTTCAAATTTGGAGTGGAGTCAGAACTTAGGTGAAATGTTAAATACCTAATCAACACTATCGACAAGTGTCTTTGTATTTTGATGGATTAAAAATATCATCCTCTTACTGGTTCTTATGGTAACGTGTTCTTGAGAGTTTTTAGGTTTAGCATTGCTTGTGTTTGTAGGAATAAATTGTCACTTGTATAGCTATTCATACTATACATTGAATGTTTTTTAAATTTTCTGCTATTGATGAGATTTTAAATGTGAACCATAAATAAAATCATCTCTTGGGATGCTGAGGTAGGAGACTTAAGTCAATGAGTATGAAAAAATAGGGAACTCACTATTATTGAACACCAGCCTCCCCCTGAACCGAACCTGTACATGGCTGAGTACAACAGGACATGGAATGGTACAGTATGCCAGTCATTATCATATCACACAGACTTCTTGGAATTTACAAGGTTATCTTCTGGACACATTAATTTTGATGTTGCTTCGAGAAAGGAAAGAGAGGCAGAGAGACAGCAGGTTTTTCTTTTACATTCTCTGAGTTACCATGGTCTTCTTAGGTAATTCCCCTGCAGAGTACAAGAACCTTTCTAACTTCAGCCTGGCAGGGCTCAGAATAATCCAAGTGATAATATTGTTCTGAATTAATTGACTCTTGGGGTGATTTTTTTCTGCTGGCTGAATGTCCCAGCACATTAAATCATTTGAGTAGTTCTTATTTCATTGGTGATATTTTCTTCAGGGTTGATGTCTTTCATCAGTAAATCAACTCTTCTCTAGAATAAACTTTGTTTTTTCCCCCATATATTTGAATTATAGCTGAAAAAGAAACATATACACAAACAGAGGGAATGAGACAAAGAGATAGACAGAGATAGAAACAGAATGTCAGAGAGAAAATCTATACAGAGATAGAGACAGAGACGAAGAGAAATGGTCAGAGGGACAGACAGAGATAAAGGAGGAAGAAAATAATTTTTGGAAATTATTTTTAACTTTACTAATTCTGTGGCATTTTCCCACTTCATATGCCTGTAGTCATATAGGATTCTATAGGAAAGACCAATAATAATAAGCAAAATGTGTATGTTTGTTTATTCCTTCAGAATAAACTCCTATATGAAGCCTTTCTTGATATGCTCAGGTTTATTATAGTGACCCTCTAAATTATTTTATATTTATTTTGTTTGTTACTACTATTAATAACACTGATACTTATGTATCAGTAAGCTTGCAGAGAACCTTACAAATATTTTCATATTTTGTTCTCACAACAACTCTGAGTGGCAAGTGAAATTATTATCCCCATTTCACAGATGAAGAAACTGAGACAGACACTAAGTGATTTGTCCAGAGTCACACAGCAAGTAAATGTCTGAGGCTGGATTTGTACTCAAGTCTATCCTAACTTCAGACTTAGTGCTTTATCCATTGTATCATCTAGCTGCCAAATAAATTTATGTCTTTACATTCAATAATATAGTCACAGATTTAGTTCTAAAAATACCTTACAGACCATCAAGTTCAACCTTTTATTTTCCAGAGGAGGATACTGGAGCACCGAGAGATTGTGACTCTACTAGGGTAACACAGTGTCTAAGGTGACATTTGAATTTAGGTCTTATTTATTTTGAGACTGCTGCCCTTTCTACAGCATCCATGTTATCTTCACAAACAGAACATAATTTTATTTATTTTTTTCTTTTTATATTCTCAGTTCATATCACAATACCTCATTATTAATAAGTAGATTTTTTAAAACAAATGCCTATTGATTGACTTATGTAGGAATCTGAGGTTGATTACAATATGTTTTCACACTCATCTCTCCATGTGAACCTCTCAACAATCTATGGGATGACCAGCACCAATATCACCCTCTAGTTACAGATGAAGAAACTAATGCTAGTGACAGAGCAGGACTTGATCCTTGCTCCCCTGACTCTAAATTCATTACCTTGTCCTATAGGTGACTGTTAAAAGGATATACCTCTTAAGAGAAATAGATTTCCTAAGTACAATGGCACATACCTCCAACCTCTGTTATTGTGGAAGCTGAGGTTGGGGGATTGCCGAAGGTCCTAAATTCTGAGGTGTGGGCTAAAGCCTATGAGGTGTCAGCACTAAGTGTAGCACAAAAATGTGAACCTCAGGGCTGAGAGAGCCACAGAGCTGCTTAAGGAGGAGCTGACTGGCCCAGGTCAGAAATGGAGAAAACCAAAGGTCTTGTGCAGACCAGTCACGGGCCCAGGAGTGACCATGGCACTTCCAGCTAGGATGAAATCAAAACAGCCAATCTTAATAGTAATGTTACTACTGCGGCCAACCACTAGTACCATCATCACTACTATTGCTATTACTACTACTACTACCACCACCACTACCCTATTTCCACTTCTATTACTACTATAGTCAACCACCAGCACAACTGCTACTCCTGCTGCTTCCACATTTCTAATACTCCTAGCACCTTAACTACTACTAATAGCTACTACTGCTTTACTACTACTACTACTACTACTACTACTACTACTACTACTACTACCATCACTATTATTACTACCACTTTTATTGCTACTACTGCTACTATTAACATCACTATTATTACTATCACTTTTATTACTATTGCTACTACCACCACCACTATTACTATTACCACTTTTACTACTACTACTACTATTACTATCACCACCTAAAGTATTATAAAGAGATAGCTCAGGTAGTATTATGTTCTATAATTTATAAAGTGCTATTATTATTACCATTTTCAACCATTATCAACATTTTCAACAAAGTTCATTGATTTACTCTTGATTACATGGCATACATCTTGAGTAATAAAAGCAATCTATTTTTCCAGTTACACAGACAGACTCTAAGAGGCCCTCCATTTCTTTATAAAATCATGTAAATATAGGGTGGATTAGGGCAAAAAATAGGCACTGATAAAAATGAGTGTTGCCCTGCTAGACCAATTTGTTCAGTTTCAGGAAGATTTTTTGTTTTATGCTACCCACAAGTTAAATACAAATTAATTCATTGACTTTATTAATAGACATGCTCAGTTAATTGCCTTGGCATTCAATTAGGAGTGTTTTGCAAAATACAATTCCTGGCAAAAAAGATAAATTCAGTTTATAACCTATAAAAGAGCAATGTACAAATATTCTTCCCAATCAATGACTCATTCCTAGTATTTTCAGTTTTCTCTAATATATTCCATTTTCTGTTTCCTTTTTTGGGGGGAACAATTTCCTGGGCCTCTTTTATGTGCATAGGGTGATATAAGGAATAATTGTTGGAACAATTAAAAAAACAAAAAGTGATTCTTGCTTTAATGAAAATTATAATCAAGTATGTGATTTTTAACTTCCTTGAACACTTCACAGCCTATCTTTTTACCTATACAGGTCCTGCCCCTAACAATATAGAGCATAACTCCATTATGTTTTAGAAGACAAGATATTCTCAGATTTATTTATCCAGCCTTAACCTCTCTCCTCATGTCTAGTTTTTAATCTCTAACTGCAATTGAATATCTCAAACTAGATATTCCATAGATATCATAAATTAAACATGTCTAAAACTGGACTCATTGTCTCTATGCCTAATCTTCCTTTCTATTTCCAACTTTCCTATTATTCTTGAAAATACTACCATCCTCCCTATCACCCAAACTTGAAATCTTAGTGGCATCCTGTTGCCCTTTCACTTATCTTGCATATCCAATTGTAAAATTTTGTCTTTTCTACCTTTACAATATCTCTTTTATATATTCTTTTCTCTATATTCACTCACCCAGCTCCTGCCTTGGTACAGGCCTTTATCATTTCATGCTCAGATTATTTCAGTGGCTTTCTGGTTGGTCTACCTGCCTCAAATCTCTCCAATTACAATATCTCTTCTACTCCGCTACCAAAACGATCTTTCTAAAGGGCAGCTATGAGCATGTCATTCCCCTAATCAATAAACTCTAGTGGCTTCCTATTATTGTCATTACGCTAGTTAACATTAGTATCATTATTGCTACAGTGACCAAAGAGGGGAAACTATCTTTTTTTAACAATTAAAGTTATACAAAAGATAAATAGGCTCCCTTAGAAATAGTGAGTTCCCCATTTTGGAAGTCTAATTTTAAACAAAAATGCTAGATGACCATATGTTGGGGCTATTTTAAGAGGATTTTTGCCCAAAAGATATTGTAATATATTTCTATTCTCTAGAATCTCTGTTTATTTTTTTTATACAAACATGCTAATGGCAAAACATGTGTGTGGTAAGGATAGCTCTGATATAATTAGCTTTCTATGTAATTTTTCATCTGGTAGTGGTGTTTAGCACTGGTTAATATGAGGAACATGATTGGATCCACAATATGAATGACTACTTGGTATTTTTTTATTATTATTATAGCTTTTTATTGACAGAACATGTGCATGGGTAATTTTTCAACAATGACCCTTGCAAACACTTGTGTTCCAACTTTTCCCGACTACTTGGTATTTTAAGATGCTTTATTATATAATTTTACATTGTTTCTAAGAGGAACCAATGAATTCTTTAGAATGAAATCATACCCTCATGAATTTCTGTCCTGCCTGCCTTATTGCTGAAGCTTTCTTGCAGAAAAGTAATAAAAAAAAGAAAGCTTAATGGCTCCTCATATTTTGGCTTCTACCCTCCAGAGCTAGCATGGCTGCTTCCAGAAGTGCCTTTAAACATGATTTATGTGCCTTAGTACTTCCATTAATGTCTTCCTCTGATGCCTCATTGTGGTATGTCGGTGACTTGGGGTTTACAGAGGCTATTTGAGTAAAACATAGACTGATGGGACCCAGGAGGCTGGTTGGTCTCTCTGCCTCAAGTCTTTCCCCATTCCAATCCTTCATCTATCCAATTATCAAAATGATATTCCTAAAATACAGTCTGAACATTCAATAAACTATAATGTTCCTTTATTATCTCTAGGGTTAAATATAAAACCCTCTGTTTAGCATTTAAAGTGTTTTTATAACCAGAACCCTTCCTACCTTATGCCTTATTCCCTTTCATGTACTTAGTCTGATCCACTGCATCTGTCCCCTTTGCTGTTCCTCAAATGAGATCTACCATTATAGACTGCGACCATTTTCACTGGCTGTCCTCCATGCCTGGAATTCTCTCTCTCCATATCTCCTCCTCCTGGCTTCTCTGGCTTCCATTAAGTCCCAGATAAATTTGCACCTTTTATAAGAAGCCTTTCCCTGGTGCTTTTAACTCTAATGCCTTCCATCTGTGGATTGTCTCCAAGTTGTCTCATCTGTATTTTATATAATAAATTTATATAATTGTTTGAATATTGTCTCCTCTATTAGACTGTGAGCTCCCTGAGAAAAGAGACTGGTTTTACCTTTATTTTTATCCCAGCATTTGGCATGGTTTCAGGAGTATTGTAGGAACTTAATAAATATTTGTTAATTGTTCAAAAAAGCTTCAGATCCAGGCCCCACAAAGGATGGTGTATAACTGTGATCTGGACATGGCTCAGTGGATACAACATCAAACTCAGTCAGAAAGACCTGAGTTCAAATTGGACCTGAAACACTTGCTAGCTGTATGACATTGGGACAAATCACTTAATTTCTGTTTGCCTTCATCCATTGGAGAAGGAAATGGCAAACCACTCTGGAATCTTTGTCAGCAAAAACCCACGGACACTATGGCCCATGGGGTCATGAAAATATCACATAACTAAACAACAATAGTATCTCTGATCTAAGAACTAGATTAATGGAGTTTGGAGAGACCCATAATCAGACAGATTGGCAAGGAGATGCTTGTATTTTGTTTCAGGCATATTGACTCATAAACATGGCTTATTAGGTCTTGGCCCCCACCAAGGAAGGAAGCTCTCTCCCCAACACCATATTCTTGTAGTATGAGAACAACTAATCCAGGGAATAGAGATTAGATGGAATAGAGAATTAGATGCTCCATGAGCTTCTTTTTCTCCCTAAATAAGAGAATCAGCATGTCATAAAGGAAAAAAATTCTGCATTGGTTGTCTAAAGTTTGGGTGTTGAGATTCAATTATGACACTTTTTACGTGCAACTATGTTGAACCTCAGCGAAGATTACATGGTATCAGGGGCATCTAGATGGTGTAGTGGAGAAAGCCCCTGGATCCCTGGAGTCAGGAGAACTGAGTTCAAATTTAGCCTCAGACACTCAATATTTACTAGCTATGTGATCCTAAGCAAGTCACTTACCCCCAATTGCCTCAGTAAAAAAAAACAAAAAAAAAAAAACAAACTACATGGTATCAAAGGTCCGTCCAAATGCTGACATCCTGTAGTTTGGGGGCTTGGGATCACTTATTTTCATGAGTTTAGGCTGGCATAAACTTTTATGAGTTTAGCCATAGATAAGGCTATGTTATCTCCTTAAATTTCTGATATATATATATATATATATATATACATATATATATAATATCTTTATTCTAAGATTGAATTTAGATCTCAAATGTTATCTAGTGTCCTCTCATTTTAAAGATGAGAAAACTGAGATCTAGAGAGGTTAATTTACCTAAAAACTATGTCAAAATTTGTATCCAAGTACTTTGACTCCAAATCCAGCCCTATGCTGCCTTTAATCCTAATGGAACAATTAATACTATCAATTGTTTAGCCTTTATATCTTTTGTCTGTTTTACTTTTTTGTTGGATAAGACTTTGAACTGATCCATCCATTGGTGATTATTTCTTGCAAGATTCCCTGGGGCCAACATAAGGCCTTAGAGAGAAAGGTCATGAGCTGATTGAAAGCTTCAAGCATTCAGTGCTACTACTTAGGAGCACCAGATTGCATAGACAAAATAGCAATGTTGGATGAACTTTGGTACCAAGGAAATTTCTAAAAGAATAAAAAAGCATAGAAGTTAGCAGGGTAAGGGGGAATATAGAATTTCTTCAAGCCAGGCAGAATGAATAGGACAAGTCCTGAGTTATTAAGAGTGAAATAAGTAAGAAAATGGAATGAAGAACAGAAGAGGAATTATATGTGGATGAATGGCTCTGTAGGAATGATAGAAGCAAATATTCACTGATAGGATTCATTGAGTATGGAGGCCTGGGGAGGGATGGATTTCAAATAACCTCTCACAGCTTCTCAGGTGGCTTCCTAGCATCCCTAGCTTTTTTCAAGACCTAGCCACAATCCCATCTTTTATAGGAAGACTTTCCCAATCTCTCTTAATCCTAATTCTTCTTTCTATTTATTATTTTTGATTTATCTTTTATAAGGTTTGTTTGAAAACAATTGGCTCCATGTTGTCTCCCACAAGAGACTGTGAACTCCTTGAAATCAGCAACTATATTTGGTTTTCTTTGCCCCAGAGTTTAGCACGTTTCTGGCACATATTTGATCAATGTATTTTGACTGACTGACTAATATTTCCCATCAGACCCCTAAGAGCTTAGATCTTGATACAACCAATATTTTACAACACAATAGATTTTAAGACTTGACTCAAATGACCAGTTGTTTGGAAATGACTCTTGGGTGAGTTTTTGACACATCTCTCAGGGAATAAGGCCTGTTCCTCACCATGCAGATATGCATCCTGCACATTCCTTTATAACTCTACTTTAGGAATTGTTTTCCCCTATTAGAATGTAAGTTGCTTATGTGTAATTACTATGCTGCTTGCTTGTTTTTGTATCCATACCACTCAGTACAGTGCCTGGATCATAACAAACATGTAATTAATGCTCTCTTTGACTCTGTCTCTCCCTCCCATTCTCTTCCTCCTCCTCCTCCTCCTTCTCTTCTTCTTCTTCTTCTTCTTCCTCCTCCTTCTCCTCCTCCTCCTCTTCCTCCTCCTCCTCCTCTTCCTCTTTCTCCTTCTTTTTCTTTTTTTCCCCTCCCTTTTCCTCCCTCTCTCTTTTCCATATTTCTCCTCCTCCTCCCTCTCTCTTTGCCAGTCTCTTTCTATTTTCTTACCTGTCTCTGTATAGGGGAAAGCACATATACCAAACAATAAAAATTTATATTATTAAAAGTGAGAGCCTTAAGAACTGGATGATTATAGATATGTAAGGGTTGCCATATGAGTTATTTCTTGATGGAATTCAGAGTCCTGAAAAGTTGAGGTGAGAATGGGAGTATGTTCTAGGCATGGGAGACCACGTTTAACTTCTCTAGACCTTAATTTCCTCATTGATAAAATGGCAGGCTTGGATTGGATGATTTCTAGGATCTTTTCTAGTTTTAAAGCTTATGACCCTAAATCTTTTCATCCTCTCTACCAATTTTATTGTGAGAAAAGGACTTTGTTAATCTGGCATGTTATGTGTGTATGAGTTATTCTTATGATCATTTTTATTATTCACTTGAAAGGAAACTTGAAAAATGTACTACATTCCTTTCTTAGGGAAGAAAGATTGGCCTAGGTTTCTGATTAAATTTAGTCCTCTTTAATTAGTGCATAAATTAAATTCAGTTTTGTTCTTGCTCAGAGTAGCATCTTCACTGCAGGAGCCTCTGTACACTTCATTGCAAGGCTCTTTGCTCAAAGCAGTAAAGAGCACTGGATTGATGGCTAAAATCGCATTGAAAAAATTGTGTTCGTGACTTTGCATCTTGTGCCTGTCTGAGCTTTCTTTTGGTACATCGAAATATCGGCAATACTTTTTTGATAGCTTAGGTTCAAAATGAATCTTGTGGCAATTAGCCTATAAAAGCCATTGTTTCTACATTAAGGAATGCCATACAGCGTACAAATTATTCTTGCTAGAGGGAGATATAACATTTATGACACTTCCTCCACTTGGGTTTTTCTTTATTACTTTTAGACTATGATTTTATTTCTCTGTAAAAATGCCATCATCATCAGCAAAGAATTAGGATTTGCAGAATGTCTGATTGTGAAACCAGGCCACCTCTGCCTTTAATACTTATATAGAATCTGGAAATATGAGACAAGACCCATTTGCTATAGTTTAAGATGAAGATAAAACTGTTAGCACCAGCAGTTGGCAGATATACTGAAATGTGAGATGAGGTTATTACCTGGAGCTTCAAAGAAGGAAGACATTCTCAAAATGCAAAGTATAAATGTTTTTAAATGTTTTTATAATAAAACAAGGGCTTTGTGTAGAAACATGTGCTTTGTGAAAAGAGGATGAATATGGAGAGCAGTTGACTGCTTCTGTGAGCTTCCACTCTTCTTTATTCAATTATTCAGATGCTTTTCCTCAGAGCTGATTAAACCTTTTTTTTCCTTTCTTACTTACAGAAATGGATTTCCTTTCTCATCAACATGTATTCTCTTTTCACTGGCACCGAATGAACTTATGCATGCCTCAGGATATTTTTATCCATATCCTTCTAAATCCTGCATAAAGGAGCTGTCCCTCAGATCAGCTCCACCCAAGTCCTCGGATATCTCATTGTAGTATAGGGATGACACTGGCTTCTCAAAGGTTATACCAGCAGGATTCAGCTTCTGAAAAATTCTATTAGCGAGAAAAGTTTAGAATATAATCCTAATGACAGATTTTCTGCAATCTTGGACCTGACTAGCTTTTTGCATCACCAGTGGATTGGTTATTTGTCCATGGCAATAAATAAAATAGATAAAAACACAAAATGGTTTTCAGTCTCTTCTGCTTTTATAAGTGCATGTGGTAGAGGGCTAGATACTAATGTTTCTCAGACCTTAGAAAAACCTTGAGAACAGGAACAATAAACATGCAAAATTAGCTGTGAAGGAGAGGAGTCATACCCTCCCTCTCTCCTTTCTATCTTTCATTCACTCTCAGTCAATTCTAGTGCTTAAGGGATTATATAATATTGACTTGGGTCTATAATTAATAAGTAATACTTTATTTCTTCAATAATAATTACCTCAATAATAATAACAGAACCTCTGGGAAATAAGGAAAATTGGTAAAATATTATTAACACATCAGAAATGGAATTTTTCTGTAAAAAAAATATTATAAAGCTTCTAAGACAACTTTGTTGTTTGCCCATTCACCTATCATCCCATAAAACACCTGAGATATTGCTACCTCATCAAGCTCATCAACTGCCAAAGCCTGCTGTCTACTTCAGTAGCAGATATCTAATCTTAATCTACAGACTCAAAGAACAAGAATAGTCTGTCTCTAGCCTTCCCAAATACTTAGCTGACAATTAAAAAATGAACATTAATAAACATCAGTAGGATAAATAGCCTTTAGATAGATTGTTTTTTCCCTGTTATGGGTGATGATTTAGGCAATAAACAGCAAACATTTATTAAGTATGTATTATGTACCACACATAAGCCACAAAACTAACTCTCTCTCACACACACACCTACAAAAATAATTAATTTAGAAAAGCATTTACTGTTAATGATAGGGGAAGTGTATAGGTGAAATTGATCAATTCTCCTTTCCATTAAACACAAACAAATATACACATTAATGTACACAAACTATGGACCTCAAATAATATTGATTCACTTATGAAGAGAGATTATTTCATCCCTTTTCCTATCTGCAGAGGAACAGTTGTAATGATATACTTTCTATGAAATGTTGAGGAAAGCATTTTATAAAGCTTAAAATGTCAATAAAATATGAACTATAAGATCATTATTATAAATCATTACAATAGAGCGGCATGAAGCATCTGTGATATAAAAAAGGGGAAAAAAAGAAAATGAAAAGAAAAAAACACTGAATATGGAGTTTGTCCCTATATCAAACAACATGACCTTTGACAAACCATCCACTTTCTTAATTCTTAGTTTTTTCATTTATAGAATAATATCTAAATATATTGAAAATAAAGCATATAATAGTAAACATTTGTTATATTGTATATAAGATATATAATTATCACAAACAAATAAAAATATAATTATAAATAAAATTAGAGACAATCATGCCCATACTAATTACCTCAGAGGTTTGTTGTTTTGTACTTTTTGAACTACGAAGTATTGTAGAAATGTGAGTTACTATTATCATCATAAGAACATAAGGAAGAGAAAAGTGTGATGTGAAGTCTAACAGAAAAAAAAAATCACTTCTTAATAACTTTATTTCCTAAAGAAATGGAAATTTTAACTTTTTAAAAAATATAAATAAGATTTTAGCAGGTAGAGATATTGATGCATTTTCTGCAAAAGGCCCCATTCCCAAATGTCACCATCTCAACCCTGGATGACACCCCACTTTTAATCTGATCCTGAGATCTGTTTTCTCCATGCTTCAAGCTTCGGATTTTCAACTCCCCTTCAGCCTGGAGAATATGGGATGACTGACTGGGACAAACCCCTTTTAGATGCTCTGCTGCCATTTTCAGACCTCACACCTCACCCCCTGGTATGAACCCGCAAGTGAACTAAGAATATCCCTATGACCCTTGCCAGCTCGAAGCAGCTATGGAAGAAGAAATCTCTGCCCTTTTATCTTGAGGGGGGAATGATGGAGGGACCCCAACATTCTCTAAAACTCTTTGAAGGAGAGATTCTTCTTGAACCCTGTGTCTGTGGGACCCTGTCTGAGGGAAACAAGATAAACAGCTTCATTCTGTTATCTAGGTGGGGCTAGAGAATTCCAACCCTATTGAATTAAAGAGACTCATTCAATTCTATTCAATTCCACCCACTAAGCCTCATTGAGAGGGGGAGCAGGCCATAGCTTGTAGCTAAGCTTCTATTATAAAAGAGCCAATCTTAAATCCTCTCCTTGCAGAGGAGCTAACATGCCATAGGATGCTAGGCTGTGCCATGCTATGCCAAGGAAACCTCTGCCCAATGGAATGATATTCTCTTTCAGTGTTACCCTCTCTTTATCTTCCTCCCCTATTTTTCTAATAAGATTTTATACCTTTATGTCGATATTTCTCTACTAAAAACTTTACTTCTCTGTTGGGACCTTGCTACTAAGGAAGTCATTCTATTTATTCATGCATAGGAAAGGCTGACTTTTCAATGCCTATAATAAACTTCTTTTTATCAGTCTGGCTTTTTGGGTTTGTAAATTCCTTTTTGAAGGACCTCTGTGTCACCAGAAAGGGGTTCCCAAAACTCCCTATCTTGTGCCAATCCTAAAGGGGATTTAGGGGAGCCAAACCTCTTCATTTGGTTCCCTGAACCCTGAACCTCCCACTAACCTCATTATTTAACTCCCTCACCACCAGGAACCCTAATCTCATCATTTGGTTCCCTGACCGAAGGCAACCCTAAAATCTACATCTTATCATTTGTTTCCCTGCCGGGAATTGAGGGGAGAGTACCCTAATGTAGACTACACCTAGACTTCATCATTATGACATTGAATATTTTAAAAGTGAGGAACAACCTGATTAAATGTATGTTGAAGAAGAACCACTGTGGTGGCAAGAGTGGTTTAGTTTGGCTAGAATACAGAGTACAGTATGTAGTAAAGGTAACTGGGAGATAATGCTAGAAAAACAGGGTAGTATCACTTTGGGGAGAAGGAACCCTCTGCTTTTGGAGGGGTCTCAGATTGTGAAGGGATCTTCATCTTGTCCTCTAAATAATTTTATTATTAGTTATTTATATAGTTATTATTAGTTAGTGATTTTTTAAAAAGCTAGTTGAGTTATAAGCTTTCAGAAGTTTGTTTACCTGAATTTAATTTGATATGAAAGTAATTAGTTGTTTGATTTCATTCTACTTTTCATTTTCTGATTGGTGTCTCACTTTTATCCATTACTATTACTCTACTTTGTATGAATTTTTTTGACTGTGATCAATCACTTGGCAAGCTTTAATTTAATTAAACATAATTCAATCAAACAAATGGGAAGCACCTGGTTATTTAGCTATGTGGAACTCAAAAATGTAGTATAATAGAGGTAGGGAAAAGGGAATAAACATTTATAAAGCACCAACTGTGTGCCAGGCACTAGATACAACAGTGGACCTGAAGTCAGGATTACTTGAATTCAAATCTAGTGCCAGACATTTATCAGCTATGTGATCCAGAGTAAATTGCTTAAACTTCCATTTGCCTCAGTTTCCTTAACTATAAAATTGGGCTAATAACAGCATCTACTTATCAGGGTTGTTTTGAAGACCAAATAAAACAAAATCTGTAAGAAGTGCCTGGCACACAGTTATAATTTAAGTTATAGCCAAAGGAGAGAGGAGGAAAATATGTATCTGACTTTGAATCTCTCCTTTGGCTATAACTTAATCTTCAATCTTGGGTAACTCAATTGCCATCTTCTTGAAGACTTTTTTTTCAAGATTTCCTCAATTATTAGTACCCTTCCTTGACATCACTGTGCATTTATTTTGTTCATATCTTATATTGACTTGTCTCAGATACTTACTAGCTGGATAATCCTGGGCAAGTCACTTAAACTTGTTTGCTTCCATTTCCACATCGGTAAAATGAGCTTGAGAAGGAAATAACAAATCACTCTAGCATCTTTGCAAAGAAAACCCCAAATGGGATCATAAAGAGTCAAATATAACTGAAATGACTGAATAATGACAAGTAGTGTAAGGTTGTCAAACACTTCATTATCTATATATCTATCTATCTCACTATATGTGTGTGAAGTATAAAATTTTATTTTTTATCTTCTTTATATATTTTATTCTAAATATTTATTTTCTCTCTATTTTTACATAATATAATTTATTTTTATCTTTACCACAATATTATAGATATGGTGAGATAAATCTTATAAATATATTTATAAATAAATATAAATATCTTATAAACTGAAAGTGAAATAAGTTAAGTTCTTCCTCTAGATATATATGGCATTTTTCCATCATGAGCCCAGCTAAATCATTCATAGTTAATTATCTTATAATACTGCTGCTATTGGGTATAATATTATCTTGGTTGTGCTCACTTTGCCTTGCACATCAGTTGCAATAAATTTTTCCAGGTTTTTCTGAAACATTATGTTCATCATTTCTTTTTTTCCTTTTGCTTGGTGTTTTATTTTCTCCCAGTTACATGTAAAAATGATTTTTAACATTTGTTTTCGAAATGTGGGCTCCAAAATCTCCTCTTTCCTCTCTTCTTGCCAATCCAGTGAGAAGGAAAGCAAATAGATATGCATCTTACACATATATAGTCATGCAAAAATTTTGCATAATAATCATATGAAAGAAAAAGACCAAAAAAACCTTCAAGAAAAATAAAGTTAAAAAAAATGTATTCTTCAATCTGTATTCAGAAAACATTATTCAGACAACATCAGTTCTTTTCTGGGTGTGAAGAGCATTTTTCATTACAAATCCTTCAGAGTTGTCCTGGATCATTGTCTTGCTGAGAATAGCTAAGTTATTCACAGCTGATCACCTTACAATATTACTGTTACTTTGTACACAGTACATTTCACTTTCCATCAGCTCATGGAAATCTTTCCTGGTTTTTCTGAGTTGCTCATTATTTCTTAAAGCATAATAGCATTCTATCACAGTCATATACCACAACTTGTTCAGGATTCTGTAATTGAGGTAATGTCCTGTATTTTATAAAAATAATGCTTCTCTCCTTTAATATATTATGTGATTTTTTTCACAGATTTTCTTTGATTTTATAATCTAAATTAATCATACTCTGCTTGAAATTACTTTGTATTATCTTCTATATTGTGTTTGCATTTATTGACTTGTATATGTGTTTTATATATGCATGAAAATTGGGCGGTCATTGAGAGTGAAACATTTTTTAATTCTCTTGTATATAGTACGTGCTTAATAAATGCTTGTTGAATCAGAGAAGTAAGAAACACAGCTAGAATTCCTATGTTTTTTCCTTTACCACCATCACACTAGTCTACCCACAGCTAGGCAATATTGTGCCAGAGTACTGAGAAGTCAGAATGAAGTATGTTTGGAGACACATGTTATAATCCCAGGCTTTTCCCCTTTTGCTGACATGAAGCAGCATGAGCATATATTGAACTGACCACAGGAGGGGCTGCTTTAGTGGCATTTATGGGGTTATTATCACCATAGCAATTACTTAAATTTGAAGAGTTTCACACAATGAATCTGCCTCCATTACCATTCTGGTTTTGTGTAGTACAAATAAAATTGCATTGTAATGAAAGCAACTGTCACCATCCTTTGTACTGCAGATTTCTGAATGTAGAAAACTTCAGACAAGTGAAACACCTATGTGGTTGCAAACACAAAATTAAAATACTGAAATTTGGCGGGGGGAGAGAATGACAATAATCACTGTGAAGATTCTTATTGACAGTAAAAGAATATTAGTGAATCATTCAATTGTTCAGAAAACACTTATTAAGTGATCACTGTATACACACATTGACATTATATATATTCACAGGTATCATGCCTATTATACATACATATATAGATATAGATATACATCTATGTATTTATGTATATGTGTGTCTATATGTAGAGGGACATATATGTATGATTCTGGGGAAAGAATTATAATTTAAAAAAAAAATGACCCCTTCCCTCATGGAATAGTCTAGGAAAGGACTAAGACATATACAGGAGTAAGTATAATAAAAAATAACTAATAAATGTATAAGAGAAGTCCAAATCAAAGTACTATATGACATCCAAGGAGATCATAGGATTTCATACAATCACTGCAGTTCAATCCTTACTCCCCAAAAATTCTTCACTGCAAACAACTAATAAATGAGTGTTCAGCATTTGCCTGAAGAATTTTATGTGATGGCTTTTGTGTTTGGGTGACCAGGAAACCGTGTCAATGGTTCTAGCCTTAGTCTCTTGGACTAATTACATTCAGAGCATGATAACTTTTAAGGAAAATTCTGGCTTGGAGCATGTAGGGGTAAATATTGTTCCTCCAAAGATCTCTATGCATTTCACTGGAAACTTTTCAAATTATTTTCAAAGCATTCATTCATGATGAACCTTTGAGTCTGATGATTCAACCAGTTCTTTGGGAATCCCTTTAATTGTATCATGCAAATCCCAAAACTTTTTATGTATTTCCCAAGAATAGCTTAAGATATTTTATCTACTGTTTTTCTATATCAATTATAATGGTAACATTCCTCTGAGCAAAGACTGCCAGCTTAGGCTCTGGAAAAAGGAGATATAAAAAAGTATATCATACTTGTAAAAGTTATTGTTGGCAGACAACACAACTACCTCTGACTATCATCCCTAGAAACTATTCCACTCTTCCTTTCCATATCTCCTTCATACATAATGATAAGGACAATTTAAGGGAAAAAAAAACTACTAACATTTAGTAGGATACTTCCATATCATAACTACATCATCATTTCCAAATGAGGCAGTATGATTTTGTGTTAATTGTACAAGTTCTGTGAAATCAGAAAGCCTAAGGAATAATCTCAGCACTGCTATAATTTTATCATCTTGGATTGTCTCCAAGTCAGATTCTATTCTCTGATTGTTGTTTGATCACTTTCAGTTATCCCAACTCTTCATGATCCATTTGGGGCTCTCATGGCAGAGACACTGAAATGGTTTGTCATTTCTCCTCCTGCTCATTTTTGCATGTGAGGAAATGGAGGCAAACAAGGTTAGGTAACTCGCCAACTTGGGTTATATAGCCAGAAAGTGTCTAAGGCCAAATTTGAGCTCAGGAAGATGAGTCTAATTAACTCCATATCTGTCAACCAATCCACTACACTAAGTAGCTGCCCCAAAATGAGTCTGTGCACCTATAAAATAGAGTAACTTGAATATATGACTTCTTAACATCTTTTGATCTCTAAATCCTTCCTTTAAATTTTTTTTGTCCATCCATTCCCATTTAAATCAAAAGGGAAACAACACTCTTTTTTTTTTTTTTTTTTTTTTTTTTTTTACTTTCTCTACTTTTTTAGTATCCACACTAGGGAAAGCAAAATTCTATAAGTATCTATATGTACAATCTTTAAAAATAAGGTTATGAAGAAATAACATGACTTGAAGTATCATTTTTATTTTCAATTGCAACAAATCTTAGGTATGAAGTAATCCAACTTCACCCACCTTAAAAGAGGAAGAAACTGAAACTTGCTTTAGAGTACAGTCTCTATCTTTCAAGACCTAAAACCTTAGACAAATTATGTATCTTTTCTGGGTCTCAGTTTTACATCTGTGATATGGGGTAAGGATTCTTCAAGAATTGTGTCAGGATCATTGACGTTCAGAGTGAATTGAGACTGGTGTTTAGTAATTAAAAAAACAATAGGGAGGACTTTTAAATTTATAGAGGGCAATAGAAAGTTATAATTTAGGGTTTAAGGTGGATTCTGATTCCAAGAAAAAAAAAATTAGAACATATTTCCAGTTTTTGGCTCCAGTATTTCCACTTACATAGGGAAGATATCCAAATTTCTAGATACTCTCGGGGTTCAGACTTCTAAAAATGTAACTCATGAGCTCTCACTGATATGTTTGCTTTTTAATTCTTAATTCAATTTTAATTCAAAATAAAGGCTTTTGCTGAAATGATATAGTAAGAAAAGTGCTAACAAATCATTTCCTCTGAATTCATAGGGCATGCCTCTCATAAATGCAGTGTCACTAGGTAGAGTGGATGACTACAGAGTTCACAAATGAAGTATTCACATGAGGAAACAAATGTGATCCAGGAAATTTATACCATTGCTGCTGTTAGTCAATGTCTTCTTGTAATGTCTTTTCATTGCTTGCCAGAGATAAAGTGTTTCTGCTGTTTAAATGATTTTATTCTGGGCCATCTAGTCCTGTTTTGGGACTGGGTATCTGGCTCTGATTGGCTATGAATTTAACCAATCCTTTTGGACAAGAAGATACCTGTCCTCACCATCCCCTGTCTTTAGGGTCATCTGAAATTCTGGCAAAGTACTTTGTACTTTTGGGAAAGGACCACATGCTGGACTGGCAGTGATCTCTATTCTGGGCTTGCTCTCTTCTCAGCATGATCCCTATTTTATAAGCAGGAATCTTCACTCCCTTCAGTGATGGAATTGGACTTTACAACTCTCTGCTCATCTACTGGGCAGTATCACATACTTTTACAGCAAGATGCCCATCATCAATGTGGGGTTAGAGGTGTGGAGAGAAACCCCCTCTCCCTCCAGACCCCTCTCTATAGGATCTTGCTATTCTACTCCAAGTAGTTCAGGGAAAGGTGAAGAACAAACTTTCTTCTAAAAGTTGACTAACTAGCAGTGGTTTAACTTTTAAACTATTATGTAAATCATCCCAAAGCAGATCCCATGTCTGTCACATTTAAAATGTGACCACTCAAGAGGCTAAACTGGGTACACTTTTACATGCTCTTATTTCTGTGCCTGGAGTAAAGTCTGAAAGTTCTGTGATTTCACCAGATAGATTAAAGGATTCAACCAGGGGTCTTCTGACCAACTCCCTTGCCTGTGTCTCACTATATTTATTAAAGGATAGCTCTTGAGCATTCAGAAAGAGAAGCAGCAATCAGTCAGTTAGTCAATTAACAAGTCAGACATTGTGCCAGATTCTAGGGGTACAAAGAATGGTAAACAACCCCATAGGACTTGACCTCAAGGAACTCATATTCTTATAGAAAAAACTACATTCAGTCATATATATTGATATACAGAGCCAGAATGGTTTTATCACAAGCATTCTAGATTAAATTTATTTCCTTTTACAACAGTTACTAGTCTGTTAAATCAGGAAAATGCCAAAAATAGAGCATTCTGGGAATTCAGTGAAGCATTTGATAAAGTTTCCTCTGTTATTCTTGTGTACAATATGAAGAGAGATGGATTATAAGATAACACAGGTGGATATGAATTTCATCCTACACCAATTCGAAAACAAACACACATTTATTAACCTTTTTTTTTTATAGGAAGACACTAGGTTAGGAAGTAGAGATTCACTGATTAAAAAAAAAAAAAAAAAGCATTGTCCCTAGAGCTGGAAAAAGGGCTGAAAATTAGGAAATATGCATTTATTAGATAGGTCACTCAATTCTCTGACATCCAGTCAATACACACTTATTAAGCAACTGTCCTAAATGTTAGAGATACAAATTGTTGTTCAATCATTGAAGTCACATCTGATTCTCCGTGACCCCATTTGGGGTAATCTTGGAGTCATTTGCTATTGCCTTCTCCAGCTCATTTTATAGATGAGGAAACTGAGATAAACGGTGAAATGACTTGCCCAGGATCACACAGTTAAAAAGTATCTGAGGCCAGACCTGAACTCAGGAAGGTGACTATACCTGACTCCTGGCCCAGCACTCTATCCATTGAACTGCCTCTGGAAATACTAACACACATTAGGTCTGTCTCCCAGAGCTGTTGTGAGGAAAATGCTCTGTAAATCCTGTTTCTTAACAAATGAAACAATTCCAAGGATTTACAACTAAAAGGGAACTTGCAAATCATCCAATTCAACTGTCTTATTTCCCATTTAAAGAAACTGAGGCTTAGTTGTAGAAGTAAAGTGATTTTTCCAAGAACATACAAATACCAAATAGGAGAGAATAAATTCAAATCCAGGTGTATGTTATCCAAATCCAAAAATCTTTCCCAAAGGTTATGACCTATTTTCTAAAAATGAATTATTATAATATTTACTTATATAAATATGTTTTATTTTTTCCTCTAGTTACCATTTTTTAAAATTTGGCTAAGAAATAAATGGTTGAGAAAAAAGTTTATTCTGCTTTTTAAAAAAATAATGTTCATTTTCACTTTTTATTGTTGTTTGCTTGCATTTTGTTTTCTTTCTCAATTTTTTTTCCTTTTTGATCTGATTTTTCTTGTGCAGCACAATAATTGTGGAAATACGTATAGAAGAATTGCACATATTTAACATATATTGGATTACTTGCCAAATAGGTGAGGGGGGAAAGGAAGGGGGAAATTTGGAACACAAGGTTTTGCAATGGTCAGTGTTGAAAAATTATCCATGCATATGTTTTGAAAATAAAAACCTTTAAAAAAAAGAAAAATAGGAGGAAAAAATTAATGTCCTACAAAATACCAGGTAGATAAAATGACTATTTTTTTGTAGTTGAATAAAGTATTAGTATTGAAACAAGTTCTTGGCTGGCTCATTGAAAACATCCTTAGTTCAATTCCATTAGAAGACAGATGGCATATACTTTAACCTGTTCTCACATGTTCTTTTCTCTGCAAAGCCTCTACATTTTGAAAGCATCTTCTTCCATGAACTTTTGAGATTGAGTATTGTATGACTTTATTTATTAAAATCGTTGTTCTCAGTTTTTTTATGAATCAACATTATCTTGGTCGTGATCAACACTTAAAAGTTCTATGATACTATTTCATAATTCCTGCATAGCTTTTGATTTGATTTCTCCAGAATACTTTCAAGTCCGTATTATTATTATTTTTGTTGTTATTAATATCTCTTTATCATAAAAAGAAGATGGAACTTTAACTTATGCAATATAGTTTAGTGCAAAAGCCATAAGGTGAATTTCCTAGATTTTAATAATATTTTTCTTCTACCAAACCAAATCAAAACAAAACAAAAAAACCCAACATACATTCTGTTTAAAATTTTTCCTCATTTAATATAACTGTTAAGTCCTTTAATGGCCCATGAAATACTATTATCTTATGGCAATTCTCATGGTAATTCATCATCCATTGGTAGCATTAAACTAATGATTCTTAGAATGATATAAGAAGAGAAACTAATTTTCAAGAGTAAGGTCAGTGTAGGAAAAAAAAGAGAGATGACCAAGAGAGGTCACAGAAACTGCTTGGCTATGAATAGAGCACACATCTTCAATTTCTCAATTTGATTCAATCCAATTCAACAGATTGTCATAAAATCATAGATCATCTAGTCCAATTCTTCCATCTTATAGATGATAAAATTGGAGCTCAGATAGGATAAGTGGTTTCCTGAAGGCCAGAGAGCTAGGAAATAGTTGAATCAGGATGCAAAACCAGTTCTAACTCCAAATTCAAAGCGTTTTGTATTATTCCAGAAAACACACACACACACACACATACACACACCTACACACATTTGTTTGTTTGTTTGCTACTTTAAGTTTCTATGAAGGGAACTGATGAGACTAAAATACCTCTTATCAATCCAGTTCAATAATTTTTGTGGGTTTTTTTTTTTTTTTTGTTCCTTCCAGTAGCTCACACAAATTTCCAGAAGTGGGTATAAAAGTAAATTTTAAAAAGCAGAATAATAACTTTATTTCTCAGCCATTTCTTTCTGAGCCTAATTTTTTTTTTAAAAAAAGAAAAGAACTAGGAAGAGAAAAGAAGAATAAATGCATTGAACAAGTCTTGGAAGATTTGTTGTAAGGTATTATATGCCACAGGAAGAAAACATGTTCTCCCTGCTATTTTAATCCAATTTTAAAAATTACTTTTTAATTGACAAGCATTTATTTTGGCAGCTAAATGATATAACAACTAAAGCACTGAACCTGTAATGAGGAAGATCTGAGTTCAAATTAATCTAGACATTTGCTATCTATGTGATCCTGGGCAAAATAACTTGTACCTGCCTCAATTTCTTTATTGATAAAATGTGGATAAATAATACCTCCTTGCACTCACCTGCAAGAGCTGTTATGAGAATAAAATTAGATAATATATGTAAAGCACTTTACAGCTCATAAAATGTCATATAAAATTTCATTATTGTCATCATCATCATAATCATCATCATCATGCTCATCCTTGTCATTCTCATCATCATCTGAGCAATCCCTAATCTATCACCCAATCTGCATTCTTACATCTCAACATCCTGACCATGATACCCTATAGGCTTTTTAAAATCATCATACTCCAAATCACACTTGTTTTTTTTTCCTTCAAGCCCTCTCTCTTAATAAATTAATTTCTCATCCTACTTTGAGAGAGGGGACCGCCATCTTTCTGGTCACCCAAAACTTCAGGGATATTTTGACCTTTCCTTCTTTCTTTCTATCCAATCTGTTGCCAAAACTTAAGATTCTATCTTTATAAAATTTCTTAAATATGTCACTTTCTTTCTTCTGACATAGCCACCAACCTGGTCTAGGCCCTCCTGAACTATTGTATGAGTATGATGATTGATCTCCCTGCCTTAAATCACTTTCTACTCTAAACCATCCTTCATTTAGCTGTAAACCCTAAGAGCATCTCTGACTGATCACTTTTCCTCTTCCTCCTACTCCATTAAACTCCAGTGATTTCCTATTACCTTCAAGATCATATACAAAATCCTATATTTGGCATTCAGAACCTTTACAGCCTGGCCCCTTTTCCCTTTTTCAATCTTCTTATACCTCAGTGTTTCTTAAACAAGAAACTCCATCTCCCAACTCCCAGGAATTTCATGGATTGTCTGCATACCTGGAATTCTCTCCTTTGCCATCTCCTGACCCTTCTATATTCCTCAAGTATCAGTTAAAATTTCATCTTCTATAAGAAAACTTTCTTAGCAGTTAAAAATAGTGCCTTTTCTTTGTAAGTTTCTTTAGTTTGTTTTCTTATATCTTCTTTATAAATAGTCCTTTGAATGTCATTTCTCCCATTAAACTGTGAGCTCTAGAAAGCACAGATTAAATTTTTTGTTTTGTTTTGTTTGCCTTTCTTTGAGTTTAACACAGAACCTGACACATAGTAAACACTTAAATGTTTGTTGACTTTTTGACTTGAACCTTGTAAAAGTTGAGAAGAATATGATTGGTATGATGATATTAACAGTACTAATAATAGCAATGATTATATATAATACATCATATCAATCCACAAAACTTTAAGAGCATTTTAATAGATGTTGCCATATAAAACTCCTAATAAACAAATTAGAGTAAAATGCTTCCAAAATATTTAGACCCGAGGCCAAAACCAATATAATTTGAGAGCCAAATGAAAAATACATAATTCCTGTTGTCCTTTCTGCTACTAGCAAGTGCTAAAGGATTCTTTCATTGGGCCTACAAAAGATGAGGTGATGTCCTAGTATTGTCACTAAATTTCAAAAAAGTCATTTTATTCCTCTGCAATAGTTTATAGGATCTCAAACACAAAATTACAATATCAGGACAGTAAGTAGTCAGAACTTATTTTAATTCCAAAAACAAAATAAAAATGAGATGAATAATAATAACAATAGTGAGAGCTACAATAACCACAACTTATACTTGCAAAACATTTTTAGATTTGCAAAGCAATTTACACATATTATTAAATTTGGGATCATGGATTCGTTGAAGTGTGTAATTTGTTTTATCTACTTCTGAGGATTGTACTATATGCAAAATATTTAATAATTAGAAAACACTAAAATCATAAAAGGTTAACATTCTTTTTATAGACTGTGATCTTTATATCAGTTGTTTTTATCTCATACCTCCTATAGTTAGAATAATTTGATTGTCTCTTCTTAATGACTCTATCCTGTTCACTCTTTTTTCCCTTCTGCAGTGGCTAAAGCAATTTCTCTACCTAATTTAAGTTGGCGAAGGCTTCAGAGCTGAAGGATGTCCTCCAAAAAAATGAGATTATTAAACTTCTATGAGGAGCTGAAGAAAAAGCATAGCTCATGAAAACAGAAGTATCATATCTCAGGGTGAGATATTGATATTTGCCTTTTATTTTCTACCTTCCCTTATTCTCCAAATAGAATTAGGAAGTGACACTAAATAATCCCCATCTCTTCTGAAATGCAAACTTTTCCTGTTGATAGGCCTTTGTGGGGTGAAGCTGCCTTCTGATCTGGAATGACCCTCATTATCCCCCAGCCTCTACAGGGCCCTCAAATGGCTTTGGAAGGAGCAAAAACAATATGAGATTCATTACTGCTGTTTCTTCTCCTTTTGATATCAGTAGAGGTTCTATAGGAACAAATGAAGTGAATATCCTCAGCAGAAGACAATGTGTGTGAGTATGTGTGTGTCCATTGAAATGATTAGCCCCAAAGATACAGTAGTCAATCACTTGCCATTCATTCATTCTTTAAATAAGCATTTATTAAAGTCTAGTATGTGCAGAGCAATAAACTTAAGCATCGAGGCTACAAGGAAAGAAAAAACAAACAAACAGCCCTGTTCTTCAGGAGTTTACATGCTAAGGGATAAAAAACATGTAAATAACTATACATGCAGCAATAACAACAATAATAGCAATAACTGACATTTCTTATAGTGCTTTAAAATGTATAAATTAACTAGTGTTCAAATCTATGGGTATATACAGTGGAAAGAATATTGACATTAGGTCCCATGAGATCCAAGTTTAAATCTTGTCTCTGATACTTCTCATTTTTGTAATCATAATAATGTCACTTAATCTCTTTGTCTCAATTTCCTTAGAATTAAAAAAAAAAGTATAAGAATTTACACACAGGATTATTGTGAAGACCAAATGATTTATTATTTGTAAAAGGATTTCTAATGCTTAAAGTCACCCTAGAAATGCCAGATTTTATTATTTCTAGTTTTTAGAAAACAGAGGCAATTGAGAATAGTGGATAAAGTGGCAACTAAGGATAAACTGGTATCGTCCTATCTTTGACATGTATTTTTTCTGTGACTTTGGGAAATTCATTTAACTATTCAGCAACCTCAGACAACTGTCTTAGGCTAATGGTTCTAGATATACATTGGTAAAATGAATTTGTTCACCAGAAATTCCCTCCACCAAGGAGTCATAAACCAGTAGGAAGCTGTAGATCAGAAATATATAGGCAAGCTATGACTTGCTCAGGATCATACAAATAATAAATGTTAGAGGTCTTTTTCAGAGTCTGATCTCCTAGTTCAAAGTCTGATACAGGATAATAAGAAGAAGATTTCAAAAGGTCAAATATGTTCCCTACAAATACTTACACTTATTAGAAATTTCTCCATTCCTTTGTATTATGTCATTAACTGCCCCTTTAAAAAGTCAAATGATTTATGGGAGGGATGAAACAATAAATCACATTAATACCTTAACTGGAAATTGAACCATATATTCTTTCACTCATAAAGGTGAAAAACACTCTAGGGGTCATCTGGTCCAATGCTGATACATGAATCTTCTCTACTAATTCTTTATAAATGGTTGGCTACCTCTGCTGGCACACTTCCAGACAGTGAACTCATTACTTTTTAAGTCAGCTCATTCCATTACTATATAGCTCTGATTATTGTATTATTTTCATATTAAGTTGGAACCATTTTCCTGAAATTTACAAGTAATTCTGCCTTTTGAGAACAACCAGAAGAAATCTTGCAAAATAGTATTTTATTCCCCTCTTCAATTACATGTAAAGATAATTGATATACTTTTAAAACAAAAATTGAGTTCCATATTTTCCTCCTCTCTCTTCTCCCCCCTTTCTAACATGGTAAATAATTTATATAAATTATATATGTGCAATCATGTAAAACATACTTTCACATTGCTTATGTTGTTAAAGAAGCAGAACAAAAGGAAAAAAAATACATATCAAAAAAAGTGGAAATAGTATATGCTTCTATTTGCATTCAGATTCCACCTATTCTTTCCCTTGATTGGATAGAATTTTCTATCATGAGTCTGGAATTGTCTTGGATCTTCGAGAAGCGCAAAGTCCTTCATAGTTGATCATCACACAATGTTGTTATCACTGTGTACAATGTTTTTCTTGTTCTGTTCACTTCCCTTTACATCAGTTCATGTACATATTTCTAGATTTTTTTCCCTTGAAATCCACTTGCTCATCATGTCTTATAGCATAAAAATGTTCCACTACATTCATATACTACAGCTTTTTTAGCCATTCCCTATTTGATGGATTTCTCCTCAATTTCTAATTCTTGACCACCATAAAAAAGAATTGCTATAAATATTTTTGTGCATGCAGATCCTCCCCACTTTCCCCATTTTTAATTATCTCTTTGGAATATAGACTTAGTAGCGATATTACTGAATCAAAAGGTATTCACAGTTTACAGCCTTTGAGCCTGTTTACAAATTTTTCTACAGAATAACTTAATCAGTTCATAACTCCACCAACAATGCATTAGTTTTCCAATTTTCCCAGAACCCCTCCAACATGTGTCATTTTTCCTTTTAACATGTTTTCATCACTATAGATAACTTTGATTTCTTCAAACCAGATGAAATCTAATTCTTTTTTTTTTTCCCTAATTCTTTTCTTTGGGACAATCCTTTAAATATTTCAAGATGGTATCCATGTTCTCTACTAAAATTTTTCTGAGGCTAACCGTCATCCATTTCTTTGAACATTCCCCACATAATATAATTGATGCTAGTTCAGGCTGCAATTGTCTATCCCTTGCTTCTATTTAGATAAGTCATATTCACATGGTGCCTTAGAATTTGCAAATCCTTTTTCTCAATCTAATAAGATAGGTATGTTTCCCATTAAAGGCAGCAAATACTTTCTCCCTATTTTTACAAATAAGGAGATTAAATCGAGAAAGGGATTAATAAGCCAAAGTTCAAAAAATTATTGTGTTAGTACTAAAGCTTGACCACAGGTATTCTAAAACTAAAAACTCTAATCATTCTAGGACAGAGAACAGGTGGAGAAAATAATAGGTAAACATGTAAATACTTGACCAATGTCCTCAAAAGAATAACAGAGAAACTAGCATTTATGTATCTCTCATTTGAAACTCACAATAACCTTGAGAGGTAGGTGCTATTAGGATTCTTCTTTTACAGATGAGGAAACTGAGGCAACTAGAGACTCTTATTCAAGGCTGTATAGTGGATATATGAAACCATTAGTAAATACTGCTTCCTTTTCTAGATATTCATTAATCATTTAAAAATACATTATAAAAATTCTCCAATAAATGAAATTAATTCAGACTCTATTCTCCTATCTTTTTTGAATATGAGGGCTTTTATCCTAGTAGAATTCTGTAATCTTGCTCTATTTCTATTCAATAAACTCCAGTGGCTCCTTGTCACTTGAAGGATAAAATATACAATTTTCTTTTGTCTTTTAAAGCTCTTCATAACTTGTTCATCTCCTACCTTGCCACAATTCTTATATCTTTCTCCACTCTGTATTCTCTACACTTAATCACACAGACTTCCTTGTTCTTGGAACAAGACACTCCATTTTTGCATACATTTTCAAAGGCTGTCTGTCCTACATGTATGAAATGCTCTTTCTCTTCATCTTTATCTCCAGGCTGCTCTGGCTTTCTTCAAGTTCCAGGTAAAATTTCACCTTCTACAAGAAGTGTATCACAGCCCCTTTGATACTAATGCATTCCTTTTTTTGATAAGTTCCAATTTAGCTTTATCTTGTTTGTACATAGTGGTTTATATGTTGTATCCTCCTTTAGACTAAACTGGAAGTCAGGAACTAACTTTTTGCCTTTCTTTTTATCCCTAGACTTTAGCAAAACATTTAGCCCACAGTAGGCACTTAATAAACATTTGTTAGCTGCTCAGAACTGTACAGCTAGCTGTTGACTTCTCATGAATATTCCCCTAGACTCAGGAAATTAATCATCCAGTTCTTTCACTATTTTCAGAAGTCTTTTACCAAATGATTTGGTAAATGATGAAGTGATTCACCAAGTCAGGTGATTTGACTATGAAAGGCTACAATTATGGGCCCAGTGTTATTCTATATGTTTGCCATTTGAGAATTATTCTAGTTAATTTTGGAGAGGCTCGTCTCTGGGATGCCTGAAAAAATAATGATTAAGGGCATTGCAATTCTCAAAGCAAGTTATGGAAGGGTCACTGAGTCTATAGAGATGCCTGCAGAATCACACCATAAAATGTGGATCCTTTAAAGTACAGAAGATAGTCAATAAGCATTTATCAAGCATGTGTCTAGCACTGTGGTAAGTTCTGAGAATATAAATATAAAGAGAAAGATAGTACCTGCCCTCAAGTTTATATTCTAATAGATGAAAATAATACATAAAAGGAAGCTAAAGGATGGAGCAGGGGATATCAGAGAGGAAATGAGGAGTTTGGCTGTAATGCCTGAGAAATGGAGGCAGGAGAGAGATTAGAGAGTTTTTAATATTTTATTAATTGGAGAGCATAATTGACTGAGCAGGACTCTCATCTCAAAGTATCCAGTGATGAATGGGAGAATCCCATATCCTTATATACCTTTTACAAAGAAGGAAAAAGAAGCGGGAAACTTCTTCACAGACCCATTTGGTTCTGTCAGGATTGGGGGGAGGCTATAAATTCTTACTAAAAGCCAGAGTCAGGATGTCTGAATAAACAGAAGTAAAGATGTCAATGAGATATCTGGGATAGTTTTATCTTTTGCAATATTTTAGAGGGATATTTTCATAAATTCTTGAGGACAGAAGGAGTTAGGAGTCAGGAAGTCTGATCTCCCCCTTATCTTGAGTCTTACATTGACAATTTATAACCTTAGAGCAAATGATCCTCAGTCTTAATGGACCAGAGGGGGGTTTTACAACTAAGGGGATTGAGGCAGAACAGTTAAGAAAACTGAGATAGAACAATTCAGGGAAACTTAGGACAATAAGGGAAACCAGTTCAGGGAAACTGAGGTAGAACAGTTCAAAGAGACTGTGGCATAACATGGCTTGGAGAAGAATGGGACTTCTAAGTCAAATGTTCTTAAACAGGGATCCACAAATATTTAAAAAATATTTTTGATTAATGTATTTCAATATATTTTTTTACAATTTAATTCTCTGTATTTTATGTATTTAGAAATACAATTTTGACAAAGGACACATAAGTTTCACCATACTAACAAAGGAATCCATGAAGTAAAGGTATAAGTAGAGAATATAACTTTAAAGCTAGACGAGAACTCAGGAGGTCATTAATCTAAATTTCAGGTTTTAAAAATGAAAAATCTTGAAGCTCAGAGCAGTGAAGGAACATGATACTCTATATCCCATGTGGGACTTTGTTCTTGATTACTTGAATTTTTTTTCCCCCATTATCACTTCTGAAATCCCATCTCTTATAAAATTACCTGTTTCCTTCAAGAGTCAGCTCAAAAGGCTTTTCCCTATTTGATATTTTTCCTTTAAGGTTATTTTCCATCTACTTTATATTTATTCATTTGTATATCATTTCCCCTGTTAGAATTGAGCTCCTTGAAGGAAAGGACTGATTTTGGTCTCTCTTTATATCCCGAGAATTCAGAACAGTGTTTGGCACATAATAGTATACACTTAATAAATGCTGATTGGTGATTGGACAAGATTACATAGCTAGTTAATGTCGAGATCATGGCTCAAATTGATCTCCCAAGCTGGTGCTCTTTTTACAACATCAACCTGTGGAGACTAACAGAATATGGAAGGAATGAACCCAGGAGAGGAAAATGGATGATTTCACTGAGAAAGTCAGAGCTATGAGCTCTCAGACCAGGGATGATGTAGCACAGCTGTCTGACTTCTGTCTCCTGGAGGTTGGGAGACAAGTTGTTTGCCGGAAGATAACAAGGTAAAGGCTGGATACCTCACAAATGCGGGAGGAGAATGGAGAGATAAGCAAATGCTCTGGGGCAGGCTTATTCATCATCTGTAAGGACAAATGCAGAAATAGACCAAATAGGCAAACAAAAGCAGACTTGGATATCTGCCCAACTAGGGGTTACTGGGGCATCTACAGCCTGGATATGTAGCACCTCAGCATTGGTAATTTGGGAAACTGGAGACTTGCCTGTAGGATCCAGATTATAGGAGAAAAAGGGGGAGCTTGAGCAAAGTTGGGAGCCCAGTTAGAGAGGAGAGTGTAAAAGTAGAAAATCATAAAATGCTAGAGATGGATTTCAGGTCACTAATTTTCCCCCTTTCCCTTTTTCTCCTTCCCTTTCCCCCTTAAGTGTCTTTTTGTTTACTTTATTTCAGTCTTTCCTTCCTTCCTTCCTTCCCCTCCTTTCTTCCTTCCCTCCCCTCCTTCCTTCCTTCCCTCCCCTTCTCCCTTTCTCCCTTTCTTCCTTCCTTCCTTCCTTCCTTCATTCCTTCCTTCCTTCC
The DNA here is from genome assembly GCF_902635505.1 of Sarcophilus harrisii. NCBI lineage: Eukaryota > Metazoa > Chordata > Mammalia > Dasyuromorphia > Dasyuridae > Sarcophilus > Sarcophilus harrisii. The sequence continues at coordinate 624,923,944 of NC_045426.1, read as the reverse complement.
TTCCTTCCTTCCTTCCTTCCTAGCTGCCTCTCTCCTTTCTTTTCCTCTCTCTTCCTTCCTTAAAACACTGTAGTCATTATGGTATAGTTTTCCAAGTTCTTAATGGATTGAATCTTTTCAGTCATCTCTCATGTTTTTTGAATTCTTCATATTTTATAGAGCACTAATATTTTGTTAATTTTGTTTATGACATTTTGTCTTATCATTCATTAAATAATACTCAAAGAATCCTAGGTCAGAAAGAAATTCGAGATGTAATTTACTCTAACTTTTACACCATGTATAGCATTAGGAACAATCATAGATATGTGTTTTACATTGGGCCATGGGGCCTTTCAAATGTGATCAAATGGGGCCTATAAGGAAATGTGGAAGACTTTCAGGAAGACCTTATAAGATTTAGTCCCAGAATCATTAAGAGACTATATATATGTACAAGGCCTATATATAGCAGGCACTAGTTGATTGAATAAAATCAAAAAATAATCTATAGTTTGCCTTGTGCTGTTGAATAGTTTTATCAATTCCTTAAACAATGGCATAGCTGACATACTTGTCCTATTCACAGTGACACAAACCTGAGAGGAATATCGAACCAACTGAAAGTCAGTATCTTTAAAAACTTCAATAGGCTTGAATGTTGCATGGAAACTGATAGAATAAAACTTAATCAGAGTAAATATGAAGTTTTGCATTTGTGCTGAAAGAAACAGATTCCCCAAGTATAGAAGGAAGAAGATATGGCAAATGCTTTATCTGGTATTTACTCACTTCAACAGTAAGTATAATCAGCATTCTTACTCTTTCCCCTTAAACCATTTAGTTCACATTGTCAAGAGATAAAAGAATGATATTAAGCAAGCAAAATTCTTGATTTTTTTCTCCTTATAGTTCAGGATCCATTCTATTAGGAGTAACAACCTGTAAACACAAGCTGATGCGAAATATAGATGAAATAAATATAAGGTAATACTGTAGAAAGGGACCCAAGCAGCTTGAGGACTCAAAAAAAAAAAAACTTTATGAATGAGATAATACTTTAGCTATCTTGAAAAAAGCTAATATGTCCCTCTCATTCTTCTTTTGGTCAGTCTAAAGATTCCTCAGTTCTTTTGACTATTTCTTCTATGGAAAGAAATCAAGGCTCTTGGGTTGCTTTTCTCTGGCTTATGTACAGCTTAGGGATGTTCTTTGTAAAATTTGTTTTCATAAAATCAACAACAAACATCATATGTAATAGGTATAAATTAGAAGCATTCCCAATAAGATCAGGAATGAAACAAGGTTACCATTAGTATTCAATATTGTATTAGACATGTTAGCTTTAGCAATGAGAAGAAAAAGAACTTAAAGGAATTAGAAGAGGTAATGATGAAACCAAATTATCATTGTTTGCAGATGATATGATGGTATATTTAGAGAACCCTAGAGAATCAAGTTTAAAAAAATACTAGAAACAATTTACAACCTTAGCAAAGGTGCAGCATGTAAAATGCAGTATTTCTATAGGTTACCAACAAACTCCATCAGCAAGAGAGACAAAGAGAAATTCCATTTAAAATAACTGTAGATAACATAAATTATTTGGGAGTCTACCTGCCAGGACAAAGTCAGGAACTATAAGAATACAATGATAAAACATTTTCCACACAAATAAAATCAGATCTAATTAACTGGATAGACTGATCATGAGTAGGCTGAAGTAATAGAATGAAAATGACAATTCTACCTAAATTAAATTACTTATTCAGTGCCATATCAATCAAACTGTTAAGAAATTATTTTACAGAGCCAGGAAAAAATAATAACAAAACTCATCAGGAAGAACAAAAGGTCAAGATTTTCAATGAAATTAATGGAAAAAATGCAAATGAAGGTGGCCTAGCTGTACCAGATCTAAAACTATATTATAAAGCAGCTCTCATTAAAACCATTTGGTACTGGCTAAGAAGTAGAGCAGTTGATCAGTGGAATAGATTAGGTTCCCAAGACACAATAGTCAATCACCATGGTAATCTAGTGTTTTATAAATGCAGAGATCCCAGCTTCTGGGATAATAACTCACTTTTTGACTAAAATTGGTGGGAAAATGGGATGGCAGAAAATAGGCACTGACCAACAACTTAGCATCCTGTACCAAGATAAGGTTGAAATGGGTTCATGATTTAGATGTAAATATTGATCTTATAAACAAATTAGAAGAACAAAGGATAGTCTATTTCTCAGACCTGTGAAGAAGGAAGAAATTTGTGGCCAAAGAACTAATATATGTAATGGGCTGAAGCTCAAGTTGATGCACTGTGGTCCCAAGCACGTGAGGCTAAATAGTAATTGGACCATACTCTATTAATATATATGCTTGGAGAAAGAATGGCCCCCACCCACTCTTTGTGCAAGTCCTGATGTGTTGTATAGGAAATGACAATTTTGGTGGATGGAGGCAGAGGGGCGGATAGAGGAGCGGAAAGAGACGGTTGGCTGGCTTCTTGTCACAGCTGCTCACATTGCTATGGCCATCCCCCTTCATCTCTGTTGGCTGGGTCCTGTCTCAGCTGCCCATATTGCTATCACAATCCCCCTTCACCTCAAAAAGAATAAATATTGAAATTTTTCCCTTAACCTGAATTCCTGACTCTGGCTGATTTTAAAATAAGCGGTCATCACAAGTGTACATTATGAAATGCAAAATAGGTAATTTTGATTATATGAAGTTCAAAAAGATTTGTACAAACAAATACAGAGAATTGATCAAATTTGTAAGAATACAAGCCATCCTCCCATTGATAAATGATCAAAGGATATGAACAGACAATTTTCAGATGAAGAATTTAAAACCATTTCTAGTCATATGAAAAAATGCTCTAAATTACTATTGATCAGAGAAATGCAAATGAAGAAAACTCTGAGGTACCACTATACACCTCTCAGATTGGCTAAAATGACAGGAAAAGGTAATGATGAATGTTAGTGGAGATATGGGAGAATTGGGACACTAATACAGTGTTGGTGGAGTAGTGAACTGATCCAACCACTCTGGAGAGCAATTTGGAACTATGTCCAAAGGGCTGTCAAACCCATTCATGTAGCAGTTTCTCTACTGGGCTTGTACCCCAAAGAAATCATAAAGGATGGAAAGGGATACACATGTACAAAAATGTTTGTATCAGCCCTTTTGGCAGTGGCAAGGAACTAGGAACTGAATAGATGCCATCTATACCCAGAAAGAGGACTTTTTTTTCTTTTTGATCTGATTTTCTTGTGCAACATGATAACTGTGGAAATATGTATAGAAGATTTGCACAAGTTTTAACATATATTGGATTACTTGCAGTCTAATAAGGTTGGAGGAAAGGGAGGGGGAAAAATTGGAACACAAAGTATTGCAAGGATGAATGATAAAAATTATCTATGCATGTATTTTGAAAATAAAAAGCTAAAAAAATTGTTTCCAGCTTTAACCAGCTTGAGGTAGGCAAGTGTATTACCACTTAAACTTGACTTTTTGCCTTACCATTGTAAGAGACAAATGAGAATTCCTATAGACCAGCTGAAGAAGCCAGGAAAAGATTTTTACTCACAATCTTGCAGGACTTAGTGTCTGCAAATTGGCACATTTAAAATCAGTAAAATATGCTTTTTTATAACCTTATTCTGAAATGCAATTTCCATCCCTTATTCACCATAAAGGTTGCAGCCTACTGGGAATTACTAATTCTCCCACATGAGTGTGAGTCCCTATACCTGATTACATCTCATAGTGTTTTTCTTTTTCTAATCTATGACTTTCTTCTATAAGTTTTGTATCTTTTGGGTTTGATTTCTTAGGTTTCGATTTTATGTATCTGATTTGAATTGCATTTCTCTGCATTTCTCTAATTTAATTTTTGTTTCATGCTTTGGAAACTGAACCCTCATCTAATTCTCACACCATGAAAGTCCTTCTCTCTTACCCAAAAAGTACCTGCTGCCTCCATGTCTAGATGATTTGACTCAACTTCTAAGTCACCTTTTTATTCTCTAAGTACTGAACATCATGCAGGCTTCTTATAGACATTCAGATGAATACTTCAAGGATATTACCCATACACAAATGGAAACCCCATTGTAATGTACCAGGGTGGTTGTCTAGCTTCTCTCTGAAGACCTCCTCAAGGAGGGTGAATCCATTACTTCTTGAGGTAGCTCATTCTACTTTGCAATGGGGATATAAATTGTTATGAATGATTTTGTCTTCTTGACATAAAAATTGCCTCTTTGCAATTTTTATTCATTGCTCCTAGTTCTAATGGGATCACATGGATCCTTCCTTCACATGATAATCATTCAGATATTTGGACATAACTGTCATCTCATTTCTAGTTTTCTCCAGACTAAATTCATTTCCTTCAACCAATCCTCATTCCTGCACTTTAGACTTTAGAGAAATGATTAACAACCAATATCTAGGGGAGATCCAGAGACCTCCACTTTTCTAAATAATTCATTTTAAAAGTTCAGTTTGAAGGATATTACTGTTTATGAAATTTCTTTGACTCGGACCTCAGCTAATCTTGCAAAGAATTTAATGTAGGGTGGGAAAGCCCACTGAGTTCTATTCAAGCTTGGATGGAGATAGAACCTTTTGTCTAGATAGACCAAAACTGAGGGTAGTCTAGTATAGCTGGGAATAGTCTGGAATAGCTGGCAATGGTGTGCTAGTAAAGATTTTTTTTGCACAAGGGTAACATGATAATGAGCAACATCATCAGTCCCTAACTTCTTTGGAAAATTGTATAAACTGTGAGTCCAATATCATGACTGTATTTGATCTAAGAGAGATGACCAATGACCATCTTTTTATTGATATTCTACTCATCATATTAATAAAATGATTAAATTATCTATGTCTCTTGAACGTTTTTTAAACATCACAGACTATGAGATCCTGAAGATCAGAGCCTTGCTTTTTTATTTTTTGGTCCTTTCTTTGTAACCTCAATTCTTGTTGAAATACCTGGCACATAGTAAGTGCTTTAAAATGCTTGTTCACTAGACTTACATAGATCTTAAGCTCTTCATGTCTGTATTAGTATGCATTCTTTGTAAATTACTGTAGTCAAAATTAATCACTCAGTCATCAAATGTCTGATGATGAGTCTCTCAGAAATTAGGCTTTTCTTCAGATATATGATCTTTCATTGGAACTATACTTGAAACTTTTAACCTTGGTGGGACTTGATAGAGTTTGCTATCAATTAGCATAGTTTTCCAAGAATCTGATGTCATCTTTCACACCTTAATAAAGACGTTGGTGGAGGATTTATAATAATAATAGTCGCCTTCATTTTTATAATAATAGATAGGAGGGGCACAGTTAAATGGTGTAGTGGATAGAGCACCAGGACCTGAGTTAAAACCTGGCCTCAGCCATTTAATACTTCCTAGCTGTGTGAGTCTGGAAAAGTCACTTAACCTCAATTGCCTCAGCAAAACAAAAAACAAAACTTGATTGGTGGGCAACATGGAATGGAAGATAGATTTTCTGGATGAGTCAAAAAAAGTGAGGTTCAGATCCCACAGTTGACTCTATTTCTCTGACAACCTTGGAGAAATTACTTAACTCTTTGAGCTTTAGTTTCCTCATTATAGAAATGGTGATAGTAGAACTTCTAGTATCTATTTCCCAGGTCCCTCAAGAGTATTAAAAAGCACTTTGCAAACCTTAAATCATTACATAAATCTAAATTATTTATAATAATAACATTTGTGTGACTTTAGATTTATAATAACAGTAGCTTTCATTTTTATGCCACTTTTCAGTTTACAAAGCACTTTGGGGAAAAGAACACTTAACAGAAATAGCAAGAGTAAGTAATAGGTAATTGAGAACACATAAAAGCCTATATAGGTGATAGTTACTTCTCAGCTGTTCTATATAGCTATAACTCCCCAAACCCCTATGAGCTTCTCTAAGCTTGGAGCTCATGATGTATTCTAAGACTCTCTTGTGAGTCTGAAAAAGAGATGGCTTCTTCCACACCAGAATACTCATCTGCCCCATGTGGGAATTTTCCCATCTGAGTGTTCAGGATGAAGCTCAGATTTAGAATCCTAGCTTCAGGATTAGCCAAACAGGAAGCATCTTGAATACTGGTCAATTTTTCTATCAAGTGCTTTCTTAAGACTGTAGCATCATACTTTTAAGGTAGAAGAAATCTAAGAACTCACCTAACAAAAATGATTCATTTTCAGGTAAAGAAACTGAGACTTTTGAGTGAGATGTTTGTTCATCCTCAGGATTCATAAAGGAACAAGATAGTTAAGCCAGGAATAAAAACCAAATTACTTTGTTAGAAGAGAGACTTTAAAGCTCACAGGAAGAAAGGAACAAATACTTTTAAAGCCTCCAGTACCTGTTAAACACCTTATAAATATTATCTCATTTGATCCTAACAACAACTATGCAAGGTAGGCTTCATAATTATTCTGAGGCAGATAGAAAGTAAATGATTTATTGAGAGTCACAGAAAGTAAATGCCTGAGGCTGGATTTGAATTCAAATTCTAATCCTTCATCAGCTATGCTACTGTGCAATGCTCATTTTGTATAGTAGGTGTTCAATAAAAATGACAGGTTACATTTTAAAAGTGATTTTCTGTTTATTAAATGTTTTTGTTGGTTGGTTGTTTGTTTTCAAAGAGCACTGAAATGACAGCACTAATTAGACTCAAGTTAGAGTGTGTCTGTGACCTCTCAGACCAATAATGCAAGCTTGGAATGCTTTACTACAAGTTGGACATAAATAGTCCATGTGAACACTCGGGGTGGATTCTCTAACTGTGCATCTTGTATGTCTTTTGAGCTACTTAAGTTCTGCTTTGTTCACAGAACACACAGGGGTATGCCATACTGGGTGGTCCTGTGTCAATATCTCACATAAATTCTAAAATAAAATAAATAAAATAAAATAAATTCTAAAGTTCTTAAAAAAAGACCTTGTCTTTTTTTTTTCTGTATCATTTTTTTGTTCTGACCAATAACGTCCATTGTATGAATAGCCTTATAAGTTATTTTATGGGGTCACACAGCTAATAAAGCTAGGCCTATAAATTTAAACTCTAAATTCAGTGCTTTCCCCCCTAAACTACAGTATGTTAAAGATGCTGCTGCTATCCCTAAGTATGTGTTGTTTATTGAAGAGCAGAAGTCCAGAGGAATGCAGCTGGGTGGAAACTCGAAGTTCATCAGTACCCTTTACCTCAGGGTCTTTCTTTTCAAACTCTGATCATAGGGTGAAATCTCTTCCCCTAGAATCTCCATTTAAGAAAGGATCCCACTTCAGCCATCTTTCATTTTTCATCCATTTGCTCTCTTTGACGTTCTTTATCATGCTTTCCCTTAGTAAGTGCAGTCTTCTCACTCAACTTTTCTGTTTCCTTTAGTATGTCATTTCCTCCTAATAGACTAAATAGAAACTACCTTTTGTCTAGTTTTGTATCTCCAGCACTTAGCATAATAGTTGGCCCATAATAGGTGTTTAATAAATATTTATTGATTATCATTTCAAAATTTATGAAATATATTCCTCACCACAACCCAGTGAGTAGAAAGTTCAAGTATTATTACCATTTTACAGGTAGAAAGAGATGATCAGGAAGATTAAACCACCAACAGTTCATATAGCTACCATGTGACTGAGCTTAAATTCAAACTCATGGGGCAGCTAAGTGGTACAGTGGAACACCAGCCCTGAAGTCAGGAGGACTTGAGTTCAAATTTGATCTCAGACACTTGATACTTCCTAGCTGTATGACCCTAGGCAAGTCACTTAACCCCAATTGCCTCAGCAAAAACAAAACAAAACAAAACGAAAAACAACTTCATACCTTCTGATTCTAGCACTAGACAGACCAGGGACAGCAGCACCTTTAGACTATTGTCCTGAGTTTTTGTCCAAGTGAAGCTAATCAGACTATACCACACAAAATCAGATTCTGATTGGCAACTTCTGTTCAGATTTTGAGGTATTTTCCAAGTTGTTATGTTTGTTATATATACTGTATAACTGTATTATAATAATACAATGTATACTATTATGTACAATATGTGCTACGTGGTCTAAAATAAGTTTAAACAATGGCATCCTGTTTCCAGGCAGGGCAGACTAGATGATTTTTCCTAGGATCCAAAGCCTCCCCACTCATCCCTCAGTAATACAACAAGATCCAAAATCATTAAGCAAAACTTTCTTAAAGGCAACTTTTCAAATTTAATATAGATTTCTTTAAATGGCTTTAAATATAGCATTTGGTTCTACAGAATTGATGAAATGCTGATGACATAATCATAGTGTACCACTCTTTGATTGACTGAAAATTATATTGGCTTGTTAAAAAGAGAGGAGAACAAAATAGCAAACTTCAAAAAATTGCAACAGAAATTTCTGTAATTCAATAAAAACAGTGGCCCTTTGGGAAAATAATAATTTTCCCTTGTCTATAACTCTATTGTTTTATCTCAGTCTCTGTTAGTATTCTTGCTGATACAGCTGGGACTGCAGATTAAATGTTCATTTCTCTGATAGGCAAAAATCAATCATATTGGCACATCTGGTAAAGCCAAAGAACATATAAATTTGATGGTTGCTGAGCAAAATCCATCATTCTACTGAATGCTTGCATGTATTCCAAACATTTTCACTCAGAGAATCAATGCAGAAGGTGGAGGATAGATAGGATGCCATGGATCATCATTTTGTCCCGGGAGAATGTCCATCATATAATACAGATATACTGTTCGTTTTCATCTCGCATATACAGAACAGAATCCATTTAGTTCAATTTTTACCTAACCAAAAATTCCCTTCTATTATATTACCAACAAATGGTCACCTAGCCTTTATATGAAAAAACCAGTGAGGATGAATTAATTGCTGTGGGGAAACCTATCCAAATGTTAGCAAGTATTTGGTTATATTGAACTAAATTCCATCTCCAGATAATTTCCATCCCTTGCTCGTAATTTTGTCCCCTAGGTCTAGTGTCCTCTGTTTAAACATAAAATTGCTTTTAAATGTAAATGTACATAAGGTTCTATAAAGAAACAATTTGATATAGTATAAAGAACCCTGCAATAGGCGTCAGAAGGCCAGAATTTAATTATTTTATTGTTGACCAGGCATATGACTTTTACCAAATTATATCATCTCTCTGAGACTTTTCCTTAGTTTTAAAATGGGGATAATAATACTTGCACACTTTACCTCACAGGGTTGTTTTGAGAAAAGTACTCAGTAAACCATAAGGGTCTACATAAATGTTATTATGTTGAAAAGCAGGCAATTTTGCAGACAGCTTGCTGATTTGACTTCATTCAAAAACATTTATGTATATCAATCTCACTCGGTCCTGTAGAGACCCACCATATTGAAGGGGAAGAAAATCAGAAGCAATGAATAGACTTTATGTACTTGCAGCTGTGTTTGCCTTTAGCTACATCAGATGGTCTATTAACATTTCCAAGCTTATCAGGGCATGTTTTTTCCCTAGTGCAATAAAAGGAAGAGAGCAAAAATTTAAATAAAGGAAGAAACAATGAACCAGGGAACTCTAAAAAATCTGCTTAAACTTGTCCTGCTCCATTACTAAGAAGTTTAAAAGTCTGTCCATTTGGAGAAAGTACCTAGCACTATGACATGACAAGTATTTGTATAAAGAAGTTCAGATAACTTTAAAATTTCATTTTTCTCAGCCACAAACTCAAAATTCTCTTCCAGCTCTTACACATATTATATTTTATTTTCTAGCATTCTATACTGTAATGTCCCACAATGCTCTAATATTCTCTGTTCTAAAATACTATGGTTTACTATTCTGAAGAGGTGTGAGAAAAGGGCTAGCACAAACAATGCTGACCAATAGTATAGATTCTGTTGGTCAATAGACTATGGAACTCTGTGTTTGGAACTACCCCGCCCTACCCCTCCTGAATTGTTACTTTAAACCATAATGCCACCATATCAACCTAATCTTTTATTCTCTTCTTACTTCTGCCTCTTTGCTAAACTCCTTTGGAACTTTAGCTCACTGTAAAGCAAAATAAGTCTTTGTCCCTTAACTTGGAGACTGAGTGTGTTGAATTCTTTCACCAAAACCCAGGACACCAACAGGAGTTGGGGGTGGGGGGAGACTAATCTTGTTGGGATGTCTTTCTCTTGAACATTTTTGGTACCCAATGTGGATGCTCCCTTCACTCCCCCAAATTTTATGCCCTCTTTTTTACAGTAAGCCCTTTTCACCTGGATCCTATAGCCTCAGGGATACCCCAACCCTAGGAAGCTTGCCTGGGTCATCTGAGCTCAGCACTCTGCAAAATTTCCTTGCCAGAGAATTTGACTGACTTGGAATCTCGTGTCATTCTTGGCAAAGTTTCTTCTTGACTTAATTTTGAACTCCTTCCCAGTGTGGTGAGGAGGTTATAGATCTAGGAAGTCTAAGGCTAATGGTAAAGATGGAGCAGTTCACCTCCCTTTTTAAACCTACTGGAGAGAAATTGAACACTGACTTCTTTGAGGACCCCCTTCTTTTCTACTTCTCTAAGGGCAAAGGATTCCCCATTTACCCTCTCATACAATCCTTTTTCAAAAAGCCTGAGAAACTCTTCCAGAACCATGCCCCTTTCAAGATCTGAACCTTATATCCAGCAATATTTCTTCAACTCAGTACCCTTCCCCTGGACCCTCACCTCTCAAACCAGTTTCTGAAACCTCCCAAACCCAGCTCCTCAGTTTCTCCCACACAAGAAGCAGGATCCTTTTTTTCTCCTTAAGAATCCTGATTCAGCCACCTCTTCTAAACTCTGCCCATAGAAAGAAGTAGCAGACTCTCGGGATGGAACACTCTGGGTACATGTGTCTTTTTCAATATCAGATCTTTCCTAGATTAAGAAGAAATTTGGCTGCTACTAGGGCCCTACTAGATATACTGTGGGCTTTAAGACCATCTCCCTCTAATTTGTTTTTACCTGGGTGATGCTAACATCATTATCTTCTTTTGATGTAATATGATTTTGTGATCCCCTGATTTTAGGGGGGCTTCTGTTTTGGCAATAAGTCAGTGATTCTAGATCTTCTGGCTTTGGAGTCTGCCTCAGGAAACTCCCATGCCCAATCTGTCTGATTCTGAATAGATCACTCCTCAGTCAAATGGATTCTGACCTTGGGATAATCCTACAGATCAAACTCCTGAGACAATAGTGAATAGACCACTCCTCAGTTCATTGCTGATTGTCAGATGGCTAATCTCTTGATTAGTGATAACCAAATTTCAGAGATTACTTTTTTGAGAATGTTAATGATAGAAAACTGGATAAAGAAGTCTCCTATCGCTTAGAACTTTGCTAATTTCTTTTAGAATTTAGCCCGCTTGTAATGGCATTACAATACAACAAATTTTGCCCCTTGACTAGGAAATGGGTTCAAGCCTGCAAATTTTTTTGAAACACCTTGTAACACCAGTCTGTGACCCCAAACTTTTGGGGTTCCCTTCCTAACCTCAACACTTGCTGCACCATAGAGGAGAAAAAGAATCTGGGATCTAACCCAGAAGTTTGGGGAGGATATAGCTGAGTTTTCTTCCTCCTCTGATAGATGCCCCTAGTGGTTATTGCCGTCCCAGTCTCAGATCCTGGGTGGCATTATCAGGAAGGAAGCAAAGGCAGAGAAAAGATAATTTTCTAATCTGCCTTATTAAAGGCATAAAGAAAGGAATTATGCAGGTTAATTATGAAAAACTTAAAGGAGTTACCCAAGGAGTTGGGGAAATCCTGCCCTCTTTCAGGGGTACCTTGTAGAGACTAAAGAAATACATTAATCTGGACCCCACTTCTCCAGAGGGGACCATTACCCTCAGTATGCATTTTATTAGTCAATCTGCCCCAAACATTTGAAGGAAGCTGCCGAATTTAGGTCCTCAAACTCCTCAGATACAGATCTTGGAAACGATTTTTGGAGTTTTCAATAATAGGAACCAAGAAGAAGCAGAAGAGAACAAACACAGCCAGAGCAAGAATCAGAGAGGAAGCTCAAATTTTAACTGCTGCCCTATCTGGGAACCATGTAGGTTTGTGCTTCAGATTGAAGAGGGAACCCAGAAACTCTGAAAATTCTTAAAGGAGAAAAGCTCCTTCAATTCTGCCTCAGTAAGAGACCCTGCCCCAAGTCCTTTTTCCCTTAAATGAATTTAAGTTTTAACTGCTTGTGGGGGGAATGAAACAGGTTGTGATTCCTTTAAGAAACTATATTTCCTATTGATCTGTGATTCCTTTCAGATTCCCAGTCCCTCCTGGCTGAGGCATATCCTTCCCAGTACAGGAACCCAGGGCCTTTGATTCACAAATCCTGGTCAAAAGCACCCCTTTGAATTCCAATAGGAGATCTGGGCTTGTCCCAGCCCCCACTGGTTCTAATCTGCTCCGGTTGTCACAGCCCCCATTCTGATGATCTGCTCAAGTTTCCCAATCCCTACCAAGACAACCAATATAATGAGCTTCCATCAACTAAGGTCTTTGCAGATGCAAACCTCTTTTATCAATCTAGATTTTTGAGTCTGTAAATTCCTTTACAGAGAACCACTGTGCTGCCAGAAGGGAGTCCCCAAAACTCCCTACCTTTGTGCCAAATTCCAAGGGGTTGCAGGAGAGCCAAACCTCTCCATTTGGTTCCCTGAACCCCAAAGCTGCCACTAGACCTTATCTTTTAACAACCTGACCACCAGAAACCCTAATTTCATTTTGGTTCCCTAAATCTAAACCTCACCAAGATGCCACAGCCGGGGCCATGGGTCCTGTGACTATCCTCTGAAAGAATCCCAGGACCCTGCCCTAAATGCAAACAGGAGAGACTGCCCCGAGTGGGGTTGAGCTCCTTCTATCCAATGGTCTGTACTCTGGTCTATCCAGAGTAATGGTACCAGGGATTTGGCCAGGCTCCTCCTTGATCCATCACAATGGCTGAACTCAGGGTAACTTTGGACGTGGCTGGAAAGTCCATTGAATTTCTTTGTGGCACAGGGGCTTCCAATTTTGTCCTGCCCTGGTACTCTGGCTACTGCCCCCTCTCCTCTGAAGGTGATGGGAATTGAAGGGAAATTTAGTAACTATTTTGAGACCTTCCTTCTGCTTTGTCAGTTTGGTGACCTGTTATTCAAACACAATTTTCTTATCATTTCTCCTGTCTTACCTCTTGTTGGGGTATTACTTAATGGTGAAATTGGGGACCAAACTTTCTCTTTTCAACCTCCAAGTGTATTTGGACAGGTCCCGGCTAAAGAATTAAGGAACCTGGACCTGCTTAATTGCAGTCTTATTATTTGCAGCCCAACCCAAGAGACTTCTCTGACTGCTTCTATAAAAATCCTTTAGGGAGCCTTCTAAGCTCCCTAGACTATAAATGTTTTTGTCTAAGACCCATTTTGTTGGTTAATCAGTTAAGTATTTGGGCCATAAATTAGTTCCCATCTCTCATTCATTCATAGAGGAGAGGAAGCAGGTGATCTTGTCACTCCCAGAATCTTCCTCAAAGAAAGTTAAATTGATCTCTACCTCGGGAGTTAACCCTTTTTAATTTAAATGGGAAAAGGAAGTCAGGTTATTTTCCCTCCAGGACCTTTGTCCTCATCAAAGCTTTAGAATGAGAAAAGAATGAGATTGAACCTCTATACTGACTCCAAATATACCTTTCATGTTTTGCATCCTCATGGGACTATATGGAAAGAAAGGGGATTTTTGACAAACAAATATTCCTCCCATTAAGTATGCAGGAGAGATTCTACAATTATTGCAAGCTATCTTTGACTTAGAGAGGTTTCTGTTATATTTTGTAAAGGATGCCAGAAGGGGGATTCACTTCAGGCCAAGGGAAAGAAGCTTGCAGATTCAGCCATTGTGCTGTTGCCCGGGTGCCACTGATGGCACTCTTTCATATTGTAATGCCGGAGAAACTGAGCAAGATAGAGATTAGAGAGTATTTAATAATTTATTAAATAGGAGAGATTTACTGGGACCAAATGGATCCATGTTTGGTCCCAGGACTGAATGAGACTATTGTCTCAAAGAATCCAGCAGTGAATGTCAGATACAAGATTCTTTTATAGGGTAACAAGAACAATGACATAATGGGGGAGGTACCTGGATGGGGATAACCTAATTAGGGGACGCACCTGGGATAACATAATGGGAGGTCTGGAGAGGCTCCTGATATTCTAATAATGTCTAAAATGGATAAAGACCTTTATCCCATCAAATATTAAGAGGGAATGATTATAGCCTAAGATATAAGACCTTTATCCTAACATTAAGAGGGAATGGTTATAACTGAGGCAGAGTAACTGAATAGGCAATTAGGGAAATTGGGTCAGGACATTAAAAAAGAACTGTGGCACAACAATATAGCTGACAGGAACAGGCCTTTGCTAAAGAAAGACGTATGCCCTTTCTCCTTCAGGATGGTTTCAAACACCTTCAGGTCCATTTCTAATTCCAAAGGCTAGCCAGTGGATGTAGAATTTTTGTCCCTTCCCTTGGAGATTGAGTGTGCCAAATTATTTTGCTAAAGCCACAACGACCGACCAGGGGGCCCTGATCTTGTTGAGGTGTCTTTCTCTCCAACAATTCTATTTTGAAGATTCCCCTAAATATTTAAGACTCATGAAGATGAGTCTTTTTGATTCCATCTACCTAGCTGCTCCACATTATAGAACAGATATTGATAAATAATCCACCAGTCAAAAAGCATTTATTAAGTTTTTACTTTGTGCTAAGTGAAAAGACAAACATAAAATATCTCTTTTTCTTAATTTACACTTTCTAGTCTATGAGTCTATGATTATAATAATAGGGTCAGTGAGGCATTATTATCAATGTCTGTAATTTTGCTTTAAAAGAAGGTAGATTAGTCCATTGACTTCACGTTTTGGTTCTCCTAAAATTGGAAGCAACTATCAACACAAAAAAAGCTGATTTAGTTATTACATTTCTGTTCCTTGGACATAGTATATTACAAAACTAACAATATAACTGCACAAATTACTTTCCCAATTTATTTATTATTTTTAGCTTTTAATTTGCACATTTATGAAGCTAACCTTAGGATACACTTGGAGGTTGAACTAAGCTAGAAGTCCTTAAGTTGGTTTCTGATTTTGTATTTTTCTTTAAATTGATAATTGTATTTCAACATAATTGGGTGCTTGATACATAGCAAGCTCTTAATAAATGCCTTTCAATGGACTGACTTGTAATTCTATGCATTTTATACATTATTCATAGAATGCATAGGGATCCATAGGATTAACTAGATTGCTGAAGAGTCACACAGTAAAAGTCTATATTAACATAGGTTAATTATGATGATCCTGTGGAAGCTGGAAATGGAGAAAGAAGAAACTGACAAAGAGATGTAATTCTGTGGACAAATATTAAATAAACAGTGTGATTTATTCCCTTTGTGACATATGAAAATTTTGAAAGACATAAATGTAATTAATTGGTTTCTGTAATTAATCATTTTATTAGTCATTGCTAGCAGATAATTATTAAAAAAGATCACTTTTATGCTACCTAGCTGCTCCATATTATGGAACAGATATTTGATAAATAATCCACCAGTCAAAAAGCATTTATTAAGTTCTTTGTGCTAAGTGAAAAGACAAACATAAAATATCTTGTTCTTAATTTACATTTTATTGGAGAAAACAAAATGGGGAACATTTAGAAGAGAATGACCATGATAGAGAGAAGATTCCAAATGATATCAAAATTTTCTCAATTCAAGGATAGGGAACAGGGAGAGGAAGGAGCAAGCATTTCTTCAGGTTTACTATGTGCCAGATACTATTATAGTTGGTATTTTACAAATATCTGATATTTGAAATATGATCTCATATTGAAGGCACTATAAGATTGATGAGGAATATAATAAAAATAAAAACAGGCCAAATTTATGAAGTTTTTCAGAGTTGAAAAGTATAGACTTGTAGTAGTTATGTTCTATAACATCATCCAAAAACTGAATTAGCAAATATCAAACCATTGCTCACATGGGAAATACTGGGCTCATGTGAGCCTCTGATCATAACATTTATTTTAGTACTTTTTGAAGCAGCTTCAAATTGGTTAATTTTCTTTTATTGTTCTGGATATATCTTATTGTTGATTTATTAATACTGAATTTATTACCAACAGCAGTATAACTTATGCCTGAATGAAGTTTATCTAATACATGCATTTTCTCTGTTAAGCACATCACAGCCTTCTTGAGTTTAGGACAAAGAGAGAGTACTAAATATATACCACCACCACCACCATACCATTTAAAAATTTATTTTAATAGTATATTATTTTTCCAATTACATGGTTTTAAACTTTCATTTTGGTAAGATTTTGAGTTCCAATTTTTTTTTATTCCTTCCTCCCTTACCTCCCTCTGCCCTGTCTCCATAGCTAACAAGCATTGAGAGATAAGGTTATATATGTGCATTTCCTTTTTAATATCTTTCTGTGTAAGTCATGTTGGGAAAGAAAAATCAGAACAAAAAGGAAAAGAAACAAGATAGAAAAAAACAAAACAAAAGAAAAAAAGGTGAAAATAGTATGCTTCAATCCATTTTGAGTCTCCAAATTTTTCTCTCTGGATGGGGCTGTCATTTTTCATCCAAATTTATTAGAATTGCCGTAGGTCACTAATTGCTGAGTAGAGCTAAGTCTATTATAGGTGATCATCACCATCTTCCTATTGCTGTGTACAATGCTTTCTTAATTCTGCTTACTTCATTCAGTATCAGTTCATGTAAGTCTTTCCAGGGTTTTCTGAAATCTGAATGTTGATCATTTCTAATGGGACAATAATATTCCATAACATTCATATACCATAACTTATTCAGCCATTCCCCAACTGATGGGCATCCACTCAGTTTCCTATTTCTTGCCACTACAATAAGGGCTACCACAAACATTTTTGCACATGTGGGTCTTTTCCCCTCTTTTATAATCTCTTTGGAATATAGATCCTGTAAGAACTACATCATTTTAAACAGTGAAATCATCACAAAATGCACTAAAAAATGCACTAAATAGACAATACAAAGTTCACTTGTTTATAGTATAAGAAGGCCATTTATGTGGTGCAAAAGATGTGCCAGTCCTGTGATCAGGAGGAAAAAATGTGGCCCCTAACACTTATTAGCTGTCTAATCCTGGGCAAATCATTTAACCTCTGCCTGCCTCAGTTTCTCATCTATAAAATGAATAGGAAAAAGACCTGATCTGGGGAAGTAAGGATTGCAGTGTGGGAAGAAGTTGAGATGCTTTGAGATCCAGCCCCCAAGGAAACCACAATCAGAAGGGAGGGAAACAGAAAGTGAATGTTAAAGAAAATAAGAGGGTAAGAAAGACTGAACGTTCCAAAGATTTCAGGAAGAAGAAATTTCAAAGACCTTGAATTTAGACAAATAAATCAATAGGAAAAAAAAAATCAGTAAGACCAGGAGGCATATATTCTCTTGATCTAGTAAATGACTAATATCTATGAATAAATATTTCAAATATTGCAAAGGAAAATGATCCAACATTTGATAAAATGGGGATCCTTAGGAATTTGAAGAGAATATAAGACCACAATACTCTGTTCCTGAGTGATTTAAAAAGGAAATGAGAATTACAAAAGCAGAATTTATGTCCTGCATAACAAAAATAATGAGGAAAATAAAAACAAAGAATGTGCAATGGCAAGCTTCTTCAAAGAAACAAAAATTTCTTTCTTTGCTTTGCTCAATAGTTTGGAGCACAAATACACATCACTGAAACACAACCTAGAACAGAAGAAAAAAACAAAAAAACCCAACATTTAAAGAAAATATGCTCATTATGCAAGCACAACATACATATTTCAAAGACAAGATGAGGAAAGATAACCTAAGGATCATAGATGTCCCAGATGAACATGACAGGTTAAAAAACATTAATGCCATAATGAAGAAAATAATGGAAAAGAGCTGCCTAGATAGAACTTGTGAATAAAGAAGATGAAGTTTCGATTCACAGATTGCCTCCAGGAAAAAAAAAAATCCAAGCTGCAAACTGCAAGTCACATAAAGATTAAATTTAAAATTCAATTCAGATAATATTAATATGTGGTTTTTAAAGTCAATATGCAGTCCACAGGGATTCTTTTATATGGTTTACTGGGTCCCTTGTCTCTATATGAGTTTAATACCACCACATTATACCACATTGCCTCTCCCAAAATTACTATTCTTGTATTCACATATTTGAAGGGCTGTCATTAGTAAAAGGAGTTACATTTCTGCCTGATCTCTAAGGGTAAAATTAGGAAAAATACATGGAAATTATTGGAAGATGAGCTTCAGTTTAAAATATGGAAATAAAAATTTCCTGAAATATTTTTCTAATCATTTCAATTGTGTGCAGCTCTTTCTGATCTCTTTTGGTTTGTTTGTTTGTTTATTTGTTTGTTTTTTTGGCAGAGATACTGGAGAGCTTTTCCATTTCCTTCTCCATCTCATTTAACAGATGAGGAAATTGAGGCAAATAGGATTCAGTGATTAACTAGTAAGTGTCTGAAGCCAAATTTGAATTGAGGTCTTCCTGATTTCACTCCCAATGTTCTAACTCCTATGACATTTAGCTGCCCTTAAAAATTAGTGTTGCCTAAAAATCAAATGGATTGTCTTTAGATTTAGTGAATTTTCCATTATATTAACTTCAAGTAGATAATGACGACCACTTATCAGGTATTTTATGTAGGATAATTCACATTTCAGGATAATCTCTAAATTCACTTGTATTTCTATGATGCCCTGATTCAATGCCATGGAGAAACTGTTTACAACTCAACCTGAAGCAAAACCATCCTGAAAGATGTTTCAAATTGGAATGGACTATCTTCTAAAATAATGAGGTCCTCTCCATTGAGGTGTCCAAGGAGAGAATAAGTAACTATTTGTTGGAGATATTCTAGAATAATTTAGATTCATTTATCAGGGGAGGATGACCATTGGTGCTTTCCAAATCAATGATTCCTTTGCTCTTGAATTTTCCCAATAGATAACATCAGGGCTGGGGAGAATGTGAATCTTAAAAAGTCTTTTCTTATTTATTCATAATAAGTTGTTTCTGGGTTACAATGTCAGCCTGTGACTGCAGAATGACATTTTTGTCCTTCTATCTGCTTAGAATTAAATGGACATCTGCATAAGAAAGGAAAAAAATCACTTAGAAATAGATTTTTTCTTTTACTATATATACTATTTTTGCTTTGCATATCAAAATGAAGTCATTTTCTTACTTATAAAGAATTATTTTCAAATAGTCCTGAAACACAATAGCTGTCCAAAACAAATTTAAAAAATTATTTTCCCTATCCGTCTTTCTTTGACCTCCCAGAATTTGCATACTGATCTAAATTAGTTCAATACTAAACATGGCCCTGAAATTTTCATAATATTTGATTGATAATCTTTAGCTAAAATAAGCCCACAAAAATGAACCCATGTGATGTACTTTCCATGAATTAAGTGGGAGTATTGCTGAAGGTAATAAATAGGAGGGAGAGAAACTATCATAACCTCTTACTGACACTGACAGTATAATAAACTTGAATATGGCAATAGATTGGCAGCAAAGATTTAATAAAAATTCTTAGAGGAAAAAATAGTAATCCTATTGAATGGCAATGTAAATATGAATTTTACTTAGATATATGTCTTTCCTTCCAGTTCCTTTCGCCTTGTACCTCTCTCTCCTTCAATAAAAAATTTAACAATGGCTTTCTATTTTCAAAACACATGCAAAGAGAGTTTTCAACATTCACCCCTGCAAATCTTGTGTTCCAAATTTTTTCCCTTCCTTTCCTCCCTCTCCCAATAGAAAGCAAGTAATCCAAAAAGGTGCAAATACTGTATTGCGATCCACATTCAGTTCTCATGACCTCTTTCTGGGTGCAGATGGCTCTCTCCATCACAAGTCTGTTGGAACTGGCCTCAATCACCTTGCTGTTGAAAGATCCAAGTCCATCAAAATTGATCATCACATAATCTTGTTGCCATGTACAATGTTTTATTGGTTTACTTACTTCACTTAACATCAGTTCATGTAAGTTTCTCTAGGTCTCTCTGAAACCATCTTGCTGATTGTTTATTACAGAACAATAATTCATAACATTCATATACCATCACTTATTCATCCATTCTCCAATTGACGGGCATCCATTCAGTTTTCAGTTTCTTGCCACTACAAAAAAAAGTCTGCCACAAACATTTTTGCACATGTGAGTCCTTTTCCCTTTTTTATGATCTCTTTGGGATACAGGCCCAGTAGAAACACTGCTGGATCAAAGGGTATACACAGTTTGATAGCTTTTGGGCATATTCCAAATTGTACTCTAGAATGGTTGGAACAGTTCACAACTCCACCAACAATGTATTAGCATTCCAGTTTTCCCATATCCTTTCCAACATTTATCGTTATCTTTTTCTGTCATCTTAGCCAATCTGAGATGTGTAGTGTGTCTCTCCTTAATGTTTTTTTTTTTTTGCTTTATTTTCAGTTCCAAATTCTCTCTGCCTTTTCTCCTATCTCCACTGAAAAAGGAAGAAAAACTAAAACTATTACAAACCTATTGTCAAACAAAATAAATTCCTTTATTCAGAAAAATAAGGAAATATATACTTCAGTCTGTACTCTGAGTCCATCATCATTCCGTCAAGGTAGCATATTTCAGTATGAATTTGTTAAAATTGTGATTGATCCATATGTTGATCAAATATTCTATGATTTTTATATTTGATTTTCTTTACTGTACTACTCTCACTGTGTAGATTGTTCTATTTCTACTCACTTCTTTGGCATTGGTTCATATAGGTCTTCCCAGGTTTTTCCAAATCATCCCCTTCATCAATTTTTATAGCAAAATGCTATTCTATCACATTCATACATTACATGTTGTTTAGCCATTCCCTCAATGGGCTTCTCCTCAGTTTCTAATTCTTCACAATCTCTTAAAGATTTAACTATAAATATTGTGTGTGTGTGTGTGTGTGTGTGTGTGTGTGTACTTATTCCCTGTTTCTTTCATCTCTTTCGGACATAAACTTTGTAGTAGTATCACTAGGTCAAAGGGTATGCCCAATTTAATAGCTTTTGCTTTCTATTGCTTTCTAAAATTGTGACCAGTTCACAAGTTTACCAAAAGTTTATTGAACTTATTTTCCATAGCCCCTCCAATATTTTCAGTTTTCTTTTTTTGAGTCAACTTTGTCAATCTGATATATTTGAAGAGATACTTGAGATAATTTTTATGTGAATTCCCCTAATTGCTTATTGTCTTTCATCTTTGAAGAGAACCAAAATAACATCACTAAACTGAGAATCAAGGAATAGTGTATCCAACTGTTGGCTGATCTGACTAGTAGGAGTGTGGAAGGCTCTATGATAGGATAGACACAAGTGGTCCATATGAACTTTAGGAGTTGGAAGTGTTTCTAAATTAGTGCCATCTCACGTTCATTTTAAGCTACTGTAATTCATTCCATTTTCTTCATAGAGCACAGAATCTTCTTTGATGCAGGTATATCATGCTGGGTGGTTCTTTGCCATTTTCCTAAATTGTTAGTGATTTAGAGTATCTTTTCATATGGCTATTGTTAACTTGGATTTCTTTCTCTAAAAATTGCCTGTTCAAATCTTGACTATTTATCACTTGGGGAATCACCTCCCCACTTCAGTTTGTCATGAATCTGGAATCTGCAAGTATAAATTTCCTTTTCCTCTTTTAGAACTAGCAAATCTGTCTTCAGAGGGAAAAAAAAGCACTGGTAGCCATTTAAATTTAACCAGTGTTGTCATAATCATGATGCTCAAATCAAATAGCCCTGCTGAGGGTGATTTTCTAAAACCATCAATTTAAATTCAAGAACTACTTGCTATATACCTACTATGTAATAAATACTGTATATAATATACTGTATATACTGTATATATATATATATGTATATATACTGTATATATCTATATATACTGTATATATACATATATATATATATACTGTATATACCTGTATATACTGTAATAAATACTATGTGATAAATACTGTGATATGTTCTTGGCAGACATAAAAATAAAGACAGATAGGTGGCAGTGTTAAGTAATTTTTAAAAATATGACCAGATTTGGCATTAACAGATGGGTTAAAATAGTGGATCTGCTGTTTACTATCTATACCACTTTTGAGCAAGTCTTTTATATCTTTACTTTCCTTAGCTAGATAATGAGGGATTTAGACTACTTGAATTTGAAGGTCTCTCTCAACTCGGTTCTCTATGATATATGGGATATGGCCAAAATAAGCTTACAATCTATTTTTTAAAATGGGACCTACACATATTGGATCATAGATAATTAGAAATATAAGGGAATCTGGGAATATATAGGAGCCAGCTCAAACTGGCTCATGAAAGCTGATTGTTAAATTTTCAGTGTGAACATTTACATCTTGGAATTTGGCAAATACAAAAAAAAAAGAATAAAATCTTGATTTATTGTGAGATGAATAAAAAATCCAAGACACAAACTTTCTGGATAATTAATAATAAATTTATATTGATTTTTGTATGTATGTTATATATAATAATAATTTATTTTTGTATTAAATTATAGAATAATAATAATTGATTTTTATATTTGTTAAATAATTAGGCTAGCAAATAATAAGTTGAGGTCAGTGGTTTCTCTTGATAACCAAACACTGTCTAAAGGTAACTGAATGTTTAAATATCTTTGGGGAAAGAAGTGTATCTGATGGGTGGAAATCAACTTCGATTGGTTAACAATGAAACAATGAAAGTTACAATGAGAAATTTTTTTTAAATCCCTAATGAAGGGCTGGGAGTTTTGGACAGAGACTCATCTTCACCCAGATCATTCTACCTCTAGCAATCTATACAAATGAATCTATTCTCTACCTAGACCACTTAAGTTTTCTTTATATTTTAATGAGAAATAAGTTCTCTCAATTGGGCGGGATCCAGCCCAAGACTGAGGAGAATGTTCCCAGGGTTAGGGCAATCTCATCAGCAGTCCTGTCCTTCAGAGGCTACCTTGACCCACAAGATCTGGACTTTGGATAAGAAAGCAAAAACAAACAACCAAAAAGGAAAAACATTTGGATCCCATATATAAAACTGATTACTAATATAAGAAGAAAATGTCATTTTTTTTCAATTGTTTGTTGATTATCTAGATTTAAGAAAGTAACCTAGGAAAAGTTGATATCGATTAAACTTAGAAGTATATCATGGGTATATATTTTTTCTTTTTTTTTTTTTTCTTTTTATTTAATAGCCTTTTATTTACAGGATATATACATGGGTAACTTTACAGCATTAACAATTGCCAAACCTCTTGTTCCAATTTTTCACCTCTTACCCCCCCCCCACCCCCTCCCCTAGATGGCAGGATGACCAGTAGATGTTAAATATATTAAAATATAACTGGGAGATGACTAAAAACCATTACATTGAATTCCCAATCCCTATATTTATGCACACCTGCATTTTTGATTTCCTTCACAAGCTAATTGTACAATAATTCAGAGTCTGATTCTTTTTGTACAGCAAAATAATGTTTTGGTCATGTATACTTATTGTGTATCTAAGTTATATTTTAATATATATATTTTTTCTTGCAGAAATACTTATTAACCATTTCCTAGCACAACACAAGAAGGGACCTTAGACAATATCTAGTCCAGTCTCTTCATTTCACAAATCACCAGAATCTTAAGAATATAATTAAAAGTTCAATTTATTCATTATAGAAATGATGCAACTAACATCAAAGAATATCTTATAAGTTGTAGTTGGTGGAGCTGGGAGATTCAGACACAGGTGTTCAGACTCTACAACATTTGGAATGAAAGCTTAGCAAGTGTTGATTTAATCACCATATTGCATGGTAGAGAGAATAGAGGCCAGGGTAGTTGAGAGAAGGAAGATGTGATTGAGCATTGGAGTCGTTAGGGGGAGGCTGTAATTACAGCTGCAAAACAGAATATACATACACTAAAATTTCAACAGGCTCTGTGGGGACATTGAAGGAAAAGATCATTTCTCTTTGGGGTGAGCAGGGAGGGTTTCCTGGAGTACATTTAATATGAACTGGATTTTGAAAGGTGGGAAAGTTTTGGAAGTAAAAGGCATTTCAGGCATAGATAATGATGCAAACAAAGGCACTTGGGAGGAAAATGATTAATGTGTACAATGCAAGTAAATAATTCATCTTGGTTTGAATAAAGTGAATATGGAGGGGAGTAGTCTATGCCAAGAATTGAACAACAGGAAGTTGAAAAGATAGTAAACATATAAGAAAGAGACAAGGAGGGAGGAAAATAGAGAAAGAATCTTGGAGGAGGATTTTTAAAATTGGTCATTCATTTGCTGATAGCACATGAATGAATGAATGAAACATATTTATTATGTACTAAGAACTCAATATAGAAATACAGAAGCAAAATGATTACTGTCTTCAAGGAGCCTCATTCTTAGTAGTCAGGGACAACATATAAAGGAAATGGTAGGTAAGGAAGAATGTTCTATTTTGGGATGATAAAGGCTTAGTGAATAAAACCATGTGAAAATAAATTGTCACACATTGCCAAGAAACAATGGTTCTGTTATTTTGGTTACTGGTCCCAGCACTGAGGGGGAGAGGTACATGCATGTATTGAGGTATGAGACATCCTAAAAGCTATGGGGGGTCCCCAGGTTGGTGTTGCAGGTTTTGTGAAAGAATTCACAGTCCCAGTCTCCAAGTTAAGTTGGCAAAAAAGGATTTATTTCTACACTGAGAATTCTCAGGAGGCTAGATTCCTGATTGGAATAGCAGCAAAGAATTGAGAGACAGAGTTCAATTTTATCTACTCTTCTATAGCCTGAGGCTGGGGGGGGAGGGTAATCTCCAGATGAATTAAGGGTGGTGGGCTAAAATGTAATCTCCAGGTGAATTAAAGGTGGAGGGTAGTGGGCTAAGGAGTAATCTCCAGGTGAACTAAGGGTAGAGATTATCCTAGGAGTTTCCTGAGGCTAAAAGCTAAGGAGTAGTCAGAATCAGGAGAGTTTCCAAAGCCAGAAGATTCAGGGTTTTCTGACCCAGGCCCCCCACCTAAAGATCAGGGGACCAAAGAGTCCTATTACATCACATGATGGTAAGGTAGGTGGCAAGGAAGTAGCCGTCAGCCAGATGGGATGTAAAGTATTATCTGAGACTGTTTAGAAATTGAGATCACATGCATTTATAAATCCCATCTTCTATAGGAAAGCTGTCCTGATTTCCATTAATTCTTCTCCCTGTTGGCTACTTCCAATATATTTTATATTAGATCATTTGTACATACAAATTTACATTTGTTTTGAATGTACTTATGAATATTTATGCATAATTGTACTGTATGTTTAAGTATATAGTTTATTTGCATGTTGTCTCCCTTATTGAAAGATAGCTACATGGAATGTAGTGAATAGAGGAACATTAAACCTGGAATTAGGAAGGTATCAGTTCAAATCCAGCCCTAGATATTTCCTAGCTGTGTGATCCTGAGCCAGTCACTTACCTGTTATGTGTCTCTGTTACCTCGATTGTAAAATGGGGACAACAACAACACCGGTGTAATAGCGTCTACCTTCTAAGGTTGTTGCAAAGATCAAAGGAAATGTTGGTTGCCTAGCAAATGGCCCAATGTTTGGCACATACTAGTTCCTTAATAAATAAATTTGTTCCCTTTCTTTCCTATCCTACCCCAATCTCCATTGCATTGTGAGTTTCCTAAGAGTAAAGTCTTATTTTTTTTTTATCTTAAGGAATTATTATAGTATTGGATATATAACAGTCATTTAATGAATATGTATTGACTAATTTAAGATTAGTTTATTGGTTAGTTTAAGATTAGGACTACAAGTGTCACTGTGGGGGTGGATCCAAAGCTGAGCATATTAAATTACTCATGATCTCAGACATATTGCATGTCTTCTTCATTTAATACCCTGATAATGATTGAGATACTCACCCAATGATCTTTCTATTCTAGGATTTTTAGAAAAAAAGTATAGGTCTTTTTGATCCTGGTTCTCTAAGAGCTAAGTGGACTCTGGTAACTGGAGATGGAAAGTCTTCCATTTTCCAAAGGCTCAGATCTCTGAGTATTTGATTGAGATGAGGAAGACCCCAGGGAAGCCTACAGAACTGAGGGATTCAGCAGCAACTGGTCATTTAGTTGACTGTCTGAAATTATAGTCATTTGTTATGGGGCATTATTTAGAGAATACTGTAACTTATATAAACTTATGTATAATTTTCCACATGAATAATATACATTATAAGCCTATCTATTTTGTTCAAATATACTTTCTACTCCCTAGGAAACATTTGGAAAGAATGGTTAAAATAGAATAGTCATAAGCAGTTAGATGGCACAGTTCATAGAGCACTGAACTTGGATTTTAAAAACCTGAATTGGGATCTTGTCTCAGATCTTTTCCATATGTGGAATCCTAAGAAAGCCACTTAAATTTTTTCAGCTCAGTTTCCTCATCATTATAATGGGGGTAATAGTAGAATATACTTCACAGTTCATAATTATCCCTTAATAAATGCTTGTTGCCTTGTTAAAGTTAAATGAAATAAAGCCCTTAAAGTTCTTTGGAAATCTTAAAGTATTGTATAAATGTTATTTCTTATTATTATTATCAACAATGGTAATAAACATCGAAGTAATAATCATAATTGATTATTAGAAGGAAGCATAATAGAATAGGAAGTACAGTGCACTTGGGAGTCAGAAGTTCTAGTTCAAGTCCTACATATGTCACTTAGTATAATTCACTTAAAATTAAAAGGGGCCAAAAATAACACCTTTTACAATTTTTTTGATTTTTGAAGTGAGGAAGCTGAACCCTCCAAAATGTTAATTGCTTCACTTAAGGTCATATAGATAGCAAGTGGCAGAGCCAAGATTTTAGACTCTTCAACTTCAAATACAACTCTTCCTCTTCCTCCCTTCCCCAATTGTAGCAAAATATCTCATAATTCTGTATAGCCATTGGAAAATCAATGAAATTAATTGATTGCTCTTCAGTTTCCTCATTTGTAAAATGAGAATGTTAACATTTATATCAAAACTCATGATTCCACATTTTAAAATTTCACTGTGTTCCCTTTCTCCTTAAATATTGGTTCTTTTCCCTTCATTTTGCAGTATTTATTTATAAATGCCTGAAATAATTTACCAGACTTAGAAGTCTTATTTCCTTCTGTTACTGTTTTTCTTATTAATTTTTCTATTTCTGTTCAAAGTTTTTGAGATTTCTTCTTCTTGAAATTTTTGTTACTTTAGATCATTTCCCCCTCAATTATTTTCCTTAGCACTTCTTGATTCCCTCCCTTTTGATTGTGATCTTCTTGGGGACTGGATTTCAAAGCATCTTAACCTTCTCCCACACTAAGCAATTTATACCAGCATAGGTCTCTGCCCCATGGTTCCTCTCGCAAATGTTATCCTGTCTTGTGCTCTGTCCCACTTCTTCTGTTCCTTAGTTCTTCACTGGCAATGACAGTTCAGAGCCTGTTTCCCCTGGCCCTAGGAGGGAAGTTGCTTTTGGGCTAGCGTTTACTCTTGAAGGGCTTTGTCCAAGTTGGATGCTGAGGACTGAGAAAATGCTTGAAGTCTGAGCTGTGCTGGAAAGGGAGAGAGGGAAACAGGGTGTGAGAATGAGTTTGATGTAAGCCCGGGTTGTATCCTTAGCTCTACTAGCACAAATGCAGTATAAGTACCACAGGAGATGTGAAAGGAGTGCTAAATGAGCTCAAGGTCAGTGAGTGTCGATTCCAGAAAGATACAATGGAAAGAATGAATTCTACAGGATTGGGAAATGGGCCAAGGAACTTTATGGGCCTTTTTAATACTGAATTTTCACCTTCTAAAACTAAAAAAAAAAAATCTGGAAGGACATATAATGATTTTTCCTTAAATAGATAGATGCTTCTCTTAAAAATTCAGGGAAATTCACTTTAGACCAAAGAGAAGGTCAGGTTTTCCTATAACACATGGAGACTAAGCATCAGGAGCAATACCACAATAAAATCCAAATTGCATTATTCAGTTAGTGCAGATGGAAAACTTCACACAATAGGGATATTTCTAAAGTTAATGTGAGCAGGGAAAAAGAATGCCTGCCCAATTGAAGATAGGCTTATGATTCCAACATTTGAAACAAAAAATCACAGTGGGAGAAGCATTGTTTTAAAATGTTTACTCCTTGATTAAGGGTGGAGGTGAGGAGTCAAAGGGAAGAATTTCTTTTCTTTTCTTTCTCTCTCTCTCTTTCTTTTTGTGAAGCTCAGGACAGCAGGGGATTCACATTCCTCATGATGGAGTTTCCTGTCTAGAGGGCCAAGCAAGCTCTGTCTTTTTTTTTTTTTTTTTTACTAATTACCTTCATCACAAGAATTAAACAAATCCAATGAGATGGTGTTTTGAAAATAAAGTAATATATACACATTGACTGTTATTATTGCTGCTGTTGCTGTTATTATTGTATCTGACCCATGTAGGCAATTAATAAATGTTTGTTGATTTGACTTTTGCTGTGTCCCACCCCCATCTTTTCCAGGAGGCACCAATGACACAGATATGGTGCTGATACCTGAATCATGTAGGGTGAAAACAGAGTAAGAAAATTATAGTCCTATTTCCCTAATGAATATTGATGCAAAAATCTTAAATAAAATATTAGCAAAGAGATTACAGAAAGTCATCCTCAGGATAATACACTATAACCAAATAGGATTTATACCAGGAATGTAGGAATTCAACACCCATTCCTGTTAAAAATATATAATGGGGACAAACTAAATCCATTTCCAATAAGATCAGGGGTGAAACAAGGTTGCCTACTATCACCATTATTATTCAATATTGTATTAAAAATATTAGCTTTGGCAATAAGAGAATAAAAAGATTAAAGGAATTAGAGTAGGTTATGAGGAAACCAAGTTATCACTCTTTGCAGATGATATGATGGTATATTTAGCGAACTCTAGAGAATCAACTAAAAAACTACTAGGAACAATTCACAACTTTAGCAAAGTTGCAGGTTACAAAATAAACCCACATAAGTCATCAGCATTTTTATATATTACCAACAAAATCCAACAGCAAAAAATGAAAAAAGAAATTCCATTAAAAATAATTGTAGATAGTATAAAATATTTGGGAATCTATCTGCCAAGGGAAAGTCAGGAACTATATGAACACAATTGCAAAGCACTTTCCACACAAATAAAGTGAGATCTAATCAATTGGAAAAAATATCAAGTGCTCATGGGTAGGCCAAGCAAATATACTTGACCAAGATCACATAAAGAAGATCCAGGATTCAATCTAGATCCCCTGACTCCTGATTCACTTTTCACACCATATTTTCTTTTAACTTTACAATCCTTTCTGAGCTTTCTCACTTCTTTTTACTACCAAGCAGCTTAGCAATTTTAAAAAAGGTCAATTCACCTCTCAGACTTTGTTTCTCAATTGGTAAAATGTGGTTAATACAACTAAAAAGAACTATCCCACAGGATTTTAGTGAGGAATCAATTAATATATAGAAATTAATGAGTACTTACTAAACGAATTCTAGGTAGTGTGCAAGCATGGAATTAAATAATATTTGATCTACATATGAATTGGGTATGAGAGTGGAAAATAACTGTTTATATACTGCCTATTATATGTTAAGTTCTTTTTTTTTCTTTTACAAATATTTCACTTGATCCTCTCAACAACGTATGAGGTAGGTGCTATTATTATTCCCATATTTTTGATGACAAAAATCAACATAGAAAGCAGAAGTCAAAATGTTTAATTGCTCTGAAGGTTTATTTTCTAGGAATATCTTTCTCATTCATGAGCTGAAACTCTAAAGTTCCCATCTCTAACTGTTCATCTCCATTTGTGGCTCAAGACAAATTATTTCAGACATTGTATATTATGGATAGTAATTACAGTCAGTCATCCACTTTCTGAGAACTTGATCTAAGTGTGATTTAGTGATATTATTGGTTATAATGTGTTGCTGGGAAATGAGCCTGGGAACTTCATTGTCCCTTTCAATGTTGAATCCTGATTCCAGGGCAAAGAGACAACTCTATTTCAAAAGTAGTTACAAATGAACTTTAAATTTAAATGAAACTCAAAATGAAAATTAAAGTGCTAAGCTACTTGTTTAAAATGTAGAGTCTATGAGGAAGTAAAGAAAATCCAAGAATAGTCTGAGGATAGTTCCAAGAAAGAAGAAGCTAAAGGAGAACCAATCAATGATTTCATTTTTGTTTTCTCTGTCAAAGAGAATAGATTTAGGATGCAGACAGAAAAAAAAATTGCTAATAGGGAACAGATACACAAGATAAATAAGATCATAGTAATAGAACACTTAGGGACATGAAAAATTCAAGTCACTAGGTACAATTGAGCTGCATTCTCCAGCACTGAAAAGATTACAAGTATGATTTCTGTGACATTATCAGTAATAGGTGAAATATTATTGAGAATTACAGAGATAACGTAGTATTGGATAACATAATAAAGTCATCCAATAAATAAAAAATTTTTAAAATAAAGAAGTAAAATAATAAAAATAAAGAAGTAAATAGAAAAGTTTGTAATCTATAGGAGAGTGTGGTTGACTGTGATTCTTAGGAAAAGTTATCAGTGGAGAGAGTTATCATCTAGAAAAGAAGGTAGTTATTACAAATAGCCAGCATGAGTTCATCAAGAATGCATCATTTGAGATTAATATGATATCCTTAAATCATTGTAATCTAACTGAGTTACCAACTGGTGGATGAAAGAAATGTTGCAGATGTAATTTAAATAGATCTTACTCAAGTAAAAAAAAAGTCATGCTATTTTTGTGGGGGGAAAATGGAGGCAAGTGAGCTGAATGATAATACAATTAGATAGACTATGAATGGTTGAATGACCAGGCTCAAAGGACACTGCTTGATGGTTTGAGGGTAAGTTGGCAGGAGATCTCCAGTAGAGCCCTACAGGGATGTGTTCTTGAGCCTTCTGCTTGCAAATTCTCTTATTGGCTTAGATACAGGCAAAGCAAACATATTTATCAGAAAGGAAAGAATAATTAAAACATCAGTATCATATATTTGGAATATGAAGGAACCTTTGTAGTCATTTATTTAGTATACCTTTTCCTTTTGATAGATGATAAAACTATAGCTCTAGGAAGAATAAGTGACTTATTAAGTCACAAAGTTAGTGGTAGAGTTCTGATTCAAATTCAGACTCTTTGAATCTAAATTCAGTACTCTTTTACTGCATCCAACCTTGAAGTTAACAGAACTAGAATCTAAAAAAAGATCTTGACAGACTAGAATGTGACTGAATCTAATAAAATCTAATGCAGTAGTGATTCATGTACAGTTTTAATCTTATTTAACAAATACAAGAGGATGGTGGTGGTAGAGTGAGCTAGAAGTATAACTGAAAAAGATTTTGGGATAGTAGTGGGTTCCAAGTTCAGTGTGAGTTAGCAATGTAATGATAGTAGTTAAAAAACAAATCAATAAACCCTAATGTAATCTTGAGGCTGCATTAAGGAAGTGTAGATTCCAAAAAAAAAAAGTAATACTCTTAATGTACTCCTCTCTGGTGATAGCATGTCTAGAGCGTTGTATTCACTTCTGGCCACCACAGTGTGGTTGGAAATGGGGAGCCAAGATGTCAGAGAGAAGCTAGAACACTGCCTGAGTTCTTGCCACTTTCACACAGAATCAAGGCTAGATTAAATCTGTGAACAGATTTTAGAGAGACAGAACCCACAAACATTCAGAGTGAAACAATTTTCTAGCTTAAGATATTGAGGAAAAGTCTGCCTTATTTGGGCAAGGGGGAATACAGCTAAGTGAAAGCACAGCATGGGGAACCTCTCAGGAGACTTTTAGCCAAAAAACGTATAGACCAGTAGCTGTCCTGGCTGAGATAGCCAGTAGCTCAGCAGGTCAGCTCCGAGACCTTCAACCCAAGAAAAGAAGGTAAATTGTGAGCCCTTGAGCCCTGGCATAACAAATGGGATTAGGCCAGGCTAATTTAGTGAAGTAGGAAAACCTGGCAGCACCACCAGTATCAGAGCAGAAAGTCAGTAAGAAGCTTTTGTCTCTCTATAAAAGAAGCTTGATCCAATCTCCCGTGAACAGAGATCAACTCTTAAAATTGAGAAAAACAAACAAACAAACAAAAGCCTTAACAGTAGAAAGCTACTATGGCAATGGGGAAAATCAGAACACAAACCTAGAAGAGGACAGCAATGACAAAATGTCTATATGGGAAGTCTCAAAGAGTGATATGAACTGCTGTCAAGCTCTAAAGATTATCTTGGAAGAGCTCCAAAAGGATTTTAAAAATCAAATAAGAGAGATAGAAGAAAAATTGGGAAAATAAATGAAATATATGCAGGAGAATCATAGGGGTGGGGGTGGGGGAGTGGAATCCCAATAGTTTGAAAAAGGAAGCACAAAAATTAATTGAAGATCTGTCAATAAAAAGTTATATAAAAAATTAATTGAAGAAAACAATTCCTTAAAAAATAGATTTGGAGAAATGGAAAAAATAAAATGCCAAGAAAACTACTTAAAAATAGAATTGGTGAAATGGATAAAATCCACTGAACAAAATAATCCCTTTAAAACTACAATTGACTAAATGCAAAAGGAGATAAAAAAGCTAACTAAAGAAAATAACTCATTAAAAATTAGAATTGGGTAAATGGAATGACTTAAGGAGACATCAATAATTAGTTAAACAAAAATTTTAAAAAATGAAAAAAATAGAAGAAAATATGAAATGCCTCATTGTAAAACACTTACCTGGAAAACACATCCAGGAAGGATAATTTAAAAATTATTGAATTACCTCAAAGCCTTGATAAAAAAAAAATACAACATTTTTCAAGAAATCATCAAGAAAAACTGCCTCAGGGCAATCCTAAAATCAGAACTAAAATAGTCATTGAAAAAATCTACCATTCACCTCCTGAAAAAGACCCTCAAATGAAAACTTCAAGGAAGTTGTAGCTAAATTCCAGAATTGTCAGTTCAAGAAGAAAATATTGCAAGCAACCAGGAAAAAAAATTCAAAAACAAGAAGCTAGATTATGTAGGATTTAGAAGCTGTATAAATATGTATACACATATTGGATTTAACATCTACTTTAACATATTTAACATATATTGGACTACCTGCCACGTAGGGGAGGTGGGGGAAGGAAGAAAATTTTGGAATAGAAGGTTTTGCAAGGGTCAGTGCTGAAAAATTACCCGTGTATATGCACTGTAAATAAAAAGTTATAATAATGATAATACACTGAGCAGTCGAACTGCTAATTGTAAGTCCTCATATCCAGAGCCTCAAAATGTAGCGTGTTACTTTCAGTAATGCACATTGAGTGCCAAAATGTAATGTCTGGGCTAGCTTTCTGGAGTATCCCTGGATGGGCCTTGAGTGTTTAGGTGGAGAAGTGATGAAGAGCAGAGAGCCACCATGAGGCAATCTGGCAAAGATGGAGTCTGGAGTCTGGAGTCTGGATTCTGGAGTCTGGATTTTTCTCTGTGTCTGTGGTTGAGAGTCTTCTGTGCCTGAGACTTCCTTAAATAACTCAGTATGATTACATCATTATAGCACACTAAGCATGCACCAACTGCCCATTACATTACCATCACATTAAGTATATGTTTAGAGAACCATTATCTCACACTGAGTAGGTGCTTAAGTATAAGCACCCCGTTGTCCTTGATTTAAGTACACCTTTTCAGAGTTCTGCCCCTCTATACATGAATAAAATAAAGAAAGAGGAGCTCAATGAATTGGATGTACAACTAAAAAAGTTAGAAAAAGAACAAATTAAAAAATCCAAATAAATAGCAAATTAGACATTTTGAAAACCAAAGCAGAGATTAATAAAATTGAAAGAAAGTTATTGAACTAATGAATAAAAATAAGAGTTAGTTTTATAAAAAAAGACACCTCAGCAAAATAGGCCAAACTTTGGCTAATTTGATTAAAAATAGGAAAGAAGAAATCCAAATTACCAGTAACCAAAATAAAAAGGGTGAACTTATCATCAATGAAGAGGAAATCAAAACAATAATTAAGAGCTATTTTGCCCAATTGCATATCAAGAAATGTGACAATCTAAGTGACAAAAATATGAATTTCCCAGAAGAGGATATAAAATAGTTAATCCCATTTAGAAAAAGAAATTGAATAAGCTATCAATGAACATTCTTAAAAAAAAAAACAAAAAAAAAACTTTTCAGGCCAGATAATTTACAACTGAATTTTACCAAACATTTAAAAAACAATGAATTCCAATATTATACAAATTGTTTGGAAAAATAGATGAAGGAAGAATCTGACTAAATTCTTTTTATGACATAGATATATGGAAGAGCCAAAATAGAGGAAAAAATAGCATAATTTCCCTAATGATTATTGAAGCAAAAATCTTGAATAAAATGT
The DNA here is from genome assembly GCF_902635505.1 of Sarcophilus harrisii. Taxonomy (NCBI): domain Eukaryota; kingdom Metazoa; phylum Chordata; class Mammalia; order Dasyuromorphia; family Dasyuridae; genus Sarcophilus; species Sarcophilus harrisii. Next base: position 624,889,317 of record NC_045426.1, on the reverse strand, counting down.
TAGCAAAGATTTTACAGCTATTTATCACTAATACATTATAAATCAAGTGGGATTTGTACCAGGAATGAAGAGCTGATTTAATAACAGGAAAACTAGCATCACAATTGACCATATCAATACACACATAAGATTATCCCAATAGATGCAGAAAAAAAAATGACAACATGCAAACCCCATTCTTCTTAAAAATATTAGGGGAGAGGGAGGAGTTGAAAAGTTAAGATGGCAGAGAACAGTCACAGTTTTCTATTACCTTCTCCAACCTTCTTTCAAACCTAGAGCAGATAAAGCCTGTAAACTGGTTTTGGAGTGACAGACCCACAAATATTTGGATTATAACAAATTCCCAAAAGAAGATATTTTGGAAGAACTTCATAACAAGTCTATTTAAATTAAATTGATGACCCTAGACAGTAGCACAAGGAAACTGGGGCAAGTAGGTGGCTTGGGCAGACAGGGCATTGTTGCATCCACACACTGGGGAAATCTATTGCAAGACTCTTAGGTTACTCAGTCCTGCTTGCAAACCAGTGGTTTAGTAGATGTGCTGTAAATCACCCAAAAGCCAATACAAAAAGCAAATTGAGAGCTTCTGCTGTGCTTATCTTGGAAGTATGGGCTAGTTCCTTGGAGGGCCTCAGGGTCAGCCAGAGTCAAGATGAATTAAAGTCCTTGGTCTTTAGAGGGAGAAGTGAAGGACATAGGCAAGGTTCCACAAGACTTGCCAAAGATCTCTCCTGGATTCTGGAGTCCAGAATCTCCAACTTCTCTCCTCCTCATCCTGCCACCAAGTGACTCTCTGGCCCTTCTCTTTCTGCCTTGTGAAAAATTGGAACAAGAGGTATGGCAATTGTTAATGCTGTAAAGTTACCCATGTATATATCCTGTAAATAAAAGGCTATTAAATAAAAAAAAAATTCAATTGGCCAAATGCAAAAGGAGATAAAAAAGCAAACTGAAGAAAATAACTCACTAAAAATCAGAATTGGACAAATGGACAAATGAATCAAAGAGAATTCAAGAATCAGTCAAACAGTACCCAAAAAAATGAAAAAAAAAAAAAAAGTAGAAGAAAATGTAAAATACCTCATTGTAAAAACAACTGACATAGAAAATAGATCTAGGAGAGATAATCTTCCTGAAAACCATGTTGAAAAAAAGAGCCTAGACATCATCTTTCAGGAAACCATCAAGGAAAGCTACCCGAATGTCCTAGAACCAGAGGATAAAATAACCATAGAAAGAATTCACCAATTACCTCCTGAAAGAGTTCCCAAAATGAAAACACCAAGAAATATCATAGCTAAATTTCAGAATTATCAAATCAAGGAAAAAATATCACAAGCAGCCAAAAGAAAACAATTCAAATATTGAGGGGCCACAATCAGGGTTACCCCTGACCTAGCAGCTTCCATTTTAAAAGATCAAAGAACATGGAATCTGATATTCTGAGAAGAAAAGCAACTGATATTGCAGCCAAGAACCAATCATCTAGCAAATCTGAGCATAATTTTTCAGGGAAAAAAAAATGGACATTCAATGAAACAGATTTCTGATGAAAAGAATAGAGCTGAATAGAAAATTTGATCTTCAAATAGAGAACTCAAGAGAAGCATAAAAGGTAAAAAGGAAAGAAAAATAACTTTCTTTTAAAAGTTAAAAAGCTTATATCCCTATATGGAAATATAAAATGTTTAACTCTTGAAATCTGAATCTCTGTTATGGGTTTACTTAGAGGATGTAGGTATAATTTGATTTTATTGTGAGGATATAAAAAAGAAATTAGAGGAGGAACAGTAATTCTACTGGAAGAAGAAGAAAACAGAGACAAAATGGGGGTAAATCACATCTCAAGAGGAGGCAAAAAAAGACCTATTGCAATTGAGGGAAAAGGGGAAGGGGCATGAGCATTTTGCAAATCTTATTATCATCATATTTGGCTCAAAGAGAGATTATCAGACACATTTAGCTTCACAGAGAAGCTTGATTTATCCTATAGGGAAATAGAAGGAAAGGAGGAAAGGAAGTGGGGGACTAATAGAAAGGGAGAAGAGAAATAGAAGGGGAAATGTATAAAAAAGGGGGGCTATAAAATGGGAGGGCTGCTTGAGGGAGGGAGTTATCAGTGACAAAATAGTGGGGAGGAAGGAATGGGGGAAGGAAAGAGAAAAATATAACGGGGAGTAAACAAGATGGCAGGTGATACTGAGATAGTAATTCTGTCTGTCAATGTGAATCAGATGAACTCTTCCATAAAATAGAAATGGATAGCAGATTGGATTAAAAGCTAGAATCCAACAATTTGTTGTTTACAAGAAACTCATTTAAAGCAGAATGATACATTTAGAGTAAAAGTTAAAGGCTGGAGCAAATTTTTTTTTGCTTCAGCTGAAGCAAAAAAAAAAAAAAAAAAGAAAAAAAAAGCAGGGCTAGCAATCCTGATCTCCATTCAAACAAAAGCAAAAACAGATCTAATTAAAGGAGATAAGGGAGGTATCATAGATAATGGAATAATATCAATACAAAACATATACGCACCAAGTGGTATAGCATCCAAATTCCTAGAGCAGAAGTTAAGAGAGCTGCAACAAGAATTAGACAACAAAACTATACTAGTGGGGGATCTCAACCTTGCTCTCTCAGAACTAGATAAATCAAACCACAAAATCAATAAGAAAGATGTTATGAAGGTAAATAGAATTTTAGAAAAATTAGGTATGATAAATTTTTGGCGAAAATTGAATGGAGACAAAAAGAGAATATATCTTTTTCTCAGCAGTACGTGGAACCTATACACAAATTAACTATGTATTAGAGCATAAAAACCTCAAAATCAAAGTCAGAAAGGCATCTTTCTCAGATCATAATGAATATAAAATTACATGCAATAAAAGGCCAGGTGAAAATAGACCAAAAATTAATTGGAAACTAAGTAATTTAATCCTTATGAATGAGTGAGTGAAACAATAAATCATAGCACAATAAATAATTACATCCAAGAGAATGACAACAATGAGACAACATACTAAAATTGTGGGATGCAGTCAAAACTGTTATTAAAGGAAATTTTATATCTCTAGATGCTTACTTGCATAAAATAGAGAAAGAGAAGATCAATGAATTGGGCTTGCAACTAAAAAAACTAGAAAAAGAACAAATTAAACCCCTCCAATTGAATACTACATTTGAAATTCTGAAAATAAAAAAGATTAATAAAATTGAAAGTAAGAAAACTATTGAATTAATAAATAAAATCAAGAGTTGGTTTTACGAAGAAATTTCCAGTTGATTTGATTAGAAAAAAGAAAGAAGAAAATCAAAATTTTAGTCTCGAAAATGAAAAGAGAGAACGTTCCAACAATGAAGAAGAAATTAGGGCAAAAATTAGGAATTATGTTGCCCAACTAGAAGAACTGGAAATCATTACTGAACAAAAACTAGATAATTTTGATCATAATAAGTTAAATTTTTTATCAAACAAAACTAATGCAGAGAAGATTAGAAGGGAAACAATAAATTGGGAAAGCATTTTTACATTCAAAGTTCTGATAAAGGGCAAATTTATTATATATAATATATATATACATATATATATATATACATATATTTATTTGACTCAAAATTTATTACAATTCAAGCCACTTTCCAATTGATAAATGGTCAAAGAATATGAATAGACAATTTTCAGATGAAGAAATTAAAATCATTTCTAGTCATATGAAAAAGTGCTCTAAATCACTATTGATAGAGAAATGCAAATTAAGACAGCTCTGAGGTACTACTACACATCTCTTAGATTGGTTAAGATGACAGGAAAAGATAATGATGAACGCTGGAGGGGATGTGGGAAAACTGGGACATTAATATATTGTTGGTAGAATTATGAACAGATCCAGCCAGAGAATCCTGGAGATTCTTAGATGAATTGATGCTAAATGAAATGAGAAAAACAGAGATCAAGGTACACAGCAACAGCAAGATTATACAATGATTGATTCTGATAGATGTGGCTCTTCTCACCAATAAGACAATTGAGATCAGTTCCAGTGACCTTTTGATGAAGAGATCCATCGACACCCAGAGAGACACTGTGGGAACTGAGTGTGGATCACAACGTAGCATTCTCACTCTTTTTATTGTTTTTTTGCTAGCATTTTTTTTTCTTATTTTTTTCTGATCTGATATCTCTTGTGAAGCATGATAATTGTATAAATATGTATGCATATATTGAACTTAGCATATATTTTTTACCATGTTTAACATATATTGGATTACTTGCCTTCTAAGGGTGAGAGTAAGGAGAAGATGGGGGAAATTAGGACACAGGATTTTTCAGTGGTTAATGTTGAAAAATTATCCATGCATATCTTTTGAAAATTAAAAAGCTTTTATTAAAAAAAAATCAGAGAACATAAGAATGGTATTTCCCATAAAATGATAAAATAACATTAGCTAACATTATATGTGATGAGGATGCATTCCCAATAAAATCAGGGGTGAAACAAGGGTGCTCATTATCACCACTATACAGAGTAACAGCAAGATTTTATGATGATCAGCTATGATAGAGCTAGCTCTTCTCAGTAATGTGGTGATTTAAGACAATTCCAATAGACTTGGGATAGAAAATGTTGTCTACATCCAGAGAGAGAAATATGAAGACTGAATGTGGATCGAAGCATATTTTCACCTTTTGTTTGTTTGCCTTTTCTTTCTTGTGTTTTTCCCCTTTCTAATCTTATTTTTCTTATACAATATGACAAATATAAAAATAGATTTAAAAGTGTTGTACTTGTATAACCTATATCTGATTGTTTTCTTTCTTGAGGAAGGGAGAGGTAATGGAGGGAGGGGGGAATATTTCTGAACACAAAATTGTTACAAAAATGAATATTGAAAACTATCTTAATATGTATTTGAAATAATAAAATATTATTGAGAAAAAAATAAAGGAAATTTATAAGGTTGTTAGCATCCAGAATAAGGAAACCTGGGTCTTGCTTCTCACAATCATTAATTGTATGTGTACAAATAACTTTAACTTTCAGAAATAATTTTTTTCTGCAAAATGCAGATGATAACATCTTTAATATTTTTATCACAGGATTGTTGTGAACATCATTTCCCAAGTCAACTAGCATTTGTTAAAGGCCTACACTAAGTACTAGGAATAGAAAGGCAAAAACAGTCACTGACTTCAAGGAATTCATATTCAGAAGGATTAAAACAAATGAAATTATGTACATAATGAAACCTGTAAAACTTTAAGAACTATATTTATATCAACTGTTATTATTAATAGTATATTTCATAACAAACCATATTTTTCAGTTTTTTGAATGAGCAAATTGGATCATAGTTAGGTCAATTACATGAAGACTATTATCATAATCCAAAAGAGAGAAAATTGGCCAAAAAGCTTATGATGTGATTCAGACGGGGAAAAAAAAAAACTGAAATGCACACCTTGGGAGATTAAAACAATGCAGCTAATTAAAAGGTCCTTTTTGAATGAGTTGAGAAACAGGGAAATCAAGAGCAATTAAGATAATCAAAAAACAACCACGTTCTTTCTGAGCTTAGTGAACAGCGTTTTTTCCTCTTTCCTAATTTTTTCTTAATGTCACCTCAGCAAAGGTGTTTTTCAAATTAACTCAATTGTTTCTGAATGTGTTTCTGAATGTAATAAAAGGAGAAGGAAAAAAAAAAAACCTTCTGAAATCCTCAAAGTTTTCACTGTAGTGAGTGAGGTTGCCTCTTTACCAATTCAATGAGTGACAAATTGCCAGACTGGGGCTAGAACATGACATATCAATCATCTGAGACCAACAAACTCAGACTCTTTTCTTGTCAAGGTTCTATATTGTTAACAAATGATGAGCCAAACACCTACCACAGGCTATCAAGTAGTAAGACATATATTTATGTTTAGTATTTGGAAGGTGAAGTATGTGGGTGAATGATTTTGTGAGATTGGGTTTTGAAAATTAATGGAAGGAAAATTCTTTTTAAAATGGATCTTTACAAATATATGAATTGATCCTTTACAGAAAAATAGCATCTCAAAGTTGAAAGAAACCATTTGCACTGCTTCATATACTAGAGAAACTTTTCTCCAACATGTTGAATGACTCATTCATTCCTCCTTTGAGTTATGATTTCTATATTTGGAACATAGAATGTTAGAGCTAGATGAGATCTCAGAATATAGGATGTTGGAATGCAGAAAGTTAGACTACAGTACATAGTAAACCAAAACTGGAAGGGATTATTACAGATGAGGAAACTGAGGCTTTTTGATGTTAAATGACTTTTCCAAGGTAATAAAGATAACAAAATGTCAGACTTGAAGATGAATGTTCATTCCATTGCCTATGCCTTTTTTATCTGGCCAAGATCTGCATTTATTCATTTAGGACAGGCTGCATTATCTTTTATATATCTTATTGCATTCTTGATGAAGTCTTGATGAAGTCCCCAAGAACTTGGGGAGTCTCAGGAATTGTGATAGCATTAGCACAGGCTCTGGCAATCAGGAACTAAGCTGAATGCTGATTTTTAGGGTGAGCATTGCTTGAGCAGGAAAAACAATAAATTAGGAATTAGGAAGTTTAACTTTGAAACAATTAGCTTTTAATTTTTCTGAGACTCAATGTTCTACTCCTTCAAATAGCAGCTAAATGGCACAGTAGATAAAGCCCTGGGTCTAGAGTTAGGAAAACCTGGGATCAAAGACTTTTATTTCAAGTTAATGTCTTTTTTCTGGGAAGCCAGGTGGTTAAGCGGTAGAGTGCTGGGTCTGGAGTCAGTCAGATGAATTCAAATGTGTCCTCAGATTCTCATTAGTTGTGTGATCCTTGACACATCACTTAAACCTGTTTGACTCAGTTTCCTCATCATGAGTGCAGAAGTAAATGGCAAAATACTCCAGTATCTTTGCCAAGAAAACTTTAAATGGAGGCAATGTTGGACACAGCTGAAATGAACAATAACAACAAAATCAACTAATAACTATATACAACAAAATAAGAGGCAACAATCACTACAATAAATATCTTTTGCATTGAACTAGTGTCCTAATGAATTAAACTAATATAAAGTAAGGGCAGCTAGGTGGTATGGTGAAAAAAGTACTGTATCTGGAGTCAGAAAAATCTGTATTCAGAAAGATCTGGGTTCAAATGCTGCCTTAAATATTTATTAATTATTTGACCCTGGCAAGTCACTTGACCTATGCTGGCTCAGTTTGCTCGACAGTAAATTAAAGAACATGGCAGCATTATCTAGGGTTATTTTATATGTCAAATATTTGTAAAAATAGTTGTATTTAATAAATATTTTATTCTTTTTTCTTCAATTTTTTCCAAAGATTGGTTTGGCTTAGTTGATTTCTAATTACCTTTCCAATATTGGTTTTCTATGTCCTAAATACTGAAATTCCACATTCCAGTATTCTATTTACTAAGGATCCTTATAATTCTAACAGCCCATGTTCAATAGTTGCTTCCTGCTTTAAAAACTTTCTATCATTCTGTGTTCTTGCAAGTTTCCTTCTTGTTCTGATATTTCATATCTAAGTTTTCTGCATGCTATAACAATGTGTGTTCATTATTCTGTACACCTTATTTGCTTTACCAAATGATATTTCCCAAATAGGCCCTCAAAAAGGTCTTGTTTATTGGACTTCTCCTTATCATACAGACAATTCTAAATAATAATCTGTTCTTCTAAAGAACTAGAACCTGTTGCTAACATTTGTCTCATGAGACAAGGTTGACAGAGGCTAGAACTCACTAGCTTTGAGGATGCAACTTACTGTAAAATAATACACACTTTTTAAATGCAACTGTAGTGATCAGGAAAATAAATTAGATCCCAGAATCTCTTTTGCTCTGGATAATAGCTCATTCTGGGAAGTCATTAACACAGTAAATCACTCTCACAAACTGCTAATGTTATGAAGGCTTTTAGCTTACCTTCCTTTGATTCAGCCTGTCATCAATTAGTTCAGTGATATTTACATAAACATCTCAATTTGGGGGCTGGGGATAGGATTGTCCATCTGTTTCATGAAGGATTTCATTAATAATGTCTTGCCAAGAAAGGAATTATCAATCTTTTTTTCTTTATTAACTTTTCCCATTAAATATATTTTGTGTATTGTTCACATATTTTGTAATTTAGACAGAATCTGCTAAAAAATGTTGGAGATGGGGAAATTATGTTAATTAGAATTGAAAATGGAATTTATGTGAGGAACTTATGTGACATAGTAGGAGCATGACTAATATTGAGACTTTGGTTCAATTCTAGTGCTTATATTAATAAGCTATGTGACCATGGATAAATCATTTATCCTAATTTAATTCCTCTCAAACTCATTTTCCTTATTAGTAAAATGGAGATATCCATACTTGTCTTACTTGCCCCATAAGGTATTGTGTGGAAATTCTTTTTCTTTATAGACCTTTATATACTATAGAAATGTAAATTGTTAACTTATTTTGCTAATCTTTTTTGAAGGCATTCAGATAGAAATGATCCTGTGAAAAGTATGTCTCCAGCTACACAAATATAAACACAAGCAAATAAGATAGTTCTTGCCCTCAAGGAGTTTAAATTCTAAGGACAGAAAGCAATCTAAATAAATAGGTACTAGAAAGTGGTGGATCTAGGGACTGACTAGAGAGGCATCATGGCAGCCAGATGGGGAACAAAGTGGAGAGGAAGCCTGTTTCCCCCCCCACAATAAGATGAAAGCTCACCTATGCAATTAAGGGAGGCAAGGACAGAGTCTAAAGTTCCAGTCCATAGGGAAATGAACATGGTGACCCTTTAGGAAAAGATATGGTGATAACTTGGCTGTGACATGCTGTAGAAGAAAATGCTGCTCTATCACAGCCCAGAAACTGAGGAGTGGAATCCAATTTTCCACTGAATGAAAATGATAGCTCAAGAGCAGAAAGCATAGAGAGGGCCAAGAAGAGTGTAATTATAAACATGTTAGGTTCAGTTTTAACTTTATTCTTTGTTCTGGTCAGGGTATATAAGTTTTTTTCTGACTTCCTATTCATATTCATTTTAGTGATATAGAAATATTCTATTCTATTCATCTAGCAAAATTTACTTAGATCATTACACTTAAAAAAAAGGGTTTTACAGAATTATAACCTTAGCCAAAAGAAGTTACTCTAATGGTGAAAATTTCAGTCACCAAGAGAGATTGTAAGAAGGTATTTTTGGTTGAGGTTTTGGACATACTGCAAGAAAAAAACTACATAGTTGGCTTTCTACTGTAGTTTCAGATGTACTCTCCCTGATGGTACATTATAGTCAGGAAGCCTGGGCAAACTTAATTTAGTGAGTAATGAGTAATGAGAGTGGATGCAAGAATAATGAGAAATAGGAAAGAGAGATAATTTCAGTTTAAATTCCAAAAAAGAGAGTACTGGGTTCCGCTTTTGAGCCCCAGCTTAATATTTACTAGATGTATGACTTTGAACAAAATGTTTTATTTACATAGGAAGAGTCCAAAATAGAAACTTTAGGTCACAATTTATTTGAGGTGGGACCCAAAAGTTTCTGGGTCACTTTTGGAGAAGCCACAACTTGGAGTTCAAAGAAACAATTTGTATATTAGACACTTTTCTGGGACATAGTTACCTGATCTACAAAAATGGGAATAACAATATTCAATTGTCTACCTTATTGAATTAATGTGAGGTTCAGGTGAAATAAGAAATGTAAAGTCTCTTATAACCATAAAATGTTAGCTATTTATTTCTCTGGTCACTGGGAAATAAGCAGATTTCCTTCCTTCCTCCATAAGCAGACAATGGAATAAAAAATATTCCATTATTTACCAAACCTTTCCACTTTGTACCCAATACATAAGTTTTTTCTTCTTTGGACAAAGACTGAGGAGAGAGTAAAGGTTATTGTGTCAATTAAGTTAACTTTGCTTTTATGGGAAGTTACTATAGGGGTGAGTGATTATTGAGAAGCAATTGTGATTTTTTAAACAGTGCTTTAAAAATATACACACATATAATTCTATTCTTAAAAACAAACATACAAAAAGTATATTACAGAGGGACGATAATGATACAGAAGCAATGCAGAAAGCTTTGGTCCAGAAGGACTGAAGGACCTGGCTGGCCATCTCCTGTCATGAATTGTGGATATTGCCAATTTCCAAGTTACAAGTACACAAATGGAAAGATTTTAATTCTTTGTTTCATATCAATTTTTTACTATGCAAATGAATGTAAATCACCCCAAACGTATCAATTCCCAAATCATTCTCTCACAACACCCTTTCTTAATCTGCATATGACAATTTTCTCCCTTGGGTTAATGGCATAGTTCATTGAATATCATAGCTAGAAGGTACTTTAGAACAGAAAACAGAATGCAAGCACTTGAAGGGACCTTAGAACATGAAATGGTGGCTTGTAGAATGTTATAGCTAAAATATAGGGATCTTAGAATATTGAACATTATAGCTGGAGGAAATTTGTGCACCTAGAATGCTGGGACTGCTTGGATATTAGAACTTACCCATTCTGGGACCATTCATATTTTATATTCAGGATACCTTCTTGTTATCATTGAAATTATTATTATTTATTTTTCTTTTTTATTCATTTTTTATTAAAGCTTTTTATTTATAAAATATATGCATGGATAATTCTTCAACACTGATCCTTGCAAAACTTCATGTTCCAAATTTTCTCCTCCTTCCCTAGATGGAAGGTAATCCAATACATGTTAAATATATTAAAACATATGTTAGATCCAATATATGTATACATATTTATAAAATTATTTTGCTGCACAAGAAAAATCAGATCAAGAAGGAAAAAAACTGAAAAAGAAAACAAAATGCAAGCAAACAACAACAGAAAGAATGAAAATGCTATGTTGTGGTCCACACTTAGTTCCCACAGTCCTCTCTCTCTGGGTGAAGATGGCTCTCTTCATCACAAGATTATTGAAACTGGTTTGAATCATCACATTGTTGGAAAGAGCCACGTCCATCAGAATTGATCATCATATAATCTTGTTGTTGCCATGTACACTATGATTGAAATTATAACTGGAATATGAGTCTGAAGGGACATATTCTATTCTAAAGGATTAATAAAGAAAGAAGGTAGGAAACATAATTAAGGAAATATATACAAGTGAGGAAAATAGGAATGTCAGAGCATGATGGATAGCCTTTGAATTAATTTAAGACAAAAACTGGAACAATTATCATCAGTTACAGGCCATCTGAACAGAAGGTGGAAATAGGTGATGTTCACAAAACAGTAACAATGGCACTGATGGAGAATGACTCCAATTATTCAGCTCTTTATCATGGCTCTCTTTATTCCAAAAGCAGATGAGTAATAATTCTGAAATTGTCTTAATGATACCTTAATGACAACGTTATACTTCAAAAGATATACTAAGCAACAAGAAGAACTGATATTCTGAATAAGGTCCTGATCAACAAAAAGTAACTAAGAAAAAATGAAAATGAAGGACAAATAATGGGAACTTTCAGAAAGGGGCTGATGATTCATTGATTTGTTATAAAGAAGAGGAAAATTGTCATAGTCTATCACTGAGTCTGTATATTAAGTGCATCCAGTTTGGCTTTTCCAGTCAGAGACCTAAAGGGCTAGGGGCTTTTCAGGCTAGGATGTAGTATCAGAGACTTTATTGGAGGAATAATTATCCACCACATTCTTATGGAATTTTAATGATTTACTTCCCTCACATGTTATTTTACCTATTTTATTTACAAATCACTCTTTAAAATAACTAGATTGGTTATAGTTATCTCCATTTTACAAATGGTCAAATTGGGACTCTGGGAAGTTAGCTGAGTTGTTCAGGGTCACCCAGTGAAAAGTAAGGTGAAGTCAGATTTGACAGAGTTTTGAATTTCAGAAAGAAGAACTCAGACTCACTATGTTCTTTTTTAATATGCTTGTGCATTGGAGTGACAGGGAGTCCAAGAATCTGGCAGATGCCTTAAAGATCATCTTGTTCAGTAGTTCTTAATTGAGAGGCAATAAACTTGTTTTAAAAAAGTTTTGATAACTGTATCTCAATATAATTGGTTGCTTTTTATAGTGCTATATATTTTATTTTATGCATTTAACAATTTTTATTCTGAGGAGTCCAGACTTTATCAGGCTGTGAAGGGGTCTATGATGCAGAAAAGGTTAGGAATTCCTGAGTTAGCTGAAACCCTTCATTTGTCATAAGAAAAGCTATTTGAAGAAGATTTATATGATCATGATGTGCAAGATGGGTAGGTAGCTGAGGAACTAGAGAGAGAGAAAATTAGCTAGTTGACAAGGATGCTTTCTTTTATCCACACATTGCTGTTTTGGGCAGGAACATTTTAGCTGCAGCTTTCCTTTTTTTTTTTTTTTTTTTTTTTTTTTTTGCCTCAGCTGAAGATAAATGCCTCCTTATCTGTTTAGCTGTTCTTTAGAAGACGACTTTTGTAATACAGTGTTCATGGTCCGTTTTTCCTGCATTTCAATTTCTGCCTGTAGGCCCCAAGATGACTGTACATGAGACTGTCCTTGTCTCTGGGGAAAGGTTAACATGTCTTCCTCTCCTGATAAAACCTTAGTAATTCAAACCTTAGTGAAACAGATGGACAATTGTGTCTAATAAATAAAGATATTACTGTAAATATCACTGAACTAATTGATGCTTAACTGAACCCAAAGAGAGAAAACAAGATATGTACATGATGTTAACAGCCGGAGTTATAATTTACTGCAGTAATGACATCTCATAGCAAGGCACTATCAGGAGGACAAAGATCTGGAATCTGATTTATTTTCTTGATCAGTGAAGTTGAAGAAGAGAATAGCAAACAGAGCATAGCACCTGGTAAATCATATATCTTGTAAATCACTCAGCAAAGGCAGGAAAACTAAAGGGGGCTTCAATGTATATTTTGTTTCCCCAAGGATAGGAGATAATTTCTCCTGTGGTGCAAATATTTCAGTCATGTTCAGTCATTTCATTCATTTCAATCAAATAATGATGATGATAAAAACAATATTTATATAAAAACCATTATATACTAGGCACTGTGCTAAGTACCTTATAATTACTATTTTATTTTCTCCTCACAATAACCCTGGGAGATAAATTCTATAATTATCCCAATTTTACATATAGAAAGTACTTAATGTTATTGACTGAATGAAGAAGTAAGAACAAGGCCTGGACTCACAATTTTATATATCTTTGGATTCTAATTTGGAGTATGGCCCTCTTCTATTAAGGAAACCCTCAGTTTCCCTCTCCTCAAATACATTCATACTTCAGCATCCATTGCCCATGTCATCTCTTTATTTCTGGCAATTGGCCAATACTGAGATGGGATATGATAGAATACTGTGAGAAAATTTGAGGTGATTATGGTTCTAAGGAATGGGATAGATTGATAGGAAGATAGAAAATCTTCAAGATTCCCTTCAATTCTAATTCTGTAAATTAAAAAAAAATAATAGAATAAAAAATAAAAATGTAAAAATAAAGGTTTACCTAGTACTCTCTAGAGTCATATGACACAATTCTTGTGCAAAGAGAGTAAGGAAGTCACTTTATAGAGCAATAGCTAGAGAATTTTATGTACCTTTTCTAGGTGATGCTATGGTTTAATGTAAAACATTTTAGATTTTTATAAGAGCTTCTCCTTTTATCTTTTGTTTCTCTACCAAGATCTAGTTTACCTCCATGGGCTGGTATTTGACAATCTCAGACCAAAATCAGTGACTTCATGTTTTTTGTATTTCAAATGGTCACCCAGATACCTAATTCCCAAAGATAACTGCCACTGGACTATGTACTAAGTCAATAAATCTGGCTTCAACAAGCTTGACTGATTCCCATCATTTTTTGGATGATGAGCAGGTCTGAATCTTAGGGGACATAGAAAGAAAAAGACAATAAGCAATCCTGTGTTCTGGGTATCCATATCCAATGTCCTACTCATAATGTCATAAAACTTCTGAGCTAGATTACTCAAGACAGTTTCCCTAGTTTTTAAAATTCTTTTTCTCTCTGTGGGCATGGAAAGTATTAACTTAATTCTCTTTCTTTCTGCAGGAACTTGTGGAGACTTCAGGATCTTCAGAAACAAATAGTACCATTGAGACATATAATCAGATCAGTACATTTTCACAGGCGGTTGGCCTAAATTGTTCATCACAAGATTGAGAAAATGCATGGAATCCTCAACTGATAAATTGTCAAAGGATATGAACAGACAATTTTCAGATGATAAAATTAAAGCCATCTATGTAGTTCATATGAAAAAATGCTTTAAATCACTATTTGATTAGAGAAATTCAAGTTAAAACTACTTTGTGGTACCACCTCACACCTCTGAAATTGGCTAAGACGACAGGAAAAGATCATGAGAATGTTGTAGGAAATATGGGAAAACTGGGGAAACTAATGCATTGTTGGTGGAGTTGTGAAATGATTCAACCATTCTGGAGAGGAATTGGGAACTTTGTTCAAAGGGCTATAAAACTGCATAGCCTTGGACCCAGCAGTGCCATAACTGGATCTGTATCCCAAGGAAATCATAAAGGAGAGGAAAATGTGCAAAAATGTTTATAGCAGCTCTTTTTGTGGTGACAAAGAATTGGAAAATGAGGAGATGTCATTAATTGGGGAATGCCTGAATAAGTTGTGGTCTATGAAGATAATGGAATATTATTATTGTATAAAAAATAATGAACAAGCTGATTTTTAGAAAACTTGGGAGTTACAAGAACTGACGCTGAGTGAAACAAGCAGAACCAGGAATTCATTGTACACAATAACAGCAAGAATGTGCCATGATCAACAATGAAAGTCTTGGTTCTTCTCAGTGGTTCAGTGATCCAAAGCAATCCCAATAGACTGGATAGAAAACTCCATCATCATCCAGAAAAAGAACTATAGAGATTGAATGTAAATCAATATGCACTATGTCCACTTCTTTTTTCTGTTTCTTTTTCTCTCCCTTGGTTTTCCCCTTTTGTTCTGATTTTTCCCTCCCTGCATGATTCATAAAGTAATGTGTATTTAAAAATTAATATGCATATAAAATCAGAAAAATAAAAACAATTAATATTTTTTAAAAAAGGAAATGAATGGGAAATATTTTATTTCACATTGAGGCTAAAATTCCCTGGAGCAACATATATTTCCTTATTCCATACTACCTTTGGAAAAAGCGCTTAGGAAGGTCTCACGGATGCAAAGAGTGGTGGCTATATTAGCAGTAGCAGTGAGATACCACTGAGGTATCAGGCAGCTTGAGCTCCACCTGGGACAGAGCCCAAGGAAGAAATTGAGCGTCATAAAACTGATATTCTTCTTGTTCAGTGGTCATTCTTGGTCTATATATGGAATCATTGTCTACTATTTGTGTGCCCGATGGGAACATATTCCCTAGCTTGATATACTTTTTGCTGTATACTGCAACTAAAGGGTAATAAACTATGGTCACTGAAAAAAAAGAAAAAAAGTTCTTAATCTTTAAGTTAAATAATTCACAATTTAAAACATTTATATGATACAAGATCCTATAAACATAAAGAATTCTGTTTTTCCTCCACTGTTTTTTCTTTCCCCCCTAGTCAAATACTATTAGATTGTCTTATAGTTGATCTGGACAAAAAAAAAACAAACAAACAAAAAAAAAAAACTTTTGATACCAACTCATGCACTAGCATTATTTGATAGATAGAGAAACTGAGAAAGGGGAAATTTACCTAAGATCCCACAGCTAGTTGGTAGTAGAACTAAGAACAGAATCACAGAATGAACTATAAAATCAAAACCTAAGCTTTGGATCCAAGAGCCAATTTATTCACTTGCTTCCTGGATGATGCTGGGTTAGGTCTTAGTCAAGCTAATATGTGCTTTATTTTCATTATTTACTTCTAGAACAGCTGAAGCATTGGTGAAATTCTATGAAATGCATGTGAATAGTATTCTTTACTCTCACCCCAGCTATACTTTTCAGCCATTTCCCTAACATCTGCTTTTTTAGAAGACTGATTTTTCTTTCAAATTGAGATAGGATTGAAAGTGCCTTTGATCCTCTTCTCAAATAACAATTCGGACAGACCTGTTGTCTCATTGCCTAGAAGGATGAATTGGAATAAATGCTGCTTTACCTCTATCTCTTTGATCTAAGAAATTATAAGAAAATATAAATTAATAGTTCTTTTGTATTTGCTCCAAGCCCTTAGAAAGGAAAAAAAATAGTGTTCTGCCAAAAATTGCAGGTGTAAACTTTTTCTCATCCTTGCCAGTTCTCTCCTTCCCCATTCTTCCCCATTTATATGTGCAACATCATGTGCTAGTAATATGATAGTTAACCATTTATCATACTAATATATAAAGAAACATAAAAATATAAGCAAAACTCTTAACAAAAAGAAGACATGGAAATGCATTATCCTTTCTCAGGAAGATAGAGGGAAAAGGAAGAAGACTGAGGAATCACCAGTTTCCAAAGTTTTACCAACCCAGCATCCTCTTTAGCTCATGTATGATTTGATCATATAGTCTCTGTACTGGAGTACAATGTCACCAGAGTCTGATGGTTGATGAATTCTCCCTCTAAATTTTCAAAGTATGCTATTTTGTTTCCATAATAGAGCTGACAATTATGGTGGCTGTCTCTCACCAATATTTCCTCTGTACTTTCTTCTATACTGTGTGGTTTTGCCTGTTTCCACATCCCTTCAGATAGGAAGTTGTTGAATCACATTGGCAAACATCTACCAGGGTTTTAGTTAAGAAAAATTCCCAGAAAATTTCACATAAGTGCTCTGGAGATTTCTGCCTGCCAAAACACATTATATCTCTAGCATCCTGTTACATGGTAAACAGGAATCTACTATTTCTATAATTTTCCTTAATGAGCTGTTGCCCAGAAAATGTTTTGAAAACAATCAAATCATGCTATTTAAGATCTGGAAGAAATATCTGGATTCATTTGGTCCAACTTACCTTTGAATATGGAACTCCTCAAAGATATTTCTGACAAGTGGTTTTTTAGCTTCATTTTGAAGACTTCATATGATAATAAAGTTCATATCTCCTAAGTCAGTCTTTGCCAATTTTGCACAATTCTAAGCATTAGCAAATCTCTTTGAAACTTTGATCCTAGTGTTGTCTTCTGAAATCATACAAAATAGATCAAATTTCCCTTCCATAAGACAGACTTTCAAATGTTTGCAGGTATCTGTTGTTTCCTGTAAACCTTTCTTTTTCTATAATAATCTATTTTTCCTTTTTTTTTTTTTTTTTGCTTATATGGCCTTTGATCCCTTAGTGTCTTGGTCACTCATCTCCAAAGAAGTTCTATCATATATTTACCAAAATGCAAACCAAAATGCATCTCCTCCACCAGAAAAAAAAAAGATGGTACTCTACATAGAGTCTGTCTAAGGCAAAGTATAGTGAACAATCACTCCCATCATGCTGAACATTAATTTATTAATGTAGTCTAAGATTGTGGCTTTTTGCTTCCTCACTATTTCATACTTGGAGAATATAATCAGGGTGCTTTCTGCATTCTAATCAATGCTATGCATACCCTAGTAGCTAGAGGTATAGCCAACAAGCAAATGAGTCCTTAATATTTAGGATCACGTTCTCCTTTGGGATGAGACAGTTACTGTTTCCCTAGATGTTTCATGACTCTCTCTAGCAACTAGCATCATCATGTCTACCTCAGGCCATAGGAAGGAGATAGGTAATTACCCTTCCCAGAACTACTCCACCAATAGTGACTGTCCTGTGTAGACACCTAATACCATACTCAAATGAATTTCCTCTTTGGATAGTTATGAACAAACAAGGCTAGTGTGGAGTTAAAAATGGCTCCATCTGAGGCTCTTTTTGCTCCTTGTCATACTTCATGATAAGGCAAGATAAAATTCATTCTCATTCCTGGCATCAGAATTACCTGGTGAAAAATAAAACAATTGTAATTCCCCCTTTCTAGAATAATTTTTCTTAGTTTAAGTCACCTAGAAGTAATATGTGGCCAAAAGATATATTGGCATGTGGTTTTCCCCATTTGAATGTGAAACCTTAAGGCCAGGGAATGAGTTATTGTTGTTCTTTATATCACCAACTCTTAGCACAGTGCCTGCCACACTGCTAAGTGCTTAATGAATGCACATTTACTCGCCAACTTTATAAAATGGGGATTTGACTTGTCCACACCCTTCAAGGGGTATTGTGTCAGAGTTGCCCCAGTCATCACCCTGAAGCCATTTATCTCCACAAAGATGGATTGGCTGAAGGATAGATTCTTCCACAAAAGCTTTCTTTGTCACTAGGAAACCCCCCTTCTCATTGTACAATTTTCTTGCAAAACACTCTCCTTTTCAACTTCTTTGGAGGAAACTTAGAAGATATTCACAGAAAAAGTAAACCAGTCAATAAATGTTGAAAGTTTTAACTTATGTAAGGGAAGGCTTGATGGCTAACTTTGGACATTAGGAAGATGAGAAAGTGCATCAAAGCAACACAGATAGGTACAAATAGAAAAGACAAAGAAATAACCTGGATCTTAAGAAGGTTGAGAGCTACAATTTAGCCAGGAGGGGGCAGGCAGGCTTCAGGTAATACAATATTCAGGCCATGACAGGAGGCAAGGGATCAATAATTTAGCAATTGACAGTCAGTCAACTAGCAATAAGTGTGTGATGGGCACAATGCTAAGCATCAGTGATGAAAAAAGACAAAAAAAAGTCTCTTCTCTCTAAAAACTCAGTCTAATGAGGGAGAACAAATGCAACAACTCCATACATACAAAATACATAAAAAGTAATTAGAGATAATCAGGGAGAGAGAATTTTTATATTGGAAAACTCATCTACTCATTGAGATAGTAGTTTAGTAGATGAGGAGTGAATGTGAGTGACTAAATTTGTACTTATTAATTTGGGAGCTGACTGGACAATCACAGTATATTAATAAAATGGAACAATAAAACATTTTATATGGTAAGAAATGACAAAATAAAATAAATTCAGAGAAATATGGAAGGATTTATGAATTGATGTTGAATATAGTAAGCAGAACTAAGAAAACTACATACACAATTACAATAATGTAAACAAAAATAACACTAAAAATCAGCTTAGTCTAACTTAATTTCAAAGGCCAGTTTATGTCTGAAGGACATACACAGTGATAGATACAAAATTTTGCATATATGATCAGAAGTATCTGAATTTTGATTATTTTAGTTGAACTGTTTTTCTTTATTGTAGGGGAGGGTTCTGAGGATGAGGGAGCAAACTAGGGGTATGATGTAGTATAAAAACAAAACTATGACCAAAACTTTCAAAAGGAAATATGTGTATATATACATTATATATGGGATATATTTACACATACACATGTTATTATACTTAGTAGTCATGTATGTATATATATATATATGTATGCAAACATACACATGTGTGTATCAATTTAAACAAAATATGGATATGAGTTCATCACTCCCCAGAAAGAAGCTAAATTCTTAAGAGTCTATTTGCTTATTGTGTCCATTTATAATCCTGTCAGACACAGAGCCAATCCCATGGCTACTTAATGGTAATGAAAGCTATATTTTCAGGGCTTACTTGGATTGTTTTAGTTCCCAAAATGTATATAAGGTGTTCTTGCTTACACCAGGAAAAATAACAATGTTATCTAAGTAGGTCATGAACTATTGATCAAAAATATCTAACACTTCATTAATTAGCCCAAAGGACAAAACTTAAAGGGCATACCAAATATTTATTCTTTTGAATTGTGTCCTGATGATTGTTTTCCTTTTATTCCATGTATAACTCTATTTAGCAAAGGGCCACTTGGAATTTATCTCAGAGTATCAGCATTGGGAAAGAATATATATACTTAGTAAGGAGTAGGTTATAATGGGCTAATGTGTAATACCTCCCATGCTGATGAGTTTGTGCAAAATAAGATCCTTCAGCCCAGAAACCCACTAGCAACCCCCACTTCCCTTTGGTGCTTTTCATATCCCTTCCTGAGATGTCAGGGAGGGCGTGATCACCTCCTTTTCGGTGCTTTCACCTCCTTTCCTGAGAAGTCAGGGAGGGTGTGATCACTTCCCCTTGGGGGTTCTGACCACCCTGAGGAGTCAGGGATGGCATGACCACCTGTGTTCTAAAACAAAAGAAAGCGGGAGCTGTAATAGGCTGAAGCTCAAGTTGATGCACTGAGGTCCCAAGAAGTAAGGCTAGATAGTAATTGGACCATACTCTATTAATATATTTGCTTGGAGAAAGAATGGCCCCGCCCACTCTTTGTACAAGTCCTGATGTCTTGTATAGGAAATGACGATTTTGGTGGGTGGAGGCAGAGGGGCAGAGAGAGGGGAGGAAAGAGATGTCTGGCTGGCTTCTTGTCTGGCTGGCTTCTTGACTCAGCTGCTCACATTGCTATCGCGATCCCCCCTTCACCTCCTATCCCCCTTCACCTCTGGTCCTTCTTCATGGCTAATGAGAATAAAGATTGAAGATTTTCCATTAACCTGAATTCCTGGCTCTGGCTGATTTTAAAATATGCAGTCATCACAGTAGGTGACCAGTTGCCTTATTTTTGTGAACACTATATATTATATAACAGATCAAAACAGGCATTAGAAATGTTTAAAAGTCTTCATTTAACCTCCTTAGCCACCAGCAGAGATCATTCATTTGTTGTTGTGGCTGTTATTACTATTATTCCCAAGAAGGAAGTTGGTCTATACATCTGTATTGATTGTTCCAATGAAACAATGAAATATGTTTGTGCACTGAGATACCATTCACCCCTGTTAGTCCCTTGCATTTAAATGCTTCTTTCTAACCTATCAATTGCATTAGAACTCTTGGGACAGGTAAAGAATTTGAAAAAGAACAAAATGCAGGAAAACTGCTGAGCAGAAGGAAGTGTATTTCCTTCAACCCTGAATGTCTTCACTGCAGGTAAAGGAGACAGAGAAGTTCACCTTCTCATTTTGGCACCTTCTGATGAAGAAATGCTCCCCAAATTGCCATTTTCAGAGCATTCCATGGTTCTTATGCCACTTTACAGGGCCCTTTTGCTTAGAGATTCACCCACGTGATTGCACTTAATTATAGAGACCCATGCTACAGAAGATATACAAGATTAAGTGAATATGTATATATCTGCTTCAGGATAACCTGAAGTTATTGCTTTCCTACTGCCTGCTTCCTTCTCCAACTCTTTTCATAATTATTTACCTTCACCTTTGGGATTTCAAGTTAACCACAACTCTGATCCCTAGTCATAATTCTTTTTTTTTTTTTTTTTAAGGCGGAATTGTCATTTTTATTATATTAGCCCAGCCTTGCCATAAACAATTGATATTTTCCCAATTGTTTAGATCTGATTTTATTTGAGTGAGAAGTGCTTTGTAATTGTCTTCATATAGTTCTTAGACTTGGCTTGTCAGGTAGACATTTTATTTTATTTTATATCCAGTAATTCTAAATGGAATTTCTCTTTCTACCTCTTGCTAATGGGCTTTTTCAGTAATATAGAAATGCTGATGACTTATGTGAGTTTATTTTATTTTCTGCAAATTTACTAAAGCTGTGAATTGTTTGCAGTACATTTTGGGATGATTTTCTAGGATTCTCTAAGTATATCCCTAGCCACAATCCTAATAATGTATAAAGTTCTAGGTCCTAGATAAGTATGATTTGTTATGGATGCATATTCCTTGAATATTAGGTTGAACATCTGAGGTTAGTAGAAAGAATTAATAATGGACAAATAAAAAAAAAGAGAAAAGTAAGACATGAAAAAAATCTATTAAAAGGGTCTTCCAAATTTTATATTCTGGACACATTTCAAATTCAATATGTTCATTATTCAGGAATTGGCAGTCATTACAGTGTCATAGGTCACTTCTTTTATTGGGAATGAAAACAGCATACACATCTAAACAAAACAATATAAAAAAAGTTGTTTCTACTAGTGGCTAGTAGAGATAAATAAAACCTTCTTAACATTTCTTTGCATTAAAAAAAAAACAAACTAATTTCTTCATTGATCTGTCTGATAATATATACAATTTCCACAAAGAGAAAGCATCCTCTTTGTGAACCCATTTCTTGATAAAGATTTATAATAACTTTAAGTATACAGTAGGAATTTCTTATAGAATATTAGATATCAAATCTAGTCTCAGACACTTAACACTTCCTAGCTGTGTGACCCTGGGCAAGTCACTTAACCCCAATTGCCTCAGTAAAAAAAAAAATTCAAAATTACAAGTTCTAGTGACATGATTTATGTAGTATCTTTCCTGATTCTTCTCTCTTTTTCTTTAAAATATTGTATGTTTACTTATTTGTGCACACAGCATATCCTGCCAAGAGGATAAGGTTCTCAAAGGCAAACCTTCCTTTTAAAATTTTTCTTAACATATCCAGTAACTTGAATAGACTATCATTCTGCTTCCATCCCAGTCTTCACAGACCTCATTCAGGGAAGCAATACTAGTCATTCTTGTTAACTTCCAAGCCGTACACAGAATGGACAAGCCAGGCTAGATGAAGTAGCAAAGGACCTTAATGGAGAGGCAAGGCAGTATGTGCCAGGCAAGTCAAACTATTGCCATTATTTTGACTTACCTTTTCCCTCACATGTGAAAGAAGGCAACTAATGTCATGAATCCCAGAATTTGGGGTTATATATTTCATAAATATATGCATGTATAAATATATATGTGTGTATACAATGTATATTATATATATATATATATTTGTGTATATATATATATATATATATATATATATATATATTCAGTCTATATATTTTGGTTAATAGTTCCAATCCACTGATTTCATCCTGAAAAGCAACTTGTGAATATGTAGCTTGCTCCTTCACCTGCTATAGAGAAAGCTACTGAAGACCCAGGAAAGAAAATTTTGCTATAAAAGTCCTTGGTACTATCAGATAGGTTAGCATCATACTGATAGGATTTTATCAGTGAAAATGATGTTAAAGAAGAGGCATTCCCATCTGCTTTGCTACTACACTCCCTTGAGACAATGAGAGATTTTCATCTGACTTACACTTGAAACTTTCCATAGATATTTTGGTTCTCTCATTAGAAAGAAACTTCTGAGAGCAGAGAAGGTTTTTCTATGTAGTCTCTAATTAGTTTACTCGATGCACTATTATAAACACTTAACAAATGCTTTATTTATTCATATTGTTATCATCATCTAATAATTCTTTGAGCTCAGAATATTCTTAGTGCACTCAACTTTGACTCCTTCTCAATTTGCTTTATATCATGCTTATCTCTGTATGTTTCATTCTTTGTACCACTCTCCCAATAGAATCCAAAATTCCTAGAGGGAATTTTTTTGATTTTGTATTGTCCATACTGAGCACAGTACCTGGCATCCAGGGAGATATTTATTAATTGAGCTGAAGAAGGACATTTATTAGAAATGAATGACATCCTTGCCAACTGTCTGATTCAAAAAACATGACCCCTATTTTCTTCCCCAGAACTCCACTCTATAGTTTAGCTTTCCTGTTTGGTGGTGACTTCAATTGTTCTGCTCTTAGTAGGCCCTGTTCTAATTATCCTTCATTTCATAGTTCTCTCCATCTTCCCCCACTTTAGTTCTAAAATCATAAGGAATTCAACTCCAACATTGTTCTTGGATAGGACATATCAGTCTATTCTTCTATTGCCTTATCCACAATTCCTATAACTTTCCAGATAAAAAATCCCCTTTCTGATCCCTAAATCTCTATGTATATCATTTCTACCATTAGAATATAAATTTCTTGAGGTCAAGGACTTTCTTTGTATCCTTAGAACTTTAGTAAATAGTAAGTACTTAAAAAACCAAAGATTCTAGTTCAGGTATGAATTGGTTTAAATTACCTCTAGAATTCCTTTAAACATTGAATTTTGGATTCAAAATGTGAGTGATCTCCTGGGAAAAACAAAGAACTAGAATTTGGTAACTCTGGCATCTGATCATTTCAAAAAATGGACTGCTTGTCTGTGGAATTGAGCAAAACCTTTATTTATCTATACCTCAGTTTCTTTACCTGTCAAATGAAACTAATAGCTGCTCCATCTGCCATGTATCTCAATGGCATATAAACAAAATTAGAAAGAGTTTTACTTTGTAAGATTAATAGCATCATATGTGCATTAGTGAGGCATTAGTTCCCAGAGCCAGGTGTGAAGAAGAAGGCAGAAATGGGATGTCTATCTGTAACACAAGATTAAGAGAAGATGGCAGTGGAGAAAAGGTCCTGTGGAGTGTCAGTAGACTCATCAACTCCCTCCATTAATGAGGGATGGGACTCATTTTGAGAAATCAATTGTATGTCATGGAATATTTATTGGTACTTCCTCTTGGAAAACAGTCTAATTTAGGTGATGTTCGCTCATTTACAATACAGATCCTTCATTC
Source organism: Sarcophilus harrisii (assembly GCF_902635505.1). Classification (NCBI taxonomy): domain Eukaryota; kingdom Metazoa; phylum Chordata; class Mammalia; order Dasyuromorphia; family Dasyuridae; genus Sarcophilus; species Sarcophilus harrisii. The sequence goes on along the minus strand of NC_045426.1, from coordinate 624,864,793 downwards.
TCAGATCTAGACTGCCTCCTTATCCCAAATAGAAAAAAAAGAAAAAGGAAAAGGAAAGCCACCCATCATATTCTGTTTTAACTTTTGAATTCACCTAACTCTTTCTAAGATAATCAGTATTTCTTTTGTCCCTGCAGAAAATCAAACATCTGTTAGGGCCTCTGGCCCCACTGATACTGTTTGCAAAATAATCTCACAAGGCAGAAGCCCATTATTCAACAAGGAATAGATGTATTAGGATGAATTCTGAATAGTCATTTTGTAGTTCTAATTTGCTTGCTGTACTGTGAAAAGAATGATGCATTTGGAATCACAGAATCTTATTTTTAATCATATGGTTAATTACTTTACATCTTAGAGCCTCCGATGATCTTCTTGCAGATCCAAGGTTCCTTAATTTGGGCAATATCATATAAGGAAGACCATTTTTCAGTAGCCACTATAAAGTTTTCCAGACATTCATACATAAGAAAGGACAATGTTGGATACACAGTAGGAACTCTGAAATGTCTGATACCTTGAATTCCTAGGTAAAACTTGTCATCTGAAATAGAGATTAGATTTCGCTTTAGTTTGAGAGGTAAAAACCAAGAATGAGAAAAGTAACATTTTAGTTTAATATGAAGAGCAAAAAGTTTACAAATAATGAAGTGATTTGTAATGGATTGGGTTATCTCAATAGGCAATGAGTCCTCCATAACTAAACATGTTCAAAAAGTTGTTATATGTCAGTCTTGGATATAATTAAAGGAATTCCTACATAAGGTAGTAGGCTGGGTCAGGCTGATTTCTACAACTGCTTTTATCTCTAAGATTATATGATTCTGATCCCTATAGGAAATTTGTAGCTTTTATAAAATACATATTATGGTTAATTTTAATTCATTACAGTATGAGAGAATGATAATAAACAGCATTTTTCCCCTTTCAAATATGGCTTGTAGAAAATGTGTATGCTATTTATAACTGCATCTTCAGTCTTGTTGTTTATATTACTGCTTTCTTAGCAATGAAGACAAAAAGAGGATTTTAATGAACATGAATAAATGGTGTTTATTCAAAAGGAAAATGCTGTACAAAGAGAGGAAGCATGTTCACTAGAAAGAACAGTTCAATTCTATTCAACTTGCTTTAAATATCTACTCTTGGTTAGATAACTATGCTAAGTAACAAGAATGTAAAAACAAAAATGAAGCAGAAAAAAATCTGCCCTCAAGATGCTTCTGTTCTGTTGAGAAGAGCAAAATACATCAAAGATGATATGAAGAAGGTCAGGAAAATAACAACTAAAAGGTAAGGAAAGACTTCTTTCTTGTAGGAGGGAGATTTTCAAGCAGAGGCTTTTAAGAAACCAAGAATTTAATCAAACAAGAAGCACTGAATAAGTCAGGTACTGTGCTAAACACTGAGGATACAAAGAACAGTAAAAACAGTTCTTGTCCTCAAGGAATATGTAATCTAGCAGAAGAGACAACATACAAATAACTATGTTTAAGATGCAAGCATTATAATTGGGATATAATATCAGAAGGAAAGTATTAGCAGTTGTAGGGAAAACAGGAGGAAATCAGAAAATGCTTTCTGTAGGAGGTAGGATTTCAGCTGATTTTTGAGAAAGTGATGAAAACCAAGAGGAAGTGACAAAGAATGAAAGCTTTACAAGTGTAAATGCTGGGAGATGTGTGAGAGAAATAAGAAGGCTAGTGTCACTGATCATAGTCAGGTAGAGAAATGTTAGAAAAGTGGAAAGGTAGGAAAATGTCCCTTTGAGAAAACTTTTAAATGCCCAACAGAATATTTTATATTTGAATATGGAAGTAATAGGAGCCACTGGAGACTACTGAGTAGTAACATGTTCTAATCTGCTTGTTATCTAAATTTTAATTTAAATAATTAAAATCTATGTGATTTTAGTTTAAGAGAATCATTTTGGCAGCTGGATTGGATTGATGGATTGGAGGGAGAAACTTGAGGTAGAGTGATCAGCCAGAAGATTCTTTTAATAGTTTGGTTGTGAGATTCTAAGGTTTTTGTGCCATAGTATCACATATAAATAGAGAAGAAGGGACTAATAGGAGAGATGCTGTGCAGGTGAAAGTGAGAAGTCTTGTCAATAGATTGGACACAAGGAAAGAGAAACAGATAGACAGAAGCACAGAGACAGAGAGAAGACAGAGACAGGGGGAGAGAGACAGAGACAGAGACAGAAACAGAGAGACAGACAGAGAGAGACATATAATATATAGAGAAGACAGAGAAAGAACAAGCAAGACAGAAACTGAAATTCAGAGACAAAAATAGAAAGAGACAGAATGAAATAGAGAGATAGGAAAGTCCTGGAATTTGGCTCCTAGTTTAATAATCGCTAGCTATGGGACCAAGCATTTAACATTTTTGTATCTCAAGTTCTTCATTTGCAAAATGGGGATAATGGTATTTATACTTCACATAGTTATGATAAAGAAAAACATTATCTGAATCTTAAAGAGTTATAAAAATATGAACTACTTCTATCATTTAAAAAAAACTTTTCTCAATATACTTATATTTAAACAATAATTTTGTATAATTTTCTTTTAGTACATACTACAGCACCCACAAAACACAAGAAAGTCCTCATTGTAGGTCTGTTTTTGGAAACATTTTGCAATTGAATTGTACAATTCCTTTGACACTTTGGCTATGGGGTGGGAATTGTGAAATTGGATCAAATGACAAATTTTTCCAATCATTCCAATCATTTCCAATTCATTTAAAACATGTAGACTGGTTACAAAGTACCATACTAGGGATATGCTAGGTATTAGGGATATGAGGATAAAGATGACAGAGTCATTTTACCCCAAGTAGATGTTTTATTGGAGAAAGACAAAACAGAGGTAAATGAATAGACTATATAAGTATTGTCTTTTGCCAGGTGTCCCATTTTCCCCAAGGCTCATTCCTCTGGGTTTTACTGATTCCACAGGATAACTAGGCTCCTGGGATTCCAATTCCATTCCCACTTCAGATTCCTAAACATCAGTTCTATTTTGGGCTGTAGTCCATGGAGTTCTTCTGAGCAGAGGAAGATGGAGTGGAAATAAAAATAGTAGTTGGATTAGAAATATGAATATTTGGCACATGCGTGAATATGAGACAAGCCTTTCCCACATAAATAGAAAGAGGAATATTAAACAATTGGCACTTATTGAATGTAATAATCAGTTGAGCAGCTAATTTGTAAGCCTCATTGAAACATTTGCAACAGGATTTTTCATTGACAATTTCTCTACTTAGTACAATCTAATCAATGCTCAGTGGGGTCTTTGCTTTCAGATGGCTTCTTTCTATAGGTAATTTTCTCTTGATTTTCTCTGCCCAATGTTTGTGTTTCTGAAACAATGACTCCAGTAGCCAATATCCATTTCTCCGGTGCTTAGAAGAGGTGGGGGGTGTGGGTTAGGAAGGGCAAATGTCCTTTGAAATCTAAATAGTCCCATTACCAATGGAGAGTGAAGACACAAATAGAAGGTGGTTTCAACTCAGAGCTTCTGATAGCTTTCCCTACCTGCCTTCCAGAGCTTTAAGATCTCTTCTTATACTTTGAGTAAAGAGGAGGCCTGAAGGGGAAAGGGTTATCCCTTTAGAATATCCATGGAGATCTAACTCACCAACCAATTAGGGATTTTCTTGGTAGAAAATAAGAACAATCTGTCCATGTTCTTAATTGAAGGGAGGAAGATGATCCCTCCATCAGAAATTTCCAAAGAGATAAATTTACACACACACATATATATGTGTGTATATATATATGTGGTGTATGTATGCGTGTATGTGTATTTTATATGTCTACATATGCATATATGTATGTATGATTGTGTCCTTCATTCTCAAAGAGGACCAAAATGATATCAATATTTTGGGGCCAAGGTACAGTGTGTCCAATTGTGACTGATCAGTTTAATACAAGCTCAGAAGGCTTTACCACACATTGGGTACACATAGTCCACGTGAATATTTGGAGTGGAATTGGCACTAAATTTGAATATCTCTTGTTACTTTGGAGCTACTAAATTTAAATTTATTATAATATATCAATAATATGATATGAAATATATGCAATACCTCATATATTACAATATTTATATTGTAATTATTATTGTATTATAATTATTTTATTATAATAATTGAGAGAGGCAATGACTAGCTGGGAGGAGACACTGATGACTCAGTGGTACAGTGGACAAAGAGTTAGGTTTGGAGTCAGAAAAGACTTAAGTTCAAATTCAATTTCTACGTTCTAGCAGTGTGATCCTGGGCAACTTACCTGCCTGCCTCAGTTTCCTTCCTTATCTATTAAATGGACCATTGTAGCATTCTTATAAAATTCTTTTCAACCTCAAACTATTCTCTATGTGATATATGATTATTATCATTATCAAAAAAGACTTTCTTTCAAGGTCGTATTAGAACTGAGAAACAGAAATTTAAATGAATTCTATTCCAGACCCCAAAAGTTGCAAGTAGTTTTTAAAAAAATGACAGAATTTTCTTTGCATGTTAGAGATAACAGATGAGGTTTGACACTTATTTAGAGTTAACTGACCGAGTATTCTTTGCTTCCTTCCTCAATACCCCCAATTAAGCACTGTTCCACTGGGAATTACCTTTTCAAATAACTCTATGAAGGGAAATTCAGACTTCATAAGAAATTACCCTGCTGAGAAATGCTATGTTAGGCAATGACCTTTCTCTGCCCTGATTTCTAACAATAGCCCAGAATAATGAGTCAGACAGTGGCTCATGGTGCCTTATACATGATTCAAACTCAAGGCTTGACTCAAAGGCTAGTGTTCTTTCTACTGTACCATGATGATTTGGTGATATGCAGTTTTAATACTTATGTGATTTGAAGAGCACTGAACTCTTTCTTGCCTGTCTCCATCCTGTCCTGGTCTCTGATGGTCCTTAAAATTTCTTGAAACTCATTTGTGTGGAAGTAGGCAGCAATACTAGCTTTCTAATTTATTAATTTCCCTTCTTCCATGCTCAGTCCCCATCCATCTTTATATTGTCACCAGGCTCACAACAAAATAAAGTATTAGAGATGGAAAGGACCTCCAGGATCACCTCATCAAATCTCCTCAATTTGCAAATGTAGAAACTAAGCAGCCAAATGTTTAAAATAATTGCTTAGGGTTGTACATTGGAGCAGAAAATTCTAGAGTTCGTATTTTCTAACTTTCTTACAGTCAATTTACTTCAATTGAACAAACATTTACTAAGTACCTACAATGACCAAATAGTTAAGATTCCCTCAGGCTTCAACTCCCGCTTTCAGAAAGAGCATCCTTAGTTCTTGATGAAGATGGAGCATATATTCACCCAAGGAAATGAGCTTCCATTGGATAAAGCAAAAATCTGGACTTTGCCCCTTGCTACTACTACCATCACTAGTCAGGTTGAATTTTTATATGTGATATAAAGTGAGAATGAGTAATGGCCTTCATCATCTTTCTTACAAAAGCATCTGAATTAGATGGCTATGTTCCAATCTTCTTATTCATCCTCTCTAGACCTGCCAAAATCATCTTCCTAACTCATAAATCTGACCATGTATGTAACTCATGGTATAAAGTAATGGTCAAGAGGGCAAGGTTAGAAACTTCACTCTATAGGTTGGTCCCGGAGTGACCCTAGGGAAAAATCATTTACATTCTGATCCCAGTTTTCCCATCTGCAAAATGAGAGGAATGGACTAGATGTATCTTACCAACCCCTCCAGCTCTCAGATCTATGATCCTATAATTTGTGACTCCTGCTAACAAATTTTCAATGACTTCCTATTGCTTCTAGGGTAAGAATTAGAGATCTTAGAGACCATCTAGTCTAAATTCCAAATTTTATAAATGAGAAAACTCATTTATAAGAGTTTTAGGAATTTGTCTGGTGCCACAGAAGGGCTTTTCACAATCTAACTACAGTCTACTTTTCAAGATTTATTTCATAATTGCACATATTTAACTTATATTGGATTACTTGCTGTCTAGAGGAGAGGAGAGGTGGGAAGAGATGGAGAAAAATTTGGAACACAAGGTTTTGCAACCATGAATGTTGAAAACAATCTTTACATGTATTTAGAAAAATACAAAGCTATTATTATTTTCAAAAATTTAAAAAAAAGATTTATTTTCTATTTCTAATTTTTTCATGGTATGTTGAAGCAACCAGGAGGGTCAGTGGATAGAGGGAAGGGTCTGGAGTCAGGATGAGCTGATGTCCAGAAGCCCGAGTTCAAATCCAGCCTCAGGCACTTGCTAGCACTTATTAGCTACATGACACTGAGAAAGTAAATTATAATCTACTTTGCCTTGCTTTCCTTATTTGTAAAACAGGCACGAGGATAGCATATACCTTACCAGTTTTATAGCATATACCTTACCGAGTTTTTGTGCGAATGCAACTAGATAACAGGTAAAGAGCTTTGCAAAACTTTGCAAAAAAGTGGTAGATAATTGTTGCATATTAAGATCTGAATTTGACATTCCTTCTTCCTGCCCCTTAGAGGCTATCTGCCATCTCTTGAAATTGTTACTTCCTCACATCTACCTCTTCTTGGTTTCCTTCAGGGTTTAATTAAAGTGTTAATGCCTATAGGAAACCTTTTTTTTTTCTTTTCTTTCCTAAGTCACTGTATCTCCTAAAATTATTCTGTATATATACAGTTGTTTAGGGCAGTCCGAGGGTGCAAATGAATAGAGCATAGAGTCAGGAGTCAAGAAGAACTGAATTCAAATCTGACTTTGGACACTTACTACTTTTCCTGGGAAAGTAACTTAACTCCGCCTGTTTTTTCGTATGTAAAATGAACTGGAGAAGGAAATAGTAAATTACTGTAGCATTTTTGTCCCCCCACAAAAAGAAAAAAAAATGGGATCATAAAGAACTAGATACAATTGAAAACAAATCCTAAGGTCCCTTCTACCTCTCATATCCTAGGTTCTATTTTGGAATATTCTGTGTTCCAGGATATCTAGTTATTCAGCAGAAAAAGTCAGGGTAGCTCAATCTTAATGTACTAAGGGGGACTTATGGACAATGGTTTAATGTGTTAGAATAAGTGTTTTTTAGTGAGGTGATACTTTGATGAGTAGAAGGAAGGAAATCCTACTGGCACAATGTTATATTCCCTGACAGGCCAGTGAAAGAGATATCTGAAAGCTTAGAGGCCTTAAAAAAATACAATATACCAGCTATATTATAAATGAGACCACTTTACCTCTGTAAAGCTGCCATCTCCTTCCTTCCTTCCTGTCTTAATTTCTTCCCTCCTTTCTCCCTCTCTCCCTCTCTCCCTCTCTCTTTTCCACCATTTTTCTTTCTTTTTTATACCTTTCTTTCTTTACTTTTTTCTTCTTTGTTTCTTTGTTTCTTCCTTCCTTCCTTCCTTCTTTCCTTTCTCTTCTTACTCTTCTTCTTTTTCCTCTTCTTCCTCCTCTTCTTCTTCTACTTCTTCCTCTTTTCTCTTCTTCTTTGTTTTCTTCTTTTTCCTCTTTCTTTTCTCCTCCTTTTCCCATCTCCTTCTTCTCCTCCTCCTCCTTTGGCAATCAGGGTTAAGTGACTAACCTAGAGTCAATAGCTAGTAAGTATCTGAGGCTAGATTTAAACTCAGATCTTCCTGCCTTCAGTATTGGTGAGGCTGCTCCCTTCTCAAAACTACAGAAAGAAAAGATAAAAAAGAGATCGAAATATCAACCAGGATGAGGCAGGTCACTGTATAAGGAAGGGCTTTGGGCTTAGAACAAGCTCCTTTAGAGTACTGGATGCTTATGTACAGATATCTAGAGAGAACTGTTTTGCTTTAGTATATATAGTAAGTGCTTAATAAATGTTTGGTGAATTGAAATGAGTCTAAAGATCTCACTTCAAATCTGGCTAATTACTTTCTACATATCATTGGACAAGTCATTTCATGTCTGAATTATGGTTTCCTCATTTGTAAAATGAGGATATTAATAGCTTCACTATCCAAGTGCTGAATTGTTGGGATTAATGATGATGCTTAGCAATAGTAATAATAATAATAGTTAAGATTTACACAGTGTTTTAAAGTTTGCAAAGTCTTTTCCATATATCATTTCATTTAATCCTCATACCAACCTTGTGGAATAGGTAAAACAAAATACAAATGCATAGTATAATTGTTAAGGTCTTTTCTTTTAAGTTGACAGTTCTTAAAACCATGGTGAAGGGAGCTGGCTATGGCCTCCTTTGGTTCCTTCCCGTGCTTTTGTCGATGAGTTCCCATCCTGAGCTACTTTCTTAGGCAGGGGGCCTGGGAGAGAAATCTTTTCTTTCTCTGTTGCCCCATGTTTCCCTGTCATAGTGATCATTATTTCTTCAGACTTTAATAATGTTCTCAGCTTGATCTGGCAAAGAATAATGAACCATTCAATCGTATTCAAGATACTAATTAAAAAGACGAAGTTTTGTTTCCCTGGGCTGGGCTGATGGCTTAATTGTAGAGAAGTAGAGACTCTGCTTAGAAACAAACTCATTCTTTTGACTTTAAATAGTGGGACTTTGATGCATGTGGGACAGATCTGCCTCTGTAAATTGGGACTAGGCTGGGGAAGTGATTGCTTGGGAAGAGCAAAGATTTAGAAACCAAGTCATGGTCTTAGCTTTGTCACTAAGCAGATGAATAATATTGATCAAGTCATTTTTAGAAAATAGGAATAATATTTATCCTAATTATTCTATGTATTATTGCAAGATCAATTTTAGTACATGCAAAAGGTAAGGTTGTGCAATGAGGACTGCCATAGGATTGACGGTCATTCCATATCATGAACAGCTGAAAGAATAAGGAAAATCTGTCCTAGAGAAGATAAGACAGAGATGGGGTACTACTTTTATTGAAAGCAAATTTTTCATTATAGCATTAACCATCAATCTACAGTCTATATTTCCAGAAATATTACATATTACCCTTTCTCCAAATAAGCACTCTGGAGTTCAGCCAGACTGGCTGAAATCTGCTGGCCCTTACATGCAAACATTATTAACATCTCTGTGGAATACTCTCTCTTCTTATTTTACCTTTGTCCTGTAGCATCATACCTTCCTTCCTTCAAGAACAATCTGTCCTCTCCTATGGGAAACCTTACTGTTTCTCCCTTATTGTTATTTTCTTTCCTTGTTCCCCAAATTATCCCCCAATTAAGTACATATATGTAATTATGCATGAGTTTCCTTACTAAAAAAAAGTAAGTTCCTTGAGGGTAGGGTATGTTTTAGTTTGTTTTGTGTTGTCTTTGCCTCCTAAACACTTATCAAAGTGAGCTGTTCTTAAGGAAGATATTAAAGAAAAATCTAGATGACTACTTTTTTAATTATAAAAGAAATTAATTCCTGTGATGGATGGATGATGAATATGACCTCTTAGGATTATTCCAGATCTCAGTACTGTGACTATGTGAAATATGATCATAGGTAAGAAAATACTTTGAAAAATTACAGCGCTTTGTAGTTATTCATTTGATTTTTTTCAGTCATATCAGACTCTTTGTGACCCCATTTGGGATTTTCTTAGCAAAAATACTAGAATGGTTTGCTATTTCCTTATTCAATTAATTTTGTAGATGAGAAAACTCAAACACACAGAGTGAAGCGACTTGCCCAGGGTAATATAGCTAGTAAGTGCCTCAGATCAGATTTGAATTGAGGAAGATGAGTTTTTCTGACTCCAGACCATGCATTCTATTTATTGCTCATTTATCCCATGCAATAACTAAATATTTGCTAAGTGTTTACTATTTGTGAATCACTGTGCTAAGTGAAAGGATAAAAAAGGCAAAAATAATATAGATATCTTTGTCCTCAAGTAACTCACACTGTTAAGAAATTTATATCTTTGCAAGCTATTATTTTAAATATTTTCATCTATTGACACAAGTTTATTGAGTAATCAATTTTCTATTCATATTAATAAATCAGGAATAAATAACAATGACCTTCCTAAAATTGGAAGACCCAACCCAGTTTCCAAAAGATAATTAAATAACTAATGTTGCATCAGAGAATAAAAATGTCACTTGTAGAAAAAGACATCTAATGTTATTCTGTTTTCCTCTTCCACACATTTTAAAACCATCTCTGATATTTAGAGTATATCAGTGCAGAGAAAATAACAACAAATAGAAGTTCAACTGTATGTGCTGTGCAAACTTATTTTGTTTGAGTTCAAAGTTGTCTTTTGTCTTAATATGAAGCTTGTGATTAATGAGGAGTCCATTGGATAAAAATGAGAAAAGTATATTGTATGCATCGGAAACAATTTCATCCTAAATTATTAAAATGAGTTACTGACACTGGAAAATAGGAACTGGATGGAGGAAATGATATTGAAACTGATTATAACCATTTCACCAAGACCAGAAGAAAAAAACAACAACTCATTACTGTGAATAATAGATGAATATAGAATTTCAAGCTATCTTAGTCAGCAGACATTTGACATGTCCACCAATGATAGAAATGTGGTAATCAAGGCAGGGTAAAATGGAAACCTGTTTGCAAAATATTATGAAGAAGGATGGTAGAAATTATAGAGATATGGAACATTTAAAAAACACAGAATATATGGTAATATTTTTAACTGTACAAAAGGTAACATAATAAAAAGTTAGATTTGGGATCTTGGACAAATCAGTTCAAATTTTACTTACTACAAATTTAGTAAATAATATTACTCCCAGGGTTGCTGTAAGGATAAAGTGGAATTCTCTCTCTCTCTCTCTCTCTCTCTCTCTCTCTCTCTCTCTTTATCTCTCTGTCTTTCTGCCTATCTCTGTCTCTGTCTCCCCCCTCGTTCTTTCTATCTCTGTCTCTCTCTTCCTTCATCTTTCTGTTTTTGTCTATTTACATGTATGTTTATATAATATATATCACTATAAACTTTAAAGGACTAATTTCTAGCTATTATCACACAGTATCTTTGTATTTTTTAATTCAAATAATTATTTATCTGTGCTTTCTATAATCACTGATCAGACCAAGTGTCATCCATGGAAAATAACATGGGATAAAGCATTAAGCATCCAAGTTTAAACCTGGTTTTGTCACTTACTATATGTGACTTTGAGAGTGACATTTAACTTCTCTAGAATTCAGTTTTCTCATCTGTAAAATGAGGGTCTTGAAGTAGATGACCTCTTCTATCCTTTCTAACTCATAGTCTATGACTTCATACTCTTTAAAATGTAAGTCAGTAGAATGACAATGATTTATTTTCACTTTGGAAGTAAATGACTCAAAGAGAAAACTAAATTTAAAATTGGAATACTTAGGTTTGAAATCTGGTGCTACTCCTTATTATCTATGAAAACTTGACCCAGTCATTTCATCTCTCTATTCTTCAATTTCCTCATCTATAAAATGAGAGGCTTAAACTAGAAAATCTCCAAAGTCATTTTCAGTTCTAACAATCTCTGTCACCTTTGGACAGTAATCTATTTGTTTGTTTTAGCAATGTCACTAAGGTAGTCAACATAATGTAAGGGATCTAGGAAAAATCCTACATTTCTAAGATTTGCTATTTTTTTGCAGAAAGGATAAGACAGATTGAGGGTAACCAAGGAATCTCAAATTCTCTGGTGCCTTAGGGGATATCTACCCCAAGCGTTGTAAAGACTTCACCTTCTGAGAATGATAGTTACAACTGATGTGGCTATAGCATATTAAGGTTCATAAATCATTTTGCATATATTATATTACTTGATTCAAAATAACAGCTCTGTAAGGTAGATACTATTAGCACTATTTTTCCCATTTAAGAAAATAAGAGATAGAGTTTCAAATACTTGCTCATTATCACAAGCTAGTAAGTGACTAAATTAGAATAAAAGCACAGTGCTAATCCAAATGAAGGGACAGGGCTCTTTCCATTAAATAATAATAGATCACAAGAAAAATACAACTAACTGTTCAAGTAATTGCTAATTGATTACTACTAATGGATTATTATTCTCATAATTATTCTCAAAATAATCATTATTGGTGATCATTTGGCAAGTAAATAATTAATTGGACCACTATTTATAAATATCTATTATCTGAAGTTGTATATTAGACACCAGAAGAGATACAAATTTTAAATAAGAAGCAAGATTCCAATTCCACAATTAATAAATGGCCAAAGGATATGAACAGACAATTTTCAAATAACAAAATTAAAGCCATCTATAGTTAAATGAAAAAATACTCTAAATCACTATTGATTAAAGAAATGCAAATTAAAACAACTCTGAGATACCAAATTACATCTGTCAGATTGGCTAAGATGACAAGAAAAGATAATGATAAATATTGGAGGGAATGTAGGAAAACTGGGACACTAATGCATTGTTGGTGGAGTTCTGAAATGATCCAACTATTCTTGAGAGTAATCTGGAACTATGACCACAGGGCTATAAAACTGTGCATACCTTTTGACCCAGCAGTGTCATTACTGGGTCTGTATCCCAAGGAAATCATAAAGAAGGGAAAAGGACCACATGTACAAAAATGTTTGTAGATAAAGAAGGGAAAAGGACCACATGTACAAAAATGTTTGTAGATGCTCTTTTTGTGGTAACAAAGATTGGAAAATGAGTGAATGCCCATCAATTGAAGAATGGCTAAACAAGTTGTGGTATATGAAGATAATGAAATATTATGATTCTATAAAAATGATGAACAAAATGATTTTAGAAAGGCTGGAAAATTTTACATGAATTGATGCTGAGTGAAACAAGAAGAACCAGGAATACATTGTATATAATAACAGCAAGAATGTGCAATGATCAGCTATGAAAGACTTGGTTCTTCTCAGTTGTTCAGTAACCAAAGCAATCTCAATAGACTTTGGACAGAAAATTCCATTTGTGTCCATAAAAAGAACTAAAAAGACTTAATGTAAATCAACACATGCTATTGTAATATTCTTCTCTAAAATATAATATTCTCCGGGAGCAGGTTTCTTGGGGGGCTTCTGGAGGCAGCCTTCCTTTTAGTTCAATGTAATCACCCTGAATGCAGCCAGGAGTTAAAGTCCAAATCCTTTATTTTTTCTTTCAAAGTCTTGTCTCCTTTCTTGGGCCCGGTTAGCTTTCTTAGAGGTCTATCTCTCTCCTTGGTTCTGAGAGCTTAAGTTGCCTTCTCTGGCTAGTGAATCTCCTCGACTGAATCCTGGCTGAGGCTCAGAGCGTCTAATGGGCTTCTGTCTCTGGCCCTGTGAGCTTCTTACTTATATGCTGCACACCGAGTATACATCAATCATTATATCACTGGGAAACCATTATTTGTTGCAGGATTAAATCAATGCTAAACTAGATTTAATCACTCTCTCCTCAATTCCACTTACTTAGCACCTTGTAAGAATCCTAACATGCTATATTCATTTTTTTGTTTAATTTTTTTTTTAATCTATTCCTTGGTTTTTCCCTGTTGCTCTGATTTTTCTCTTCATGATTCATAAGGCATTGTATATTAAAAATAAATTTAAAAAAAGAAACAAGGTTCCTGCATCCATGAAGATTTTGTTCTAATTGAGGCATATATAGCATATCTATAAATATCTAGAATATAAAATAATAGTCTCAGTAAATATATGGTGCCACAAATATATAAATGAGAGATATGAAGTCATTCAATTTAACCTTAGTATATATGAAGAAAACAATAAGAAAAAAATTATAAAGGTAATGTGTAATCAGATTTTGTACAGTCTAAAATACTAGAGTAACAATTTTGAACTCTACTTGGTAAACATTAGGGAAGCAATAACATTTTTAAGTAGAGGATAATGAAAAGATGATTGATGTAAATATTTTATTATAGAAAGTAGTGTTATATAAGCATGCACTAAGGTGATGTCAGTGGAAATATAGAAAAGGGGATGGACACAGAAGAAATAGAAATGGAGAACTGACAACTTGGAAGATGATATAAAAGTTGAGGAAGAAGGAAGGAAGGATTGCATATAATAGCAAGGTTTTGATTATAAAAATAGACAAAGGGCAGAAATAATGGTGCTGGATGGAAGAGTAGGATGAAAAGGAAAGATATGCTTGGTTTTAAGCATCCTGAGAATGGAACATCCAGGAAGATCTGGGAGTCAAGGGAATTACTATGAAAGAAAGTATAGGGGAGAAAAAGAGTCAAAGACATAACCATGGAAAATACAAATTAATGCTTCAAGAAGATAAAGGGAAGCCAGTGAAGATAGAGGGAATGATTGGCTAAAGAGGTAGAAAAAGGAGAATGTGATGTTTGTAAGATGGGAAATAGAGGCAATAGTCAATATTGTCAACAGAATTTATAAGACAAAGATGATCAAGTCTGGAGAAAAAAAAAAAAAAACAATTGGATTTCTTGTTTCAAGATGTTGGGTGACTTTACAGAGAACTGTTTTATAAGTTCCAGAAAAGGAAATCAGATTTTAAGGAGTTAAAGAGTGTAGGTGAGAAGCAAGTGAACATGTCAGGGGTAGTAAACTTTTTGGTATGAAATTTGTATAAAGAGGAAGAGAAAGCATGATAGCCAACTTTGTGCTTATCATTATAGAAATAAAACAGGGTTCCATTTGTGAGGAGACTGTGGAACTAATAATAGCAATAAAAAGATTAATGTGTGGAATATTCAGAAAAAACAAGACAATAAAAAATGAAGTATTTGTGAAATTTGAGCTTTACGATTTGGCAGAAAATATATATTGATATTTGAGGAAGAACTTCTTTCAAGAATGTCTTGGAAAGGAGAGAGAAAAGAGGAGCCTCTTTTTCCCTGGTGAGCACCTGGTAAGCAAAAGGAGAAGAATGTAGCCTTATGTTTCAGAATTTATGCTAAGTAATAAAATTAAGATGTGCCCTGGGCTGTTTGACATTTTGATCAATGATTTGGATGAAAGGATAATTGGCATCATTTTATAATTGCTGATGACAACAAACTAGGAAAAATACTTAAAACACAGAATAGTACAGTCAGTAACCACAAACAGGTTGATAAATTTTGGTCAAATTGACAGGTAATAACTTTTTGTCAAAACAAATAAGATTTAAAATAATTATTACTGCATTTATTACTGAATAAGCCCCTCCTTTTCCTCAATCCAATAAATTTTCCTTATTTGAATAAATAACAACTATAAAAATAGTTCAGCAAAACCTACCAATATATCAACCACCTTTGACATCATAAATAACAAAGGACATCTGGACCCTACATCTTTCAAGGTAAGGGTGAAGATGTACTTTCTTATCTCTTTTTTTATGTCCAGGATTCATTTATTTTTATTTAATTTTAATAAAATCTAGACTTTATATAGTGCTTTAAGATTTACAAAATGTTTTATATATTTTTTCCTTTGATATTCAAAATAGCCCTATGAGGGAGGGATATTAAAGAAGTTAGGTGATTTACCCAAAGGTCTCAGAGCTAGGAAATTTCTGATATTGGATGTGAACTCAGGTTTTCCTGATTGCAAGTTGAACACACTACCTACTACATCAAAGGTGTGGCCAGTGGTTGCACCTCAGTTCACAGCACTCCTACTTACAATCCAAATAAGGTTCATCTTTTTAAATACATAGTGTTATTAAAGAATGTAAATTAAAACAATTCTGAGATACCATTTCACACCTCTCAGAATGGCTAAGATGACAGCAAAAGATAATGATAAACATTGGAGGGGATTTGGGAAAACTGGGACACTAATGCACTCTTGATGAAGTTGTGAAATGATGCAACCATTCTGGAGAGAAATTTGGAACTATGACCAAAAGGTGATAAAACTGTGCATACCCTTTGACCCAGCAGTGCCAATACTAGCCTGTATTCCAAGGTAATCTTAAAAGAGGGAAAAGGACCCACATGTGCAAAATGCTTTTAGCAGCTCTTTTTGTGGTAGCAAAGAATTGGAAAATGAGTAGCTAGATGCTTATCAATTGGAGAATGGTTAAACAAATTGTGGTATATGAAGATAATGGAATATTATTGTTCTATACAAAATGATGAACAAGCTGATTTTAGAAAGTCCTGGAAAGATTTACAAGAACTGATGCTGAGCAAAACAAGCAGAACCAGAAATACATTGTACACAATAACAGCAAGAATGTGTCATAATCAACTATGAAAAGCTCATAGGCTCATATGGTTCAGTGATCTAAAGCATTCCTAATAGACTTTGGACAGAAAATGCCATCTACAGCCAGAAAAAGAACTAAGGACATTGAATGTAAATTAATTCATGCTGTGTTCACTTCTTTTTTCTGTTTTTTTTTTTTTTAATCTCTCCCCTGATTTTCCCCCTTTGCTCTGGTTTTTCTCTCCCAATATGACTTATACAGTAATGTGTATTAAAAATAAATTTACTAGGGGCAGTTGGGTAGAGCACCAGCACTGAAGTCAGGAGGGCCTGAGTTTAAATCTGATTTCAAACACTTAGCACTTTCTGGCTGTGTGATCCTGGGCAAGTCACTTAACCCCAATTGCCACAGCAAATATAACAATAATAAATTTACTAGAAAAATATTAATGCATAGTGTTGTTTTATTTTCCTTTCCTTTTCAAGATTATAATAAATTGTGCATGTTACTTTCCTGTTGACAACTATTTCACTCTGTATCAATGAAGAGTATTTTTTTAAATTATACATGCCGATTATATGACTATTTTCTCAATTGATGGTTACTGATTTTATTTCTAGTTTTTTTGCACAGAAAGTGATGCCATAATTGTTTTGATATAACATGAATTTTGTTTCTGTTTGTCTCTCACTTTTTTGATCACACGTATAGTGATTTGGAACAATCTTCTATAGAAATTGTTAACAATTTGTAATTTTTCTTTTGAAGACTATTTACTTTTCTCACTTGATGAATTATCTACTGGTGAATATCTTTTTGTCTTTTATGTTTACGAAAATTCCCTGTCTAACTTGCATATAGAACCTTTGTCAGATCAGAGCTACTTTGCAATTTTATTTTAAATTCAGTACTGTTTGTTATCATAAGTACATTTTTTTCTGCAAATATCTTTCAATTTGATTAAATCAAAATTGTCTGCTTTTATCTTTTTGCATCTACTCTATCCTTGTTTAGTTAAGAATTATTTTGCTAGATATGATTTTGAAAGCTATTTCAATAGATTTTTATCCAATATGCTTAATAACATTTTCTCTATCCAAGTTGAGAAATTATTTGGAACTTACGGTAGATGATATAAAATTTTGGTCTAAACTTGTTTTTTTGACAAACTTCTTTCTAATTTTCCTAGTATTTCTTATTTAACTGGGTATCATTCCTCAAGAATTTTATAATTTTACCTATATCAAACACAAGACTACTTAATTATAATATATTTAAATTATTTGTTATTTAGGCCATTCCACTTATATGCTATTTTTAAAAAAATAATTTGACATCTGAAAGTTATATTCTTCTTTCCTTACAACATTTTCATTAATTCCCTTGTGATTAAAAAGTTTTCCCTTAGAAATTATTATTAGTTTGGTCATGCTTCATAAAGCAAACTTTAGTATTTTGAATGATAAAGACTAAATCTGTCAATTTAGGGAGAATTTTATTTGCTAACATTCACTGTTATTCAATTGTCAAGAACAAGGATACTATTGATAATTTAACTACATTTCTTTCTAAAATTAATTTTATAATTTATTTTTATAACATTTGAATGTGATTTGCCAGATTTACTCCCACATAATTATATGTATTGTGTAATATTTAGACTGGAATGGCATTCTTTCTATGATTTTTTTTTTTGTTGCTATTATTTCTATATAGAAATTTTGATCATTTTGTGGATTTATTTTCTATACTGCTATGTGAATGAAGATTTATTATCTCATTTAATTTCTTTGATAATCTCCAGAATTTTCTAAATAAATTATTGTGTCTACAATTAGAAATAGCTGGTTTCTTCTTTGCCAATATTTATGTTTTTACATTCCAACTTCTCTTCTTATTTTTGTTTGTATGTTGTTGTTTATAAGTAGGGATGTGACATGATCAGGATTGTATTTTGGGGAAAATCACTTTAGTGGCTGAAAGAAGGATAGATTAGAGTGGGAGAGAAATGTATCAAGCAAATCCATAAACAGGTTATTGCAATAGTCTCAGTGCGAGGAGATGAGGGCCTGTACTAGAGTTTTGTGCAAAAGAGAAGGAGTCATATTTTAGAGTTGAATGAAAGGTAAAATTAACAGATTTTATCAATAAATTAGAAAACAGGAGCGAGAAATCCAGCATGAATCCTAGGTTTTGGTTTTTTTTTTTTTTTTTTTTTTTTGAATTACCTAAAAAGATTTTATTTTTCCCATTATATGTAAAGTTTCAATATTTATTTTTATAATATTATGAGTGCTCAATTTTTTTTTGTTCCTCCATCCCTTACTTCACTCCTTCTCAAGACAGCAAGCAATCTGATATAGGTTTTACATATTCAATAATTTTAAACATATTTCCATATTATGACTCTTAAGTTGTGAGCTGAGGGATTGAGAGTAGTATTACCTTCTCTGATAACAGAGAAAGTGGTGGTGCAAGGGGTTTAGGGTAAATAAGTCCTTTTTTGGACATTTTGAATTTAAAATGTCTATTGGACATCCAGTTCAAAATGTCTGGCAGGCACTTAGAGATGCAAAACTGGAAGTCAGCAGAAAGATTGTGGCAAGAAAGTTAGATTTGAGAATCATCAGCACAGAGATGGTAATTAAATCCATGAGAGCTGATGAGATCACAAAGTGAAGAGAGTTTGAAAGGGTTTGAACAGTTTGAGGAAGGATGAAAATGTTTAGAAAAGACATTATAGAGAGGGAGATAAAGATTACATAAAAGAGGTATAGCATTACTGACTAGCAGTGATGACGGCCTAATAGTGGTTCTGCAACATAAATTTACTGGATAAAGAGATTTCAGGATTCTTGAACATGGAAGTAATATATTTGTGAATTATGGCAAGATCAAGGACATGACTGTATGTGGTTGAGATAGGGTAGAGAAGCTCATGAGAAGTGAATAGGTTGAGGAACTAATTGGTTAGAGTATTTTAGGGAAAATAAGTATGTATGTTGAAGTCTCCTAGTGTGAGGGCAAGGTTTGTGGAGGAAAGAAAACATTTAAGTCAGGTATCAAACTCATTGAGGAAGAAAGGGGAGTGACCTGGAGGTCTATAGATAACAGCTACTAAGATTTTAATTGGGATATAGATATAAATATATAAATAGATATAAATAGAACAACCATTAGAAGAAGATAGGTTACTGAGTGAAGGAGAAAGGGGGAAAACCTGAAAATGCCAAGTTACAAAGGTTAATGAAACACAGAAGTCTGTGTTTTATCCAAAAGTAATAGGGAGCCATTGGAGTTTATCAAGTCAGGGAGTGAAATGACCAAACTTAAATCATAGGAAAAACCATTTTGGCAACAATGTGTGAAGAACTAAACAAAATTCAATCTTCAAACATAGGCTCCAGAGAAGCATAGAAAGATAAAACATGGAATGCTTTTTCTATAAACAGTGAAATCCCTTCATCTCAATTTTTTGTCCTCTCATTCTCCTTTCATTTGCAAGCTCTTAACTAAGACCTGGCTTTCCCCTGATGAGACTGCTTCTCTAAGTTACCCTTTCTAGTGCTGCCAGCACCTTTACTCATTCTCCTCAGCTTGAGGAATACTCCTTTCTCTCTACTTCCACTTAGTTATTTTTCCAGTCATTTATATAATATTGAAATAAATTGTTCTTTAAAATGTTTCTTAGAGTTAATTTGTTAATTGATATTTAAATATTCTAATTCTTTTGTTAATCTGGGCAATTCATATATTTTAAAAAATATTCAACCATTTCATTTAGATTGTCATTTTTATTGGTTTAATAATTGAGCAAAAATAGTTCCTGATAACTGCTTTATTATCGTCTTCACTGGTGATGTCTTCACCCTTTCCATTTTTGGCACAAATTGTTTGATTTTTAAAAATCAAATTTATCATGCTTTATCTGTATTATTGAGTTTTAAATAAAATAGCTCCTAGATGTATTTCTTAAGTTAATGTTTTTCTTTTTGCTTTCAATGTTATTCTCTTTTGATTTGCAGAATTTCTATTTTTGTGTTTAAATGGGGATTTTCATTTTTTTCTTTTTCTAGTTTTTTTTTTTTTTTTTTGTTGATTTAGCTGCTATTCACTATTATTTAGAAATATACATTTCTCCATAAGAACTGCTCTGGCTCATTCCACAAATTTTGGGGTGTTGTCTTTAATAAGACTATTGGATGGGTCTGTGATCCATCATTTTTCAGGATTAGATTATTTAGTTTTCAATTAATTTTAATCTATCTATCCAAGGCCTTTATTGAATGTAATTTTATTTCATTATGGTCTAAAAAAAGATACATTTAATATTTCTATTTTTTTACATTTGTTCATAAGGGTTTTATGCCCTAATACATGGTCAGTTTTTGTAAATGGGCAAAATACAGCTGAAAAAAAAAAGGTAGATTCTTTCCTATTCCCATTTGGTTTCCCTTGAGGTCTATCATATCTAACTTTTCTAAAATTGTATTTATCTCCTTAATTTTTTTCCTATTTATTTTATGTTTAGATTTGTATGGTTTGGAGAGGATAAATTGAAACCCCCACTAGTACAGTTTTACAGCCATTTTGCTTTTCCTTTAAGAATTTAAATGCTATGCCATTTTATAACTATATGTTTAATATTAATTATTCACAGTACCTTCTTAGCAAAAGGTATTTTTTTTCTGATCATGTCTTTTATATATTTAATTTTGCTTTTCCTTTGTCTAAGATCACGAATGCTACCCCTGCCTTCCTTATTTCAGTTGAACCATAATAGATTCTGCTCAAGTCCCTTATTTTAACTTTTTATGTGTCTTTCTTTTTTGTTAAATTCTATCCATTTTTATGGATATGTTCTTCCCATTCTTGTTTACAATTATTATTGCCAATCGTATATTCCTTCCATTCTATTTTTTCTATTTAATCTTCTTTCTTCTTTCTTTCTGTCTCTTTTTCTGTCTCTATCTCTCTATCCCCTGTCCCTTCTAAAGTCCCTGTCCATTCTAGAAGTAATTCTGACAACTACCTCCTTTAATCTACCCTTTCTTTTCTCAATGCTTCCCCTCTCCACCAGCTGCTTCCTCTTTTATTTCTTTGTTGGGTAAGTTGTATTTTTATACTCAACTGAGGGTATACATACATACATACATATATGTGTATACACACACACACACACACACACACACACATACACACATATATTCTTCCCTCTCAAACCAGTTCAGAAGAGAATGAGGTTTAAGCATTGTCAACTCTCTCCCATATTTTTCTCCTTAATAAAAAAAAATGTTCCTTATGCATTTTTATGTGAAATAATTTCTCCCATTCATCCTGTGCCTTCCTCCTTCTCCCAAGTCATTTCTCTGTCAGCCTTCCTTTTCTTTTTTGAGAACATGCTAACAACAAATTCACACTCATGCCTCTGTCGAAGTATATTCCTAATTGCTCTAATGATGCTAAAGATCTTGGAGGTCATATGTATCATCTTTCCATTTGGGAATGTAAAAATTTTAATTATATTAAATTTTTCATGATTTCTTACTCATGTCTATCATTTTATGTCTCCTTTGATTTTTGTATGTGAAAATCAAATTTTCTTTATTTTTTTTTTAAATTAGGAATCTTGTAAGTGTTCTATTTCATACAATGTCATTAATATTTCCCCTCATAGGATTATGCTTAGTTTTTTTTTTTCCACACAGTTTATTCTTGTCCATAATCTTTAGTTTCTTTATCTTCAGGAATACTATATTCCAAATGCTCTGCTTCTTTATCATGGTAACTACTAACTGTCACAGAATGCTAGTTACAGTTCAATTGTATTTAATTTTATTTCTAGTCAAATGCTTTTGGTATTTTTCCTTGACCTGGAAACTTTGGCTATAATTTTCCTGGAAATTTTCATTTTGCATATGATCAGAGTTTGTTTGTTTGTTTTCCAATTTCTATTTTGGCATCTGGTTCTAAGATATCAGAGCAGCTTTCCTTTAAAAGCCATCATGGCTTTCAGATAGTCAAATGATTTTCTCTCCTTAGTTATTTTCCAGGTCAGTTATTTTTATGATGAAATATTTTATATTTTCTTCTGTTGAATTTGTTTAATTTTTAAAAATGTTTCTTCATATATCACGGAGTCATTAGCTTCAATTTGACCAATTCTAATTTTTAAGGGATTATTTCTTTAGTATGATTTTCTATCTCTTTTTCCAGTTGAGCAATTTTATTTTTTAAGGAGTTATATTATTTCAGTATTTTTGTGCTTCCTTTATCAAACTATTAATTCTTTTCATAATTTTTTCATTGCTTTAATTTTTTCCTTTATTTTCCTTCTACCAGTCTTATGTGATTAAAAAAAAGTGTCTTTTTTTCCACCTTCTTTGGCTCTTCTAGAAATTCTTGTTGGGCTTTTGTTAAATTTGAATTTTTGTTTGAGACTTTGTAGATATGTATGTTTTTTTCCTTAGTTTGGGTAAAATCCAAACTTAGTAGGGTTTTGTGATCAGGTTACTTTTTATTTGTTCATTTTTCTAGCCTATTTCTTGACTTTGAACTTTATATAAGAGTCAAAATCTGCTAACCTCCAGATAGGGCCTCATTTCTCCAAGCTTCAAAGTTTTTTCATTCTGCTGTTTTCGGTGGCCTGTATGTTTTTGGGGTTTCCAAAGTGATATGATCCAGGGAGAGGTTTGGTCATTGGTCTCTGACCAGTTCTCTAGCCAAGTAGTACTCATCTTCTTTCATAGCCACAATTCTTCTCCTCTCTGAAACTGCAATCTATACATAGAGAAATCTTCTGTTCTTTTATAACTACAACTACTACCTTTCCTTTCATCCCTGAAACTGTGACTGAATAAAGGGCAATGGAGTTGTGAAATGATTCCTGATCCTGTCTGTAGTCAGTGCTGGCACAAAGGACCTCTTTAATCTTTTTTTTTTTCTGACCAGGTATTTAATCCCACTACTCTCTCTGGGTAGTGAGAGCTCCTGGCAAGCTGCTCTGGACTCAAAGCCCCACAATTGCTTTGCTACTATGGTGAGCATCTAGCCAGTTTCTATGCTAGATCCCAGATCTCTCCTTCTGCCCTTCTAAGTTATCCTCGGTTGGAAAAATGTCTCACTCTGACTTTTTTGTTTTGTTAATTTAGAGTTCAATTTGACTTGTTAGGAGTATTGGCTACTATGCTTCTTTTACTCCACCATCCCACCATTTTGGCTTTGCCTCAGTGAAGCTTAATTTAAAGTGGGCCTTGTCTTGCTATGCAATTTTAGTGTCCTCAGCTGCTTTTTTTATCCATAATTTAAAAACCTTTGCCAAAATCCTAATAGAAATGAAAGCTGTTCTCAGCTGTTGGTTATGGAAAGACATTAAATAGAAATAAATGCATATTGGAAATCTACTCATCCTTCACACTTCGGCCTGCTTGTTCTAGCCCCATCACCATATTGAAGACCATTCACCCATCTTACAGCTATCCTGTTTTGATGCTTTCTATCTCCATATGACAACCATTTATTAAAAACCTACTATGTCCCAGATAGTATTCTAAGTGTTGGGTATACAAAGAAAAACAAAACAAAAAACAAAAACAAAAACAACAACAAAAAATAAAACACATTCCTTGCTACTAATTAACTCATCATGGGGAGATACCACACAAACAACTATCTGTAATATATAGAAAATACAGTGATATATATGGGATAAAATTCCAGATGTCAGTGATGGTTCATGAAAACAGAGGTAGGAGAGTCAGCAAGAAAGGTCAAAATCATTGTCTCTCAGAGCATATAAAGCAGAGTAAGATGTAATAACACTAGAACATAAGAAGGATCCTGGTATAAAAGTTTTAAGAGGCAAATGGAAGACTTATACCTTTATATCTAGATGATAACAGATAACAGCCACTGGTGCTTATTGAAGTGGAGATAGAGGTGTCATGGTTAGATCTTCATTTTAGAAAGAACTGACAGTTGCATAGAGGATGGGCTAGAAAAAAGTTGGATCATTGTAACCAGCCTGTTACAATAGCACATGAATGAAGAGCAAAAAGTTTGTATCAGGTTGGTAATAGTATATATAAGAGGAGAGAAGATAGAATATAGACGAAAAGTTAAAAAGGGTTGTGACACAAGTCCAAATTTATTTTTAGTTCTTTCCACACATGGTTTCTCATCTCTTCAAAGCACTTTCTGCTGATCTACTACACGTCCTTTACATGCTTTAATGCTATAACTTAGAAACTACTGGGTTCTTGGTTCTTTGTTGTCTTTTATTTTTGCTATGAAATTAGCATTGGCTAACTCATATCTCTGCCCATACCAATGAGTATAGCCATGACATGATAACTTGTTAAGATTATAAAACTAAAAAACTTACCAAGCAGGCCAAGGTATGAGAGAATAAAAATATCTATATAGGACACATCTAGTCCAGAGGTTCTTGTAGATTCAAGTCTACAATCCTTCAAGGGTTCCATGCATAGATTTTGAAGTGTTTGTTAACCTGAATGGAAAAAATTACATCTTAGTTTAAATATAATTTATTTCCCATGTAATTGTATGTATTTTGCTCAATGTCTTTTAAATGTTATTCTGGGTCCATAAGTTTTAGCATTCTTCCAAAGGGGTCCATAACAAAGGGGTCCACTTAAATATCTGTGATCTAGTCTTACTATGAATTGAAGACTAAATTTTCTTCACAGTATAACAATAAATGGCTGGTTGTTTTTTTCTTAAAGAGTAATGAAGTAATCATTATATGCAGTGTTTGGCCATTTTAATTGCTGGACAGCTCCAATTCAGAACTTTCTTTTCTTTCATACTTTGATCTAAAATTTGTCTTCCCATTATTGGGACTTTCACTTTGATTATCCAGAGAAATAGGGAGAAGTTACAAAAAGACAAAGTTTTGGAATCTTTACAAATTGTTAAGCCACTGGAGTTGATTTGATCTTAGAAGAAGACATTTTGGGCCAGAACTTGAAACTAGGTACTAAGTACAACTGATGGAAACAATGCTTGTGTTCACACCTTTAGAGAGCTCATAAGTATCTAAGTATTCAATGGAGTTCACATGTTTGGGAGATTTCAGAGAGCAAGCTAGGAGATATCCCACAATCCCACTCTCAGAGAAGTAGCATAAATACTGTTCCAGTGAGCCACTCAAGAGAGTTTTGGGGGAACATCAACTGGGGTTGGAGACAGAGCACTGGAAGAAAGCCTCCAAGCCCTATCTTCGAGGCAAGAAAGATTCATCGTATCTTCTACCTTGGTGCTGGCTGGAAGCTGAAGAAAGCAGAGGCAGAAGCCAAGGACAAAGCTGCAAGATCTCTTGGAACCAGGCAGAGCGTTAGGCCTCAACTAACCAGGCTACTTTGGAAGGAGAAATAAAGGTTTGCATTTTTACCAGCTGGCTGGATTTTGGCGTAATTATTGATTATAACGGAAATTAAGGCTGCCTCCAGAAAACCTTCTCAACAAAGTAGTACTATCCATGGGGAAACTTTGTACGAATTAGAGTTATAGAAAAATGGAATGGATTATCTCAAAAGTGGGCAGAATCCCTAGCACCAAAGATCCTCAAAAGAACACTGACCACTGGTTAAGACCATGATGGAGATGATTCAGGTTTGGGTTTTGGTAGATCTCAAAGATCCCTTGCAATTCTGCGACTGTGACTTAGAAAGGGGGAAAAATGATTGCCCTGCAAAGGCAATGGAGAGCTATATTTCTTGAGAGGGATATATGTTTATTGAACTATTGTCCATCTACTCCCTATCCACAACTCTTCAGTTGGAATAAGCAATACTTAATATAAAGTTAATGTCAATTATCACAGTAATTACAAAACATTAGCCTTTTTAAAATGATAATTGATGATAATTGCCTCCTGGTTTAATTGGTTCATAAACAGAATTGACTGTTGTCAATAGAAATCTAAACATTTCCTCAAAATGAAAAGAAAACAATAGCAAAGAAAATATTTCAAAGTCATTTGTGGGCTGATAACGAATAAATAAATCTAGCCAACATGCCCAGGCATCTTTACAGGATACTGGGGAAGGCTGGCAGCACTAAGCTCTAGACTCCCCATGTGCTAGCAAGGATTACAGAGGGAGCAAGAGCACCAGGAAGGATGGTATGAATGCCAGGAATCCTCTCAAATCTCTATTGGAACCAAGTCTATTACCATAAATGTGCCAACTTGCTTCACAGCTTAAATGGTTGCCAATTTGCAGGATACATAGTTAGCTGCCTAGAGATTCAGAGAATGATGTGAGAATGCCTGTCACCAGCTGTTAGGAAACACACTATTACCCATGCACTATGACAAGGCCAACCCAAGACAAAATGATAAAACAGATGACAAATGTTCTTAGGGGCTTGAATCCTCTTGCCATTGGTTGTCAGTCCTAACACATTAGGTTGGTAAAGGGAGAACAATCCATGCCTTAAGAGACTAAGTGGAAAGAAAAAAAAAAGATGTTTATTTTGGAGTTAGAAAAAAGAGAAAAACTGGGGGTTATGATAATGGATTTTGAATATCTGAAGCAATGTTTTCTGTAAAGAGTATAAATTCATACTTCTAGAGGATAATACTAAGAGAAATGAGCAGAAATTGCAAAGGCAACATTGGCTTAATTTATTAATTAGAATTATCTGTTATATAATGGGCTATATTGGGAATTAGAGATTCCCCACTATTTGAAGAATTTTCACAAAATTTGGACACTTGATAAAGATGTCATGAAATGATTCTAATTTACATATAAATTAGGCTATATAGCTTCTGAGCTCATGCCCAACTTTTAGGTTTTGAAATTGTATAATCCTTACATAGCTTTAACTTCTGACATCCATTTCTCAAAGTTCTCTCATAAAACATAGAATGCTAAAAATAAAATAGCCCTTGTAGCCTAGTCATGATTGGAACTTGAGACTCTTGGTGATGATTTCAGCAAAGTAATACAACTATTATACTTCCAGAATTGGAAACCAATTTCATTTTGTACTTCACCTATGCAATTTCTGTGCCAAACTGGATTGTCTCTGAACTTTTAGAATCTTTTTGAAAAATATTAAAAATATCAAACATTAAAATATTTTAAATCTCAAATATTTAAACTATTTCAATGCTAGGAACATTGTTTATCTGTTTACATTTGACTACCAGAGTGGAAGCCAAAAGTTAGTGTTTAGGCAGGTATATGTGAAAAGCACCTGACACGTATCCATGTCATGTGAAGGATTCCTTATTGGCTAAGGAGAGCCTGGAATAACAAACTGATCCATGGGCTCATGGGAAAATTCCAAATCAATATGGAATTATTCTTAAGGAAACTCTTAAGCAATACTAACAGAATGAAATATGCATCTGTTGTGGAGGAAAAAACTAAATCTAGAAAACTATAGTTATATAGCTTAGCTCAAACACTATCTGTGGCTCGATAATTTTCTTTTGTAAACATTTAATAAAATGAAATCATACCATATATTTTTCTGAATTATCCTTAGGAATAAATCATATTGAATATATTCTTGACAGCCAGAATATATGAAAGAAGAGATAAGACAGGGAGGAAAGAGCTGAGGTCAACTTTGGATATCTAGTTGTAGTGACAAGCAAGGAACATGGAGTTAAATAGTTTCAAGGGTGAAGAAAAGTAGGAAGAAAATAAAAAAGTTGATGCCTCTAGGTTAGAGTGAAATTACCAGTCAAAGTTGTATAGAAGAGTGAAACAAAAAGGTACTTGGATCATAGCACAAGAGATACTTCCCAAGAAAGTGAAATACTTAAGAAGCTAAGCAGACAAAACAAAGCCTGGGGTCTAAACAAATCTTTTTATAACCTCACCTGCTTTATCTGCACTACTGTCTGTTACATACTTTTCCTAATCCTGCCTTCCATTATTAAAATATTCTTAACTGGTTATTCCTCTTCTTAGAATCCTTGCTGTTAATAGACTTTAAAATAATAAGGTAATTTAATTGGTTTAGATATTGGTATTAGGTACCGATAGCTATTAAAATGCAAATGATATCCAGGAAGTTTGGGTGATTATTTAGTAGTCTAGCCTCAAGTGAGATTCTATATGCTAATTGTGGTGGGTGTCAGGATCTCTTAACATCTTATTGCAAGGAGTCGGTGTTCTCTGGAATCATCACACTTGAGAGCATATTGAAGGTTTTTTGTCAAGAGTGTCATTATCATTGACTTTACAATACAACACTATCACTGTCTGATACTACTGATAACTGCTGTTCTTTAAGACCTTTGGCAGCCTGCATTGTAACCTATTACACCTGACTTTCTCCAGGGAAATACACCATACAGGGGAACACATATGGACATACAGGAAAAGAAATTTAAGAAGTCATACTCCCCATAGATGCACAATGTTAACACACAGAGGTGTTCTTGGGTTCTGTTGCTCTCCTTTTTGTCCAAGTAATCAAGTCTGCAGCATAAGGCTAATTATAGAAAATGCCAAAAGAAGACTAAGCAAAAAAAAAAAAAAATTAATTGACTATCAGGAGAATAATTTATAATAACATAGTAAAGACAAATTACTTTGAAATACTTTAATCAATGTAATGATCATTTCTGATTATGGGGGATTGTTGATGAACCATGTTGCTCATTTCCTGATAGAGAGGTGATGGATAAAACATACAAAATGACAGGTTTTTGGACATGGCCAATGGAAAAATTTGTTTTGCTCCATTATAAGTTTGTATACCTGGGATTTTTTTTTCTTTTCTTTTTCTTCCTTTAAAAAGGGGAAAAGAGGAGAGAAAAATAAATATTTTAAATTATTAAAATAAAATTGATAAGCATAAATTGATTACAACAGTCCTAAGGTGGGGGATAAGGGAGTCCAACATCAAATTAACTTTGTAAGGGTGATTACCTTCAGCTCTTGTCATCTTAACACACAAATTGATTATTTATATTTCCAAACTGGCAACAATGGCTTTTTTTCCACAGACAAGGCTAGAAGAAACATTAATGAAAAGACCCCAGAGTAAAGTCAAAAGATGGAATGAGGTCACATGAAGAAATATGTCCAGGTGTCTAGTTCATGGTCAAAGCCAGGATTCAGAACAGATAAAGCTAAGGTCCAAAATCATGGTATAGTAGAAAACAGAATATATGTGGTGTTTTTTAACTCTTGCTCAGAAATTGACCTTTTACTAGTCATTTATATTGGGCTTCAGTACCACGATCTATAAAATAAGGGAGCTGGATTGAGTAACTTTTAAAGTTCTTTTAAATTCTAAATTTGTTTAGATAAACTAAATCAGAAGTCTGGTATCAAAACTGGATTCAAAGATGAGAAAGAATCACAATGTCAGTGTAAAAACTGAGATAGGAAAGCAAAATGAGGTAATAAAGAGCTATTGCTTTGTAAAGTACTTTACATATATTATGGCATTTGAGATTTACAGCCCAATGTAATAACAATATTATCCCCATTTTACAGACAAGAAAACTTAGGTACCTGGAGGCTAAGCTGTTTTCCCAGAGTCATATGACTCACAACAGTCAGAAGAAGAATTTGAACTCAAGTCTTCCTGATTCCAAGTCCAGTGTTTTAAACACTCTGTCATCTAGGTGCCAAAAATGACCTGATAAAGAAGTAAGGGAGCACTAATTGTTTGACATGGAAAAGTCATTTCATAAAATCTTAGGGTTGGACAGTACCTTAGAAGTGATATAATCCAATCATTACATATAGTAGAAGTCTCTTCCATAGTTTCCCTACAGGTAGTCAGTGATTCTGTGAGCTTCTGTTTCCTTATTTATAAAATCAAGAAATTGAACTAAAAGAATCTTTAAGACTCCTTCTAACAGTAGAGAGTACTAGTATAGAGTACTAGTATAGATTTAGTATAGAGACTACTAACATTTTCTTTAGTTTCTTGCTCTAGCATTCTAAATTCTTTGTTCTAAGGTTCTTTTCTAGTTCTCAGCTATTGAAATAATGGGATTTCCTTATTTTCTGATACACTTTGAAGACATCACTGGCCAATCATGTAGTCAAATTGATGTCAATACATCAGGAGGCAAGGCAGGGAAAAGGCCTGATTGTAAGAAATCCAAAAGGCAACGAAGTCAAAGGAGAATCCCTATGAAAAAGTTTAAAATTGCTCTATTAAGGCCAGTCTAGCTAATTTGGGAGTTTCCTTGTTGGTATGATTTAATTGACATTGAAGAGGTTTGGGGTTGTGTCCCCAAGTAATGAGGTTTGGCACAGGGTCCCCTTGATTCCCCTAAAATTCGGCACAGGGCAGAGAGTTGTGGGAACCCCTTTGGTTGGTGCAGAGGTCCTTTGTAAAGGAATTTACAAATCCGAAAAGCTAGACTGGCGAAAAGAAGTTTATTATTGGCATTGGAAAGTCAGCCTTTACTAGAAAGAATGAATTCCTTGCTGTCAAGTCCTGACAGAGAAGTAAAACTTCTAGTGGAGGAGTCCTGGCAGAGAGAGAGAGATGTTTCTAGCAGAGAAATACCAATAGAGAGGTGAATAAGGTCTTGTAAGGGAAATAAGTGAGAAAGATAAAGAAGGAGGTAATGCTGAAAGAGAATATCATTTCAGTGGGCAGAGGACTGCAGCTGAGCAAGCTACTTTGGGCCTTCTGCAAGGAGTGAGCCCCAAGTTGCCTCTTTTTATAATTGAAACTGTGGCTAGAAGCTGGGGCAGCTTTTGATGGGGGCTGGGAGCAGTTTGAGCTGGAATCAGAAGAGAAAAAATTGAATGAGTGTCTGTGGGTTAATTTCCAACTCAATAGAGTTGGAATCTCCAGCTCTGGCTTAGTAGGAGTGATCTTGTACTCGATTAGCCCCACGTAGATAACAGAATGAAAACTACTTTATCTTGATTCCCTGGGGTGGGTCTCTCAGGGGAGAGCTTAGTGTTCCCCCCAAAGTCAGAGAAAGAGAGAGTTTTGGGGCTCCCCTTGTCAACATGAGGAAAATTTCTTTGCCCAAAAATATTTCCCTCAATGGATATCATCAAAGCAAAGACATATGAATTTGATACTAATTTGTGGGCACCAATTTTTTTTATCTCTCAACCAGATCATAAATTTCTAGAGGTCAAGGATTATGTTTTATTCCTCTTTGTGTACTCACCAGAGCCTTTTATAGAGAAGATAGTTAATAAAGTTTTTCTTAATGAATTTTATCAAACAATTATCTAGTACTTATTAATCACCTCCAATGTTCCTGCACCCATAGGGATAAGGATAAGGAAGATAAGGAAGAAATCATTCTTGGCTTCATGTTGAAGAAATCTAGAGTTATGTCTTTTGATTTCATATTTGTTAGAGAGAGAGAGAGTCATCTTTCAATTGGAATCCCCTTGTAAGAAACAAAATATCTTGCCAAGAATACCCCTGACTCACTGATAAATGCAAGAAAGATTTTATTTTACATTCTTGCAAGAATGAGTGACTAGGTGAATAGACACACTAAGCCCTCCCCTGATTCCTCATTAATAGGATGTTTCAGAAGTTATACAACATGAATCTCCACCCCTCATTACATAGTCAGTCCCTACCCCAAGAGAGCTTATATTCAAGAAGGAGAAGGGAACTAAGGGCTAAGGGCAAAGAACAATCTTTTCAGACCCTCATCCCTGATTACAAAAGTCAGTCTCTGCCCCCAAAGAGCATACATTCTTTTGGGGGAAGATAGCCTCCACTCTTGAATATTCTTTGATGTCCTTGTGCAGTTCAATTGTCTAATTTAAGTTTCATTCCTCCAATTTAATTCTCATAACTGTGGAAAACAAATTCCCCTCCATTTCTCACACCCTTTACAAAAAAATCCTTCAGATGATCCAGATTCTTTTAGAAAACCTTCAATATTGATTTTAAGACATTATTTTTTGAGGCAATATTTTATTTTTGAGACAATAGTCAATTTCAATTTGAATTACTCAAATTAGATTCCCGGGAAGATTTTCCTTGTATAAAACTCAATATTTTCACCTTGTGACATCCAAATTCAGCCCCATGTGACATTTCCAAGGAATTAGTAATGCTAATAAGTAACCAAAATAATTGTTAATCTCCTTGCCTCCCACAAATATGTCATATCCTCTCCTATGAATTCTCTTCAAACATTCTTATTTCCTTCAAATGATTCTTGCCTGGAACGCTTGAAATTTTGGTCACCCTTCTCTAGATGCATTCCAACTTGGCAGTGTCCCTCCAAAAATGTGATTGTCTATAGTGGAAAAAAAGCTCAAAATATTGTCTGCTGAGGGCAGAGTTTAGCAAAACTTTTATACCTATTCTGGATACTGTTACTTGTATTAAATCACCCCAATATCTCATTAACTTTTTTGGCTATTACTTTGAATTTCTGACTTTTACAGAGTTTACATTCCACTAAAAAAGCAAAGTCTTGCTTATGATTCTAGCTGTTCTGAAATTCTCCCCATGAGACTCAGAAGGGATAAGTCATAATCTACAGTTTGTTGATGATATTGAAATGAAAGGAATCACACAACAGATTGCAGCACAGATGTCATTGTTTAAAGGACTGTTTTCATAGGATTCGCTTTTGGCCAAGAAAAAGAGGAAAAGAGAAAAGTGATAAACAGCATTTACAGGGAGTGGTTAACAAAGTTATTCTGGGAATTGAAGACTCTGTAAAGCTGGCCCCAGGCAGAATTGGGAAATAAGGAAAAATTGCTAAGAGACCCACTATTTCCTGATCTATATCTCTTCTTTCTTTCAAAATAACCAAACTTCTGTGCTCCCAATTTCCTTTTTTTCTTGCCTTTGAGAGAGAGAAAGAGAGAAATGAAGGAGGAGAAAGAAGAAAAAAAAAGAGAAAGAAAGAATAGTTAACCACTAATGAGTTAAACACTGTGTCAGGTTCTCCTTTTAGGACCTAATAAGGTCAGTGATTGACTATTAATGGGTCATCGTCCAAGCAACATTTGATCATTTTTTTTTTGGTCCTGATTGGCCCATAGTGAATGTAAATAGCAATTGTTTCTGTTTTGGCCAGAAACCCTGAGGGTCTTTCCCTCTTAGATTGTTTTTTTTTTCCTTCTTCTTCTTCTTCTTCTTCTTCTTCTTCTTCTTCTTCTTCTTCTTCTTCTTCTTCTTCTTCTTCTTCTTCTTCTTCTTCTTCTTCTTCTTCCTTCTTCTTCTTCTTCTTCTTCTTCTTCTTTTTTTTGGCTGAGGCAATTGGGGTTAAATGATTTACCCAGGCTCACATAGCTAGGAAGTGTTAAATAGGTGAGGTCAAATTTGAACTCAGGTTCTCCTGACTTCAGGGCTAGTGTTCTATCCTATCCATAGATTGATTTTTTTTTTCATTTAGGTGAAAGAGGCAATGCTCTGCCTCATTTCTTACCTAGCTTTAATGATTGATTTGCTATTGTCTCACAAACTGAAACCTGGGAAAGATCTTAGCTTAAAAAGGCTAAGATCTCTCACTGTATCCAGGTCTATCTCCAAGCATCCTGATCTATATTTTGCCACTGTATGCATATAGCTCCAGAGGGGAAAATGAAGCTGGTGTCTGCTGGGTTCTCCCTCCCTCAAATCCAGATCACTTGTATGTCATGACATCATGGCACTGATGTCATGATTGTCTTTAAGAATGAAGAACAAATTACAAAAACAACAAGATTCTGGCAATACAAATAAAGGCAAAAAGGTAGTCCCTGACCTTAAGTAGCTTATATTCTTTGGAGAAGACAATCTATAAAAGGGATCTGAAAAAACAGAGGTCAGAAGATGGGGTAGGAGGTTTTTGTATTGAAGGAGTTGAAGAGCCACGGATTAAACTAGGTTTGAAATGATCCTCTTTAGCATGGGTTGCTTCCTCAAATAGAAGTTCAGGGATCTTCCACCAAGCAGAGGAGATTGGAGAGGGGGAGGCATTGCTAGTATGAAGAAAAGATCAGAGAGATTACTATGGCAAAGGATAGAACATTGAACCAAGTGTATGGAGGCAGAATTATAGAATTTTAAAATTAGGATGAACAACAGCATCCATCTAATTTAACCCACACACTATTTCCCATCCAAATTTCCATTACAACTTTATTTGATAAATGGTTAAGATGGCTTTTGTTAGGAGAACCGTCAAATGAGGGATGGCAGTCTACTCTCTGTGGAGGAGATAGCATTTTTCAATAAATGTCTTGGATTGTTGTCTTGATCACAGTAGCCAGGTATTTCAAGGTTGATAATCCTTATAATATTGCTATTACTATGTATAATCTGATGCTGGATATACTCAGCTCACTTTGTAACAGTTCATATAATTCTTCTCAGGTTTTTCTGAAACCATCCTGTTTTGTCATTTCTTATAGCACAATAGTGTTCCATCACATTAACTTGTTCAACTATTTTGCAAGTGCTAGACATGTCCTTGATTTCCAGTTCTTTTATACCAGAAAAAGAGCTGTTATAAATACAATAGATGAAATGATCTCCATACATAGTTTACAAGTAAGGAAACTGAGTCTCAGTGAGGTGAGTGATTTGTCTAAGATTATACAGATAATAAGTGAAAGAGCTACAACTTATACATGGGTCTTTGGACTCCAAGAATAATACTCTTTTTAGTATTATATATAGTACCTAATATTTAATATTTCAGGGTTTGTCTTTATTAGGAGAATAGATGTTTTCCCCTTATATTAAGGTTTTTGGGATATAAGCTCCACTGAGCCTTTGTTGGTAAATTTAAGTTGTCCCTTGGGTCAGAGGTGAGATAATGTTCCTTCCATACTTAGGTAATCATACTCACAAGTTGAGTTCCCTGTTAAGTTGATTTCTCTTTGAGTAGAAATACCCTAGAATTATTAGACTATAGTAGAGACAGAGTTTTCAGTAATGGAAAAGGTATTGGTATTAGAACTGGAGAAGAAAGAAAGTGAAACCATATCACAAATCCCTGAGCCTCATTTGTCTCATCAATAAAATGCTATTTAAATGTTAGTTGTTGTTGTTGCTGTTATATATAACAAATTATATTAGGATCTGATGAAATGATGGGAAAATGACAATAAATGATAAACTACAACATATGATAAGAATGTAAGCTCAGAGTCCTTTCTGTAGGAAGTAGTGATAATAATAGAATTGTAGATATGGGCCTGAAAGGGAATTTTGAGATTAGTTAGTCCAATGCTTTCACTATAGATAAGGAAATTGAAACCCATAGATTTGAAATGACTTGGTTAAAGTGATGCAGATAATTAGTACCAGTAGTAGTAGTAAGTAGTAGTAGTAATAGTAGTAGTAGTAGTAGTAGTAGTAGTAGTAGTAGTAGTAATTGTTGGTGGACTTGTGAACGGATCCAGCCATTCTGGAGAGCAATTTGGAACTATGTTCAAAAAGTTATCAAACTGTGCATATCCTTTGATCTAGCAGTGGCTCTAATGAATCTGTGTCCCAGAGATCATAAAAGAGAGAAAAGGCCCCACATATGCAAAAATGTTGTGGCAGCCCTTTTTGTAGTGGCAAGAAACTGGGTGGATGCCTGTCAGTTGGAGAATGGCTGAATAAATTATGGTATATGAATGTTATGGAATATTATTGTTCTGTAAGAAATGACCAGCAGGATGATTTCAGAGAGGCCTGGAGAGACTTACATGAACTGAAGCTAAGTGAAGTGAACAAAACCAGGAAATCATTGTACATGGCAACAGTAAGATTATACGATGATCAATTCTGATGGACATGGCTCTTTCCAACAATAAGCGAATTGATTCCAATGATCTTGTGATGAAGAGAATCATCTACACTCAGAGAGTGAACTATGGGAACTGAATGTGGATCACAACATAACATTCTCACTCTTTTTGTCGTTGTTTGCTTGCATTTTGTTTTCTTACTCATTTACTTTCATTTTTTGATCTGATTTTTCTTGTACTGCAAAATAATTGTATAAATATGTTTATACATATTGGATTTAACATATATTTTAACATGTTTAACATATATTGGATTGCTTGTCATCTAACGGAGGGGGTGGGGAGAAGGAGGAGAAAATTTGAAACATAAGACTATGCAAGGGTCAATGTTGTCAAATTATCCATGCATATGTTTTGAAAATAAAAAAACTTTATTAAAAATAACATAAAAAATAAAAATAAAAACAAAACAAAACAAACAAAAAGTAGCAGCAGCAGTTATAGTAGTAGTACTAGTACTAGTAGTAATAGTGCTGATGGTAGTGGTGATAATAATAGTAGTAGTTGTTATTGTAGTTGTAGTCAGAGTAGTATTATTAGTAACTTGTAATACTAATGTTGTTAAGAGTTAAAGTCAGTAATAGTAAGAATTGGTAGTTTGATGTCTCTTCTAGACTATGCTTTCCAACTTAAGCTCAAGATTAGGGACTGAGGAAGATGATTACTCCAGGGTCAATGTACTCTGTGGATCTAGCTTAGTCCCACTGATACATTAACCCTTGATTATCACATAGTTAAACGGTAGTTGTATCATTAGATAACAGTATTACTAGTATTAGTAATATTAGTGTATGAATATTAATACATGAATATTAGGTTAACTATATCTTGTATGTCTAGTGCATGAACCCCCACTATTACATTTACACTTGCTAATCAGTCACTTGACACAATTAGCTCAAACTTAAGCTTTTTACTGAAATCATATAGCATAAACCATAGTAATGCATGTCCACCATTAGAACTAGGACTTACTATCCCACAGATATATATAGTATGTGTGTGAAGAGTTGGAATAAACATAGCATATACTAGTTGAGAGGAATGCACCTAGAGAAAACAAGAGGCTCAGGCAATTAGCACTTTTGGATCATTAGGTCCATTTTCTTCTTTTCTTGTAATATCCTTACTTTGTTCTCTTTCAGTACAACATTTCTGATGGGCAGGTCTCTCTAACTGGAGCCTAGTGTTTTCTTCTCTGTTCACCTCATGTCTTTACCTGTACTTCCATATAATCTCTGCTGGGTGAGGTACTAATTCCCACTGAATGAGTTGATCATTTGCAAGATGACTGCCAAAAAAAGGTGGGATGTGGTGAATAAAAACCATTCTCCCAATCATGTTATACTTTATAAGAGAGATTAAGAAAAAGGCAAAGAGTTGATTTCTTCTAAAAAGCTGGATTCTTTCTTCATAGCTCCTCTTCTTTTTGATTGCCTGAAACTACTCTCTCAATCACCTGTGACAAAATTTCTTCTATATCAGCTGTCTCCAGTGCTATCAAACTTGTTTGTTTCATACCACCAGGAATATAGCTGATCCTTTACCTAGTCAATGGCTAGCTATCCTACAATTCCATCAAAGTTGTTTGAAAAATTCTTCATATCTCTTCATTCATCAAAGAGATATAAATACTATCTTTATAGTTCCATTACTTTGTCATTACAATATTACTAATAATCATCATAGAAAATACTATTAATAGTCATCATAGAAATAATCATCAAAGAAATCACTGTTCATGCTGTCTCTGGTCTTTGTAGCTTACACTCTAGTTATGGAGCTTTAGAAACAACTCTAATCAAAGGCAGAATATAAATAATAAAATTTAGAGTGTTTAAGGTTTGCAAAATGCTTTACTTATTATCTCACTTAATCCTCACAACAACTCATTTTACAAAAGAGGCATTGTGTAAGACCATGTGGGCAGAGCTATTCGACTTTGGGCAATTCATATAATTATCTAATTCATATGACTTACCCAAAATCACAAAGCCCATAAATATATGAAGGAGAATCTGAACTCAGGTCTTCTTGACTACAAGTCCAAACCTTTATCTACAGCTCCATTTAGTTGCAAAAGAGGCACATTCATCACTGGAGATGGATGGAGAGATCTTTGGCCAGATAGACATGAGTTAAAGTGTAGACTTTGACACAGGTCTATGTAGTATGGAGCAAGGCATTAAAACTCCAAAGTAGATTAGGCAACTTGCAAAGAATATAAATTGCAGAAGAATTGCTGATTTACCTTTACTGAAAGTAACAAAAATGAACAAACATCTCTAAGCATAACTCATTATAGTACTCTGGATTTCTTCCTTTCTCTCTTTATTAAACTATAGTGATTCTCTATTGCCTGTAGGATAAAATACTTGTAATAAACTGATAAAAGAAAGAAAGAAAATAAAAACAAAGGAAGGAAGGAATGAAGATAGGAAGGAAGAGAGGAGGAAGGAGGAAGAAGGGAGGGTGGAAGAGGAAAAAAGAAGGGAGGGAAGAAGAGAGGGAGGAAAAAGAAAGAAAAAAGAAAAGAGCTAAAAAGGAATGAAATGAGAAAGGGAAGGAAGGAATAGGGGCAGGAAGAGAAGGAAGAACACAGATGTTTGGGAAAATATTTAACTTGTTTGAGCCTCAGTTTCTTTATGCAAAAAAGGAGCATTGATTGAATGAGATAATTATTAAACTTCCTTCTAGCTCTAAATGCTAATTAAGATCCTATGAACTGGCAAGTATAAGGTGGAAGTGGGGAGAAAGAATGATTAATTCTGGGCCACCACATAAACAAAGACCTAGAAGGAGGAAAGATCTTGAATTATCTAACTAAACAACTGAGGCTTTATTTTTGTAGGAAATAAGGAAACATTGAAAACCAATAAAGCAGGGGGAAGATGTTTTTGCAATAAATTGTTGTTTAGTAAGATTCCCATTACAGTAGCATATTTATGACACCTACTTATCCTATCAATTTTTAGAATATTAACATATTTTTACTTTTAGCTTGTCTTCATTCATTTAAATCTGTGAAATAGATACCTTCTCATGGAACCAGCTTGGGGACTGCGATGAACTGTTACTGAGCTGTAGAGTCAGGATTTTTAGGCAGATTCAAAAGGAGGGGAAGAAAAGGTTTTAAAAGCTGAACTTTGGGGACTCAACTGAACTCCAGAAAAAGTCACAAATTTTTTTAAGACTGTTTACTTGCTATGTGAATTTGACAGTAAAACTTCCTTCTGACCAACCAATAGAGATACCATTTAAGTTTCTGAAAAAGAAACTGCTTGGGAAGGGCTGCTCATAACCTTTAAATGTTGTTTGTGAAAGATTTCATGAAAGGTGTTAAGGACATCCAGAAGAAGAACTATGATACAATGGCTCAGATGGAGTTTTTTTTTTTTTTTTTTTTGTTTGTTTGTTAAGGTAGAGAAAGCATCCTGAAAGCTTCCTTTATGTGTCAGACCAAGAAAATGACAGCTATCTAGCTATACCCATTTGGGGACTTGTAATTTTAAATGTTCACCTTAATGGTGTGATAAAAATGCTGTTATGTAAATGTATATATAATATTATAAGCTGTATTTAATAAAATATGACAAATTATGTTGTACATTATATTATATACATATATAATGTGTATACATTTATATGTAAACATATGTGGGTAGATATACATGAACAAATGCAATGTATCTATCTATAGGCATGGCTATATCCATACAAATGCATGGGCAATATATATGCATGTTCATGCAACTACATGTGCATAAACAGAGACAAATAGGGTTAAGTGACTTGCCCAGGGTCACACAGCTAGTAAGGATCTGAGGCAAGATTTGAACTCAGATGCTCCTGACTCTACAGTGCTCTACTCACTGT
Source organism: Sarcophilus harrisii (assembly GCF_902635505.1). Lineage (NCBI taxonomy): Eukaryota > Metazoa > Chordata > Mammalia > Dasyuromorphia > Dasyuridae > Sarcophilus > Sarcophilus harrisii. Next base: position 624,825,069 of record NC_045426.1, on the reverse strand, counting down.
GCCTCCATAGGTAATAATTAAGAGAAGAAAAGTACTACAATTACGAGGGATTGGCAGGCATGAATTGATAAATGTTTAAACTGAATCACTGAAAAACAAAAGTGTGTATATGACAGTTTTAAGCCTACTTTGCTTTATTAATATTTTTCCATCACTGTATTAAATCCAAATAATCACAATTTTCAATGTGTGTAGATTTCTGAAGTGTAAGTATATCAAGAATTTAACAATTAACTTTCAAGAAACAATATAAGCCAACAAACACATTGATGTATATATCTACATACGTGTATGTATTATATAGACATACAAGTGTCAGCTTTATCTAGGGGATAGAAAGTTCATTACAAAACCCAGAAGACTTGAATGTTAAGTACTGCCTCTGACACAACATAGCTGTGGGATCTTGTGCAATCACTTAATTGAGCCTTTCATTTCCCTAAATGACTCTAATGTAAAATATTGCACAGAAACTACAGACCTGCATTTACAGAGGGAATTTCCCCAACCAGAAATTTCCTATATGAATTTTTAGAAGGACCATCAACTATAAACATACACACAAAGATGCCTGAATTTACTGTTTGTCTAAAAATACACACACACACACACACACACACACACACACACACACAAATATACATATATCCCAATTTGAAAAGAATTAGGCCCAGAATTAAATAGGAGAAAGAGTAGGGTAGATTGCCACTAGGAATCTATAAAATTCTTTTCCCAACCACCAATTTCTCCAGCAAATAAAGGGCCATTAAAAAATACCCATATTTTATTGGGTAGTTATTGTAGGACTATAACTTGTGCTACACTATAATCTCCAAGGAATTAAAACTATATATTCTGAAAAGTACAATGTAAAGGTTCATGGTAGGTGTGAGCCTGCTGTAGTGTATTACAAATCATTAACAAAGAAGGAAAATTGAATAAAGGATGCCATCAAAAAATTAATGAAAAGAAGATGAGCTCTTCATGCTGTGGTCTATGATCTCCAATGGCATCTTCACAGTTCCATCTGGAATTAAATAAGGTTCCTACCATATTGTGATCCAATGGCAAGTTATATAGCATGGGAAGTCATGAATAAGCTGTAATCAGCATCGCTGGAGGGAATCTCTACATCAGTGAATATTTGAGTATTTATTATATCAAGACAAGAATAAGACATTCTTATTAATTCAGCTGTTCCAAAGGTTTGGAACAAGACCTTGATAATTGTAGATTATTCTATTCAGAGTTAAAGAAGTAATGATTCCACTATACATTGCCCTGGTCAGAAATAGTATAACACCATTAAAGCATCAGAAGGATATGGATATTTGGAAATCAACCCAGATTAAGACAAATGGCACATTGGTGGGCCCAGAGTTATAACATATGACTTCAAATAGGGCATATTCTTAGTCATATGTATGTAACAGAAGTCTGAGGACTTATAGATCAGAAGGTTAAAAATTTCATTTCAGTTTCATTATTGTTTCAAGTTATTAAGAACTTTGAGCTAGAGGATGAATTTGAATCACACCTAGGCCCTTTGGGGTCCACACAATCTGCAATAGTTGGAAGGAATATTTATTATATAAAATATTCACTGAGGTAGAGTTTCCCTCCAGTGATGCTGATTACAGTTTTTTGCATGACTATCTATTCTATGTAACTTACCATTGGATCCCAATATTCATTCTTTCAGTTGTTAGATTTTAAAGTCCAGGACTCTTTTGCCCTCCTGTTTAAATGCATTCCCATACATATAGGTTTATGTGCTTTATATAAGCCTAGAAATGTAAATAAATACACATAAGTGCATGTGCACTTATATACATATGTACATAGATATATATACATACATCTCCCCCATATGTGTGTGTCTGTACAACAAATTTCATGGGTGCATGTAAGTATATTTATATACTTCATATCTATATATGAATCTTGTTGGAAGAGTAGCCAATGAAAGAAGCCTTTTGGATAGAGTCTATGCTTTGTGATCCAGGACTACAGGTAAAAGGAATAGTTTTAAGTCTGTGGCTCCTAGTTATCTTTACTGACTCTGGGTTCCTAAGTATGGTAAGGAATCATCTTCTAGAGAAAATAATTATCAATTCCATCCAAGATTTAGAGAAATAGATGAACTACTTTATGGGAGAAAGGTCTCAAAAGTTTGCAGATCTTTCTTTTTCTTTTTCTTTTTTTTTTCAATTTTAATAGCTTTTTATTTACAAGTTATATGTATGGGTAATTTTACAGCATTGGCAATTGCCAAACCTTTTGTTCTAATTTTTCACTTCCTTTCCACCACCCCCTCCCCTAGATGGCAGGATGACCAGGAGATGTTAAATATATTAAAGTATAAAGGAGATACACAATAAGTATACGTGACCAAACCGTTATTTTGCTGTACAAAAAGAATCGGACTCTGAAATATTGTAGAATTAGCCTGTGAAGGAAATCCAAAATGCAGGCAGGCAAAAATATAAGGATTGGGAATTCAATGTAATGGTTCTTAGTCATCTCCCAGAGTTCTTTCGCTGGGCGTAGCTGGTTCAGTTCATTACTGCTCCATTGGAACTGATTTGGTTGATCTCATTGCTGCAGATGGCCAGGTCCATCAGAATTGATCATCATATAGTACTGTTGTTGAAGTATATAATGATCTCCTGGCCCTGCTCGTTTCACTCAGCATCAGTTCGTGTAAATCTCTCCAGGCCTTTCTGAAATCGTCTTGTTGATCATTTCTTACCAAACAATAATATTCCATGATATTCATATACCACAATTTATTCAGCCATTCTCCAATTGATGGGCATCTACTCAGTTTCCAGTTTCTGGCCACTATCAAAAGGGCTGCCACAAACATTCTTGCACATACAGGTCCCTTTCCCTTCTTTATGATCTCTTTGGGATATAAGCCCAGTAGCAACACTGTTGGATCAAAGGGTATGCATAGTTTGATAATTTTTTGAGCATAGTTCCAAATTGCTCTCCAGAATGGTTGGATGTTTTCACAATTTCACCAACAATGTATTTGTGTTCCTGTTTTCCCACATTCCCTCCAACATTCCGCATTATTTTTCCCTGTCATTTTAGCCAGTCTGACAGGTGTGTAGTGGCATCTCAGAGTTGTCTTAATTTGCATTTCTCTGATTAATAATGACTTGGAGCATCTTTTCATATGGCTAGAAATAGTTTCAATTTCTTCATCTGAAAATTGTCTGTTCATATCCTTTGATCATTTATCAATTAGAGAATGGCTTGATTTCTTATATATTAGAGTCAATTCTCTATATATTTTGGAAATGAGCCCTTTATCAGAACCTTTGACTATAAAACTATTTTCCCAGTTTATTGCTTCCCTTCTAATCTTGTCTGTATTAGTTTTGTTTGTACAAAAACTTTTCCGTTTGATATAATCAAAATTTTCTATTTTGTGATCAGTAATGATTTCTAGTTCTTCTTTGGTCATAAATTCCTTCCTCTTCCACAGGTCTGAGAGATAAACTATCCTGTGTTCCTCTAATTTATTTATAGTCTCAATCTTTATGTTTAGGTCATGAACCCATTTTGACCTTATCTTGGTGTACAGTGTTAAGTGTGGGTTGATGCCTAGTTTCTAATTTGCAGATCTTTCATTCCCATCTGTGACTGACTATTTTAGGGATCTTGCCTTTCTAAAGGAACACTAGCTGAAACCTTTCTGGAATATAAACTAAAAGGGTATGGCCAAATTAATGTTGTTCTGAGTTGGAGATAGTGATCCAACTGAAGAGATTCAACTCTGGTTGAATCCAGAAACTGGAGAAACAAAAATTCTCTATATTCTCCTGTCCATTGAAAAGATAAATAATGACTATTAGTGCCAACTGACACCAGTGGGGGAATAAAAAGAAATGTCCAAGGAGACCAGTAGGGAATACAGCAAATCTATAGTAAAAATTGTATGTGATGGAATCCAGCTAGGCATAGTCCCAAAGGGAGTAGTAAAATAATATCATTAGGAGATATAATATACTTATAGCTTTGGGAGTATGAACTGCTCCTCCATTTGTGTGTCTTGGCAATATAGTTTTCCTATGAGCATGTATTTTCAGATGTATACCCTAGTTCCACATTCTTACATGTGTACTCTTTCTATATTTGTCTCATTCTATGTGTACATTGATAATGTATGTATTTCTTAGAAAGTGTGTTCTGAGTTTGAGAAAACTCAGATGATTACTTTTATTACTATGTTGTTTCATTAATTACATGGTTTGAGTAGATGCTGATCCATAAAGAAAATTGATTGAAGTAGTCATGTCTTGAGGATCCACAGTGTGACTTCAGAGATTCCCCCACATACTATATAGGGATTGGATTATGGAAAGTATGATGACAAGGTGATCTCAGGAAAGATACAGTATTGTACCAATATTCTATAATATGGAGGCAATATTGTGATAAGAATATTTAAAGATAAGGGAGGATTATAATTATTACTAGTGTATAAATATCACCTCTAGAATCAAACAAAAAAAAAAAACTCCCTCTTTTTGGCATTCAAAGACCTTCATAATCTGGCTCCTTTCTACTTTTCCAAATTTCTTACAATTTACCTAATTCCTGTATCCTCTTTACTTTCTTGCTGTTACTTGAACAAGATGCTTTATCTGGAATGCTTTCCTTCCTTGTCCTGGCTTCCCTTGCTTCTTTCAAGTCCCAGGTAAAAATCACATCACTCTACAAGAAGCTTTTCCTAATCTCTCTTAATTCTAGTATTTTTCTTTGATTTATCTTCAATATATCATATATATATATATATATATAGTTTCTACCTATTAGGTTGTGAACTCCTTAACTCCTTGAGAAATTATCCTTTTTTTTTTTTTTTTTAATTCCCATTGCTTACTTAGCACAGGACCTGGAAAAGTAATAGGCATTGAGTACGTATTTATTAACTGACTGACTGAACGTATATATGATACTTGAAATTCCATTGCCATTGGGCAGATTTAGTTTAGCAGTGAGAGAGAAACTGATTCAGAAAATCCTTGAGAATACAGAGATCAGCACATAAAATGTGTGGGTAATCTGAAGTCTTCCTTTACTTGCACCTTATGTTCTCTTGGTGTATTAACTATCCCCATGGGGCAGGCAAGTAGTGCCTATGGGGAGAAATAGTGGTAAGTATAAGGTGTCTGCATTTTTTCTTTACTCACTCCTTTCAGATTATCTCCATTCCTGGATGTGCTTGTGGTTTGATTCTGATTAGCAGTCAGTTTAGGAGAAGGGAAAGTCTGGGTTAATTGATATTTATCAGTCAACCTGAACTAGTTCCCCTTATAACGAATATTTGAGAGTCCCAAACATGGAGTTTTCTCTTTTGGCATTGAAGTTGGTCTCTTGAAATAACAACATTAATACTGATAATAATTATAGTAATAATGACATCTTATATTTCATAAATTTTATGCTTTCAAAAGGATTTTATTTTTAATAAGATCAATCTCAAGCACTATTTTTGCCATGAAATTCTTCCTGATTCCTACTGCTAAAGCAATCTCTTCTTCAAATTGTTTTTGGGCACTATGTCTGATTCTCCCATTTGTCATTGTTGTATCACATGAATTTGTGTATATGTCATATGTCTTTAGTCTGTAAACTCCTTGAAGGTAAGAACTAACTCTCCTTTCATTTTTGTATCTCTTTTGTTGTTTTATCAGATGTCATGGTCAATAAATTCCTTACCAAATTGTCAATATACTATTAATGAGCCACATAGAATATGCACCTATGGATGAGTTTATGATATGTGTTTATGGAAGCATAACCATTGACGATATCACAAATCCATTTCAGGGTACTATGTGCAATAAATGATTAATCAATATTTGTTGGACTGAAAAACAATCAGATGAAGTAGGAAATTCTGGTGTTATATTCACTTTATGAGTGAGGAAACTGGGGATTAAAAAGTTGTGATTTACCTGCAATAATGTAACTAATAAATATGAATACATATTTCCTTGCAAAACTGTAACTAATTAACGTGCATGCATGTATCCTTGCAGGCAAACCAATGCTCTCTCCAGAACTGGTAATAGCAGTGTAGAAGCAAAATGACTGAGCAAGTATGCTGATAGATTAGGCTCAAATAAAATAAGAGGTAGAATAAGTTTAGGGAAATTTGAATATAATTTTATATTAGGGAGATTGAATGAACAATACATTTCAATGAATGATTTAAAAAAAATAAATATATATTACAATCCCAGAAAAGTCTACCCTTAAAGACATATAGATACAGGACGAGAAAAATTGACTGGCTTGCCTTCAAAAAAGTATAAAATTCCTTTAATATCCCCAAATTTCTTTAAGAAAAAAATTGTTTTTAAAAGACAGAATTTTATGGGTTTTGCAGTATGGCTGCAAGACATGGCAATACAGAGGACAAAGAAGCAACAAGCTTCATACTATAACCAACATTAAATGTTAAAAAACAGAAGCAAAATATGTCATCAGTGAAATATATGATGGAGAAAGAGGAGAGAGTAAGCATATATATGGTACCTACTACATTCTAGGCACTGTATCTTAAAACATTTTACAAATATTAATCTTGAGTTCATACAGTACCTTCCAGGTTTTTCTGAGAACATTTTGCTTAATGGTTCCCATAGAGCAACAATATCCCACAGTTTATTCAGCTATTCTCCAACTGATGAGTGTCCCCTCAATTTTTAATTCTTTGCACTGAGAAGGGAGCTTCTATAAATGTTTTTGGATATATAGGTCCTTTTCATTTTTTAAAAAATCTCTTTTGAACTTCATACTTAGTAGTGGTATTGTTGGATCAAAGGATATGCATGATTTTATAGTTCTTTGAATATAACATATCTTCTGATCATTTGTTAATTGAAAAATGGCTTTTTAAAAGTAAATTTAACTCAATTCCTTAAACAGTTGAGATATAAGGCTTTCATCAGAAAAACTTGCTTCAAAATTATTTACCCAATTATTATGGATAACTGTATTCCACCCCTTGCCCCAGTTGGTTATTCTATTCTCTCTTCTTTTACCTAACCCTTCTCAAAAATATTTTGCTACTGACCACCCTTTCCATCAATATGCCCTCTCTTCTATTACCCTTTTTCATTCTCATATTTAATTCCCCTCCTACTTTCCTGCAAGGGAAGGTAGCTTTATATGCCCATATTGAGTGTGTATGTTATTTTCTCTTTGAGTCAATTCTGATGACAGTAAGGTTCACTCACTCCCCCTCTCCCTCTCTCTTTCCTCCTCCATTGAAAAAGCTTTTTCTTGCCTCTTTTATGGAAGATAAGTTATGCCATTCCACCAGTCTCTTTCCCATTCTCCCAATACATTCCTCTTTTACCCCTTAATTTTATTTTTTTAAGCTATTAATCCTTCATATTCTACTCACACTTCATCCTCTGTTTTTATATACTCCTTCTAACTGCCATAATAATGAGAAAGTTCTAATGAGTTACAAGTATCATCCTCCCATATAGCAATGTAAAACAGATAAACTTTATTAAGTCCTTTATGATATCTCTTTACTGATTACCTCCTTATGCTTCTCCTGAGTCTTGTATTTGAAAATCAAATCTATCTCTCTCTTATGTTTTGAGTCCTGCACCTTACTTCCTGGCATGTACACTCTGATCTAATGAGAATAGCTATTCTGCTAACAAGACATGCTATCTTTTACTTATGGTCTTTTTCTCTGCATGTCACCTCTATCTGGAATATTCTTCCTCCTCTATTTTATTTACTGATCTCTCTAGCTTACTCTAGTATTTCATCTAAAAATCTCACTTTTTATTGTAAGCTTTCAATAGGAACTCTTAATTCTACTATTTTCCCTCTGTTGATTATTTCCCATTTATCTATAAATTGCTTAGTTTGTATGTATGTTTTCCTGTTCCTTCACCCATTAGAATGTAATCTCCTTGAGAGCAGGAACTATGTCTTGAACCATTGTGTATCCCATAGGACTGTGCTCAGCACATTGTAAGCCCTTATTCCCTTTTTTAATTGATTATTATTATTATTAGTGATAAATATCAATATAATGCTGTATAGTATTCTTATGTAGCAAAGGTCAAGGAGAAAAAAAAAGCATTAGATCGTATATAGAGTAGAAACATGTTAGTCCCTGTCTTCAGTGTATTAATGACATCTTGAGGAATCCAGCTTTTCCAAGAGTAGTCATGAAACAGGAATTGAAATGAGAAGTTAGAGGCACAAATGCACTGACTTGCTGGAATTACTGCATACTCCAAGGCTATTCTGCAGTAATTCAATAATGTGCAGTTATAAGTATAAGGAAGAAAAAGAAACGATCTCTGGCTTCTCATTCTTAGTGCTCCTGGGTTCTGAACTTGTGTGTAAGTTCTCTGTTTCTCTTTTGCTTCTTAAGATATGTTTTTGAATTGGATCTATCAGTATTAGAAAATCTCAGTGTAAAAACTCCAAAATATCATAACATTTGAAAGTTGGGAGGCATCTCAGTAATTGTTATGGGCCAGTACTTGAAACAAAGCATTCTTACAAGGTACTAAGTCAGTGGAATTGATAGAGACAATAGTTATCTAATTCAGCATGGTTCAGTATGATTGATTTAATCCTACAAGGAGATATTATGGACCAGAACTTTAAACAAGGTACTAAGTGGAATTACTAAGTGGAATTGAGGAGACAGTGGTTAAATCTAGTTTAGCATTGATTTAATCCTACAATAAATAATGGTTTCCTACTGATATAATGATTGATGTATACTCAATGTGGAATATATGAACTAGAAGCTCTCAGGGCTAAAAAAGAGATAAGCGCACTAGAAGCTCTCAGAGACTGAGACCGATTCATTCCATCTTCCAACCTTGCTGTGGCTGGAGGCTGAAGCACAAAACCCTTAGATATGGAGAGAAGTTGGCAGAGGCAGAGAAAGGAAAGGACTAGTGGCAGGAGCTCAAGCTAAGGAACCAAGGAGAGAAATAGGCCTCTAAGAAAACTAGTGACATAAGACTTTGAAAGAAACAAATAAGGATTTGGACTTTAACCCCTGGCTACTCATGTGGTGATTACTGAACTGTGCTACCAGAGATCCCAAGAAAACCTCAACAGAGAACATTACATTTTAAAGAGAATATTACAAGTAACTACCTAGGCCTATTTATATACAAGAAGAAATCCTCACATTAACATACCCAACAAGGGGTTGTTAATTTTCTGTCTAAAGACCTTCAAGACAGAGGAAGTTATCACTTCTCCAGTAACCCTGTTGCACTTTTAGAGAGGTTTAACATTAGAAAATATTTTCAAGTTTTTGTACAAACAAAACTAATGCATACAAGATTAGAAGGGAAGCAATAAACTGGGAAAACATTTTTACAGTCAAAGGTTCTGATAAAGGCCTCATTTCCAAAATATATAGAGAATTGACTCTATAAGAAATCAAGCCATTCTCCAATTGATAAATGGTCAAAGGATATGAACAGACAATTCTCAGATGAAGAAATTGAAACTATTTGTAGCCATATGAAAAGATCCTCCAAGTCATTATTAATCAGAGAAATGCAAATTAAGACAACTCTGAGATACCACTACACACCTGGCAGACTGGCTAGAATGACTGGGAAAGATAATGCGAAATGTTGGAAGGGATATGGGAAAACAAGGACACTAATACATTGTTGGTGGAATTGTGAATACATCCAGCCATTCTGGAGAGTAGTTTGGAACTATGCTCAAAAAGTTATCAAACTGTGCATACCCTTTGATCCAGCAGTGCTACTACTGGGCTTATTCCCCAAAGAGATACTAAAGAAGGGAAAGGGACCTGTATGTGTCAAAATGTTTGTGGCAGCCCTGTTTGTAGTAGCTAGAAACTGGAAAATGAATGGATGCCCATCAATTGGAGAATGGTTGGGTAAATTGTGGTATATGAATGTTATGGAATATTATTGTTCTGTAAGAAATGACCAGCAGGATGAATACAGAAAGGCTTGGAGAGACTTACATGAACTTATGCTAAGTGAAATGACCAGAACCAGGAGATCATTATATATTTCAACGACAATATTGAATGAGGATGTATTCTGATGAAAGTTGATTTCTTCGACAAAGAGAAGATCTAACTCAATTTCAATTGATCAAGGATGTACAGAAGCAGCTACACCCAAAGAAAGAACACTGGGAAATGAATGTAAACTGCATTTTTGTTTTTCCTCCCAGGTTATTTTTACCTTCTGAATGCAATTCTTCCTGTGCAATAAGAGAAGTGTTTGGTTCTGCACACATATATTGTACCTAGGATATACTGTGACATATTTAACATGTATAGGACTGCTTGCCATCTGGGGAAGGGGGTGAAGGGAGGGAGGGGAAAAGTCGGAGTAGAAGTGAGTGCAAGGGATAATGTTGTAAAAAATTACCCTGGCATGGGTTCTGTCAATAAAAAGTTATAATTAAAAAAAAAAGAAAATATTTTCAGAACATCAAATTTAATTCCAGCTATTTGCAACAACTGCCCATTGTATCTAGATCTGCCATCTGCAGCTAAACAGAAAAGTCTAATCCTTCTTCCACATAAAGTCCTTCAAATACTTGAAATTATTATGTTTTTCCTCAAAATTCTTTTTCCTATTCCAACATTTATTTCATTTTCAATTCATGCAACAAAACAAGCATTTCTATAACACATTACAATAAAAAGATGATTATATGTGAAAGTGCAAATCTACCAGTGCAATTTGCTATTTTCTCCAATATACAATTATGTAAATTCCCTTTTATTTCCTTTTTTCTTCCTCTACCCTAGAGATGGCTAGCATTAGACACAAATAGGTATATCTGTATCTGCAGATATAGATATATAGATATACACATATATATGCAAAATTATTTTATACATATTTAGATGTATATAGATATATGCATATAGATGCAAATCTGCATTTAGAAAAGTACAGATAGTATATATGTCCTTTTTTTAAATGTGAATTTATAATAGTCAAAATGACTTGGATACTTAATATCACTCTTAAAACAATGCTACTGTATACAATATTTGCTTGAGTCTATTCACTTCACTCTTCATCATTTCATGCAAATCTTTCCATAGCTTTCTAGGATCACTAAACTCATCATTTTTTATAGCACAATAGTATTCTGTCACAGTTATTCACTTCAACTTGTTCAGCCATTTCCCCATTGATGGGAATCCCTGCAATGTTCAGTTTTTTTCTACTATGAAGAGAGTTGCTATAAACATTCCATTTATATTTAAAGTTATAATTACTATTTGTGAATTTCCTTCCATCTTGTTTTTACTATTTTCTTTCTTATCTTCTCTTTTTTACCCTATCCCTTTTATCTTATTTTGTCCTCTGCATCTCCATCTTAGTTTCCCCACTCTCTGAAAAGTCTCCCATCTCCACCTACCATTCCAAATACCAATGCAAATACCCCCTAAAAACTTGTCACCCACCCTGTCCTCTAGTTTTTTCACCTCTCTAAATATTCAGAAGACTTTTATATCCTTAAAGTTGTACACATTGTTTCCTCTTCAATGCAAATTAAAGTAATAGGTGGATAGACTAGATAGATAGATGATAGAGACAGACAGATAGATATAAAGATGTAGTTACAAATACAGACCTTTCTTTCAATTTTTTTTTCCCTTGAGGCATTTGGGGTTAAGTGACTTGCCGAAGGTCACACAGCTAGGAAGTGTTAAGTGTCTGAGACTAGATTTTAACTCAGGTGTTCTTGACTTCAAGGCTGGTGGCTCTATCCATTGCACCAACTAACTTCCCCCTCCCCCCAGCCTTTATTTCAAGTACTGATGAGTTTTAGGAATTCTAATAACACTTTCAGTAATACATGGATAGATTAGATAGATAGATGATACAGAAGCAGACAGATAGATATAAAGATGTTAGTTAGAAATACAGACAAATAACAAATAATTTTACTTTAATGAGTACTTTTTAATTAGTCTAATGTTTTCCTTTCATTTCTTTAGATCTTTTACGTTCAATTTTCCATTGAATTCTGATTATTTTTGTTATAAATATCTGATATTTTTTATTTCATCAGATGCCAGCTGTTGTTTTTATTTTTATTCAGGATTATGCTTAAATTTCTTGGGTAAGTTATTCTTTGATACAATCCCAGCTCTTTTGCTCTTTGAAATATAATATTTTAGTTCCTTCTAACCCATTCTCCTATTATAAAGAATGAAAGTCCTTTAGTATACTAGTTGTCCTCTTCTGGTGCTCTCCAACTTATCATTGCCCTTCCTAAACTACCAGCAAAAACTGAGCAGTTTTAGAAGACAAGACTTCAGATGTAGCCTGTAGCAGAGGAGAAAATGACCGTAGCTTTCACATTTCTGGCCTCCAACACCACCAAGCATACCCATCTGGTCCATATCTCCTCCCACATTAATCACATGTTCTTCAGGAACTTCAAGAACACCATGTGGATGAGTGTGTAGAATAATAAGTCCAACACACTCCTGACCATCAAAATAATGATATTTGAATGGGAGAAAGATATGTTTATCAAAATAAATGTCTGATGCAAAGGAATTCCCTTGCAAAAGACTATAATTCATCAATGACATGGATTGGACATCTCATGTTATCTCTATATTAATCTCTTTGAGGCAACTGACTAAAAGAGGTCTGGTCACTATACTTCTTCCAATTCCTGCCAACTCAAGGAGGGATGAAATGACCTTTCTGATGACTCATCTTTATTTTTAAGGTAAATATGATAATATTCCCATTGTAGAGCAAGCAGGTGGTAAATAGAGTACTGGGCCTAGAGTCATAAAGAACTGAGTTTAAATCTGGCCTCAGATACTTATTAGCTGTGTGACTCTGGGCAAGTCACTTAACTCTTTTTATTTTTCTTTCCTCATCTATAAAGTGAGCTGGAGAAGGCAAAAAAAGCTATTTCAGCTTTGCCAAGAAAATCCCAAATAAGGTTATGAAGAGTTAGACATGACTGAAATGACTGAACAACAACAAACAACACCTCCACTACAGTGACTCGTGGGTGTCAATGTCTCTATTCATAGAAAATGATGAAGTGTCTCCCTGAAAGGCAGTCTGTTATGGTAACCCCAGGGAATGCCTTGGATGACTTCTGAAAGAAGTGTCTAATCCTCCTCTGTAGTGATGTCTCATCAGAATAGAGCTATCACAGACTGATTCTAACTGGGAGGACAACCTGGGGTCACTTCTCTTGGAACCTCTCCTTGACTTTTTTCTCCTTCCAATCTGCTATTCTCCTTCATCCAACAAAGACTGGTCTCTTGCCAAGGCTCAGAAAGAACAGGTTGTAGAAGAAAAAGAGGACCTAGGGATAGGTGGAGTGAGGAAGCTGAAAGGAGTGGCTCCTCCTATTCTCTTCTTCCCATTTTCTCAAAGGGGTCAAGATGACAGTACCTTCTCTAGTTCAGGGATTAATGAAGAGAGAATTATGTCATGTAAAGCATACATTCACCATCTACCCATTGATCTCCTTTTACTAGACTACTTCTGAAGGAGACTTAAAAAAAAGTTCATATACCAACTTTCCTAGACTATCTCAAGAGCTCATTAGTTTTTTCTCTATCGTGCTTCTTTAGCCTTCTCTCTTCCTCTCTATGTCTATCTCTGTTCCTGACTTTCTTCCTCTTTGTTGGTCTCTACTTCTGTTTCTCTCTTTCTCACTCTATTTTTTATATTTGTTTCTCTTCGTATCTGAATATCTGTGTCCGTTTCTCTCTTTTTGAATCTCTCTGCTTCTCTTTCTCTTTCTCTTCATCTCCTCTTTTCTCTAGTGTCTTGGCTTCCCTTTCTGTCATTATTGCTATTCTTGAGTTGTTTCATTCATGTTGAAATTTTCATGACCTCATTCAGGGTTTTCTTGGCAAAGATATTGAAGTGGTTTGTCATTTATTTCTCCAGTTTACTTTATAGGTGGGGAAACTGAGGCAAACAGGGTTAAGTGACTTTATCTCTAGTAAGTTTCTGAGATTTGAACTTAGATGCTCCTGATTCCACAGCAGGTGTCCTATCTACTGCCCCACATCTCCTCCTTCCAAAAACAAAACAATATATACACGTGTTTGGTATGGCTTGCTTTGCCAGGACATCATCTTTACATTGCTAGTTCTATATACCCCTCCTATCTCCCTCCTAGCTGCCCTGAACCAATGAAAGTTAACTTGTATTCTTCTTCTGGTAAAGAAGCAGTTGAATGAGAAAGATGAATAATTAAATAAGTACATAAATGAATGAATGATTAAAGAAGGTTGAGCTAGATCATCCTTTACATCTATATGATCTATAGTTTGTTAAAGGTCACCCAGCAAGAGACCACATCTTTTCATTCCCAGTTCAATAAGTTTTTAACTCTATTATGTCCCTAGTGCAGAAGAGAGAAGGCAAGCCTTGGATATAGAAAACAGAATATAGGTCCTGCCTCTTATACATATAATCTATATAATTTATTAGGGGGTAGGCATTTAATACTTCCCCAATGTCTTAGTCAGTCCTCTAAATCTTTAAATTCTAGAGAAGTCGCAAATTTGCTTGACTATATGAAGTTTCTATATTGAGAGTTCCCTACATTAATTAAATCATAAGTCTAGAACTTACCTCCTCTCCCTTATGTTCTCCCATGATGCTTTGAGTAAAAAAAGGTCATAAAACTGAGAAGCATAACTTATACTGAATAAATCAGTTTTCTTTCTTCCATTCCCTTCAAATCTGAATCATACAGTGGCTGGTATTTTGCATGGTATTTTTAGTTAGGTCCAAGTGAAGTAGATGATTACTGAAACCCCTTTTAGAATACTGAAATTCTGTGATTTGTAGATGTGAGCTAGTACTCTGAGTGATTCCATGGACTCCTCTGACCCTGGAGTATTCCTTAGATCTTACAAGGAGTTCCCTATCATCTCTATTTTGAGAAAATATCCCTATCTAAGTATCTGAGTTCTGAGCCACCATCCTTCCCAAGGGTATTGTCAACATCTTCATGCCTTGTGCTGCTGATATGTCTAGGAAAAAAAAGGTACCCGTCACTGTGAACTGGTCCCTGCAGCCTAAAGGCTTGATCATGGTTCCTTGGGAACAGTAAAAGCTGTTTTTAGAATAAAATCTGTCAAAGCCATCAAGTTATTGGGCTGACAGCAGCGCTAACTTCTGTGAGCCTCCATCTGGAAATCAGGCAGTTACAGATGGGAAAATGCTCTGTAACCTTGAAGATGGGAATAAGGAAGCTCTCAAAATTGTGATAGTGAGTCCCCTAATAGAGTGACAGAGATGTTTCCAGATCAGAGAGCATTTGTGATGGCATTCTGTTTACATAGTTATAACACCTGACTGTTTTCTTTTTGTTTTATTTTAAAGGTGGGGAAGTTAGGCTGTAAATGCATCTTGACTGTATGAAGCATGGGCCCCAATAAATGACTGCCTGTAAAAAGATTTTTGCCCAGACATCTTCAAACTAACTCCTATTATTCACTGTACTCTACCCTCCTGTCTACCCTGCTTTTTTTGTTATGAAAGTTCTTGTTTTATTCTATAAATTAAAAATAAAAAGATATGAAGTTTTTTTTTATTTTCAAAATATATACATGGATAATTTGACAACATTGACCCTTGCATAGCCTTGTGTTTCAGATTTTCTCCTCCTTCCCCCACTACCTCCCTTAGATAGCAAGCAATCCAATATATGTTAAACATGTTAAAATATATGTTAAATCTAATACGTATAAACATATATGTAATGGGCTGAAACTGAGTAGATGCACTTGGACAGCAGAGCACTTAAAGCTAATTACTTATTGGACAATACTCTATTAGCATATGCTTGGGAAATGGCCTGTCCCACTATCCTATGCTGGCTCAATAATTGGTGTATATAGAGAATTGTAGGAAGGACTAGAGGGTGGAGTAAGACCAGCGAGGGTCATTTCTGGGTGGGAGACGAAAAAGGAAGATCGAGGAGATTCTGCTTCCTTCCAATTCAATCATACCTCTAAAGACCAAGAATAAAGATCAAGCAAGGACTTTTGCTTATCCTGACTTTGGCTGATTCTCAGGTATCCAGGGTGCTAATGTGGTCATCACACATATTTATATAATTCTCTTGCTACACAAGAAAAATCAGCTCAAAAAAAGAAAGTAAATAAGTAAGAAAACAAAATGCAAGCAAACAACAAGAAAAAAAGAGGTAGAATGTTATGTTGTGATCCATATTCAGTTCTCACAGTCTCTCTCTGGGTGTACATGGCTCTCTTTATCACAAGGTCATTGGGACTGGCATTAGTCATTTCATTGTTGGAAAGAGTCATGTCCATCAGAATTGATCATCATATAATCTTCTTGTTGTCATGTACAAATCATCTTCTGGTTCTGCTCATTTTACTTAGCATCAGTTCATGCAAGTCTCTCCAGGCCTCTCTAAAATCATCCTCTTGATCATTTTTTATACAACAATATTCCATAACATTCATATACCATAATTCATTAGTAGCTGTGTGCCCCTGGGCAAGTCACTTAACCCTATTTGCCTCAGTTTCCACATCTGAAAAATGAGCTGGAGAAAAAAATGGCAAGCCACTCCAATATATCTTTGCCAAGAAAACTCCAAATGTGGTCACAGTTAGACATGACCACAATGATTGAACAACAACAAAAAAATCAAATTAACTTTTTTTTTTTTGCTCTCATTTCCTGCTTCTAACTCATATTATGCTTACAATCCTCCAGATCCTCTACATCTGATTTGCAAACTCTTAACTATCTGTGCCTCCTACAGCCTGTCCTTACAGAGGTGACTTGTTTTTAACCCAACCATGGTTCTATTAAAAGGAAAATTCTATATTCAGGTTTTTGCCCTGATTAAAGAGGCAGAACTGAGGAAAGAGAAAGTTAAAAAAGAATTTATTAATACCAAGAGAGAAAAAAAAAAGCATTGTTGGGCTGATAAACTGTACCAACCAGATTCAAAGGGTGACCTGCTTTTTTATAGATAATAGGAAGTGTCTTTTGTATAAAGGCTAAGGCATTTTGATTGGATTATACAATTCTGAAGAGGTGGAATTAGTGCTGCTTCAGTTCTCTCCCAACTATTTTGGTTGGCCTCTGTTTGAGAAGATGGGCTAGTAAGCATAAATGGCTTCCATGTACTCATTTTGAGGAGAGGAAATTAACTCTAAAGAAAGATCATCACATGGGTATTAGGTGGCTCATGGATACAGGGCTGGGCCTGGGGTCAGGAAAACTCATCTTCTTGAGTTCAAATCTGACCTCAGATACTAACTAGCTGTGTGACTCTGGTCAAGTCACTTAACTCTGTTTGTTACAATTTCCTTATTTCTAAAATGAACTGGAGAAGGAAATAGCACTCTTTTTGCCAAAAAAAAAAAAAAAAAAAATCAAATAGAGTTGGACACAACTGAATAACAGATACCATTAGAGCACATGCAAAACTCTCTCTGTAGCACTGCCTTCCCCTACAGGCTATCTGCAGTAGTCAAAGATAAACAAGGTTAAAACATGGAGTCACTTCAGAATGATTTTACATTAGTGGTTGATTTTACACAGTCATGCTTACTTCTATAAAATGCTGTCCTCTTAAGTTCAACTAAAGGGCTGAATCTCTGAGCAGATGCATTTAAATTGATCATTTAAGGCTAATTACTTATTGGACAATATTTATTAGAATATGCTTAGAAAATGGCCGGTCCCACTACTCTGTGCTGGCTTGATCTTTTGGTATATGGAGAGTTTTGGAGGAGGGATTAGAGGGTGGAGTAAGACAAGCCAGGTGACTCCTGGCTGAAAGAGGAAGACGAGAGGTGTGGAGATTCCTATGTCTCATCCTCTGATTTTGACCAAGAATAAAGACCAAGGATTTTTGCTTATCCTGACTCCAGCTGACTCTAAAGTATCCAGGGTGGTAACTCAGTCCCCACAACCTTAGACTTCTAGACAATTATGGTCTGTTTATTTGTTTTGAGAGGGGTTGGGTTTCTAGTCTAATCTATCAATCCCTTTGAGTTTTGTGTCTAGGCTCTCCAGTTTACTGATTGTGTGATTGAATGGTGTCTCTTAACCTCTGTAATCCATTGATTTCTCACTTGTAAACTGGCAATATCAAGTCTCACTCTATGTCATAGGGATGCTATGAGTAGCACATGAGATAATAAACAGAAAATGCTTCATGACCATATGGTTCTGTGCTCTTTGGGCTCAAGAACTATATCTTGTTTGATGTTTTTATCCCTATCATCTATCAGAGTACTGTAAATCATTTGTTAAATTGAATGAAACATGGACTTTGGATATTACCAAAAGGATTCTGGAAATATCATTAAACAAGTCTTTATTAAGTCCTTATTATGTGCCAGGAACTATGCTAAAATACAAAGGGTAGTACCTGCCCTTAGGGAACTTAAATTCTAATGATGGGAATATTGTGTATATCCCAAAATACTACAAGTTATACACACACACACACACACACACACACACACAGAAAGAGAGAAAGAGCACAAATAGAATTTCAGATTGAAAGGCTCTAGCATCTGGAGAAACCAAGGAAGACCCCTTGCAAAAGGTAGAATTTGAGCTGTCTTGAACTAAGATATGGAAAGATTTTGAAAATTTTAAACATGGAAAAATTGTAAGTTATGATTATTTTTCTTATTATATAAGCATTATATTCTGATTTAACCAAGAAAAGAGAAAAATAATATTCCCCACACACCCCAGATAATTTTTTTTCTTTTTTTTTTTTTTTGGTAGTGGTGGGTTGAGGCAATTGGGGTTAAGTGACTTCCCCAGGGTCACACAGCTAGGAAGTGTTAAGCATCTGAGGTCAGATTTGAACCCAGGTCCTCCTGACTTCAGGGCTGGTATTCTATCCACTGCACCACCTAGCTGCCCCTAAATGTTTTGTTTTTTTTTAATTTTAGTAAGTTTATTTTTAATACATATTGTTTTATGAATCATGTTGGGAGAGAAAGATCAGAGCAAAAAAGCAAAGCAAAAAAAAAAAAAAAAACCAAAAACCGGGAGAAACAACAACAAAAAAAAACCAGAAAAAAAGTGAAAATAGCATATGTTGATTTACATTTAGTCTTCTCTGATCTTTTTCTGAATGCAACTGGCATTTTTGGTCCAAAAACTATTGGGATTGCTTCAGATCACTGAACTGCTGAGGAGAACCAAGCCTTTAATAGTTGATCATCACACATTCTTGTTGTTATTGTGTACAATGTATTCCTGATTCTGCTTGTTTTGTTTAGCAGGAGTTCATGTAAATCTTTCCAGGCTTTTCTATAATCAGTTTGTTCATCATTTTTTACAGAATAATAATATTTCATTATCTTCATGTACTACAGCTTGTTCAGCCATTCCCCAATTGATGGGCATTTCCTTATTTTCCAGTTCTTTGCTAACACAAAAAGAGCTGCTACAAACATTTTTGCATATGTGTGTGCTTCTCCCTCCTTTATGATTTCCATGGAATTCAGACCCAATAATGGCACTGCTGGATCAAAGGGTATGCGGATAGCCCTTTGGGCATAGTTCCAAATTGCTCTCCAGAATGATTGGATCTGTTCACAACTGCACCAACAATGCATTAGTGACCCAGTTTTCCCACATCCCCTCCAACATTTATCATTATCTTTTCCTATCATCTTAACCAATCTGAGAGGTGTGAGGTAGCTGATGTATTAATAAAAATTTTTTTTTAAATTACCATATAGTGTTTCAAGTTTCACAAAATCCAACTAAATAAAAATAATAATATCATTTTCAGAAAATCTAAATTTTCAGAGAATGTTAGTTTTGGAAAAGAATTGAGTCCATCACTGATACATTGTTGGTGGAATTGTGAATGAATCCAACCATTCTGGAGAGCAGTTTGGAACTATGCTCAAAAAGTTATCTAACTGTGCACACCCTTTGATCCAGCAGTGTCTCTGCTGGGCTTATATCCCAAAGAGATCTTAAAGGAGGAGAAAGGAACCTGTATGTGCAAAAATAGTTGTGGCAGCCCTTTTTGTAGTGGCTAGAAATTGGAAATTGAATGGATGTCTATCAATTGAAGAATGGTTGAATAAATTGTGGTATATGAATGTTATGGAATATTATTGTTCTATAAGAAATGATCAGCAGGATGATTTCAGAGAGGCCTGGAGAGACTTACATGAACTGATGCTAAATGAAATGAGCAGGACCAGGAGATCATTATATTCTTCAACAACAATACTTATATGATGATCAGTTCTGATGGGCATGCTCTTTTCAGCAATTAGAGGAACCAAATAAGTTCCAATTGTTTAGTAATGAAGAGAACCAGCTACACCCAGTGAAAGAACTATGAGAAATGAGAGTGGACCACAAAATAGCATTTCCATTTTTTCTGTTGTTGTTCAATTGCATTTTTGTTTTCCTTTTCAGATTATTTTTACTTTCATTCTAAATCTAATTTCTAATTTTTTTGTGTACAGCAAAATAACTGTATATTTATACATATATATATATATGTGTGTGTGGGTGTGTACATATATTGCATTTAACATATACTTTAACATATTTAAGATGTATTAGACTACTTTTCATCTAGGGGAAGGGGTGGGGAGAAGGAGGGGAAAAGTTGGAACAGAAGGTTTTGCAAGGATCATTGTTGAAAAATTACCCATGCATATGTTTTATAAATAATAAGCTAATAAAAAAAGAATTGAGTCCACATAGTTTAACTTGTACCTGAATAGGAGTCACTTGGCAAATATCTCAAGTGTATCCTCACAGTGTATCCTGGCAAAGATTCATACAGCTTTTGTGTGACGATCATCCCCATTGAGCAGTAAGCTACTAGCTCCCAAAGTAGCCCATTGTGATTTAGGATAGTTCTCACTGTTAGGAAAATTTGTCATTCTATCAAGTCTAAATTTGCCTCTATGCCACATTGGTCTCTGTATAGTTCCCCAGGCTTTTTCTCTGTAGAATAGTCATTTTTTATTCTAAGAATTTCATTTCTGATAGTCTCTCATTTTTCTTGGACTGCTTCTCCTCTAGAATTTTAATCCATCTATTATTATACTATCTATCCTTCCTCTGAACCTGGGGAGATTTACTCTTCTAACTTTTGAGATGAATTAACAGAAAATGACTAATCTTTCTTTTCTTTTATTAGAAAATCTAAGATGGAGTGGCTACTTCTCTCCAAGGTTCTCATCATGACAATTTCAGCAAATATTTCCTTTTTGTTAATGGAATCAGATCAAGAACAAAATCATCTCTTATTGGTTCTTTTGAGAGATGAAATTGTCCTTAAGGCAAGTCAAGATACCATCAACAACTCTGCTTTTGATGGAGAAAAAAAGAGCTCACATATATCTGGATACTGAAGTTCCAAGTCACTAGATTACAAGAGATTAGATAAAGCATTTATTAAGTGCTTTCTATATGCAAGGCCCTGTGCCTAGAGGTGAGAAGATAAATTCAAACAAAAAAATAAAAGACATCTCTGGTCATCAAGGGGCTTATATTGTGTTAAAGGAAGACAACACATAAAAGAGAGCTGGAGTTGGGGGGAGTTGAGGGAGTAGAAGGAAGATAGAAAATAAACTGGAGAATCAGCGATGAAATTGAAGTGAACATGGCTGGCATAAATATTTCCTCAAATAGAAAATCCCAGGAGGAATTTACTAATGGGAAGGGAAGGCCTGAGGGCTTGAGGGTAGTTTCAGTGATCATTGGGATGAATATGGACAAGTATTCTGAGAAATCCAAGGGTCTGAGCTGTGGCAGAAGTGGCCATGAGCTGGTATAAGTAATTTCTCAAATGACAGTTCCTAAGGAGGAATTCACCAAATGGAGGAGCTCCTTCTGTGTCAGGTATGTGATTTATTTTTTAAACTCTTATATACTCCCCTTTCTTTCTGTGTGGTTTGTAATATGCTCCAAGAATGATATTGTTTCTATTTCTGCTTTTTTTCATCTTTACTCAAAAAAATTCCAATATACTTCTCTGTCTGGTATCAGGATTGCCTTTAATGAATATGTATGAGTCTATCTCAAGATATATTTTTAACTTCTTTACTTCCCCACTCAACTTTTATCTATTCTAGTCCTTCTTCCCTTTCTTCTTTCTTTCTTTTTTTCCTCCCTACTTCCTTCCTTTTCTTCCCTCCCTTTCTCTTTCATTCTATTTCAAGTAAACTTAAATAACTTATCCAGGGTCACACAGCTAGTAAGTGAGACTGGATTTGAACTCAGGTCCTCCTAACTTCAGGGCCAGAGCTCGATATACTATACCCCCTAGATATCTTCTATTCTTTTTCTTTTGGATGAGGTTTATTCTTCAAGAGAATCTAATCATGTTTCTTATTCTACAATATTTATGAGTTCAAATCGCATAGTATCACAGAATCCTTTGGTTTATAAGGGATTTCAAAGATCATCAGATTTACCTCTACCTAAAGCAATGGACACTGCAACAGAGACACCAATCACCCAGGTTGTGCTAGTAACAAAGAACTGATGATCTAGCAGAGGAACTTAATTCTTTTTTTCGATAGTTCCAAATGGTCAATTTCTCCTTCCCTTCTTTATTTTAAATCAAATCTCTAAATTAAGGCCACTTACAGACAAACATAGGGAGAATGAAAGAAATTTATTTCCCTGGACCCCTTTTCTCTCATGTTTTTTTTTTTTTTTTTTTTTTTGCTTTTTAGTGTAATAAATATGGTGTGAATGTCAATTAAACATATAGCAAGCATGTATTAAACACCTGCATTGTTTTAAGTATTGAATGTATAAAGACAAACATAAAATAGCACCTATAGGTAAAACTTTCTTAAGAGTTGGCTCTAACTCCTGTTTATACCATCTAGGAGCTATATTATCTTGAGTAAGTCACTTTCTTTTTCTGAAACTGTTTCCTAACCTGCCTAACTGAACTGACATTACTTATTTTACCCACCCAACAGGATGGTTTTGAAAGTAAAATTTGACCACTAAAGCAAAAGTACTTGAAAGATGTTAAAATGCTCCATAAAATAGTGGAGGCCCTCAATAGATAGAGCACTGACCTTGGAATTAGGAAAATTTGAATTCAAAGCCAGCCCCAGATACCTATTAATTATATGACTCTGGGAAAGTTACTTAACCTCTGTTTGTCAGTTTCTTAATATGTAAAATGAGATAATAATAGCATCCATCTCATAGAGTTATTATGAGAAATTTTGTTGGCATTTGTTGCAGTTCCTATTGGCACATAAAATTTTAGGAAATTATATGCTTTTTTAATAGAGCCTAAGAGTAATTTAGTTGTATTACTTTTGTATTATTATATACTTTGCTATTTTGTTCTGATTAAATACTTTGCTATTTCATTCATGCTTTCTCCCTAACCTTTTGTTGAAATGAATGGGAATACAAGCTACTTATACCACACATGGCCTCTTTTTCTCCTCTGAGATTCTATAATGCTGTGAAATAGTGAGTGCCAGAATTACTTTCCTTTAAACTACCATTCATTGCTTCTTGTTTTGCTCTCAGAGGCCAAGAAAAAATATATCCAATTTCACAGATGAAAACCTTCCCCCATACCTCCTATTTTCTCTTCTCTGGACTCATTTTGTCCTTATTCTTCACCTAACACTTAAATGAGTTCCTGTTTGCCCTTCTCTAGTTCATATCAAGTTCATCAGCAGCTTTGGTAAAATATATACTGGCCAGGAAAGGAAGAACTAATACAAAAAAGAAAAAAAATGTGATAGTGGAAGGCTGCTAATATTGGATCTTTATAGTCATATGATTTCAAGGGGAAAAAATGTATATATCTGAAGAGGTTTAGAAGTTTCTGAGCTTCTAGCTCCTATTCTGGGGAATAGGAACTTTTTGAAGGGGGTATTGATTAAGATTAAATGGTAAAACAGTACTGAAATACAATTTACACCTACCAGGTTGGTCTAAATGTAGAAGGGAGAAATGACAAATGTTGGAGAGGATGTTGAAAAATTGGGACATTTATTGTAGATAGAAATGGAAATGACCTAAGCAATCTGTAATTATACTCCCCAAATTATTAAACTACCTATATGTTTTCACCCAGAAATATCCTTATGTGGTCTATTTTCAAAGATGATTATTGAAAAGGGAAAGAACCTATATCTTCTATAATTTTTATAGCATCTCCCTTTGGGGTGGAAAAGAACTGGAAATTGCAAGAATGCCCATCAATTGGGGAATGGGTAAACAAGTTGTGGTATATGATTGTGATGGAATAAGAAATTACTAGTTCAATGATCTTAGGAAAAAAATGGAAAGACTTGGACAAAATAATGAAAAAAAAAAGAAATGAGAAGAGAATATTGTAATAGCACTTTTTAGATTAAATATGTACAATTCTTTTAAACATATTTCTATGTTTGTCATGTTGTGGAAGAAAAATCAGACCAAAGAGGAATAAAGATGAGAAAGAAAAAAAAAAGCAAGCAAGCAAACAACAATAGGTAAAAATATTATATTGTGATTGTGATCCACATTCAGTCTTCATTATTCTTTGAATGCAAATGACATTTTTATCCGAAGTTTATTGGAATTGCTTTGAATTACTTCATTGTATAAAAGAGCGATGTCCATCACAGTTGATCATCATATAACTTTTTGTTACTTGCATAATGTTCTTTTGGCTCTGCTTACTTCACTCAGCATCAGTTCATTTAAGTCTTTCCAAATTTTTCTGAAATCAGACTGTTCATCATTTCTTATAGAACAATAATATACCATTACATGTGTATACCATTACTTATTCAACCATTCCCCAACTGATGGGTATCCACTCAATTTCCAGTTCCTTTCCACTACAAAAAGGGCTGTTATAAACAGTTTTGTGCATGTGGATCCTTTTCCCTTTTTTAATGATGTCTTTGGGATATAGACCCAGTAGAGACTCTGCTGGATAAAGAATATGCAGAATTTTATAGCCCCTTTGGCATAGTGCCAAATTGCTCTTCAGAATGGAAGGCTCATTTCACAACTTCACCAACAATGCATTAGTGTGCCAATTTTCCCACATTCCCTCTAACATTTATTATTATATTTTACACTCATTTTAGTCATTTTAAGAGATTAAGAGCTATATTAATAGCAATAATAGTTTTTATAAAGCTTCTTATTTTCAAAACATATGCTTAATTTTCAACATTCATCCTTGCAAAACCTTATGTTCCAATTTTTTTCTCTCTTCTCCATCCCTCCCCTAGACAGTAATAATCCAATATATGTTAAACATGTGCGATTCTTCTATACATATTTCCATGATTATCATGATGCATAACAAAAATCAGATCAAAAAAGAAAACAAAATGCAAGTAAATAACAACAACAAAAATTAAAATACTATGAGGTAATCTACATTCAGTCCCCACAGTCCTCTCTCTGGGTGCAGATGGCTCTCTTCATCACAAGACCATTAGAACTGGTCTGAATCACTTTGCTGTTGAAAAGACTCACATCCACCAGAATTGATATTGTATAATCTTCTTGTTACTGTGTATAGTGTTCTCTTGGTTCTACTCACTTTACTAAGCATCAGTTCATGTAAGTCTCTCCAAGCCTTTCTGAAATCATTTTGCTGATTGTTTCTTACAGAACAATATTTCATAATATTTATATACCATAACTTATTCAGTCATTCTCCAATTGAGCAATACTGTTTTAAGAATTACTTTAAGCCAATAAATTATTTTGTCTTTTATAAGTACTCAAATTAACTCTAAAGGACATGTGAAGATACTGTTCTGCATCCAGAGAAAGAACTGATAAATGGAAATATGTACAGAATAATTTTACATATATATGCATGTGTATATGCATTGTGTGTTCTATCTATCTATATTTCTGTCTAATAGTAGCTATCTCTAGATTGGGAGATTAATAAAAGAAAAAAGAAATTTACATGTAAACTAATATATTTGTTAGAAATAACAAGTTGTGCATAGTAGGTTTCTAGTTTCTTGTGTGATCATTCTTTTTATTCAACTATGTTATGCTTGTTTTACTATATAAATTAAAAAAAAATAAGAAAGAAAATGTACACTGATCACTGTAAACAATAATTGAATTATGCTATTAGTCCATCAGAGGACTACAGAACTGTCTGTTATTTCTCTTATACTGTACAGCTGCCTTCTCTAAATGTCACCTAAGATCATATTAGCATTAGCTTTTTTTGGCTGCCATATCATACTGTTGCCTCTTATTGAAGTTTCTGAATCCACAAGCACATCCAGGTCTTTTCCATTTTTTAAAAACATTATCCATCAATAATCTTTACTTATGTATTTCTTTTCTTTCCTTTCTTTTCTTTTTTTTTTTTGGCAAAAGGTAGTTTTATTAAAGATAAAAAGTTACAGACAAAATGAAGAGATACAATAGACACCAAGAATGGTAAATATGAAATAGATTTGGGAGAGCATGTAGTTAGCAAGGAAAGGGGTTCCCTGGTGGAACTCACAATTAGCCAAGAGAAAGCAAAGACTTCATGAAGTGGGAATATGCCATTAACTGACAGTCTAAATTCAGAGAGGAGTTTAGCATCCTAAAAGAGTTAGTTAACTATATGAATAAGAATGATTTTTATGCTTTTTAATGCAAGTATACGTATTCTTTTTAAAGTCATCATCTCATACTGAACCCATTGTTCTAGCCTTGCTATACTTTTGCATTCTGTTTTGGTCATACTATGTATTAGACATTCTTATCTTTGTCAACTTTATAAACATTCCAGTTTAGAAAGGATTCAGATAAACTGGAGCACATGCAGAGTGAAAGGACAAGAGTGATGAGGATGACTTGAAACTATAAGGATATGTTCAGGGAATTGGGAATTTTTGTCTTGGATAATAGAAAGCTTGAGAGAGACATGACAGAAATCAGCAAGTATATGAAAATCTGTTTTATCAAGAGATAACTATTATACTGCCATCTTTCCCTCATCTGGATAAATAAAAACACTAGTAATTATAATATAGGAAAATGCTTAATCTGGCAATAGATTAATTCTTGATGTTTGTACAGATGGATGTATGGTTTTATTCTGAGGGAGAGAGACAAAGGGAGAGTGACTTCTGACCCAACTAGAAGTGTACTTTCTGTAAATTATTTCATTAACCTATATTATTGCATGATATTACATTTAATTTAAATAAAACAATTTAGAACAAGTTTATCTAATGAACTTTTGACTATACTAATTGTGTATGGGTCATGCAAGACTAAATAAAGTGGTCAAATATATTTTTGGAGTCAGATGTTGCACATATGTATAGTCTTCATTTACTCTAGCTATCTCTTTCTATATTTCCTCCCTCATCCTCTAAATGAAAGGGCTTCTCTAGCTAGATGTTATCAATAAAAAATATGTAGCCATTGTCTTTTACTCCAACTAGTTTTCAAATTTTTTTGATACAATATGCATCATACTTAGTTTCTCTCTACTTTTATCATAACCAGTTTAAATCAGACTTTCATTACTTCTTGCATGGATTAATGTAATATCTTCCCAACTGATTTCCTAACCTCCAACCTCTTTCCTCTATAATCTATCATTCACATAGCTCCCAAATAGATATTCAAAAAGTATATAGGTCTTTTCTAGTCCTTTACTGAGTATGCATCATTTATTTCCTGTTGTATGTATGGTGTGTCTAGGGAGCACTAACAACTCTGGTGTGAGGGCTTATTAAGTCCTTTTTGGGGCTCATTCATATTTAGTGTCCTTCTGTCACTCAACTCTCACCTGTGGCTCCAAGAAACTGTCATGTGCAGTGCTCACATCCCAGTAAAAGCATCACATCAGATGAGCTAAACCAGTTGACAATATTCCATAGGACTCAAATCCATCAGTGAAGTAGATCACTGATCTAGACATGATATGTCTACCTTAAGTATGTGAAGACTTCCCTTGGCATAATGGGTGGATGAGAATTAATTTATTCCAATGGCCATGAGGTGGCTGAAGCTGATGCTATGGACAGCTTAGAATTTGGCCGGACATTGTCGACACTAAGGTCATCTGCTGCACCCAAGCCATTTCCAGTTTTCCTGACTTTGATAACTCTGGGTTTTCAGTTATTAATAAAACCTGAAACTATTTTGACCGTGATATGCATTTACTAAGTTCTGTGTACATGTTATTTTCTCCTAGAGAAAACAGTCTGTGAAGATAGGAATTATTTTGTTTTTATCTTTATATCTCTAGCACTTAGCACAGGGCACCTGGAATCTAGTGGGCATTTAATGCTTGTTATGTTGAATTGAAAAATTAGATAGACTGCCTCATAAGGTAGTGAGTTCTCTGTCACTAGAGTTCTCTAATCAAAGATTGAATGAGCTCTTAAAATACTGTAGACTCATTCTGCCTAGGCAGAGTGTGGGTTAGATGGCTTCTAAATTCTATCTCGTTTTGACAATTTTATAGCATTGATACTAAGATACTTAGATACAGAAAAAATCTCATATACTATAATAATTCAGACCACAACAGTTTATTAATAACCTTTGATGATCAAGATTCAGTTGAGGGGAGATACAAAGATCTTTAAAGGCACAATTTCTGATCTCAAGTGGATCATACTTTATTTGGAGAGGCAAAACTAATGCATGTGAAATAGCACAAAATATGTCCTCCTCAGCTTTTACAAGGTAATGAAGCGACAGTTCTTCAGTAGAATTCTTTAGGTAATTGTTAGATGACCATTTTCTAAGAAAACTAAAGGGAAAAGATTCCTAGTTGGACTAAAAAATCTGAAGTCCCCCTGATGCCTAAGATAGGAATCAGTAATGTAGGAAACTACTGAGACCTATTTCTGTTTCTTTATTCAGTTTTTATCCCCCTATTCACTCATTCCCTTTCTCTTATGTCTCAGTAAAATGTGACTCTTCTGAAGGCAGAAATTGTCTCTCTTTTTTTATTCTCCTCACTTATTCCCCACCACACCTTGACAAAGTGTTTGGTACAGAGCAAGAATTTTTTTTTTAATTCTCATTCAATTAAATTTAATAATTAATACTCTAACTCCAATCCTGTGATGTAATCAGACCAATAAATTGGGGGAAAAAAATGAGAAACAAACTCCTTATCCCTTGACTCAACTTGTGGGATTTAACAGTTTGAATATGAAGTAAATAAGTCTATCCCACTCCAAAATCAGATGATATCAATACTTTTCTGTTTGGTCTGGACTTTGGAGGGGAGGGTGTGGATGTCATAGAGTTTTGAGAACTAGAAAGGACTTTGAAGTTTATTTAAGTCCCAAACTATCTAAACAACATTCTCTAGCCAGCATCCTCAATAGCTAATAAGGATTATATTTAAGTAATAATAATAATTATTAATAATAGTAACAATAGCTAGCGTTTATATGGTACTTTAAGGTATATAAAGTGTTTTACAAATATTATCTCATTTTATCCTCAAAATAACTCCAGAATGTTGGTTACATTCTCATTTTACAAATAAGGAAACTTAGACAGACAGATGGTAAATTAATTATCTAGGATCACCCAACTAAAATTTTCAGAAAATCTAGATTTGAACTCCAATCCTCTTCATTCCAATTTCAGTGCTCTATGCATTGCACTACCTACATCTCTGAGATTCTTTGGCCTTTATAGTTGTCTGGCTTTATACCTTAACTGCCATTCACATATCAGATAGAACAGTCCTCACAACAATCCTCAGGTCTCATTTTTGTATCTTTATGCCCATCACATTATATCACAAAGAGTAGCAATTTAACTTGTTTTCTTGTGGCTCTTATTTTTGAATATACAGAACAGACCACTAAAGTTCCTTCTTTAATTCTCATTGGCTTTTTTCAAGTAGAGAAGACATAACTGCTATTTTTGACTTTGTTATTCAATTAAATTGAACAGTTTAATTGAAATAAATGGAAATGGAAGACAGTGGTAGGAGATATGATGAGACTAGAAGAGTAAAGCTAAGTTGTGGAGGGTCTTATATGCTCTACATAAAGTAATGGTCATTTATTTATTGGGCAAGTTGGGCAAATTCAATTCATTAAAATGTATGTTATTAAATACCTACTAACTGTAATCTTAAAAGGCAGCTAAGTATCACCATGGATAGAGTGCTGTACTTGGAATCAGGAAATCTCATCTTCCAGTGTTCAAATCTGTCCTTAGACTTTTATTACCATTATGATCCTGGGCAAGTCATTTAACCCTACTTCAGTTTTTGTATCTATAAAATGCATTGGAGCAGTCAAATCACTCCAGTGATTTCTGCCACGAAAATCCCAAAGGGGGTAATGATAAATCAGTTACAACTGACATTAAACATCAAAAATTTCTCCTAATCAAAACATCAAAAACTCCTCTAACACTAACTCTAATTACTCATAAGGCAATACGTTAGAAAAGAGTTATAAAAATGAAAAATAAAAATCACTGACCTTAAGAACTTTATATTCTTCTGGGAGGATATAACATTCATAGATAAGTAAATGAAAAGAATATACAAAATTATGCAAAGTAGTCATATGTGGGGTATGTGTACATGTCTATGTGTATTGTCTAAATGCAACTCTTGGAAAGGACAAACAGATTTATCTCAGCAATCTCATCCAATCTTCTCCAAAGAAGATGTTGATTCTTGCTTAGAGGGGAGAAACTAACTGGAACCAAAAAAATGATAACTTTGTCCTCAGAGTGTAAATAATAGACTAATTATGTACCCCATAAATTGGTATTGACATGCTATTGATGTGGCGAATGATATGGCACTAGGAAATATGTGGGAGTTCAGTCACATGAAGAATTCACAATGGTCATTCTCTATGGCAAGTTAGGTTTATTTAGGATAAGAGGTTACTAACAAAATGAAGAGATACAATGAATACCAGGAATGGCAAATATGAAATAGATTGGGAAAGCACATAGCAAGTGAAGGGGTTTTAACAATTAATAATGGAAAAGACAAGTTCCTTGGTGGAACTCAAAATTACCTATTAGAAAAGTAATACCTCATGAGGTTGGGGTATGCCCTTAGCTGGCAGGCTAAATTCTAAAAAGGATGTAGTACCCTAAAAAAGTTAGCTGTAAGGAAGAGAAATAGTGTTAAGAAGAGAGATACCATAAGGCATAAGGGAGTGAAGAGAGATACTATGTGGCATGGGGAAGGTGTAAGGAGAAAGATAACATGAGAGAGTGTCATGGCTAACCCAAGGATGTTCAACAACAAAGGTATGAACCTTAAGCAGATTTATAGGGAACATTTAGCCTCAGGGATTTGACATAATTTGGATTTCTGACTGAATTACCTTCACAGAGGATGAGACCACAGAATTAAACTGACCTCTGTGAGAACCTTCTCCTTGTCTGCCTCAGGGAACAAATTCCATCAGTGTTCCAGTTTCTTCCTACCATGACCACCATTCAGGACCTCATTACTATGGTCCATGGGATTAGGAAGAGTTGGGCTTAACTGAATGATTGAGCAATGATACAGCAAAAAACATCTTTCTATCTACCATTCCACAATATCATTAGTCAAGAGAACTTGATTTTTGCTTTCAAACTACTTTTCTGTTCACTGTACCTTAAACAAGGAAAGCTGCCTCAATCTATATCCAAAAGCTTGATTTCTTCCCACCAAATACTAGTTATAAAAATATCATCATACATAGGGAATAAATGAATTTATCCAATAAGACAAAGAAAACAGAGACTTTATGTAGATTAGAATATATTAGATAATACATAGAGTGAATGAACTTTCTCACTGGTCAGAGGAAAGAAAAAAAGAGATAGACAGAAAGAGAGACAGACACAGATAGAAACATACACACACAGACAGAGAAGCTCATAGACAGACCGGGACAGAGAAGAGAAAGAGAGAGAGAGAGAGAGAGAGAGAGAGAGAGAGAGAGAGAGAGAGAGAGAGAGAGAGAGAGAGAGAGATTCTATCGAAGGAGAAAGTCTTTAAAGTCTCTAATGAGGCAAGCTAGAAATCAGGGACATGTGGAAAAATTGACTTCTTTAAATTTCTAATACTTTTCTAAATCTTTTTTCTCTGTAGGCATCTCTCCTTGAAGAGTACCTGAAACCCTGTGTGTTCTTTTTAGAAGTCATAAACAAAACGATCTCTCATATTTCAAACTTTTATCAACTCCACCCTTCTGACAAAAGTTCAGTGATGAACAGCCCCTCTCTAACTAGGCATAAATTCTGTGTCACATATATTATAAAAGAGAGAGCATTAGGTTTATCAGCAAAGGTTTCTTTTAGAAGGTGGCCCTGAAATGTGTTTTAAAGGGAGCATTGTTTTTAAGAGATGAAGATAATGAAGGAATTTTTGAATATATAGAACTGACCACTGTTCTTATGTAAAAGTATGGAAAAAGAAGAAAGAAATTTGTTTATGGTGATCAGTTTAATTTGACCAGAATGAAAAATGTGGGAAGGAAAATAATATGAAATCAGAATAATAACAAATAAGTCCCTTCCCACTTAAAAACCTATAATTCTTGGATTTAATGGAAGATTGTATTTATAAAGCATCATTCAACTTTTTAAGTCACTTTACTAATCCATTATTCCACTTGATTCTTCTAGAAGTCCTGGGAAGTGATCAGGGAAGTCACAATTGCTCTCCTTTAATGAAAAAACAGGTCTATAGACCTCCAGGAAGTGGCACAAAGTGTTAGGACTATAAGCAAATCACTCATATAGTCAACTTTGTTTAGATTTTAGAATGTAAACTTGTCTACTTTTTGCCAATCCACTGAAATGAATTTCCAAGGAGATCTTATAGAAAACTTAAAATAAAAAACAACTAACATTGATCGGAAGGCAGGGCTAGATGTTTCCTCCTGACCAATTCTGTGAAACTAAGCCTTCAATTTTGCAACCCATTGTTCTCAGGAATACTCTATTGGAAAGAGCACAGCATTACTTTTTTTTTTTTTTTTTTTAATTTTGCCACTAACTCTGTGACTTCAGAGGAGACAATTAACTTTTATGTGCTTCAATTTCCTCATCTTTGAAGCAAGGTTAATAGTATGTGTCCTAACTCACCTTGTGGGGTGAATGTGAGGATCAAATGAGTTCAGAGATTCAAAATTATAGATGTATAAACTTCTTTCTCCTTACCTCCTTTCCATGCCCATCCACATTCTATGTCATCTCCCTGCCTCGTACTAATGTTGGAGAAAGGAGGGGAAAATGTACAGCTAAAAATCCCCAGAATGAATGATAAACCCAAAGAGGAAACCATTATGGAGCAAAGGAATTGTACCAATTTGTGTGTGATTATCCCCTTATTTAGCTCATTCCAGAGTAGTATTTTCAAAGGTCCCTGGGATTTGATTATTCAGATCCATTCACTTTAAAAAATAATGAATTCCCTTTGTTTATGTATGAAAATATTTTAAATGCCTTAAAATGCTACATAAGTGTTAACTGATTATCACTATTACTACAATTGCTGTTATTTTATTACAACTATTACTCTTGAATATATAGCAGTATACTGTTGAAAAGTACAAGTTCCTAAATTCTGGAGTCATTTGTCAGACCTATGGTCCTGGCAGGACTATATGTTTCTGATTTAACCTCATGTGTCCTGCAACAGGCCAGGGGATGGTTCATGTCCCCAATGTAGCACTTTCTTGATATCAATAAATGATCATAATACCATTAGCTAACATTTATATGAAATTTTAAATTTTGTAACATATCTTACATAAGTTACTTCCTAGGAGTTGAAGCAGACTGAGTATGGAGAGTTGGAGTCAGGAAGACTTGATTTCCACACCTTTCTTAGACACTTATTAGTTGTATAACTAACGAAGTTACTTAACTTCTGTCTGCCTCAGTTTACTATCTGTGAAGAGAGGATGATAATAGCACCTATTTCAAGGCTTTGTTGTGAAGGTCAAATGAAAAAATCTTATGTAAGGTATGGTCCTAAGTTGGTATATTCTAAGAGGATAAACTGTGTTTTGCTTTCTCAAATAGAGAAATGTCATTACATTATCCATGAGTCAAAGCTCACTTTAAACCCATCCTTTTCCATGAAGTTCTTCCTCATTATTCTAGCTTACACTGATGTCCCCCTTCTCCAAACTCATTGAGGAATTTCTCAAGAATATCTTTGCACAAGAATATTTGTAGCAACTCTTTTTGTGGTGGTAAGGAATTGAAAATGGGGTGGATGCCCATCATTTGGGGAATGGCTGAATAAGTTATGGCATATGAATGTAATGAAATTATAAAGTCAATGAAAGGGAAAAAAAGATTATTGTTCTATAAGAAATGATGAGCAGGCTGATTTCAGAAAAGCCTGGAAAGACTTACAAGAACTGAGATTGAATGAACCAAGAAGAGCATTGTACACAGTAACAGAAAAATTATGTAATGTTCCCATGGATTTGGCTCTTCACGGCAATGCGATGACCCAAGACAATTACACTAGACATGGAAAGAAAATGTCAACAGAATCCAGAGAGAGAACTGTGGAGACTTAATGTGAATTGAAGAGTAGTATTTTTACATTTCTTTGGTTGTGTGCTTGCTTTTTGTTCCCTCGTGGGTTTTTCCCCTTTGGTCTGATTTTTCTTGTACAACATAACAAACATGGAGATATGTTTAAAAGGATTGCACATGTTTAACTTATATCAGCTTGCTTGCTGTCTTGGGGAGGGAGGAAGTAAATGAAGGAAGAGAAAAATTTAGAAGACAAAATCTTTCAAGGATGAATGTTGAAAACTATCTTTATATATATTTGGAAAAATAAAATACTATTGATTAAAAAAAGAAATATCTTTGCACAGCCCTTCATTTTGTATATGGTGGAATTGAGGTATAGAGTCAAGTCTAGTGGGCAAACATTTCTTAAACACTTACTTTGTACAAGAATTGGGTTATGTATTGGAAATATAAACAAGCAGAAAGAAGGACAATTTCTAGTCTCCAGTGAGCTGATATTCTAATAAGAGAGAACAATACATGAAAAGGGATTAAAAAGGAAGAAGAGAGAGGGAAAAGATGCAGATATATACAAAAATATTAGAGAGAACATTTGGGAGATTTAGGAGGGCAACCTGGAGAATAATGTTGGCTTGTGGTTCCCTATTATAATGGAGGTTTTTGAAGGAACCAGCCAAGGTAGTAGGTAGTGTAATGAGGGGAGTAGGTAATGAAGGGGAGGGTACTTTCAATGTATGAAGTAGAGAAGTTGAGTTTCCAAGGTGAAGATGTTATGGGGGCGGTTATAGAGAAAACCAAAGAAAGTGAGGAACTTGGCCTAGAAAGGCAAATGGCTTGTTCAGAGTCATATGGCTTCAAAAAGATAAAAACATTTTTCAAAATCAGTAAGTTTCCCTAGCTTCCCATATCCTGCCATCTCCCTACCCCCTTCAACTCCCCTGAAATCTATTGCTACTCTTTCCCTTAGCTACCTATGAATGTGAAGGTAGGAAAGGGCAAAGATGTTGAACTAAGGCTCAGCCTAGGACCAGAGCCTCAGAAATTCTAAATGACTATGAACAGAAATGCAGACATTTGAGATTTGTCTCTAGAACTGGGCTAAGGACACAGCCCAGGACCAATTATTTAAATGTCAGATCTCTTGACAGTAAGACCTCATCTAGGAATAGGACTGTTGATGTTAAACTCAATTTTCCTCCTTCAGTTCTTGAAAAAAGAACTGAGATGCTGCCTATTATTTAGAATATTCTTGAGATTAGGATTCCCAGTTTAAAAAAAATAGTACCATACGTTTCCTTTCTCTAACTAACAAACTCTCATCTCTCTTTCTGCATCTCTGTGACAGAACTGCTACTTAAGCAACTTCTCTAGTCTTAATTTTCTTGTGCCTATATACCTCAGCCTACTTCTCCATTTGAAACTCCCTTGCTATTATTAATAGATTTTCCTTTGTCTTATGACATTTCTTATTATATTCAATATATCTTATACATACAGAGAAATAGCTTATTCTATAAGAGAATGCATTCCTGGCAATCCTGTACAATAATATGCACCTTCTATTGTGTCCCACCAATATTCTAAACAAGGAGAAAGAGGAAGCATGCTCCTTCTTCTCCATTTACATTTTTATATCCTTCCTCTGCCACTATGACTCTACACAATACACTGTCAACCATTCCTTTGAGATTTTTTAAATCATTCTGTCTAGTCCCTGATGGCAGTTATTTATCAGTACGTAGGTCCTTCTCTCAACTTTTTCATGCAGTTCTGTACCTGGGTCATAGTCTTTTTGGCCTTTATACCCCAGAACTTAGACCTACTTGCTGATATTGGCTCAAGTATCTTGGCTTTACATTTTCTCATCTTCTCAATTTTCATGATTTATTTCACTCTGCCTCAATAGCACAATGGAAAATCTCAGTCTCACTGTCCCTTGTGATTGTACTGTATCCATATTCAAAAGTTTTAAAATACCATTATTTGACTATGACCACCTACTATTCAGTCTTTGTCTATGTCTCACTGTTCCTAAACCAATCATTATCCCTCTTTCAAGGATGTTTGTTTCCAGCCTGTACCCTTGTTCTCCCTTCACATTCCTACCTTCTCAATCTTAACAATATATTTAAGTATTGAAATCATTTTTAAATAGGTAATAACTATTTTTGGTTCTTTAACATCATTTCAAAACCAACTTAAAACTCAAATAAAATAAAACTATTTTCTATACATTTCCTTAATATTTTACATTATGCATAATTCAGATCATAGTATCACATGTTATCTGGCTTTGTCACCGATTTGCATTTTGGAAATTTTTGTTTTGTTTTACATCATGTAAAACAAGTTTAAGGCAAAATATTTGTCTCCAATTAATTTCATATTATTTAATTTAAATGAATCTTTTTGCCTGTGAAATTATTTTGAATGTTGTAAGTGTTGAAATCTTATACTGTCCTCTACACTTATACCCTTCCCCAAACCTCTTTTCATCAATACTCTTTCAAATCCAATCCCTCCATTTTCTTCACTATCTGCCTTCTCTTTTCCTTTTCATTGCTAAATAGTGCTGGAAGAAATAAAATTATTTTGACTGAGTTTAATATAAATTTGTTACTGACTCTTAATTATACACACATTACAAATAGGCAATCTTTTTTTTACTCTTCTATCACATTCCCCATGATAATATTTTTATATGTTTTCTTCCTTCTCAAATGTTTAACACTTTAGTTCAGCTGAAGACCTTACTTATCTCACAGCATTGAGAAAAGAAAGGACATCACCTTGATCTCTGTCTTTTCCCCTATTTAAGACCTCCAAATTCCTTGATATACTATTCTCTTTCTCTTTGCTTCAATCTTGGATGAAGACATAGTCCTTTTCTTCACCTTGGTCAATGACTTTACTTGTGCCCTTGACACCATTCCTTCCTGTCACCTCTAGCATGTTGTCCTGATATTCATCTTCTCTTTCCTTACAATTTTCAATTTCCCCCTGGTTCCTTCCCTTCTGCCTACAAATGTTATCAGTTGCCCCTTAAAAACAAATAAAACATTTATACTTACTATCCTTTCAAGCCAATACACTATATATATATATATTTTTCTTTCTTTCTGCCTTTTCAAGTGACCTCCTTATAAAAACCATCAATTCTGATTGCCTTTATTTCTTCTCTTCTCTTTTATTTTTCTATCTCTTGTACTCTGGCTTCTGATCACATCAATCAACTTCAACTTTTTTCTTCATGTAGCCAATAAAATGAAAACTCCTCAAAGGCAAAACTGGTGGGTTTGTTTGTTTGTTTGTTTGTTTGTTTTTTTTAATTTTGTGTCTTTAACATCGAGCACTATATTTAGCACATAGACATTCAGTAAATACTTTTAGAGTAAATAAATTCTGTATCTTTAAATTATCAATCTTTTCATTTTACTCATCTCATCCGCCTATATTATATTATATATATATATATATTTTATTATACTATATATAATTATATATATATATATACATATATATGTGTGTGTATATATGTATGTATATATACATACATATATATATACTTTTTTCTCTTCAGTAATTATCCTCCAAATATCTGATGCTTGGCTAACTTTCTAGAACAAAAGCCTTCAGACCAGTCCTGTACTTATATCAATCTTAAAATGTACATTCTTCCTCCACCCTTACCCTAACATAGTAGACCATCTTAAAATTCAACAAACATTTTTGTCCGTATAAAATTATCATTTGTCTTGACATCTGACCAGCTAGTTTCATTGAATAATACTGACTCTTGCCCCTTTAACTAGGTGTGTGACTATCCATAGCCTTTCTCCTTTCTCTGTGGTTCTGAAGAGGACACTGGAGTTACCATTTGTCAAAATGCTTGGACACTCCAATGAAACAACAGCTATCCCTTCCCCATTGTGGGGGTTAAGGGTAAGGTACCTTGGTAATCTGGAAAATTTGGGCAAAATTTTTGGCCCTCTTTTCATTTTAAAGAAGTCTGAATTATTATAGCATTGAAAGAGAAATTATGGAGTGATTATACAATATACATATTTTTACGCATTTCTAAGTTTTCAAACTTTTTTTCTTTATTACCTTCTGGCCTTTGTGTGTTATTTGTGGCTTCTGTAAAACTTCCCCCAAAATTTCCATTTAATTTCTTAGGTCACCTCATTGGGTATGAAATTGTTATGGGAAAAGTACTACAATGTGGAAAGGATAGGTGAATATGACTTAACAAGTTTTCATAATGAGTTAGTAGGAAAACAGGTATTAGAATATAGGTCTCCAGTGTGCCAGTCTTGTGTTCTTAGTTTAATGTGTATTTTTCCTCATTTCCATATATTTTTTTTTTAGGGGTAGAGGGATAAAGAGAAAAGTTCTTTTCTAAAATAAATTTGAAAGTAAGTGAAAGAAATAAACAATAACAGGAAAAAATAACACTCTCAACAAAAACTCACTCATTCTTTTTCTTCCTCCCCTTTCCTTCCTACAAATTCATGCACATGCACACATATATATGAACAACATTTTAACAACTAAACTTTTCAGTAATAGAAGTGAATGTTTCATTAAGCATTGAGTTTCCTGTCAACGGAGATATTCAAATAAAGTTACTATGACTACTTGTCAGGAATTTCTACATCAAATATGAAATTGGATTCGATGACCTGTAATGTCTTTTCTAACTCCAGTTTTCTTTGAATGCATTCTCTCTCCCCCATTTTGCATCTCAGCTTCATTCTCTGGAAATGTTTCCACAATGGATGATCTTTAAAGTTTCTCTTCAGCACTAATGGTGATTATATTCTATATCATAGTTATTTCTTTCTTTTACATATTAAAGTCCCTTCCATATTTAACATTCTATACTGTATTTTTGTTTAATACTATGCCCTAAAGTCCTTTCCAATGATCACCTTTATTATAATTCAGTCTAACATTTTATCTTTTATTTTCTAAAGTCCCTTCTTTCTCTACCATTCTAAGTACTAACATTTTATTTCCTAAGTTCCTTCCTAAGGATGATATTCTGTGATTTTGAAATTCTATGTTTATAAATTCCAGTTTGCTCCTTTCACCTCAGTGCTATCCTAAACCTCATAGATACCTTTTATCTTTCCCCCTGGCCTGGTCATTGTTTTCATCATTGTTTTGGTTTTTCTGTCCATTTATTTTCATTGCTGGTTCCCTCTCAGGCAGCTC
The DNA here is from genome assembly GCF_902635505.1 of Sarcophilus harrisii. Taxonomy (NCBI): domain Eukaryota; kingdom Metazoa; phylum Chordata; class Mammalia; order Dasyuromorphia; family Dasyuridae; genus Sarcophilus; species Sarcophilus harrisii. The sequence goes on along the minus strand of NC_045426.1, from coordinate 624,785,296 downwards.
TGAACTTGTTTACACCGAGATGTCGTCACTCTCCTTTGGGTTTTATTGTGATTTCTTTGTGGTTGTTTATTTCTTTCACTTACTTTCAAGTTTGCTTTGGAAGAGAATTTTCTCTTTATCCCCTTATCATTAAAAAGATTCTAAGGATGAAGAAAGTTTAAGTTCAGGAACATTGTACTGGGAGACTGGAGAGTTATGGCCCAGTATTAATTTTCCTACTGAACTTATTTAATCATAAAATTTCTTTGATTTTAATTTTCTTCATCTTCAAAGTGAAGCTATTAGATTACATAATTTCTAAGGACCTTTCCAACTTTTTCTATTTGATGGGATTTCTTCCAGGTCAAGTGTTATATATGAACTCAATATCCATTTTCTTTATTTCATCAGTCACAATTATTAAAGGCCAATGTGCAGAGTACTATGTTAGATGCTACAGGATACAATTTTATTTTTGATGGAGAACCTGTTCTCATTCAGCTTATAATCTCATAAGGATTTAAGTCACAATACTATAATGTTTCCTGCTTTAGTCTTTTATACTATATTTGCTTTTTCCACATCTGACAATCTATTTTCAATGCTCTGAGAATTTGAATTCTGAAGTTCATTTCAGCCTTAACATATGCTATTCTATTCTAATGAACATTAACCTGTTTATTTCAACTATCTTAAAGTATTTATGTATTTTCTTGTTTATTTATTTATTTTTAATGCACAGTGCTTTATGAATCATGTTGGAAGAGAAAAATCAGAACAAAAGGAAAAACCATGGGAGACAAAAAAAGAAAAGAAGTTAATATAGCATGTGTTGATTTATATTCAATCTCCATAATTCTTTCTCTGGATAAAGATGACATTTTCTATTTAAAATCTATTGTGATTGTCTTAGATCACTGAAACCCAAGCCTTTCATTGTTGATCATCAGACATTCTTGCTGTTCTTAGTTCTAATTGTTTTGCTCATTATCAGTTCGTGTAAATGTTTCTAGGCCTTCCTCAAATCAACTTGTTCATCATTTTTATAGAAAAATCATATCCATTACCTTCATGTGCTCACAATTTCTTCAGTCATTCCCCAATTGATGGGCATTTCCTCATTTTCCAATTATTTGCTACCACAAAAAAGAGGTGCTACAAACATTTTTTGCACATGTGGATCCTTTTCCCTCCTTTATGATTTCCTTGGGATAAAGACCCAGTAATGGCACTGCTGGGTCAAAGGCATAGTTCCAGATTGCTCTTAGGAATGGTTGGATCATTTTACAACTCCAACAACAGTTTTTTCACATCCCCTCCAACATTTATCATTATCTTTTCCCGCTATCTTAGCCAATCTGAGAGATACTAAATGGTACCTCAGAGTAGTTTTAATTTGTATTTCTCTAATCAATAGTGATTTGGAACATCTTTTCATATGACTAGAAATAGCTTCAATTTCTTCATCTGAAAATTGTCAATTCATATCCTTTGATCATTTATTAATTGGGAAATGATTTGTAATCTTACAAATTTAACACAGTTTTTTATATATTTTGGAAATGAGACCTTTATCAGAAACATTGGCTATAAAGTTTTCCCCCTCCTTGTACTTCCTTTTTAATCTTGCTTCTGTTGGTTTTATCCAAAGCCTTTTTAATTTCATATAATCAAAGTTGTCCATTTTGCCTTTTATAATGTACTCTAGTTCTTATTTGCTCATAAATTCCTACTTTCTCCAAAGATCTGATAATTAGATTATTCCTTGCTCTCCTAATTTGCTTATGGTATTCCCTTTATGCTCAAACCATGTACCCATTTTGACCTTATTTTGGTATGAGATGTGAGATGTAGATCTATACTGAGTTTCTGATATATTATTTTCAGTTTCACCAGCAAATTTTGTCAAACAGTGAGTTAATTAGGCATCGATCCATACTTAACACCGTACACCAAGATAAGGTCAAAATGGGTTCATGACCTAGGCATAAAGAATGAAATTATTAATAAATTAGAGGAACGCAGGATAGTTTACCTCTCAGACCTGTGGAAGGGGAAGGTCTTTATGACCAAAGAAGAACTAGAGATCATTACTGATCACAAAATAGAAAATTTCGATTCTACCAAACTGAAAAGTTTTTGTACAAACAAAACTAATACAGACAAGATCAGAAGGGAAGCGATAAACTGGGAAAATATTTTTACAGTCAAAGGTTCTGATAAAGGCCTCATTTCCAAAATATATAGAGAATTAACTCTAATTTATAAAAAATCAAGCCATTCTCCAATTGAAAAATGGTCAAAGGATATGAACAGACAATTCTCAGATGAAGAAATTGAAGCTATTTCTAGTCATATGAAAAGATTTTCCAAATCATTATTATTCAGAGAAATGCAAATTAAGACAAGTCTAAGATACCACTACACACCTGTCAGATTGGCTAAGATGACAGGAAAAAATAATGATGATTGTTGGGAGGGGATGTGGGAAAACTGGGACATTGATTCATTGTTGGTGGAGTTGTGAACGAATCCAACCATTTTGGAGAGTAGTTTGGAACTATGCTCAAAAAGTTATCAAACTGTGCATACCCTTTGATCCAGCAGTGTTACTACTGGGATTATATCCCAAAGAGATTATAAAGAAGGGAAAGGGACCTGTATGTGCACGAATGTTTGTGGCAGCCCTTTTTGTAGTGGCTAGAAACTGGAAACTGAATGGATGTCCATCAGTTGGAGAATGGCTGAATAAATTGTGGTATGAATATTATGGAATATTACTGTTCTGTAAGAAATGACCAACAGGATGATTTCAGAAAGGCCTGGAGAGACTTACACGAACTGATGCTGAGTGAAATGAGCAGGACCAGGAGATCATTATATACTTCAACAACAATACTATATGATGACCAGTTTTGATGGACCAGGCCATCCTCAGCAACGAGATCAACCAAATCATTTCTAATGGAGCAGTAATGAACTGAACTAGCTATGCCCAGAAAAAGAACTCTGGGAGATGACTAAAAACCATTACATTGAATTCCCAATCCCTATATTTATGCATACCTGCATTTTTGATTTCCTTCACAAGCTAATTGTACAATATTTCAGAGTCTGATTCTTTTTGTACAGCAAAATAACGATTTGGTCATATATACTTATTGTGTATCTAATTTATATTTTAATGTATTTAACATCTACTGGTCATCCTGCCCTCTAAGGGAGGGGGTGGGGGGTAAGAGGTGAAAAATTGGAACAAGAGGTTTGGCAATTGTTAATGCTGTAAAGTTACCCATGCATATATCCTGTAAATAAAAGACTATTAAAAAAACAAACAAACAAACAGTGAGTTAATCACCTAATGTTCTAATGATGCACTTAATTTCAAGTCCTTGACCAACTCCTAAAACACCATTATTTCCCTCAGGAAACTGACATGAGTTTTTGATGTCTTATTCCATTAACTGAAATCAAATATATTCAAAACTTTTCTGGCTAGCACAATGACTTCCTTAAAGAAATGGGAGACATAGTTATCACTTCACAAAGATATAAAAGCATAGAATATGTCTGTCAAATAAAATCATATAATAAAAGATTTAGAACTGAAAAAAAACATCATATCATATATAGTTCAAGCACTTTATTCTTATAAATAAACTATGTCCTGGAGATTTTCCCAAGGTCATATGACAAATACCTGAAAGACTAAATATTTGAACCCAGATCTTCTGATGACAGATCCAGTGTTCTTGTTATATACATCATACAGACGAACAGATAGTGTAGGCGTGTGTGCATTTGTATATGTATGTATAAACGTGGGTGCCCTCTTGGGAATTAATAATTGGACACAAAATGCACTTTTTTTAAACTTTTTTTTTCAAATTCTACTTTTTTAAGAGATAGAGAAATATATTCATAGAGGTTAATTTAGGTTAACTCCTGAGTTCAGTGTTCCTTATATATAGGTCTATATGGCTTGATTTCAAATTCCCCAATAATACATCTATGTCTTCCAAAATCTCTCCCTGACTTGCTCCCTGATATATTATTAAGAGATGACAGGATCATTTATTGAACGTTTAGCTATAGTTAACATGCAAATACCCTTGAGAATGTGTTTTAAATTCACAGTAAGGTGAAAATGAATAATGTTGAATCCATATATTAGAGGTCATTGAGTCCAGCAATATTACTTTTTTTCATAGGTGAGGAAATTTGGGCTCAAAAAAGAAAAATGCTCATCTAGAACATTTTGGCATATAAAAAATGACAATGGAGTTGGAATCTGGACCCCAGGATTCCTGAGTTCAATTTTTTGTACTGTATTTTCTAAGAGATCTGTTGGAAGCTAATATTATCTGAAAATATTTTCAATTTTCAAAGAATTTTACATAGAAATATTTTTTAGCAAAATCCTTACAATGTTTCTGTTGGTAAAAGTCAAGATAATGATTTTATAATGCATAATGCTCTCTCTCTCTTTTTTTTTTCCCCCTTTTTTTCTTTTTTCTTTTCTTTTTTTTTTTTTTTTTTTGGTTGAGGCAATTGGGGTTGTGACTTGCCCAAGGTCACACAGCTAGGAAGTGTTAAGTTTCTGAGGTCAAATTTGAACTCAGGTTCTTCTGACTAAAGGGCTGGTGCAGTATCCACTGTGCTATATAGTTGCCCCATTTTCCACTTTTTAAGTATCTAAAATTTTATGCTGAATACAATGTGAATTTAATAAATATTTCTTTAATTGAACTATGCTACAAATAAAAATGAAATAGGAAAAAACAAAGCTCTAGGAAAAGCACTGTTTTACCATATTTCTGAGGTGTTTTGCTATAATAATATTTAGTTATGATGAAGACATATTTTTCCTTGTCCTGGTCTTGATGTTCAAAATAACACTTAACATCTTCTATTCTACATTCATGTGCTTTCATGTACAGGTAGGGTCAAGTGGAAAGAGAAAGGGAAAATGAACAGTATATTTCTCCATTCCAAATAAAAGAGAATAGTGGACAGCATTATAGGCCACAGAAAAGCTATACTTCTGTGAATATCCATACCTTTTCATAGATGTCAGGAAGGGTATGTAATTCTATCTCTCTATCTCTCTGTCTGCTTGTTGTCTGTCTGTCTATCTTATCTATCTTCCCATCCATCCATCCAATTGTATTGCTATTGAATGTCATTTATCTTTCTATCTACACTAAAGAGGATGGTGATATCTTGACTTGCAAGTGAATTGTAACTAAGTGAGCCAGAGCTGCGCAAAATTATCAGTGTCACTCTCCTCCAGAGTCACTGGAGTATTAGTAGCCAGTTAAAATTTCCCCCAATGCAGTTGGAGGCTTTGACCTTTTTAAGCTAACATCTTTCCCAGGTCTCAGTTTGTCTTAGACAATACCCATTCAAAACACACCTGCACATATACATTTATATATATGTGTGTGTGTTTATATCTTATTATTATAAGAATATTATTATATGATTTATTTATAACACTTATTTATATTAGTTGTATATGAAATTATATAATATATGTGATATATTATACTTATATATTTATTATTTATAATAATATTACTATATGTATATGTGCTTAATTTTAATATATACATATATGCTTCCTTATGTTGAGCTGAAGCCTGTCTTCCTTTAACTTCTAATTATTCTAATTCTTTCTTCTGTGTCTTTAACAAAGATGGAGATGGAACAAATTCTACTCCTTAAATTATTTTCCTCATTTGGAAAAAATTGTAAGGTATTCATTAATTATTTGTCCCATAGAGAATATCTTATCTAGTGAAAATGGGATCAAAATTTCCCAGCATTTTTATTGATACACAAGACTTGGAAGCAAAGAGGCTTGAGATTTTTAAAATAAGGCTCCCATCCAATTCTTAGCTCAATGAACAATTGTAGCAAAACCCGCCTTTATTCAGTCTTCAAAATCTTTGTTTTGTCAGTATTTTGTTTGTCTTAGAAGATTGGAATCAGTGTAAAAGACAAAAGAAATATCTGTTCATAGCTATTTAAAAGGAACTGACAAAATGTTTCTTCAGTTAAAGACCATCAGGAAGATATCGGTATCAGAAAAAAAATAGTCTAAGTTAGACTAAAGGCTGAGAAAGTTTTATCTGAAATAAAAGATGGGTTACTACAATCAATGAAGCAATGATTGCTGTAATTAAAATCAAAATTGACCTGGGTAAGAAAAACATGATCCTATTTTTTGTGCAAACCTTCAATACTGGAGCATAGAAGTAATTATATTGAATATAAAATTTTCCTTTGTTCTATTGGTTCTTATTTTCTCTTTCTTTCTCTCCTTTTAATTTCCTGCCTTATTCTGTCTCTCCCTCCATCTTTGTATCTGTTTCTGACTACGCTTATCTCTCTGGGTTTTTGTCTCTCTCCTCTCTTCCTACTTTTTTCCTGTCAGCCTCCACTTCTTTATCCCTCTTTTTCTTTCTGTTTTTGTCTCTCTCTCTGTCTCTGTTTCTTTCTATTTCTCTTTCTGCTTATCTCTGTGTCTCTGTGTCTCTGTTTCTCTTTTTCTCTCAGATGGAGTGAAGGCCACTTTCTGGGTGATAGGAAATAGCCTCTATCTCATGGTCTACTTGCCCTGTAGCCTCTCCCTTGACCCTATTAGCAAAGGTTCCACTTAGTGACAGTTCTGATGAATTGAGATCATCAACTTGTTTCTGTAGGTTTCGGTGACATTCCCTGTCACACTTGAACTCATCTGACTGTGCTCTGGAGGATCAAAGGGCTCTAGTCCATTGTTTCAGTCCTTTGAGCCACACACAGTCCCTGCAGCACCTTTTTCACATATAGCAGCAAGAATCATTGTTAAGAAAAGCTGGTTTTGGATTCTAGCATTTCCTACTTATATGTTTTTGGATAAGTCACTAAATCCTCTTATTGGGGCCACAGTCCCCTAATTTGTAAAATGAAAGTACTAAAATGATATTGCCAGCAAGATACATAAATTGTTGATTTCTTTTTCTTTTGTTCATTACTCTTTCTTTCCCTTCCTTTCCTTTTCATCTCTTCTTTCCTTCCTTCTTTTTCTTTTTCTTCTTTCTTTCTTTCTTTCTTTTTTTTCTTTCTTTCTTTCTTTCTTTTTTCTTTCTTTCTTCTTTCTTTCTTTCTTTCTTTTTTTTCTTCTTTCCTTCCTTCCTTCCTTCCTTGCTTTCTTTCCTTTCTTTCATCATTATTTACCCACTTTGGAAATATAGCTTAGTCCATTAAAATTTAAAATTTCTGAATGCAATCATAACTGCATTTACAGGTGGTTTTGTGAGCATGCACAGTGTTGTTGAGCTCTTTAAGTAGTTTATTTCTACACATTTCTCTTACCCCCAAAACTTAAAATGAAAGGATTATGTACCAGATATAGAGTGATTTCAATGGAGCTCACAAGCAAAGGAGGCAAAATCTCCACCCAAGGTCAAAACCTCATAAATAAACGTTGGAGAATTTTAAATACTTAAAGCATATTCCTTCCCCTCAACTGGTTCTATTTCTCCACTGCAATAAGCAGAATAAGCTTCTGATTTGGAGTTCAGCTGTAAGAACTCTATAATGATGAATCTTCCCAATTTCTATCTACTCACATGAGCTCACTAAAAGCTGCAGATATGGATTTTTACCAGGCACCTGAAAGAAAGTATGGAGAATGAAAAAGTTGGGCAAGATAGAAAGTGGTTCTTACTCTGAGCCACAGGTTAGAGAGAAACAGAATATGGGAATGGAGCAAAAGTAGACTGTTCAGCTAGCGGGGCCAATCCTAATTCTCCAGATGATACTCAAAGAACAAACTGGACTTTCTCATATTTTTCTAATCTCAAGTATGCTGAAGCAGCCAAACACCCCAGACTTGGTTTTATAATATAGGAAGGCAAAGGTAATGAAGAATTAGAAGACTCCTCAAAGGTAAGTAACAAGAACTGCAAGAATATAATTAAAATACTAAAAGAAAAAGAGAAAAAAAACTTGATTGAAATGAAGATATTGGACTGAAATTGTAAAGTTCCTTTCTAATTCTAAAGAATTCAGTTTCTTGGGCCAGCTAGGTGGCAATTCTGCATTATTTGTAAAAATCCAAGCAGGATATGAATTTGAGTCTTTCCGAGTCTAGTTTACATTTACTTGTTTCTCTTGACAGCTCTCATGAAAAGTTGGGAATCATCATAGATTTTTCTGCCTTAGATAGGATTTTGGGTAAAGAGCCTCTTCCCATATACCAAATTCTTCATAGTTCTTTTAATTTAAGGTCACACGCCTAAAGATCACTAAAATTTGGCCCAGAGAATCAGAGATTTACAACTGGAAGTGATATTAATGATTCTTTAATTTAACCTCCCATCTTATAATAATGATGAGCAGAGAAGTCCAGAAAGGTTTATATACATAAAAAGAGACATTCCATTCACTGTTCGAGGAACAATGAGCAAGACAATCATGCACTGTGTCAATGGCCAGTGAACAAAGATTTCTAACAGTAATGAGACCCAATAGGCCTGAGGAAGGAAAAAAAAAAATCACATTTCAAATCAATCCCAACTCAATTACAGAATAAAGGATCACCTCAGAGAACTTGGGAATGTCATGGTAACTGCCAGAATCAGGACTTATAACTCATCCTTCTACATTCAAATACAGAATTCTTTTTGCTATAAGACTAAGACTGCCTTTTGATTGCTGAAAAGGATCACAATACAATGTATAAATTAAACAGATATAATAAAGTTGGTGCATAGAAATTATTCCTAATTGAAGCATACTTGGGGGTTTGTGTTCAAGGATTTAGAATATCTTCTCTTGAAATGTCTTTGAAAATAAACAGTGTGAAATACTGGGGATATGAAGACAAAAAAAGATCCCATAATGGCTGAACTTAAAAAACTTACTGTTATTAGATGGGAGTCATGTAAATATTTTTAAATGTTCAAACGCAAAGGAGAGCTCAGAATGACCTGAAAGATCCAAATTGGGGGACATCACTTTTAGCTGAAGACATGTAAGAGATGGGGCAGCTAGATGGCACAGTGCTTAAAATTGCTGACTTGGAATCAGGATTCCCTGTGTTCAAATGTGACTTCTGACACTAGCTATATTGTACTGGGCAATTTATTTTAACCCTATTTGCTTCAGTTTCCTCATTTGTACAATGAGCTGCAGAAGGAAATGTATCTTTGCCAAGAAAACTCCACAAGGGGTCACAAAGAGTTAGACACATCTAAAACCACTGAACAACAATACAAATATAAGAGGCAGCATGTCAGTAGAAAGAGTACTAGCTTTCAAGTCAGAAGATCTGGATTATAATCCTGCTTCTGATGATTGCTATCTGTGTGATTCTGCGCCTCAGAACTCAAGTGAGTTAACCTCTCTGGGCCTCAGTTTCCTAATTTGCAAAATGAAGTGATTGGATTAGATGGCTTCTCAGGTTTTGTTAAGATCCGTAGTCCTTTGATTCCTCTATTAGCAAATGAAACATCTGAGGTTAAAAAGGGAGATAAAGAGAGAATATACCAAACGTGGGGAAAAATATCTACCTCTCTGTTTCAGAGAGGTAGAGAAGAAAGGAGAGGATTGGGAAAGAGTGGTTAGTTTATTTTGTTTGAAGTTGTTGCTAAATTTAAAACAAAGTTTCTAGGTATTAAAGTTAATTTTTTCATTAGACCAGTGAATAATTAATAAATTAATAGTCAATGATGTTTCTTGGTTACTCATCTTAAATGCCTTCCTGTCTTCCTGACAGCACATTAATGGGCCTACCCTAGATAAAGGAACAATAGCCCTCTTTAAGGAATTAATGAGGAAGTATGCTAAGAACTCCATTATTTCAGTGAAGGGGGATATAGTCAGTTGAGGAAGGGGGCCTGGTCATGAGTTTGGCAGCCTCCAGCAATCCAGGTTCAAGATCTCTTTGGTTTAATCTTTCCTCAATGAGTCAGACCACCCCAAACTCTAATAAAGGGATCAAGATCACATAAATAGTTCTTGGTAGACCAAGTTTACTTTAGTATTGTTTATAGAATAAATAGAGCCCCACACCAGGTCCTGGGAATAACTTTCTGGATACGGTTTTTCTATGTGAGCTAAACTGAGAGATGGAGATTTTAAAGAGAGATCATTACAAATTAGTATTAATAATAAATTGATACAGCATTAAAATTAATTTTCTCCAAATGTTAACTATATGAAGTGTATCATGGAATAAAATGAGAATGAAAAATTAGAAGCAGATTAGAGAGTATTTTGATCATCCGGCTAATGAGCTCATCTTTGAAAAACAATAATCTTGCAGAACATGGGAAGCCATGGAATATTTTTAAAGAGTGGAGTAAAATGGTCAACCTTTGAAACAGGATGGTGATTTTTGCAATTGTGTGAAGGATAATCTGGAGAGAGGAAAGACTGAAGGCAGGGAGACAGATTAGGAGGTTGTTTATTGAAGTAGTCAAGGAAAGAATAGATTATTAGAATTTGAAATAGTGTGGTGACTGAGCAAGGATGAGTGGAAGAATGCATGAGTTAGGTCTAGAGGACTTTGATCAAAGGGACTTTGAAAATAATTGTATAGTTATGCCTTTCACATCATGACTTTTCTCAATGTGGTTGAGCAGCATAAAAAATGAAATGGGAATTATAGTGGAATTTTGCTGAAGCCATATATGACATGTGAAGGCCCACAGAAAAAAAACTTTGAAACTTAGAAATGCTTAAAATATATGTACATTATTATATAATATGAATATATTTTTATCATTTAATACCATAATAATTCAGATTTCTTCTCTAGTATGAAGAGAGGGCCAAAAACTTTTACAGAGATTTTCCAAATCACAGGGCCATAAACACCTAACCTCCATGATGTGGAAGGGATAGCTGCATACGTGGGTAGAGGAAAGTATCAAATCTGAGTGCTGCCAAAAACAAAATTGGAGAGGTTAAACAAGCAGATTGGTTTTGGGGTGGTGATGAAAGCTTCCATTTTTGTAATTTGAAGTACTGTAACGATAGACAAGTGAAGTTATACATGAGACAATTAGAAGCCCAGGAGTGGAGTTCCTTGTGGTAGGGGAAGAGTACTAGGGCTGGATGCATAGATTTGGAAACTATCAGAGTTGAGATGATAACTGAAGCCAGGGGAACAGAAGAATTTACCAAAGGAAAGAATATAGAGCACAAAAAGAGTATACTGATCATATAGTCTTAGGGGATATATACCCACACTGAACATAGACTAACAAAAAAGAAGAGATGCCATCATATAGAAAATGATGCTGACACGGGAGGTAGTGGGGAGAGATGGTATAAAAAAGCTTTTTTAACATTGTCAAATAGTGGAAGGAGATGAAGAAGGATAAGGTTAGTAGATCTGGAGATTTATGTAGATCATTGGGTACCTTGGAATGGAAGCCAGATTTTAAGAATTAAGAAACTATTATGTAATGAAGAAGTGGAAGCTGGTTTATATTAGTCAAGGGATTACTTCATGGAGAATTCCTTAAGCCAAAGAATCAATCAAAAACCCAGTAATAACAAACATACAAACCAACTAAAACAAAACAAATAAAAAATAACCAAATTACTTGTATGCATAGTGTAACTTTCTATTGTGATGTAAGCTGTTTGAAGAGCAAGAAATTTGATATTTTTAAAATTTTGGTACCCCCAGCACCCAGAATATTTAATAAATGTGGATCCTTGTGATAGGGTCATAAGTGATTCATCAAGGAGATTCAGAGGCAATAAGGTGCTGTAGTGGCTAGAATACTGAGCTTGAAGTCAGGGAGACCCAAGTTCCAATCTAACCTCAAATAGTTACTGGCTATGTAACTGGCAAACAACTTAACCATTTTCTGTCTCAGTTTGCCTAACTATAAAATAGAAATAATTATAGAACCAATATCTCATAGTTGTTGTGAGGATCAAACTAGATAATATTTATAAAATACTTAATATGATAATTATATATATATATATATATATATATATATATATATTAGACACTAAATGCTTTTTGACTGACTGGCAATTATTTTGTTTGTTTCTTTGTTTAGTCATGGTTTGATTCCTCATGACTTCTTTTGGGGTTTTCTTGGCAAAGATACTGGAGTGGTTTGCTACTTCTTTTTAAGCTGATTTTATAGGTGGAGAAACTGAGGCAAACAGGATTAAGTGACTTGTCCATGATCACCCAGCTAGTAAGCATCTGAATACAGATTTGGATTCCTGAGAGGAGTCTTCCTAATGTCAGGTTCAACATGCTTTCTACCTACTGTGTCACCTAACTGCCTACCCATTTCTAACTGGGTCCTTTATCCTATTAAAGATTTCTTTTGACTCATCTAATCTTGTTTCTCATTAAACAAACATTTTTGACCTTGTCTTGTTCCTTCCTTTATAGCCTTTATTTTTATTTATTTATTTATTTTATTGTTGTTGCAACAGAACACAGGATAATTCTGGAAAATATATAACAGTGAATAATGTTAATAAAGATCTTGCATTCTGATTCTATAGTAGTTTCAAAAAGAGTTTTCTTTTTCTAACTATTCAAATGGTTCATAACTAAATTTCTAAGGGTAACATGACCACAAATTTAGTCTTTTCAAACTGCCCCATCAGACGATAAGCCTTACTTGTCTCAACCCTTAATGTTACACTTGATTTTTCTACTATATGACATGATATTGAAGGCTTTTATTTTTCTATTTACCATTCTCTAGATATTGTCCAGCATTTTAGTTTATGTTCTAAATTATGACAAACAGAATGGAGCATAATATTCCAATGTATCAAGACAAGGTACAGAGGGATCAACAACAAAATTTCATTGTATCATGTTGAATACATTGATCTATTGTTGATGTACTTGGATGATATAAAAATTGAAATTTCATAATCTTTGCAACTATTTGGAAATGGTATCAAATTAGTTGGGTGTGTATTCATTACAATTGTCTTTTTATCCTTGTTTTACATGACTAAATCTAATGTTCTATTCAAACAAAATATATTTCCATTGTGTTCTAAGTCACACAATTAATTTCTTATCTCCACATCTTTGCTTGTGTTTTCTATTGCCTAGAATGCTTTTCTTTCCTCTTTCTTCCTGTTATTTGTTTGTTTGGTTGTTTTTTTCTTTTTCTTCCATGCTTAGCCATACTACCTATTGCATGAAACCTTCCCTAATTCTCCTTCCTTATCTCCAAGCCCGGATGTTTCTTTGTTTCTACTTCTGCATACTATTAGATGTTCATTAAATAAATAAATATATATATATATATATATATATATATATATATATATAGTTAATCTTTGACACTGCAGGGATTAAGTGCCCAGGTTTTGGAAAATCTACATAAAATTTTTTGGCCCTTCCTTCATACAAGAGAAGTCAGAATTATTATGGCATTAAAAGATAAAATAAAATATGTTAATATTATACAATATTACACATGTATTTTATGCATTTCTGAGTTTCTAAATATTTTCTGTGTTGTCTACAGTCTTTAGCTTGTCATCTGTGGCTTCTGCCAAACTGTCCCCAAATCCTCATTTAATTTCTTATGGTAATCTATAACATATAAAAACCATGATGGGAAAAGTCATGATGTGAAGGGGATACCTGTATTGATTTGATACATTTGATTCAATAGATATTTCTAACAAATCTTTTCCCCTAAAACTCCCTGACATTATTCATTACTGCAGAAAACAATTTGAGAAATTAGTAATTTTTAAGGGGGGGGGGGCGGGGTTGTAACCTTTGGCAGGGTGGTAATATGACTATTGCATTTGACTAAAGTTTTGTCTCCTATTCATTTAGTCTTTTTTTGTACTGTTGCATTCATTACCTATATTATTCTTTTAGCTATGCTTTCTTCATTTTGTCATCACTTTATACAAATCTTCCCATGAAGAATTCTGAATTTTTCATATTCATTCTTTCTGTGACACTAATATTTTGCTGCCTTTATGAACCATATTTTGTTCAGCCACTTCTCAATTAACTATTTTTATTTCCAGGTTTTTGTTATTACAAATAATGTAGCTATGAACATGGACATATGGTTGTACATATGGGTCTTTTCTTGCTGTTAATAACCATGCTGAACTACAGTCCCAGTCAGGGATCACTGGGTCACAGTACAGAAACAACTTAATAACTTTCCCTTGCATAACTCCAAATCATTTTCCAGAGTAATTGAACAAGCTTATAGTTCCACTGTCAATAAATTGACATTTCTCTTTTCACAGTTCCTTCAATGATGTTTCCCCCATCTTTCAGTATATTTGTATATTAAACAGTATAAGAAAATAGTTCAGGGTTGTGAAAATTTGAATTTTATTGATTATTAGTGATTTGTAACATAATTTTAAATAATTGTCAATGGTTTATTAGAAAAACTATTTGTGTCTTCAGATTATTTGGCTAATGGAGAATGGCTTTTGACTTTATATTTTGTCAATTCCCCATTCATTTTGAATGTGAGATATCTATGAGTTGTTTAATGCAAAAACACTCCCCAATGAATTTCATTTCTTCAATTTTTTTCCTTTATACTCCATTGTGAAAACTATGATTTTCAATAAATCTTGCACATATTAAATGAATGTTTAGAATTAACACATAAATAGATTAAAGTGAAGTGTTATATTTGTCCCTATTTAATTATGCCATCCCTTTCATTAAGCATTGCTTTCTCCCTTTGGTTGTTTTTTATGCTCTTATAAGATAGTCTGGCTCCAGACTCTTCATGCTCGGCCTTCTTCATATCATGCTAATATATACAATCTTCTCTCTCTCTTACCACTAGTATTGAAATCAAAACTAACAAAATACTTCTGGTGGCCACCACCACCCTTTTTTCTGTATTGCCTTCCATAAGATTCTTGAAGACTTGGATGGGCTATATTGCTTGCTATCATTTGCATCCATAGTGCTTAATAGTTTCTACTTAGTAAGGTCTTAATATATGTCTATCCATTCAATTCCTCTACCTTTTGGGTTAAACATTGCTTTTTTCCTCTTGTTTTGCATGCAAATATTTATGCTGAGACATTTTGTTCTGGTCAGGCTATTACATATTAGGAAGAGTATTGACAAACTTTAATGAATTCAGAGGAAACATATCAAAAATCATGAGGGAAATGGAGACCATATCTCCCTAGATACTAATGTTTTTATCATGAAAGTTACTTTTTATAACTTATGTTTTACATATCTTTTAAAAAATAATTTATTGTTTTTACAAGACCCAAGGACCCCCTTTTATAGGTGGATTATTTTTCCATTTAGTATGTGGGCTTCCTACAGATAAAATTTTTTTTTCTTTTGTCTTTGTATCTCTAGTGCCTAGCATTTTAATAGATGCTTTAAAATGTTATTGATTGATTTGTCGATGTAGGTTCATGGAAGGATCTGCAGGTAGCTTAGAAAAAAAGAGATTTAAAGGAATGTTAGATATATTCATGGATTTAAAAGACTACTATATAGAAAAGGCATTCAACTTGTTCTTATTTCCAGAGAGAGGATCTAGAGCTACTGATAAGAATTACAAAGGGATCTTAGAAATAACTGCTACTTTCTGCAGTCATTTCCAGAAAGACAAGGTGATTTATGAGGTCCAAGAATTATATAGGGAAATGTATAACAAGATGATGACCAATGAAGTCCCCTACAAGTCCCCTACAAGCCCTCAAAATCATCTACTATGCTGTACCTTGTTGTGATTGGGTTCACCACCAGCTGATTACTAACACTTTCTTTAATAAGAACATTATCTCATTTACTATGAAATCTTACTCACAAACTATTGAGGAAATCTTAAACAATAAACTCCTCACAAACTATTGAGGAAATCTTAAATGATAAACTCCACATCAGTAAACTCCACATAGGCAGAGAAGACTGTTGTGATCATTTTTGACATGATTTTTCAGCGTGATTTTATGCTGCAGTTATCCAGAGAAACAGAGAAATGCTCTAACGTCTTTAATTTCATACCTTAAACAGTAAAGTTTGTCTTCTTGTATCATTTTGTGTGCTTTCTTTTATTTGCCACTAACTTTAGTAATGATACTAAATTTTTAAAAGGACAAAACTGTTCTATATTCATTATCCTTTTAATGTCTTATTTGATAACAAGTTTGGGTAGTTGGGTAGTTTGGGTGGTTGTTGTTGCTTGCTTTTATAATAAAAGAAATTCTATAATGAAAGATCCTATATTTGTTAGACTCTATTAAAAGATATTGTACATAATAAAAAAAAAACATGGTGACCTTTAAGGAGATAAAAATATCTTACCTCAGATTTAATCAGGATGCAATTTATGTTGAAGATGATTTCATATATGACAAAAATAGTTACTTCACTCTAAAATTTTAGGAAACCAGGACCAGAACTTTTAGACTTTAGTTGCAGAATGCCTAGAAGAATCTTAAAAAACAAAGATATAATTTTATTCAAGTAAGACTCAAATTAATTAATACTGTAACTTAAATATTTGTTAAGCATCTATTAGATGTTATGTGATCAAGATACTAAGACACAAATAGAATAGTCTGCCCCAAGGGAGCTTAGATTTTTTGTATCCAGTATCTCCGATAAGGATGTGATATGTAAAACAAATAGACAAGTAAAAAATATGAGGAAAAGCCATTCTCTCTTCAACAAATGGTCTAAAAGATATAAAAAAATAATTCTCAAAAGAAGAATTGCCAAGTATCAGCAAACATATAAAAAATATTCCATAAGTTAAATATGGGAAATACTCATTCAAATAATTCACAATTCTGTTCTTGTACCCAGTAAATTTTAAATGATGCCAAAATATAGGAATAATCAGTGTCAGAGTTCTTGTATAAAGAAGGGTTCACTCATGTTTGGTTGCTGAGGCTGAGAATCGCTATGATCATTGATGAAAACAAGAATGAAATCTGTGGAGTCTGTGAAGAAGCTGACTATAGTTTTTAACTCAGAGCTTCCACTAACACCACTGCAAGAGCATACACCTAGAGAATGTCAATGAAAAAAAAAAAAAAGAAAGTCCCCATATCTTTCTTTCTTTCTTTCTTTTTTTTTTTCTGTCAAGGAGCTCATATTCTAATGGAGGTGAATGTGGATGGTGAGACATATGTGAATAGGTACATTATATACAGAGCAGATGGAAAGTAATTTCAGAATTGGAGGTATTAGCAGCCTGGAAATCTGGAAAAACCTTTTGCAGAAAGGAGAAAACAAGACAAATTCCCCATTTTACAGATGAGGAAACTGAGGTCCAGGTGGGTTAAGTGTTGACAAAGTTAAAAAAAAAAAAAAGGAATAGGTGTCAGAGATGGGATTTGAATCTAGACACTTGAATCTACAACCAATGTTCTCTTCACTAGTCATAGGGAGTTGCTGCAGACACAGAGAATTAAAGCTATTTAGCCAGTATCACAAGTGAGAGTCTGTGTATTATGACTGAAGCTCATTTAAGTCATTTATTAAATTCCTACTATGTTTCAGGCACTATGATAAGTACTAGGACATAAATAAAGGGCAGCTCCTGACCTCAAAGAGCTTAACCTTCTAATGGAAAAAGACAAATCCTAAGGGAGAACATATCTTTTCTTTATAGAAACATCTATGGTATTAAGAATGACATGGAGACAAAACAGATAGAAGCCCATAACTGAAGAATGGCTAAACAAGTTTTTTTTTTTCTTTTCTTTTCTCTGTGTGTGTGTGTGTGTGTGTGTGTGTGTGTTTCCATTTTATTTTATTTTATTTTATTTTTTTAACATATTGTTTTGTGAATCATGTTGGGGGAGAAAAAATAAAGCAAAAGGGAAAAACCTTGGAAAAGATAAAAAAAAAAATAGAAAAAGTGAGCATAGCATGTGTTGATTTACATTCAGTCTCAGTTCTTGATGCAGATGGCATTTTCTATCCAAAGTCCATTGGGATTGCTTTGGATCACTGAACTACTGAGAAGAATCAAGGCTTTCATAATTGGTCATTACAGATTCTTTCTGTCATTGTGTACAATGTATTCCTAGTTCTGCTTGTTTCCCTCAGCATCAGTTCATGTAGATCTTTCCAAGCCTTTTTTAAAATCAACTTGTTCATCATTTTTTATAGAATAATAATATTCCATTATCTTCATCTACCATAACTTGTTGAGCCATTCCTCAATTGATGGGAATCTACTCCTTTCCTAATTCTTTGCCACCACACAAAGAAATGCCACAAACATTTTTGCACATGTGGGTTCTTTTCCCTCCTTTATGATTTCCTTGGGATATAAACTCAGTAATGACACTGCTGGGTCAAAGAGTATGCCCTTTAGGCACAGTTCCAAATTGTTCTCCAAAATGTTTGGCTCATTTCACAATTCCATCAACAATGCATTAATGTTCCAATTTTTCCACAACCTCTCCAACATTTATCATTATCTTTTGTATACATGTGGATATATGTGGATATGTGCATGTGCTATGATTTAAAAATGATAAATATGTCAAATACAGAAAAAATAGATGATGATATGAAATGAAAAGCAGAACAAAAAAAAAATAATCTACACAACAGTGTGAATTCGAAGTCCAGTAGTGAAACAATCAAAATCAAGTTATTTTCAAAAGTTGTTTCAAAAGAGATCAATAAGAAGGCACAGCCTGTTTCTTTGAAGAGATGGAAGATTAAAAGTTTGACCATTACAAAGAAAGACAACTTTTTCAAAATATTACTTAGTTTTGCTGAACTTAGTTTTTTTCCCTATCTTTCCCCTCTTAGTTTTTGTTATATGGGATTACTTTCTGAGGTGAGAAAGTACTGTTGCATTGGGGATTGAAGGTAATGTGAAAACAAAAGCTATCAATTAAAACATAAAAGTATCTTGGTAACTTTATTTTTGAGTAATTGAAACAAATGAGATTTCTATTGCTCAGCATGGCATGTAAAAAAGACATTGCAACTTTGAGTAAGACCTGGATTTGAATCTCAATGTTAACCTTGAGAAGTTGTATTACCCAGGGTAAATCACTTCATTTCTGTGATGCTCAATTACCTTATCTTCACATCAAGTAATATTAATTCTTGCATCATTTATTTTATTGTGTCAGAATTGCAGTCCTTAAAGTTCCATAGAATAGAAAGAAGTAATATCGGTAGGATCTTTTGATGGAACCCTCTTTACAGAACTATAAACTTCTCTATCTTTCTGTTAAAAAAACAAACTGGTATTTTTGGAAAGGGTGAGTGACATGCCCCCCACTCCCTTCTGTGGTGTGACTGATTCATTGCACAGGCAAGATGTATCTTCTACCCAGGCATCCTGAAGCCAGAACATTTCATCAAGATGCTCAAAATGACAATGATATCTGACAAATCATGACTGTGAGCTTCAGATATCTCTTTGCTAATATGTAAATCTGGCAGGAAGTGTATATGGCAGTGATGGGTGAGAAGTTCCCACTGCTGCCAATGAGGCAGTATAAAATCCAGAAGAGGCATGATTTTTCCCAGCTCAAAATATCCTCTTAGAAAGACTTTCTGCCATCTGCCTTGTAGGCCAATAACACTACATCATTGTATCACACACACACATATTTTCTTTAAACTGAACATATGATTTCATTATTATTATAGAAAATAGAAAATAAAATATATAGGATATTAAAATTGTTAAAATCAGAAGAAAACTTTAGATGATAGAAAATAGAATATTAGAATTGGAAAGGACCTTAGAACATGCAGTGATGGAATTAAAAAGAAAGAAAGGTAATACTTTTATAAAGTGCCTCCTACATGTCAGGAACTTTGTTAAGTGCTTCACAAAAATCCGTGTGATCTTCATAAGAACTCTAGGAAATGGGTACTATTTTTAACCCCATTTTGCAATTGAAGAAACTGAGGAATTTGATGGTTAACTTGTTAGCAATTTCCTAAGATTAGATTGAGGATCTAGGGTCACCTAACCTAATTTATTCATTTTGAAAAATTTCCAGAAAGGATATATACCCAAAATTACAGTTCAATTCAAGAAACATTTATTAAATATCTACATATGTAAGTTCAAATCAATTTTCCCTATGCAAACTAGTACTTTGTGCATGCACATAACTGTACCTAAGGATATTATATCTGGCCAAATCACTAAGGGCTTCTTCAAGTCCTGTGCTATTAGCTCAGGTAACTTTAAATGAATAGGCAGGGATTATCATTTTATGACTTAAGACCTTTTTGATCCCTCTGGGCAATCTTCCTGACTCTAGGCCCAGCATTCTATTTGCTATGGCACCAGCTAGCTATCCAGCTAGAGTTCTAAGAGTATGATTAATTTCCATTAAAATTCATAACTGATATGGTTTATATTTGCTTTCAATCTACATGCTCTTAATTTTTCACATTTTCAGTGTGTTGCTTCAAAAGGACGACTTTCAGATCTTTCATTTACTCCATATGGTCAAAAGTCTTGATTGGTGACTCAGTTGGCCCAATATTTCAAGCAGACTCTTCAAAACTTCACTTCATCCCTTTTCTCAGGCTATCTTCTTAACTGTCTTGAAATCCACTCTTCTTCCTTCCACTTTTCCTCCTCCAGTTCTAGATTTATATTTAAATCAAATTTACCACTGTTCCTAGGATGACATATGGACCCTATTTCTACAATCACAAGCCAATAATTTTTAAAACAAAATTTTCCTACCCCTCAGATACCATTCCCATATGGGAGAAAACAGCATCATCTTTGCTTTTGTACTTGCACCCTCCAAGCTTGGTATATTTTATTGTATAGTCATTTTTTTCATTGTGCTTGAGTCTGATCCCTTTTGGGGTTTTCTTGCAAAGATACTAAAGTGATTCGCCCTTTCCTTCTCCAGCTCATTTTACGGATGAGGAAATTGAGGCAACTAGGATTAAAAGATTTGCCTAGGGTCCTGCAGCTAACAAGTGTCTGAGATCATATCTGAACTCAGGATTTCCTGATTCCAGGCCCAGCAGTCTATCCATTGACTCACCTAGCTGTCCCTAGCTGTTTAGTATGTAATAAGCATTTAATAAACGTCTTTTTATCTATTCATTCGTGTAGGTAAAATTAGATGAACAAGTTGAAATTGAAGTGCACTTACTAAAGTAAAATCAAAGGTAAAAAATTCAAGTTCAAAAGCAGAAGCTTCATTCCTGGATATGATATAATATTCCAACCACCTTAACCTTCCCTGCTATATCATAACTCTCTTCATCAATAGAAATTCATTCACCCCCAAAGACTATTTGCCAAGCATTTCTTGGCCCTTTCTTTCTGTAGTCTAGAAGAGGAAGTTTCAAGTGAAAAGGATTTTTCTTTATCAATATGCCGCTGTTCTTGCCCATTAAGATAGAAATATAAGATACAACATTATTAATGAGGTTAAATTTCAAAAGGAGGAATACGAGATGGTACATCTTAACATGATGTGAGATAGAATGGGAAGGAGGCAAAGGAGAGCTCCAGGAAAATTTGAAGAAGAGAGCAATTTTAGCTTTGAGAATAAAATATATTTCAAAGTGAAGGTGAAATTTTAGATAAATCTTAAAGCTAAAGAAGAATTTTAAAAGGAAGAGATGAGGGCATAATATCTTTCAGGTATGTCAGATAATCTGTGCAAATGAATGGAAGTGAGAGATGGATGATTGAATTCAGGAAACAGGTGAAGCAGGTTTGGATAAAATGTAAAATGAATGAAGCAATGGGAAAATAGACTGGGAAAGTAAGTTGGAGCCCAGTTGGAGAGTTAGATTAAAGAGTTAGCATTTTATTCCACATTTAATAGAGAACCATTGAAGGTTCTGGAACAAAGTTTTGAATAAGGTTAGACATTTGCATAAGGAAAAGAAATCAGCATGAACTAACAGAGAATTAGAGAATTTTAGAGTTAGAAGGGATCACAGAGGTCATGTATTTCAACATGTACCTGGGTAGAACAAAACCCTTGGGTTTGTTGTTAGAAGGCCTGAGGTCAAACTCTATACATCAGATTTATTGCCCATGTCACTGTAGACAAGTACACGTAAATTCTTTTTTTTTTTTTTTTACACCTACCTTCTTGTAGATCACTCTTTTATCTTGTACAAATGAGGTCATTGAACTACATTCTGCTATATCATTAAATACTATCATTAAAATCCTAAACATTTGACCAATGAGTCTCTCCTTCAGCGATGGAATGCTTACTAAGTATCATTTAAAAATGTGCATTCAGAGTTACAGAATGCTTTTTATATAAAATTTCATTTGAGCCTTATCATAATAACTTGTCCGGTGGGTACTCATCTTACCCCCATTTTACGCATGAGGAAACTTGAGGGCAAGCAGAGATTGAATAATTTACTCAGGGTCAGACAGCTAGAAGGTATTTGAGGTTAGACTAGAACTCAGGTCTTTCTCCTTAGGCACTGTGCAACTAACTGCTTCAAATCTTATGCTATCCTCTGTAATATAGTGTCTATTTTTAGATCAATTCTTATGAAAGTGCTAGTACTTTCAACCAGTAATTACACCCATACTCTGTGTCCAGAGCTACTTGATGACATCTGGGAGATAGAAGATGTAGCCACTGACTTTCAGAAGTTTACAGTGTTTCTGGGGAGATGAAATTTAAATTCATGATACACATAGAAAATCACAGTACAAAATGAAGTACTAAATTGTGTAATGAAGTTCAAAAGGAGTTGAGAGAAAAAAAATAAAGAAACATATGTGCATGAGTGATTGCTCTCTTCTTGGCTTGTCAATAAAGGTGCTAGACAATTTGACTCCAAACCACCATTCCAGACTATGTCCCTTTCTGCTCCAGTTTCATTCAGAGTGGATATTTTTTCCTTCCTTGTACACATTTGCCTCTACTTCTGGTTCTTAATTAATGGAAGTTCCTTTATCAGAATACCCTTCTAGGTTTTCCTATTGACATACAGCCCATTCTTCAAGGTCCAAACCTTCCTTGTTAGAATCAATGAAGCATTCTGTTTTTTTTCTCCCTTTACTGTTATTTTTTATTTTGTATAATTTCTATAAACTGAGAAACTTAAACTCTGAGATATTGGAATCAGGAAAATGAAGAGATCTGAGATCATATTTTGAGGGAACATTTGAAGAACTTAGTAGTATTTATCTCAGAAGAAAGGAGACTTATGTATGGAGCTGTTGGGGAATGAGGAGAAAAGAGCAGATGAGAGTTGTCTTGAAGTGTCCAAAACATCCTATGAAAGAACCAATAAACCATTGCATAAAGAGAAGAACTCAAAGCAATGCATAGACATTGTAAAGAAGAAAGGTGTCAGGGGAAGTAAAATTTTCCTATTTAATTAGAGTTTTTGGCCAGAATAGAAATAATTAATGATTTTTATTTACATTCACTCTGAGCTATCAAAACGCAAACAATGGGTTAGGATTTATTAGAGAGCCAGAATGCTTTAGAATTAAAGATAAAGTCAAGTAGTTTGATTTGAGTCCCAATGAGCTTTATCAAAGCCTGTTTTTTTCATAACTATATTTTCAGAAATAATAAATGTAAAATACATGAGACAAAGGAGTTAATTAATTGTCTGTTTTTTAAAAGACAGAATGAATAAGTAGAATGAAAAAAATTAGCTCCCAAATCCCAACTATTTTGCAAAGCATAAGTAATTAAAATTTATGTTACACTGGACAGAATGCTTTACATGGACAGAGGGAGAAGAGAAAGGGGGGGGGGGAGGAGGAGGAGGAAGAAGAAGAGGAAGAGAAGAAATAGAACCAGGATAAGGGAAGAAATAGCAGCATTGTCCAACTGGAACTGGCCAGTTAGGTTCCCAGGGTGATAGGTTCTACTGCTCACAGATTGTTGTTCACCCTTCATTCTCAAAAAATATCAAGGACTTTAGCAGAGTGATGTCTTGAGTTGCAAGTGAATTGAATTTTAGTAAGGCAGAAGTGTGCAAAGTCATCTTTAGCTTTCAGATACTAACCGTGTGATTCTGGACATATCACTTAACCTATTTGCTTCAATTTTCTTATAAATTAGCTGGAGAAGGAAATAGCAAACCACTCCATATTTTTGCCAAGAAAACCCTAAATGTGGTCA
Source organism: Sarcophilus harrisii (assembly GCF_902635505.1). NCBI lineage: Eukaryota > Metazoa > Chordata > Mammalia > Dasyuromorphia > Dasyuridae > Sarcophilus > Sarcophilus harrisii. The sequence continues at coordinate 624,761,206 of NC_045426.1, read as the reverse complement.
CAAAGAATTGGACATTGCTGAAATAACTGCACAACAACAAAAATGTTAATTAAATTGAAATAAAATGAAGTCACTTGTGATGTGATTGTGGGTACTGAATGACATCAGATGAAGTTGTTTAGGAGAACAATGGCTGGTTCCAAATGATGTGTTTGGAGTTTAGCACCAAATGATGTGGTTAGGTACTAAATGTTGGGGTTCCGTCATGTGAAGAATTCACAATGGCCATTCTCTTTGGCAAAAGGTAGGTTTATTTTGGGGAAGAGATTACAGACAAAATGAAGGAATAAAATAGACACCAGTAATGGTAAATATGAAATAGAGCTGGGAGAGCATATAGTTAGCAAGGAAAAAAGGGGTTTTAACAATTAATGATTGAAAAGACAAGTTCCTAGTGGAAAAAGAAATTAACCAGGAGAAAGTGAACATTTCTTGAGATTGCCATCCTTGGTTGGCAAGCTAAATAACAAAATAGATTTAACACCCTCGAAGATTTAGTTAACTATAAAAAGAAGAAAGACAACATGAGGTATGGTGACAGGGGATTGAGAAGAGAGACCCAAAGTAGGGGGAGTGGTGAAGGGGAAAGGCAGAGTGCCTTAATGGGCTAAAACCCCAGTAGGGATTCAGCAAAGATGACATGAGCCATGATCAGATTTATAGGGAAATTTAACCTCAGGGGTCCGACATAACCAGGATTTCTGATGACTTCCACAGAGTGTGAGACTATAAGGCTAAACTGATTCCTATCAGTGCCCTTCTCTGCCTGCCCCAAGGAGCAATTCCATTAATATTTCATTCTTTTTCTGCTAACCGTACCTAATTGTTCAGGACCTTATTATTTGGTCCTTGAAAAACAAGTGAGCTCGGGGTAAAAATGTAGAAGAGCGCATAAGGAGGGAATTTAATTTGGGGAGAGAAATATGAGAAGCCTTATTGATTCATCGTGTTGTAGCAGAACAGTAACTGCCCTGAAGAAACCTGGTTTTAATTCCAGCTTCTGACATTTAGTAGATGTGTGATGCTGGCAAGATCATTCATCCTCTCCAAGCATTAATTAGTTTCCTTGCTAGCAAAGTGGAGACAATGCAGCTTTCACAATTTACTTCCCCAGGTCATTGTGAGGAGACATTGAAAGGAGAGATGTTATAAATGCCAGTTATTATTACAAATGAGCATAGGGATAAGGATTTTTTTCACTTTTTTCAAGTTTTGTATAAGTAGAAGAAAAATATTCATTACAAAAAATGAGCAAAATTTAGAAACAAATATTATAAATAATAAGAGCAAAACTTTTCATAGTTTATGTAGATTATTTTATTCCATCCTCAAATTATCCCCATGAAATAGGAAGGACAGGGATTCCTTTCTCAATTTTTTAGATGAGGAAATTGAAGATCAGAGAGTTTGTGAACAGTGAACAACTACAAATATAGTCCTTGAACCTAAATATTCTGACTTCAAGGCTGAGATTCTTTTTCAGTCTTGAAATGAATGTCCTTACTCTTCTCTGTCAATGTCAAACACAAGAAAGATACCCAAGAGATTTTTTTTTTGATGTTTAATAAATGTTTATTTTTTAAATTAAAGCTTTTAATTTACAAAGCAAATTCTCTCCACCCTCTCCCCTAGGGCTGCAAAAAACATTTTTGCACATGTGGGTCCCCTTCCCTCCTTTAAGATCTCTTTGGGGTAGATATAAGGCCAGTAGAAACACTGCTGGGTCAAAAGGTACACACAGTTTGATAGCTTTTTGAGCATAGTTTCAAATTGCTCTCTAGAATGGTTGGATCCTTTCACAGTTCCATCAACAATGTATCAGTCTCCCAGTTTTCCCCTATCTCTCCAGCATTCATCATTATCTTTTCCTGTCATCTTAGCCAATTTGACAGGTGTGTAGTGGTATCTCAGAGTTGCCTTAATTTGCATTTCTCTGATCGATAGTGATTTGGAGCATCTTTTCATAAGACTAGAAACAGTTTTAATTTCTTCATCTGAAAATTGTCTGTTCATATTTTTTGACCATATTTATCAATTGGAGAATGGCTTGCATTCTTATAAAGTTGGGTCAATTCTCTATATAGTTTAGAAATGAGGCCTTTATCAGAACCTTTGAATGCAAACATGTTTTCCCAGTTAATTGCTTCCCTTCTATTAGTTTTGTTTGTACAAAAACTTTTTAACTAAATATAATCAAAGTTATCTATTTTGTGATCAATAATGATCTCTAGTTCTTCTTTAGTCACAAATTCCTTACTCTTCCATAGATCTGAGAGATAAGCTATCCTATGTTTTCCTAATTGGTTTATAATATCATTCTTTATGTCTAGATCATGAACCCATTTTGACTTTATCTTGTTATACGGTGTTAGGTGTGGATCAATACCTATTGTTTCTACCATACTAGTTTCCAATTTTCCCAGCAGTTTTGATCAAATAGTGATTTCCTACCCCAAAAGCTGGAGTCTTTGGGTTTGTCAAACAATAGATTGCTATAGTTATTGATTATTTTGTCCTGTGAACCTAATCTATTCCACTAATAAACTGCTCTATTTCTTATCCAGTACCAAATGGTTTTGATGACTGCTACTTTATAATATAGTTTTAGATCTGGTACAGATAGGCCACCTTCATTTTTTTTTTCTTCTCATTAATTCCCTCGCAATTCTTGACCTTTTGTTCTTCCAGATGAATTCTGTTGTTATTTTTTGTTATATTTTGTTGTTATTTTTGTTGTTGTTATATTTTTAGGTCAGTAATATAGTTTCTTGAGAGTTTGATTGCTCTAGCACTAAACAAGTACATTAGTTTAGGTAGTATCATCTTTATTATATTTGCTCAACTTATTATTGAGGCAACTTATAAGTATTACATCTAGGACTTGAGTTTGCCTCAGTTTTCTTTTTTTTTTTTCCACAACAGTATTTTTTTCCTCAAATACATATAAAGATAATTTTCAACATTTGTTTTTGTAAGACTTGTATCCCAAATTTTCTCCCTTCTTCTTTTATCTCTCCACCTTTCCAATACAGCAAGTAATCTGATGTAGGTTAAACATGTACAACCCTTTTAAACATTTCCACACTTGTCATGTTGAGCAGGAAAAATCAGACTAAGAGGGAAAAAAATGAGAAAAAAAATTTCCATCCTTTTTATATTTTATATTTGTCTATTGGAATTGTCTTGAATCACCACATTATACCTCAGTTTTCTTATCTATAAAATGAGCTGCAGAAGTGGTATTAAGATGAGCTTATAATTTGCCTAGTGAAGTCCAAGGTAAATATTTTCATTAAGTGATTATTAAGCTTCATTAACTTCCAGGGGAGAAATTAATTCAATGTAGTTCAACTAAGATACATTAAATACCTGGCCTATGCAAGCTAGAGTGGAAGCATGATGTAATATATAAAGAAGAAGCCTTGGATTCAGGAAATCATGAGTTCAAGTTTTGCTTCATTTATATATTGACTTTGTAACCCTGGCCAAGTCATTGTAAATTCTGTTAAATTAAAGATAAAGTTAACCTCTGTTAAGTTAAAGATGAGTTGGTGATTTGCATAGGTAGAGAGAGTTTCCAGTCAACAATATAAATCATTCAGTCAACAATATAAATGATTGCCCAGCCACATAATAAATTTAAAATGTTTGTTAATTGATCAATTGATTGATTAAGGTGAAATGCTATGTATGAATAACCCTAAGAAAACTACTAATGTTATATAAGGGCTTTTTAAGCTTTTTATACTTGTGACCCCTTTTTACTCAAAAAAATGTTAGGTGACCCTGTTATAGAACTATATAAACTAGGTGTATAAATCAAATATTTGATGATAATAACACTACATTTTTACACAACCCTCCTACAGGGTTGTTATCCACAATATAAGAAGTTTTGGGCTAGATAGATCACAGAGTGTGTTCAATGGAAAGACATTCAGTGATAAACAGATGATTTTCTATTTGATTCTGGTGGCAAGAGGGAATTAAATGCTGATATCACTTAGATGATTGCTTTAATAACACTAAGAAAAAAAAACAAGGTGCTAAACTAGGAAAAGAAAGAGAAGATTGAATATCCTTAACCATCTTACCTTCTGCAGAAGGGAAACAGCTTGTGTACCAATAAAAAATTTCAAAATATTATAGAAAAGTATCTTATGCTCTTATTCTCCTACTACCTAGACTAATTTATGGGGCCAAGAACAAACTCTTATCTAAACTCTTTGTATTCCCAGAGCCTAATCCAAACCCTTGTGCAAATCAGTTACTTAAGGACGTTAAGGTTCAGAAATAGTTATCCAGATTTCTATGCCATAGATTCATGACTCCCAATTGACCTTCCTAGTTTTCTTTTGCTATTTAGAATACGATGTGATACATTGGAAAGAACATCAACTTTGAAATGGGATGACCACTGAGTTCAATTGAACTGGGGAAACAATAAAAATAAAAAATTAAATTGAAAATTGACCAAAAGTAGTGTGAGACTATAAATGAAAAAGAAACAACAGCAAACAAATCTGCCCCTTTATGCATTTACACCTTCTGTATTAACTTGGTGAAAAAGCAAAGGGAAAAATAGATTGAAAAGAAGATGCTCAATAAATTATGCCAGCCAGAGATGAACAAAGAGGAATTCTCATATGGTAGTAAATATATTCCTAATTTGGTATGGATCTGGCCCCAGGCCCAGAAGTAGATGGACAGAAGACAGTACTTCTAAAGACAAATGCTGTGTTAAATTTACCTACAACTGGCTTCAAGGCCTCAGCTCTTGTGGAATGAGGTATTTTTATTTCTGTTAGTTTGTAAACTATTAATGGAGTGGAACCATGAAGACTTTGGCCATGTTCCCCTGTTTAGGGCAGGCTCCACGACTCAGAGGATAAAGCAGAGAGTAGAGATTTAGGCATTTACTCCATAAAGGAATTGTTATTTAATCCTATCTGACTCTTTATGGCCCCATTTTATACCTTTTCATTCTCCAGCTTCCTCCAGTTTCCTCCAGAACCTGTGGCAAACAGGATTAAGTGACGTGCCCAGGGTCACACAACTAGTAATTGTTGAAAAGGCAGATTTTAACTCAGGTCTTCATGATTACAGGTTCAATGCTCTGTCCACTGAATCACCTAAGTGTCCCATAAAGAAATGGTTCAGCTTAATGTAAATATGTGAGAGCTAGATCTTAGAAGGAAAGAAAAAAGATTTTATTTTCTCCAGATGAATATTCTGGAATAATCTTGTACTTTTGTTCATTAAACACTCAAAAGTTTTCAAGTAGATTTAATATGAACATGATGTATTGGGGAGTTTTCTTGCCAATTTTGACAATTTCTCAACTTGGCATCTGTTTTCGGTAAAATAGGGGGGAAAAGCCTCCTGTAAAAAGAAACTGATGTTCTTAGATGGTTATAAATGTGAAAAAAAAATCAGTCTATGGAAAGGATAGAGGAACAGTTCAGTATAAAATGGGATAAGTTGTTTCCCAATGTGGGGGACGAAATGTGGAGAAGCAAACTCATTCCTATGGTGTAGAAAATCAGGTAATTGTCTCAGAACCAAGGTTTTTATTAGGGGGATCATGACTAAGAAGTGGGTAGGGAAGGAAGGAGGAAAACCAAACAGGTTCTTCTGACTGATGCTCATAATCTTAAGTTTATATAGATTCAATCAGATATATTGGTATTCATATCCATCATCTTTAAAACTTTCTCCAAGATACAAATACATGAGATGCTAAAACTACTCATAAAACTGATAAAAAGATGGAAATGTAGGTGTAGGGGAAGGGCAAGAAAAATTGTGAATTAGGTGACACTTTCCATGTTGTATACAGCAAAGAGTTAAGTATTTGGGCTTAGATTATTCATTTGCCTTTTAAATCTTCCATATACTAACCTCTTGACTTTGGAAAAGTTATGTCATTTCTATTTCTCAGAATCTTTATTATATAAAATAGGGATAATAATCCTCATATTACCTCCTTCACAATACGATTATGATGGAAATGTATTAAAAAGTGGAAAATAGTAGTTCACTACTAATTCTTGTTGCTGTTTATTCATTTCAGTCATGTCCCAATCTCTTTGACCTCATTTATGGTTTTCTTGGCAAGGATAATGAAATGGCTTGCCATTTCCTTTTACAGCTCATTTTACAGAAGAGAAAACTAAGATAAATAAGGTTAAATGACTTGACCAGGATTATGCATTGAATAAATGTCTGAAAACTAATTTTAACTCAGGAAGATGAGTCTTCCTGACTCAGCCCTGGGATTCTATTTACTGTATTACCTATTTGCATTAGTAATCATTTTATACTGCTATTATGATGATGTTCTCCTTTATACATGTTGCCCCTCTACGACATGACTCCTAGGCAGCTAGTTTTGATTGTGAATTTGAGTGAGGAGGGCCAAAGTTTTAATTCTGCCTCATATGTTTACCAGCTATGTATCCCAAAGCTAATCATGTAACCACTGCCTCAGTTTCCTGATTCATAAATTGAGGGTTTTAAATGGCCCAGAGATCTTTTCTAGCTTTAAATGGATGCTTCTATAAGCATCCATTTATCCAAGGTCATGGCTTCATGGATAGTTTACCTATGCAAAAAATCCAAAGCAATGAGTTCCAAATTATAGATTAAAAGTGTTAAAATTCAACCAGATTGATTTTTATTTCTATTTTATGTGTGTTTCTGGCTCAATCACATACGTGGTAAGATAGATTCCCATCTGTAGTTTATAAACTTGGACTGCTTCATGCTTCATGGATTGTAAATATCCATTCTTAATGAACCAATTGGCCGTCTGTTTCGGTTTCAAGGTGTTTTTAAAATGAATCGATGGAATCATGGCTCTACCTGACTTGCATTTTCAGTTAATGGCACCACCATTCTCCCAGTCACCCAAGCTTGAAGTTACCCAGAGTTACCTACTTTCCTCAGTCAGGAATCCATTGCTCTCAATCCACATTCCCACTTTTCCCTCTCTACCTGCAACTTTTGACACTCTCATTACTTAGAACCCATCATATAACCATGGAAAGGGCACGGACTCTGGGGTCACAAAGAACATGAGTTCTATTTCCAGTTTGCCTCATTACACCATTATATAATATTGCTATTAATATCCTTATTTTACAGATGAGAAAACTGATTGAGAGAGCTGAAGTGATTGTCCTATGGTCACATAGCTAATAAATGTTAGAGGTAGGATTTGAATCCAGGTTTTATTGGCTCTCAGTCCAGCATTCTCTCTATGACACCATGACATTCTATGCAAGAATCTATCAAAAAGTCTTTTATTTGGAAAAAGGAGAGACCCAACTCCAGTGTCATTGATTAAAGCCCATCTTGGTGTCTTTTAACATGTTCTAAATTCTGCATAGGTTTCCACTTTATAGATATGTTTAATGGTTAAGTGATCTTTGGTACCTCTTGTTCATACCTCCATTGTGTCCTAGAAATAATAATTCTGTATTACTTCAAATAAAATTAATGAATAAAGCATTAATTAAGTACTTACTGTGTATAAAGTTCTGTGCTAAGCATTGCAGATGCAAATAAAAAAGCAAGCTCACATTCTAATAAAAGAGACAACACAAATGGAATGTTTAACTACAATTTAGATCAAAAGGTCTTACCACATATCCACAAAGCATATGGTAATTTCTTTGCTTTTTAAGGGTAATTTGCACTGATAACATTATAGCAGTTTCTGATATTGGATCATTTTAAAGTACCCAGGGCTGGTTAGAAGTTTCTTTTCCAGATTTTCAGTGAATATGGCTGTAACACCTGCAGGAGCAGTTGCCAGACTGAATCTCCATAGGGGTTTTTCCTAAGATGATGGCTAAAGCACTTGGCTGGCAGCGCTGATATTTCTAGGACCCCAGGCTCAGGGTCCTGGACTGTCTCCATCAGCAGGCAGGCTTGTCAAAGTGGTGGCAGTAATGTGACTTGTTTTGGCACATGCTGCCTCTTGTCTCCCCTTCAGGGTGCCTTGTCACTTCAGCTAGCCTGGCTTTCCTGCCTATGTATGGTAGTTGCTTGGCAGCTGGTAGGGATGGCTGGCCCCTTCTCCACATGTGTTGTTTCCCTTGATGATGGCTGTGAAGGCTAGATCAGAAATAAGACCTGCAGTTTGGCAGAAGCTATCATTCCCAGTGCTCTTGTTAGTATTATACTATCACATATTTAGTACTATATCAATATTAAAAATTCATAATTATATACTTTCTTTCCCTCATGTGGTCTTTACCAGTGTTGACATCTATCAATAGAGTATGAGAAATAAAATTTAAATTTTTATCCTACTACTTACTAATTATGTGGCCTTGAAAGTGTGAAAGAGGGAAATTAGGTGGCTCATTGGAGAGAGTACCAGCCCTGAAATCAGGGGAAGCTGAGTTAAAATCCAGCCTCAATCTCAATTTCCTAATTTTTAACATGAAAAGTTTGGACAATATGAGCTCTAAGGTGACTTTTTACTCATTATATTAATCTGTGACTAATCAGCACCTAATCTGCTTGCTAGGGAGAACAAGTAGGGCAGGGGAGACATTTCCCATAAGTAGGAAGATTCCCTGATTACAGTTCTTTGCTGTCCCCTGTAGGGTCCAAGCTTCTGCAACTGTTCTGGGCATTTTTCATAACTCCACTTAATCATTTCCACCCCAAGTTCCCTAAGGATAAGACAATCGCATTAAAATAAATGAAAATAAAGAACTCAGTGAGGAGAATAGGATATTGTGGAAGAGAGTTTGGATTTGTCCTGTTTGGATTTGTCTGGTTTGGCCCCAAAAGGGAGAGGTAGGAGCCCAGGGTAAAACTTAGCAGAAAAATGGATATCAGTTTCTTTTAATGAAAAGCTTTCTAGGGATTCCAACAATACAAAGGGAGAATGGGATGCCTTTGGAGGCCATGGATTTTTCAGCCATGGAGAATGAACAATTTCCTCAGAATCTGAATTCTCCAAATGTTGGATAGGCTGTTTCTGGTGGTAGTGATTACTCCTTGACTAAAATTCTTCAGGGAAAAGTCTAGAGCCATGTTTCCAGCATGCTGTTGAGGGGGTTCACATTTATGTATAAACTGATTTAAAGGAGCTATGAGGTCTCTTCCAACTCTAAAATTCTGTGTCTGCGTTACCTGAAAGCATGATTTATCTCACTTTTTCCTACCATAATGAATAGTACATAGTAGGCACTTAATAAATGCTTGTTGGTCATTTCATTGATTATATAAAAGGGAACATGCAAATATCTTCCCTGTTACAGGCTCATGAATAATTACTATACTAGTTGATAGAATTTATCTTGTCTCCCAGCATAACTGAGGAAAAAAAATAAGTTGGAAGAAAGGGAGACTTGAAGGGAAATGTTTAATAAGAAAAAAAGTTGAATGTGCACAGACAGAAAATTCAATTCTGAGTCTACAACTTAACAGCTGTGTGACCATGGACAAATTATTTAACCTCACAAAGCAACTCTGTTTCCTCATCTGTCAAGAGAGAAGGTTGGACTAGGTGATCTTTAGATTCTTTTTCTAATGTTATTCTATTATTCAAGTGGGAGGGATAATAAGCTTTGTCAAAAATTGTTCTTTGCTCAGATTAATTAGATAGGAACACAGCTCAACCACCTAACCTGAAAATAAAAGACCTTTTTAGATCTTACCTTCTTCCAATTAGTCTGGTTTCACCCAAGGTCTGTCTGTCTCTTCTTCCTTTTTATTTCATTCTTTCTTTTCAAAAATAAGTGAGTTAGAATGTGAGCTTTTTAATCTCCTGTGATACATGTGCCAGATTTTCCAATTTAAATGGCATAATGTTTTCCAGATGATAGTACAAAAAACTATTGTTTTAGGAAAGTAGGAAGGGCCAAGTTTCTATTAATGTCTAATTGCATAATATCCATTTTGATTTTTTTCTCTTTTATTTCAGATTCAACACAATAAGGTAAGGTCTGTGAACACATCCTCAAACCCCTGACATTATATTCCTCTGCTGACTATATTTTACCAACTATGCCCTTACCAAGACCAGGAAAATCACATTTCCATTGTCTACTGCCTTAAGGGAATCAGATTTAGACTACTGTATACAATTCTCACAAGAAATGGAGGCCTTCAGGGTAAACCTGAATGACCATTCATTCTTGTCATGCATGTTGTAGATCAAATACCTATTTCAATATAAGTTGGACTAACTAGTTTGTGAGATCTTTCCAAAGCTGAGACTCTGGAATTTTAGGATGCATTTGGTAGAATACATTTAAGGAAAGTGGCTTGGAGTGATCAGAATGGTAAGAAGACTAGAAACAGGTCATAAGTGAAGCTGAAGGAATTGAAAATCTCCTCTTGTAAACTAACTCTCTGATTATGAATGACATATCTAGCCAACTACTAGTTCCATGAAGACTGTAATCATGTCTCACCTAAACTTTGTATCTCCTCCCACATCCCATAGTTCTCTACAAATAGTTGGTTGTTGTCCTTTACTCTTGAAAAGAATCAAAAGGACAAATAATGGACACTTAATAAATATTTATTCAATTGCATGTGCTTTTAAAAATTTTGCTGGGGAAATATAATGTTTCCAAGTTTTTGAGGGCTATTTTATAGAAAAGTCTGAAACTTACTCTTCTTGGCTGCAATAAACAGAAATGTAATCGGTGTGAATAAGGAAGAGAGTGGCAGGTGTTTTACTCAATATCTCACTTATGACATTGGGATAGTTTGAAAGGCATCATGGCATAGTTGCTAGGGTGCTAGACTTGAGGTTAGAAATTCATGAACTCAAACCCCACTTTACATTAACTGTGTAACTTATTCTCTTTGTGACTGAAAAAGAGGAGTTCTGAATGGTCTCTACATCCCTCCAATTCTAAAACTACAGGTCTATGGATACTTACTATTAATAATAAGTGGGATAATGGAGCATGACCTTGATGAATTTCTTGTTTCCTAAAGGGTTTTAAGGATAAGCTCTATAGACTCTTGTCAGAGAGGGTGTGGGAGAAGCTGGATTAGATAGCACTGGGGTACTTCAGAGTTCTGCAGTTCTATTGATTAGTTTGTAGTTTTAATTAATTAGTTCACTTCTTCCTCAGTAGTTTCACTAGCTGTGAAGACAAGTACCACAGAAGGAAATTTAGCTCCTGGGAGATAAGAGAGAGAGCTTGAATCTCTAGAGAGAAGACACTATCCCCATCACACCTTTCATTCAAATGGGTATATTTTGATCTTTCTCTTCTAGAAAACAGATTATTACTTTTATTCAGCCATTTATTTATATTTTCATCCATCTATTCTTCATCATTTGTTTATTCACCTATTTATTATGTTTTCTCCTTCCTTCCTTCCTTCCTTCCTTCCTTCCTTCCTTCCTTCCTTCCTTCCTTCCTTCCTTCCTTCTTTCCTTTTTTTTTTCTTCCCCTTTTTTCCCTTACTTAGTTATTAATTTGTTTATTTCTTTAAGTAGAAATCACGTCCCTGGCATGTTATCTTCTGTTCTAGATAGTCCTTGACTCCTTATCATTTGATGTAAATATTAGAAATTCGTTTAAGGCCTAATGACAATTTAAATGATTCAGGCAAAATAAATTTGCAGTTGATGGGGGGAAGGTTTTATTGCCCCCATGATAAAATTTTATGGAAGAACTGGAACTTCTAGTCCTAGAGTAGAACAAAACAAAAGGTTGTCAGACTGACAAAAAAAAATAATTAGGCACTATTATGAATTAGTTCCTTGCCACAGGTTATCTCCATTTTATAGATAAGGTCTGGCAAATATTAAGGGAATTGGGCCAAATAGTTTTTGATGGCTAGTCTCCCTAGCTTCTATATCACTTCACTTTTGTAAGGATAGTCCAAGAATGACTCTTCATCCTTCATCATATGGAAACTATAAGTAGGACAGGATAATCAGTGTTCTGCCCAATGGTGCCACAGTTTTGAGGATACTAAAAACACTTTCACTCTTTTAGTTGGCAAAAAGGATTAAGATTTGCAAGTAGTTAACAAGAAAAAATTTAATTTTTCTGGCAGCTGCACCTTAGGTGAGCTTCTTTAATAACTAGCCCTATCTGGACATTTCTACCTGTGATGGCCTTCTGTGTCTGTCTTTTCTTCTCCCTTCCACCCCATGGTTTGGTGTCCCCACAGGATCTTCTGCTAGAGCTTCAAGGTCTCTCTTATCCATCCCTCCTGGAGTTAATTTGTTTATGCTTCCTACTTAATACTTTTCTAAGGAGCAAGAATCACTGGACACAGTCCTGATTATAAGCTATGGTTTTGAACTCCTGGGCCTCAGTTTTTAGCAGGTCTGGCAGCATTCCCCTTGAGTTCTCTACAAATGAGAACATTTCTACATCTTAACATTTCCCCTTGGAGGGGGAGACCTCATTGTGCTGTAATGAAAGGCAATGGAGCATAATGCAAAGTGCAGTACATCTGTATTCAATAGACACTGGGCTCCACTACTGCTTCTGCTGTTTTCTGGTGGTGTGACTATGGGCACATTACTTTTTCTATCTGAGATTTCATCAATAAAATGAGATAAGAGTACCAGTAATGGCCAATTCACTGGGTTACTGTAAGAATCAAATGGAAATATGCATAAAAAGTAGCTTGTAAACATTAAAGTACCGTGACAATATCTGTTTTTATTCTATCCTATGACTACCTTCATTCACCTTCAGGATGCAAAAGACTACAGAGCTTTGATTTAGTGAATCTTTTTTTGAGTGCCCACTACAGGCTCAAAAGATGGAAGACAGCCAAAAAAAATGATACAGTTTCTGTTTTAAAGGAATTCTATTCTATTTGGGGAGGAAGAGCATCATCTCAGCAAAATAAATAACAGTATTAAGCAATAGATGAGGACAATGAAGGTGAGAACATTGAAATGACATGTCCAAAATACTATTTTCACTGTGCTAATTGATTTTTTACAAATATTATCTTATTGAATTTTCATAACAAACACTGTGAGTGGATGCTATTACTGTTCCCTTTTTATAGTTGAGGAAACTGAGGTTAAGTGACTTGCATAGGAAGGATCACACCTTTGATAATTGTCTTCCTGTCTACAAATCCAGTGCTCTGTCCACCAGCTGCCTGTAGAAAAAGCAATGGATTTGAAGTCAGGAGATCTTGGTCTGAATTCTAGGTCCTAATTGTGGGTCATTTTCCTTCTGGACATCAGTTTTCTCATTTATAAAATAGGGAGGGTTGGACTAATGGATATCTAAGGTGATCTTATTAATAAGACTGTATTTGGTCCAGGTCTATCAGCATGCACACTCCCTGCCAAGTATTAATTATCAGAATTTTATTATGTGTGGGACTGCAACCAAAAGATAGCATCAGTATAATTTTAAAAGTCCGGGTGGAATTTATGGCCCTCACAGGCTGGTTTGTAAATGTGGACAATTTGATCTGTGGGACATTGATGGACAATAAATACACAACCACATGATGTCATTTTTATGGGTATTTTATGAGTATAATAACCCAGGAGAAAAAAATTGCCTTTGACTTAGATGCAGTTGAAGTTTGTGGAAATGACCACTTTGTTTCATCCTCTTCCCAACCCTCCTTTTGCATCCTTTACAACTAAGTGATGTACCTGTCATGAGGAATCTCTTTTCTTATTCTCAGATGAGCATAATTGTGGACTTGAAGTCTTGCTTTCCAGTATTTCTGTACTAATTAATGTGGTCTTTATGACAATCAATTTCTATTTAATGATGCAGTCAGAGGTACTAAAATTGGGAAGATGTAACTGATGTTTCATTTTATAGGTTCCTTTTTTTTCCTTTTCCTTTTTTCTGTATCAGAGGAAATAGAATATGTCCCCTGTTTTGATTCTTCATTCATTTCCTGGGCTGGAATAGAACATTTTACAAGGATCTTTCTTAATTGAAAGTTTGGTCCTTCCATCAGCCAATTTAATCCCCTGAAAGATCCAGACTACCAGACAAGTCATTACCACATGTGAATGCATTAGCTTGAAAATTGATTAATCCATCATGTGAATGTTTCCAGCCACTCTGTGGCTGACAACAAATTCTAATGAATACCCATTGTACAGAGTGAGTTACAACAGAATTGACGCATGCTTTCAATCAATCTGAGGGCCTCGGTTAACCTTTCTTGTTTTTGGCTGTGTCTTGCTATGTAGCATAACAATGCAAACGTGACTGGGCCCAATTAAGTTAGCCAGTGCCAATGAGGTTGAACAAAATTTGCTTATTATCCACATCTTAGCCACAACCAGCCTCACTGGAAGACATGTCTTCAGAGAATCAGAGAATTTTCAGGATTTATAGAATTTTTAATGTTAAACCTGTAAAGAACCCCAGGACACTAAATTCTTGAACATATAATGGAGAATGGTGAATACCCTGAAGGAAACAGCCTGATCCAATTGTAGAGTACTGAATTTTGAATCAGAGAACCTGGGTTCAAATTCTTCCTTTGCCACTCATTACCTACATGACCTTGATTAAGGGATTTAATCTCTCTGGCCTTAACTTCCTAGAATATAGAATAAGGGTATGCATCTCGATAATCTTGAATCTCTTTTCTCTGCTTAAATCGATAATCTCCACATCCCCTATGTGCACACCAGAGAGCAGAAATGCTTGGTTTGGCTATGTAGTTGATTAGTAGGCAAACTGGGGAGAGGGAAGTAAATAAGCATTCATTAAGCCCCTACTCTGTGTCAGGCATTGAAAGTGTTTAACAAATATTATCTCAAGTGAACCTTACAACAATCCTGGGAGATAAGTATTTTTATCATACTCATTTTTGTTATGTAGTTGCTTCAGTCATGTCTTACTCTTCAAGACCCCATTTGAGTTTTTCCTGGCCAAGATGCTGAAGTGGTTTGCCATTTCCTTTTCCAGATCATTTGACAGATAAGGAAACTGAGTCAGGCAGTGGTTAAATGAGGGTCACATAGCTAGTACATATCAGAGGCTGGATTGGAACTCAGGTTTTCCTGATTCTATCTTGTGCTCTTTCCACTGTGTCAACTAGAAACTGAGATAGACAGAAATTAATTGTCCTGCCCAGGCTTATATAGTTAGCAAGTGACTGAGATGGGATTTGAATCTAGGTCTTGCTGACTATAGAATTACTGCTCTACTTGCTGAGCCATCTCCTGAATCCCACTCTTGGAAATATTCTATTACTAAATCAGCTCTACCTTTTGCAAATGAGAGGATTCTGACCGTGCCTTTTATTGTCCTTCTGTTCTATATCGGAACTAATCACAGCCCAATTCCAGAGGGTAGCAATAGTGAGAACAATTTTCTTTGTTTCCCCTAGCCTGAGCCTTCCTTTACAAAATGCTAAATAATGAGGCTGATTTGTAAGGCTGCATTGACTCTTTGGTGCCTCTGGGATATCATTTAGTAAACTAACTGTTTGGGAAGTGCTTCCTACATGGTCCCCTATGTCTCTGGACCTGATTGTTAGCTCCAAGATGTATTGATGGAACTTAGTCAAAAAATAACTCCAGGCAGTCAGTAATGATAAATCAGACCCAGAAACAGTAGAATTTGGATTTAGGCTTAGGGGAAGGAGGAAAATGGAGGTAGGAAAGAAGAGGATTCAGAATATTACAAGGCCTCTCAGAGGAGAGGTAAAGAAGGGGTCTGATTCCTTAGAGGCTCCAAATTAATTAAATTAAAAGACTTTCTTATTATCTACAACCAGTCCTCCTGGAAGACATATTCAGAGAATCAGAGAATTTTCTGATATTTGTATATCATGGTTTTAGAGGTCCTTTGTTATGATTTATTCAGTATTCTCTCCACATCAGTTTATTTCCAATAGGTTTCATTCAATTATCATAGAAAAAGTATGTTTGTTTTTGTCAGTCAAGGTGAAATGACTTACTCAGGGTCACACAGCAAGTAAGTATCTGAGGCTAGATCAGAATTCAGAATTTTCTGACTCACAGGCTGTTGCTCTATCCTGTGGCACTGACAGGGTAGTTCTAATGATATTGAATAATGTTTGTGTGCATCAAATGCTCTCAGAGAAACAATTTTAGGCTGTCTTGAAGCTAACTAGACTAACCAAACTACACTTTAAAAATATCTGGGGGGGAATTGTTTTGGCTTCTTTAGTCAAAGCATTCTTCTACACCAATCTCTATTCTGGAATCGCATTGCTATTAACCTCCCAGAATTCAGTCATCCCTTCCTAAAGCATCTCTTCCACCCTACCCTCAACTTTTCTATTCTTTTTCCTATGGTTCCTTTGTCAGAGCTACCCACATGAATCTTCTTACTGAGGTTCCAATTCTTGGACCTTTCCCCAGAAGCAGAGCTTGGGAGCCAAGGACAAATTATGCCCACCACGATTGTCAACTTCTGTACCCCTTATGCCGGAACTCAAATCCCCTTTTCTTTGCAGTGTTTGTGATTTTGGGTTGTGTTGAGATGGGAAAGGCAGAGCAGTGGATTGAGCACTAAGACTGGAATTGGGAAGATCTGAGTTTATATTTGACTTCAGATACTTATTAGCTGTGTCACTTAATCTCTGTTTGCCATAGTCTCTTCAACTGTGAAACTAGGATAATAGCAGCATTTACTTCCCAGGGTTGCTATGAAAATCAAATAAAATAATATTTGTCAAGTGCTTAGCAGAGAACCTGGCAAACAGGAAGCTTATATAAATCTAGTTATTATTATTATTATTATTTAAGGCTCCTTCTTACTAAATGTCTAAGTCAGATCATTCTTTTTCTAGAACTGTCAATATCAGAGTCCCTAAAGACTGATAAATTAGATTGTGATTGGGAAATACTTAACAAAATGAATAAAAATAGAATAGAACATAGACAATGTTAAAATATAGTTTTCTATGTCAAGATGCAGTTTACAAGAATTCTTATGTACAATCTAGAGACACCTTTTCTATTTCTGTTTGACACCACTGGTCTTCAATTAGTTCTAATGGTCAGTAATCAAATCTTAGAATGATGTCACATTCCCTTTCAAGCAAAGGGCTGAAGAGGCAGTAGAAGATAGCTTCCCTGATGGGTTGTCTGACTTAGTATCTCAAAATCAAACCAACTGATTTAGTTCAAAGGAGCTTCAGAAGCCAGCTATTATAGTTCAACAAGTTTCTGAAAAAGAAGCCCTAATAAAATACAGTTGTCCCTTCTCCATCACAGGGGTTAGTAGCACAGAGACCTGAAAACTGGAAAATCCACATAACATTTTTTGTGATTTCTTTTTCTTTTTTATGGGGCATTTATAGTTTTTTATTGTAAATTTGGGGTTGAATATTTGGTAGGAGGCTACATATAGGTCAATGTTAAGTAAAAATACTGTATAAAAAAAGAAATTTTTCTGCATCACTTGCTGGCCTTTATATCTTGTCTGCAGCTTCTACAAAATTCTCCCACAATATTTGCATTTAATATCTTATGCTGACTCAACCATGATATATAGAAATCTCAATGAGGAAAATTGTGATGTGAAAGGAATAACTGGATATCCAAGAAACTCATTCTTCAAGATCACCAACCAAGTAAGTAAGAGAGGGGACCCATTACTTTTCTAGGTAGCCTGTTCTGCTTTTGAATAGGACTAATTTTGTGAAAGTTTTTTTTTTTTATTTCAAGTCTAAATTGGCTTTGCAATTTCTAACCAGTCTTCCTGGTTGTTCTCTCACAGATGAGCAAAATAAGCTTATTCCCTAGTATACACAATAATCCTTAAAATATTCAAAGACAGCTACTCTGCTTTTCCCTCTCCACCTTCCAAGTCTTAAGTTAAATATCTGTATACAACAAGGTCTCTAGGCTATTTGGAATTATAGTTGTCCTCCTCTATACATTGGACCCAAGACAGATTTTGTTAAGGTATAACTTGTTCAATCTAGTTCTTTTGATACCTGACTTCTTTAACTTCCGTAACACCTTTTAGACTTTCAGACTTGATTATTTCCCCATTCTTTCCTAAAACTATCTCTGGGGAGATATACTCACACAAGGTTTTCTGAATTAGAACTGTATCTAGGTAGATCACACCATGTTCCCATTAGCTCATCATTAACCCAAGTAACATTTTCTAGATCACTGCATGACTCAGTTTAAACTTCAGGGATTTATCTGTTGCTAAAAAGAAAAAAGAGAATTCGAGCTGTTCTCTCTCTCTTTTTTTTTTTGACAAAATTTGCATTAGGACACACATTCTTAATTACATGAACAGTAGAAAGACTAGTCATAAAAAGAAAATATTACAGTTACACAACTATTTGATTCAGGAAACATTTTCGCAGAATCCCAGAACTAGAATGAACATATTTTTTCTACACATATATAGTGATTATCCAAATAGAACGTAAGCTCCTAGAGGACAGGAATTGTTTCATTTTTGTCCTTTTATTTCCAATACCCATCACAATGTTTGTAACATAATAGATAATAAATAAATGTTGTTTGATTAATTGATTGAATATATCATCTACTCTTAAGGTTAAAGCTTTGAGTACCTGCAATCAAATTTCCTACAACATTTTCTCTACTTCCCTCACCATCCCAGTTGCTCTGAACACAGTCCAACTTGTCTATGTCCATCCCAAAATACAGAGCTTTGAACTGAATATAAAACTATAGAAGCAATGTGTGCCAGGCAAAGTGCAAAGGATTTATTGCTTCCTTCATCCTGGACATTATACCTTTAGTTGAGCATAAGCATGGAAATAGTATGGGGTTTTTGTTGACTACTGTGTCATACAGTTGACTTACAATATGCCAAAATTCTCAGGTCTCTTCCATAGGCATTGTTTAAGCACAACCCCCATCATATGCTTCCAAAGTTTACAACTGAATTACATTTATCTCCATTAAATTATATATTAAGAGACTAATATTCTAGTCTATCAAAAGACTTTTGAAATGATGACTTCTTCAACCAACATTTTAACTTTTATTTTCAACTATAGAGTAAAATTCTGATAAGCAAGCTATCTTTGTCTTCATCCTAGGCAATAATAAAAAACCAGTATGCAGTACTGGGTTAAGGACATTCCATTAGAGACATTCTACAAGATGATATCAATTCATTAATGATCGCTATTCCCATTTTCCACTCAACTGTATTCCTTTGACTTCCTCATCTTGCCATCAGGAATCTCATCATCTTGTAAGATCATATTAGCCTTGGAACCTCATCTTAGTACCCTCTCATTGGAAATTGGAGAGTGATTCTCCAAATCTCTATTTATGAATGGTTCTCAGGCAAAACATGTTTTTACTTTCCCTAGGCTGCACTCCTTTGAACTTTTCATCATTCCCTGTGCCTGGTACTTTCCTTTTCCTTTCTTCCCTTCCCTATCTCAGCCTCTTGCTTAGATTCTAAGTTCCTTGAAGGAAAGGGCTTTCTGTTTCACATATGTATGCCCCAAGTTTAGCATGATGACTGACATACAGTCAGCACTCAAGAAATATAAATCAGGTAACTAGGTATTTAACCAACTAAATCATGTACTTGTACGACATGCACTATATGTACATGTACTCTTGTCTCACCAACACCTCTTTATCTTAGTCACAAAGCCATCATAAAGAATATCATCACATGCTTTGCTGAAATCAAGGTATACTGATTATCTACAGCATTTTCCAGATCTACTAGGCTTGTATTCCTGTCAGAAAAGGAAATGAAGCTCATTATTCTTCCAGAATCTTTTTCAGATGAAGCCATGCTTAGAAGTACTTAGAAATGAATGCTTCCTCTTTTAGATGGCCTCAAACCATACCTTCAATATATGTTATAGAAATCTGTCAGGTAACAGAGCCAGCTTTATTTGTCTATAATTTATGTAATTATTCTCCATTTTAGTATTTACCATTCTTCAGTTACATAATAACAGAATCAGAGTTGGAAGAGATATTAGAGGCCATTTAATCTAACCTTTAAATTTG
Source organism: Sarcophilus harrisii (assembly GCF_902635505.1). Lineage (NCBI taxonomy): Eukaryota > Metazoa > Chordata > Mammalia > Dasyuromorphia > Dasyuridae > Sarcophilus > Sarcophilus harrisii. The sequence goes on along the minus strand of NC_045426.1, from coordinate 624,741,249 downwards.
AATATGAATTCTAGCTCATTTACTATGATATAAACAAAAAAAAAGTCATCAAAAAAAATTTTTAATACTCCAGTCATGGCACAATTATTGTCTCCTGAGACACTTTGGGATATCTATAATTAGTAATATTTTCCCTATTTCAAAACTAAATTGATTTCTTTGCAAAGTGTAGACATTGCACCTAAATCTTCTTTGGCTCAGAAAGACTAAGCAAATCCTTATTCTAATGTCACAGATCCTGAAAGATAGCTATCTTATTCCTTGTGTCTTCTCTTTTTTTAGTTAAGACTCTCAATTTCTTTAACTGATCCTTCAAGGACATATCATCATGTTGTTCTCTCCTCTTTTCAGATATTTTTTACTTTGGAAGGTGTATTAAGCACCCATTCTGAGCAAGTTCTTATGTCAAGTGCTGAAGGATGCAAAATTGAAGAAAACAGTTTCCCCTCTCAAGAAGCTAAAAATGAAGTAAGGGAGATAGGATGTACACATAAATAACTAAAATACAAACAGGAATCTTTAGCAGGTAAGCTCCTTGAGCATATGGATTTTTTTTGTTCTTGGATTCCCAAATCTTTGCCCAGTAGGCTTGCAGAATAGATACCTGATCTAATCAAGAGTAAGAATTCTGGCAAAATGTCTCTCTCTTTTCAATCTCCTATTCATCTGTACTTTTTAATAGGTCACTTAGTTTTGTGTTTTCTTCTTTCCTTCCTCCCTCCTTCATTTCATCCTTATCTTCTTCTTTCCTTCCTTTCCTTCTTTCTTTCTTTCCTTTTATTCTCCCTCTCTTCCTCCCTTTTTTCCTCCCTCCCTCCTTCCCTCCCTCCCTTTTTTCCTTCCTTCCTTCCTTCCTTCCTTCCTTCTTTCCTTCCTTCCTTCCTTCCTTCCTTCCTTCCTTCCTTCCTTTCTTCCTTCCTTCCTTCCTTCGTTCCTTCCTTCCTTCCTTTCTTCCTTCCTTCCTTCCTTCTTTTCTTCTTTCCTTCATCCTTCTCTCCCTCCCTTCTTTTCTTCTTTCCTTCATCCTTCTCTCCCTCCCTTCTTTCCTTCCTTCTTTTCTAGGGTTGGTCCAGTATCCTTGTCAACCTGTAAGAGTTTGACTTTTATCTTGTGGACATTATACAGCTAATGATGTTATTTGAGAAGAGTTATGGCATGATGAAATCTGTAGAAGATTACTCTAGAAATGGTTTGTGGAATGTACTGAAAAGGGCAGTAATAAAAATAGGGATGTATCTGTTGTAATAACTTGTGTCAGTGATTATGTCTTGAAATAGGTTGATGGTAAAGCAATTTGATGACAGAAAATATAAAAGCATTGCATCAAGGGTCAGACATATTCTATTAGATGTGCAAGGTACTAGATATATAGAGTAGGGCAAAACAGTGGTATATTTTAGAACAAGCCCTCGATCTGATGTCAAAATATTCCTCAAGCTTCCCATCATCTGGTAATTACCACCTAGGTGATCTCGGACATTTATTTACTTTCTTTATTTGCAAATAAATTATGCATTCTGTTAAGGTTGCCAAGATCCCTACAGAGACTTAAAAGATTTTGTCAAGAATATAGATTCCACTGATTTTGTAATGCAAAGTTATCATTGCTTAGACCTTTGCTGTTCTCTAAGCCTGAGGCTTCAGCACAGAGCATACAGCTTGATGCTTTCAAAAAACCTTTCTCAGAGAAATACATAATACAAGTTAAGCACAAATAGGTATAAAAGGCATGCCATTAGGTAACCAGAATTCTCAGAACTAAACTTCTCTGTTATGGGTAAATCATTTTCTTGACCTTCCTTCTATTAGCACAATCAGTGCTATAGCTCTAGTATAAAGATTTGTTAGCTCACTCTGCCTTTATCTGATATCTGCACATTCAGAATTAAGCAAAGGCAGATATTGCCATGGGGGCTATTCATAATAACAGAAAATTTATATAGTACTTACTAAATTCTAGTTACTGTGCTAAGAGCTTTATAATTAGTATCTCATTTGACCCTCATAAGAATCCTGGGTGCTGTTAACATCCCAATTTTATATATGAGGAAATTGAGGCAAACAGGTTAAGTGCTTTGTCCAAGGGTCGCCTAGCTATTAAGTGTCTGAGGCTAGATTTGAATTCAGGTCTTCCTCCACTGCACCACCTCCCTCCCTCCCTATACTACCTCCCTGATACTATCAGTACTTGCTTTCATATTTCTGCAGCCCTTTCTCCCTAACTGCAATGGCAACTATAATGGTAGAAAGAATTCACTGTGGTGAACCAAGAGTTTTAAGATGAGCTTTCAACTCAATGAATTTCAAGCCTTTTTATTGATTAGTACAGCCATTTCTAAACACTCTGATCTTGGAACAGCAGAACCTGTTTTATCATCTTGCTGCCACCTGGGCTTCATTAACTATGGATTCATTGTTAATGTGGCCACAACTGCTCTTCAGGAATTTATTGGGAATTAAAAGGGTTAGGCTTTTTTTTTTCTTTTTCTTTTTCTTTTTGCTCAGTCATAAACAGCTAAGGTAATTTAATATTCAACAAAATATGCCAATAGCCATCAGAGATTAGCATTTAATCACCATCTAAGATGAAATACAATGAAGCCAAAACTTTTTTAGTAAGCTGAATATACTTAGTCATACCCTGGAAGCCCAGAGAGATCTCATTTTCAGCAAGAAATTGGCAATAAATCTTCCACGGTCTTTCATACTTTAGCACTGGGTTCCATATTTTCCCTCAATTTTCTTGGCATTGTGCATTCTGTTAAGGACCCTGACCAAAGTCTTAGTTATGGAAAGTGAATCTCATACTCTCTTATGTTCAGAATAAGATCAGTGAGTCCAATTCAGAAAGTGGTTGGAATTGAACCAGCTTCCTGATTACTTAGTTCCTCCTAATTCTCTATGAAAAGTCTGGCTTTTTCTCTCTTTTGAACTTTTATGGGCACTGATTCCTATAAGAAGTTTTAACCTGCAAACCCCCTACTCACTTCACCCCATTCACCAAAGTGATGACACAGGAGAGTTGAAGTCAGAAGATCTGAATTTTAAATACTCTTTCTACTATTCTGTGAAGAACAAGTGACTGGACATCTATAAGATTAAAGAGTTGGTATAGATGTTTTCTTTTCACCAGTCCCTTTCTGCTCTAGATTTATAATTATTCAAATTTTTAAAACTTATTTTATTTTTCAATTTCTGTCCATCTCTTCTCCTCTTCCAAAACTGACAAAAAAAGAAAGAAAAACAAAATCCTTGTAACAAATATGTATAAAATAGGTAATGAAGTGAGAAAGTAGATAGAATGCACTTGGAGTCAGGCAGCCCTTAGTTCAAATGTGATCTCATATACTTACTATCTGTGTGATCCTGGGCAAGTTCCTTAACTTTTGTCAACCTCAATTTTCTCATCTGTAAAATGAAAATAAGGATGTACTTGGTACAGTTGTTCTGATATAAAATATTTAAAGTGCCTCACAAACCTTAAAGCATTATATAACAAATTCTAGCTATTATTGTTAAACAAATTCCTACATTGTCAGTGTCTTTTTCTGATGTAATGAAACCAAGACATGGATCAGTAAAACTAGTGTATCAGTCATTTTCAGCACATGTGTGAGCTTTCACCATCATATGACTCTCTCTCAATGATTCCCTTTGAAGTTTTGTGTCCTGAAGAAGGAAGGCAAATCCTGATGTTTACAATGTAACATTTTTAATTCAACCCCTTGTGACATATTAGTAACCCCCCTTTTCCTCTGCTCATGGTCCACCTGCAATCTAGACTCCAGTTAACAATACATCTTCTCTTTTTCATTCACATAATTATTAGCCATTAGGTTCACTAGCCAAATTTCATATCACTTTGTTGCCTTCTGTCACTGTTTCCTCCTTTATCCCACATCTCACCTGAAGATATTGTTTTTCTCCATAACACAGCAGATCTCTTTAGTCATGCAAATGATCCTATCCCCTTCCATCTTCTACAATAGTTGCCCTACTATCATTTCCATTCCTTAAACTTATCTCCAGTCTCTCCCTATCTAATCTACTCTATTAACTGATTCTCATGTTCACCTGTCACCTTGATCCTTCCATTCCCATTATCATCTCTTTTGTTCTCTTTTGCCCAAGTTTAAACTTTTCCACCTACAAAACTCCTCATAATCTCTTTTAACCTCTCATTCCACTAAGCCTCCTCTCTCCAAAGTTTAAAATTATCCATCGATTACCAGATCCAATCACACTTTTTTAATCTTCATCTTTTTTTTTTTTTTTTTTAAACTCTCTGCAGCCTTTTAAACTGCTGATCACTCCCTTATCCTTGATACTAACTATTCTCTAGATTTTTGGAAAACCATTCTCTCATGGTTTATCATTCTATTGAACATGCTTTCTCCGAAATTATTAATGATCTCTTAGTTCCTAAATTTAATGGTCTTTTCCCAATCATTATTCTTCTTGTAATTTTTGAAACTTTGCCACTTTTTCTTTTTTGATCCATCTTTTTAGGTCTTCTAGTTTTCCTACTTATCTAATTATTTCTTTTCTGTCTTTTTTTTCAAACTGGAATTTCATCCACATAATACCCTCTAATCATAGAAACTTTCCCTCCATAGTATTATAATACAGTGATATTGACCTTACTGATGTTGCTGCCTGTTGTTCTTCATATAAGATATTCTATCTCCCAACTCCATGTATTTTTCACTGGCTGTCTCCTATGTCTGGAATCTTCTTAATTTTTTTGTCTAATTCTTCCATTTCCTGGGTTCCTTTAAGTCTCAGGTAAAATTTCACTTTTTGAAAGAAGCTTTTCCTCATTTCCCTTAATGTTAATGTCTTTTTAAAGAGTTTACCTTTGAATAAGAGATATATGTGTACACATACATACATATATATACACACACATTATAATTGTGTGGCTATACACATATCTTGTAGTTTGTAAGTTATTTGTATGATGTTTCCCTCTAACTTTCCCTCATTTCAAATTACCCTATTACTGTCAAATGAACCACAATCATCCCAGACTCCCAGGCTTGTAATCTTAGTGCCATCTCTGATGCCTCCTATCTCCCCAGCCCAAAACACACATCATATCCAAAATTTTGAATATTTATCATTACAATGCAAATCATAGATGCGTATACATTATTCCCCATGCTGAGGAAACTGATCTTTCATATTTTTTCGTAATTAATCACTTATTTTATCCTATCGAAGAAAGGGAAGAAGGGAAGAAAGATAGACAAACTTAAAAAAAATGTATCTTTAAAATTTGCAAGCAGTTTACATACATTATCTCTCAATGGGCTTTATTATTTCCATTTGGCACTCAACTTAATAGACATTATTCTTTTTATACTATAAGACAGATAATTCAGCTGTTGCTCAAATCCCATCTCTCACTGGCAAGTAGCCACCAAGGGCAACTTTCTCACTAATATTTACAAATTTTAAAAGATTCACAATTTAATCAGGATGGATATGTCCTCCACAACATGGATTTCATCTGTAATTACCACACCTGGGAGGTGTGGTATGTCAAAACAAAAATAAGATAATAATAATGAGATGATGATATTAAACTGGTGGTTGAAATACTGTCAATAGTCAATGAACTTTTCTAAGCTTAAGCTTATCTGGGCTAGCCCTCAAATAACACATGCCTATTCCATTATTGGAAATGAATGTTAAACAATTCTATATCTATTTATCTATATCCACATACATCTCTCTCTCCTCTCTGTTTATCTATCTATCTATAATGCCCATTTATATACACTTAAAAGCATAAATATTTATATTTTCCTCATGATCCTGTCATTTGCTATTATCTCTATCTTTCAAAGAAAAGCAAGGATTTGGAGATTTGGTGGACTTATCTGTCTAGATCTTTTGAGTACCTTGCTACTCTTCTTTTTATTTTTGTGGCTTCTTAGTAAACCTACAAAAACTCTGTAGCACCCTCTGAAACCCCATTATTATTTTTCAGATAAGCTTTTGCACTAGCACTGGGAGCACTTAGATAATAATTTTTTCTAATTTTTTTGGGGAGTAACAATAATGATAAATGGAATTTTCTGTCCTTTTTTGGGTTTGGCTGTCGAGAGAGAGTATCCTCCCCAGTGGAATCAGAGACCTTTTTGAAATGAGGAAGTATTAGAGAGGAAGTTGGAATGATGGTCACTTACCTGGGCCTTTATGAGACACTGGATTTAAGCACAGCCTGGCTTTGTCTGTCATTGACATTCTTGTTGTTGCTTGTCCTTTATTTTCAAAGACATATATTGACATCACAGGGTGATGTCTTGACTTGCAAGTGAATTGGACTTAAGTGAACCAGACTAGCACAAAACATCAGCTGCAGTCTCCCAGCGTCATCAATATCCAGACAAAAGCCAAGATGACTCCAGTGGCCCCAGATGCAATGAATGACTTTGATATCTTTGAAATTTGATATGCCACAGCACATGCTACAACTTCTTGGAACCACAGGTGAGAGTTGGATGAAACAATAACATCAAAAGTAGATGAGCAGTCCTGAAAAAGACAGAGTAAGTCTTCATACCAGGGGTGCTAGTCCTTCCTGAGGATCCCATAAAGTCCCAAACAAATCATGCTCAAAGAAAAATATTGGCCTTAAAGTCAGAAAATCTGAATTCTATTACCAACTTGGATTAATTAAACCTGTAGCTCCTATCTCACATGACTGTTGTGATAATCAAATTATGTCATGAAAGTAACTTGCTTGTAAACTTTAAAGTTGCTATGAAGATATTAGATATTATAATTGTTATGTGATTGACTCTGACCAAAGGAATGAGGCAATCTACAAAATCAAAATAGATAGGTAGACATATTACCTGAATTTAAAGCCTTCCTTCACTATTGACTATCTTTATGATCCTGATAAATCACTTAATATCTCTGGGCCATAGAATCAGTCCTAGCCTATGAAATATGGACAACATTATCTCAAAAATCTTTTCCAGCCTGAAATTATATAATCCTAAATCACCAAATATCTCTAATACTCAGTTTTCTCATAGGAATATCTGTCATTTTAAAATTGGAAAATGATGACAAGGTCATATATCATTACTTTACTTAACTTTACTTAAGTTAAGTAGTTAAGTAATTAGTTAAGTAGTAAGTAGTAAGTTAAGTAATTCATTCAAAATTCAGGATAGATGAATCAAAAGCAAGAATTGAGGTTACCAGGAGAAATATTAAGAATTTCAGATATCCAAATAATACCATTCTGATAGCAGAAACTGAAGAAGAGTTCATGTGGAAAAACAAAAGGTCAAGAATTTCAAGGGAATTAATGAAAAAAAAATCAAATGATGGTGGCTTAGCTGTACCAGATCTAAAATTATATTATAGAGCAGCAGTTACCAAAACTATTTGGTATTGGCTAAGGAATAGATTAGTTGATCAGTGGAATAGATTAGGTTCAAGGGATAAAACAGTCAACAAATATAGCAACCTAGTCTTTGACAAACCCAAAGATCCCAGCTTTTGGGATAAGAACTTACTGTTTGATAAAAATTGCTGGGAAAATTGGAAACTAATATGGCAGAAACTAGGCATTGATCCATACTTAACCGTACACCAAGATAAGGTCAAAATGGGTTCATGACCTAGGCATAAAGAATAATTATTAATAAATTAGAGGAACATAGGATAATTTACCTCTCAGACCTGTGGAAGGGAAGGTCTTTATGACCAAAGCAGAACTAGAGATCATTACTGATCACAAAATAGAAAATTTCGATTATACCAAACTGAAAAGTTTTGTACAAACAATACTAATGCAGACAAGATTAGAAGGAAGCAATAAACTAGGAAAATATTTTTACAGTCAAAGGTTCTGATAAAGGCCTCATTTCCAAAATATATAGAGAATTAACTCTAATTTATAAAAATCAAGCCATTCTCAATTGAAAAATGGTCAAAGGATATGAACAGACAATTCTCAGATGAAGAAATTGAAACTATTTCTAGTCATATGAAAAGATGCTCCAAGTCATTATTAATCAGAAATGCAAATTAAGACAACTCTAAGATACCACTACACACACCTGTCAGATTGGCTAAGATGACAGGAAAAAATAATGATGATTGTTGGAGGGATGCAGGAAAACTGGGACATTGATGCATTGTTGGTGGGTTGTGAACGAATCCAACCATTTTGGAAGAGTAGTTTGGAACTATGCTCAAAAGTTATCAAACTGTGCATACCCTTTGATCCAACAGTGTTACTACTGGGATTATATCCCAAAGAGATTATAAAGAAGGAAAGGGACCTGTATGTGCACGAATGTTTGTGGCAGCCCTTTTGTAGTGGCTAAAAATTGGAAACTGAATGGATGTCCATCAGTTGGAGAATGGTTGAATAAATTGTGGTATATGAAAATTATGGAATATTACTGTTCTGTAAGAAATGACCAACAGGATAATTTCAGAAAGGCCTGGAGAGACTTACATGAACTGATGCTGAGTGAAATGAGCAGGACCAGGAGATCATTATATACTTCAACAACAATACTATATGATGACCAGTTCTGATGGATCAGGCCCTCCTCAGCACCGAGATCAACCAAATCATTTCTAATGGAGCAGTAATGAACTGAACTAGCTATGCCCAGAAAAAGAACTCTGGGAGATGATTAAAAACCATTACATTGAATTCCCAATCCCTATATTTATGCACACCTGCATTTTTGATTTCCTTCACAAGCTAATTGTTCTGATTCTTTTTCTACAGCAAAATAACGTTTTGGTCAGGTATACTTATTGTGTATCTAATTTATATTTTAATATATTTAACATCTACTAATCATCCTGCCATCTAGGGGAGGGGGTGGGGGTGAGTAAGAGGTGAAAAATTGGAACAAGAGGTTTGGCAATTGTTAATGCTGTAAAGTTACCCATGTATATATCCTGTAAATAAAAGGCTATTAAATAAAAAAAAAAAAAAAAAAGAAAGAAACTGAAGAAGAGTTAAGAACTCTCTTGATGGGGGTGAAATGGAAAGTGTAAAATCTGGCTTGAAATTTCACATCAAAAAACTAAGATCTTGGCAACTGGTCCTATTGCTTTTTGGCAAATAGAGGGAGAAAAAAACAAAAGTAGTATTAAATTTTATATTCTTGGCATCAAAGGTCACTGCAGAAAAAGACTGCAGCCATGAAATTAAAGTCACTTGTTCCTTGGAAGGGAAACTATGGCAAATCTGGACAGCACATAAAATGCAGAGATATCATCTTGCTGACAAAGGTCCATGTATTCAAAGATTTTTTTTCCCCAGCAATTCATGGCTATGAGAATTGGACTATAAAAAATGCTGAACACCACAGAATTGATGCTTTTAAATTGTGTTGATGGAGAAGATTTTTGAGAGTCATTTGGATAACAAGTAGATCATATCAGTCAATACTTAAATTAATTCAAACAATTCACTGGAAACTCAAATGCTGAACCTAAAGTTGAAATACTTTGGCCACATAAGGAGAAGGACTTATCAGAAAAAAATCCTGATGTTTGGAAAGATTGAAGATAAAAGTAAAAGGGAATGGCAGAGGATGAGATGGATAGATAGTTTCATGGAAACAATGAACGTGAACTTGGACAAACTTCAAGGAATAGTGAAGAAGATAAGGACCTGTTATGCTATAGTACATGGCATCATGAAAAGTAAGACACAACTCAACAACTGAAGAACAACACAAATAACTGACAGGAGTTGATATTTGATTTGAGCTATAACAGAGTCAGGGAGAAAGACAGAGTGGGATAGTGTGTCAATGTAAAATATAGAGCTTCTTGAACAATGTCAAGCTTCCTATAGAAACAAAGGCTCATTTTAAAACACTATTATCTTTTTTTTTTTTAAATAGACTTTTATTTACAGGTTATATGTATGAGTAACTTTACAGCATTGACAATTGCCAAACCTCTTGTTCCAATTTTTCCCCTTCTTCCCTCCACCCCCTTCCCCAGATGGCAGGATGATCAGTAGATGTCAAATATATTAAAATATAAATTAGATACAAAATAAGTATACATGATCAAATTGTTATTTTGCTGTACAAAAAGAATTGGACTCTGAAATATTGTACAATTAGCCTGTGAAGGAAATAAAAAATGCAGGTGGGCAAAAATATAGGGATTGGGAATTCAATGTAATGATTCTTAGTCATCTCCCAGAATTCTTTCGCTGGGCGTAGCTGGTTCAGTTCATTACTGCTCCATTGGAACTGATTTGGTTGATCTCGTTGCTGAGGATGGCCAGGTCCATCAGAATTGGTCATCATATAGTATTGTTGTTGAAGTATATAATGATCTCTTGGCCCTGCTCATTTCACTCAGCATCAGTTCGCATAAGTCTCTCCAGGCCTTTCTGAAGTCATCCTGTTGGTCATTTCTTATAGAACAATAATATTCCATAATATTCATATACCATAATTTATTCAGTCATTCTACAATTGATGGGCATCCACTCATTTTCCAGTTTCTGGCCACTACAAAGAGGGCTGCCACAAACATTTGTGCACATACAAGTCCCTTTCCTTTCTTTATGATCTCTTTGGGATATAAGCCCAGTAGTAACACTGCTGGATCAAAGGGTATGCACACTTTGATAACTTTTTGAGCATAGTTCCAAATTGCTCTCCAGAATGGCTGGATGTATTCACAGTTCCACCAACAATGTATTAGTGTCCCTGTAAAACACTATTATCAATGAAAAACATGTAGAGAACAATAAAGAAATACATGCGAGAAATAATAAAGCTGAAACATATAGTTAATGAGAACTCTGAAAAAAAACAGAAATAAATAAAAAGATATCTAGCATTTGCATAATCATAAAAGAAGGCGCAATTGGAATCTCAGTAGATAAGATGCTGGGGTTAGGGATATCTGAGCTCAAATTTGTCCTTAAGTATTTACTAGTTATGTGACCTGAGGCAAATTACTTATGCTCTGTTTTTTTTAATCCCCTGGAAAAGAAAATGATAAACTGTACCAGTATCTTTGTCAAGAAAAACTCATGGGCAGTATTAGCATTGTATGGTCACACAGAGTTGGACACAACTGAATAACATGTTCTGTTATTATAACTGTTGAATTCTAATTAATGGGAAAGTCAAACGTTGGGAGTGAGGGATGACAGTGTTCCATTGTACATTCATAATATCAGTAAAAAAGAGAGAAAGACTTCTAGCGCATTGGATAGACTCCTGTGAATGGAATGTCATAGATGAGAATCATATAGGAAGGATAAGTGTGGATTGTTTATTCTCCATCATTAAGGGGAACTTCCAAATCTACATGAGCATACATCCATTTATAAAACTAGGTGTCTACTCATATGATGTGTCCCAAGAGATATAAAAAAAAAATTCTCTCTCTTACTTTTGTCAGGACAGAGTTCACATTGACATTTTCTCTTCCTTCTTCTGCTCTTCCTCCTCCATCTCATCCTCCTCTTCCTCCTCCTCCAGGCACCTCAGTCACAAAAATTACAGTAGCTAATATTTTTATATTTTTTATATTTTTATAGCAACTTTAAGGTTGATAAGCAATTTACTTTCATGATATAATTTGGTCATCACAACAGAAATGTGAAATAGGAGCTGCAGATTAAATTAATCCCATTTAGTAACAAATTCTCTGATACTAACAGGTCCTTATCATTGTCATCATCTCTTCCTCCTCTTTCTCCCTCTTCTCCTCTTCCTCCTTCTGTTTCTTCCTTTTCTTTCTGTTCTCTTCTTTTTTCTTTCTACATCACTGTCTCTCTCTGCCTCTCATACTTTCTGTCTCTTTTTGTGTTTCTTTCTCTTTTAGTCTTTCTTGAAAATGATCTCTTTCTTTCCTCTTACTCTTTTAACTTTTCTTTACCTATATAATCTCATGTCAGCTGTGTACAATACAAACTAAAAAAGGTAGTTATTTGTAATTTAATTTCATTCTGTTTAGGAAGGTTTGAAGTTTAGAGTTATTATTAAAATTACTATGTGTTCTCTATGTATAGGTATAATTTTGGTGGATTTACCTGTTTTACATATTTACATAGTTTTCCAAAAAGAACATGCATTTGAAATTTCTAATTAAATATTCCCCTCTATAAAAATTTCCTGGTAAACTATTTCTGTTGAGGGAGGGATTCTGGGAAGATGGTGAAGTAGATTGGTAAATTTCAAACTCTCCCAATTTCCCCCACAATTGGTACAAATTTATGCCTCAGGGTGAACATAGCCTGATGAAAAACCAAGAAGACTTGAGGCAGAACAGAAAACCTTCTGATACAAACAACAAGATCTGATGAAAGACACTGGGCCAGGATTAACTTGTCTAAAGTGCAAACACCTCTGGGCTATCTCTGGAGAAACATCTTCTGCTGGCTAACTCATTATGTCTGGAGCCCAAGCAGGAACCACAGAGACTTTCATTTCTCAAATTGTTTATTAAGTGGGAGTTTGAGTCCAGAAAGACAGAGTGCTCCTCAACTGATTGGGAAATCAAGCCCAGTTGTGTTACTGAGATGTATCCCTGGGCCAGAAGGAACTAGCACCTGGTGAATGCAGAAGCAGCAGGACAGGGCTGCAGGAGGGTTTGGAGCTCTTAGTTTGGCATTCCTGGTTAGAGTGAAGAGCTGAAGGGAAGCTTGAGGCACTATCTTCCACCCCACAATTAGAGATTCTTGCACTAATACCTCTTATTAAAAATAATGAACCAGCAAAGAAGAATGAACCCCACCAATGAAACATAATATAGTAACAGTGAAGACCAAGATTCATCTTCAAAAGAGAATACTTTAGTTTAAAAAAAAAAAAAAAAAACTTCTACCCCAAAGAGTAACATGAAATGGCTCCCTGCCCAGATAGAATTTATAGAACTCAAAGAATTCAAAATTCAAATGAGAGACATTGAGGAAAAACTAAAGGAAAAAAAAATTAAAACCATCCAAGAAAAACAAGATTATGAAAAAAAGCTAACCAATTAGAAAAAGAGGTATAGAGTCTCAAAGAAAATAATCCTTTGAAAATTAGAATTGGGCAAGGGGAAGTCAGTGAAGCTATGAGAAACAAAGAAATAACGAAACAGATTATAAAGAATGAGAAAATAGTACATAATGTGAAACATTTCATAAGAAAAACAACAAATTTGAAGAACAGATCAAGAAGAGAAAATATAAGAGTAATTAAACTGCCAGAAAATTTTTATAAAAAAGACAACCTTGACACAATGATGTAGGAAATAATCCTAGAAAATTGTCCTGGAGTGATAGAACATAAGGAGAAAATAGAAATAGAAAACAAATCCCCATCTCATAGATGCATCCCTGGGCCAGAAGGAACTATCTCACCCATCTCACCCATCTCAAAGAGGTGTTTGAAAAATGATGTTCTCAAAATGTACAATGTCCACTCATAATCTAGTCTTCTAGTTCCCCAGTTTCCCTAGCATCCTCTCTATGAATGAGGCTATTTATATAGTAGAGGCTTACAACAAACCACCCATAATATTTATAAAGAGATTAGAATAGTCAATCTGCAAGAGCTTTGTAATGCTAATTCTATTATCCTATGGTCTGGAAGGTTTTTTCAAGTTCTGTGCAGTTATTCCACTAAAATGGAATTACTTTAGGAATTACCTAAAGATTACCTTTCTGCCTTCTCACCTTTTATAATTATTTCCTCTGTCTTTTTATAAATCTCCCTTGAATGAGTCATCTAATATTCTGAAGACTTTCTGTGTTCTCGGAACACTCAGGGTTTTAAACTTCTTGTTCATTATTGCTGCCTCAGATCAACCCATATACTTTTTGGAATATCTACATCCTTGAGAATGCTTTGTCTGAATTTTTTTTTTCACAAAAGTCATAGCTTATAACATGTTCCAGCCTGAGGACACAAACTCTGTGTGTGTGTGTGTGTGTGTGTGTGTGTGTAATGCTTTGAGTTATTTATTATTCTGATCTTTCCAAGATCGTGGCTTTCTGTAATTTGTAGCTGGATTACATCAATGGATGTTTAAAAGATAGACTTTTGAGGAGGCAATCAGTTTAGGTTCTTTGACATCATGTGCATTTTCTCAGGTGTGATTCATCATGTTCTCCTTATTGTTATCTGCCACACCTGTAGTAAGATAAATATAAAGATGGACTCACACAGTGGGCTATCTTTTCAACTATATTTCAGAAACTGAACAATATTCATTTTTCAGCTATGTTTTGTGTTTTAAAGCTAAATGCTTATACTAATCTTTATTGTTCCCCAGTAGTTTCTCAGACAGGTTTTGTGGAGGGCTAGAGTTTAGTATAATTATTGCAATGCCATATCTATAAGGGAGAGCATTGGAAAACCTCCCTATCTTTAGGGACTTTTCAGATTTAGATCATACAGAGTCAGGTAATGAATCCCTTAAGTTTTGCCTTCTGATCTTGTCAGTGATGATAATGATGATGATAATGATAATAAAATTAATAAACTATACTAGCAAAATCTTAATTGAATTAAATTTTGAATTTTCATGATAGGGAAACAAGGAAGAAAAGGAGGGAAAGAAGGAAGAAAAGAAGAAGAGGAAGAAAGGAAGGAAGGAAGAAATAGTAGTACATTGTTTATAGTTGGCAGGTGTTGAATCAAATTGACTTCTGCTTGAATCACTGACCACATTATGATTTTTAGATTATAAACCATGATCTCCATCATAGATGACATTCTCTTTACAAGGAGGTTTTCTGTTTCAAAGGTCATGCTTTGTATTGAGGGTTCCTTGACAGCCTATGCCATCTCAGGGACAAGTAATCCCATTTTCCAAAAAGTACCCTCCTATAGTAAAACTAAAATTTTGTCCTTCAACCATATTGTGATTGTACATAGTAGAAGGAAAGCCAAGATATCTATATGTTTGCTTTTCTGTGCCTTATGTTCATGCTTCAGCATGACGCAAAGGACCTAAGTCCAAATTTAGAGGCAGAAATTCCTAGGTGCGAATTCAGTTTCCAACATTTGCTAGCTGTATAACTGTGGATAATTTTATAAACTGTTTTGGGGAGGATTCTGGGAAAATGGTGGACTAGGTCAGTAAATTTTAATTTCTCCAGGTTTCCTCTACAAACAGAATCAAATTCATGTCTCAGGGCAAATTTAGACTCATGCAAAGCAAATAAGACTTGGGGTCTGGGGTCTTCCTGGGATAATCTAAGAAGACTTAAAGAAAGATGCCAAATCTGAGATTAGCCAGTGTGAAGTGCAAATGCCCCTGGGCTAGCTCAGAAACACCAAGTAGGGTCCCTTGGGGAGAGCTAAGTTTGGCTGGAGCCTCAGCAGGAATCATAGGAACTTTCATCAACAAGACAGTATGGGAAATTGGGGGTCTTAATGTTGGAAGATAGAGGGAATGTTGGCTGATCAGGAACTCCAGGCCCAGCTGTGCTGCAGAGAGGTAGCCCTGGGCAAGAAGGAACCAGCACACCAGGAGTGCAACAGCAGTGGAGCAGGGATGCTGCCGACTGCTGACATTTGGGAAATTCAGAGGGGAAAGCTGAAGTGAAACTAGAGGCACCCCCCACCCCACATTAGAGGTGTTGACACTATAATATTTCTTATTTTTTAAAAAAATGAACTGGCAAAGAAGAAAGAACCCAACCATAGAAACTTACTTTGGGAACTAGGATGACCGGGATTCATCTCCAGAGGAGGATATTGAAGTAAAAAGTTTCTTCTACCCCAAAGAATAATGGGAAATGGTCCATTACCCAGGGATAATTTATAGAAGAACTAAAAAAAAAAAAAAAAAAAATCAAATGTGAGACACTGGGAAAAAACAAAACAAAACAAAAATATTCAAGAAAAACATGAAGATTTTTTGGAAAAAAAGTTAACCAACTAGAAAAGAAGATAGAATCTCAAAGAAGAAAATAATTCTTTGATAATTAGAATTGGGCATGGGAAAGCCTTGTTTTTCCCCTTCCCTCCCTCTTCTTCCTTATAGAGAAACTAAGAAACAATAAAACATTATAAAGAATGAAAAACTAGAGCATAATATGAAGCATCTTATATGATAAAGAACAAATCTGGAGAACAGATCAAGAGATATTATTTAAAAAATTGGACTATCTGAAAGTTGTCACCAAAAAAATCTTGACACAATAATAGAAGAAATAATTCAAGAAAATTGTCCAGAAGTGATACAACATGAAGGGAAAGTATAAATAATAATAATAATAATAATAAAACCACTGATTTCTAGCACCAAAATCTATAAAGAAATAAGGGATGAGGGAATAGGATAAGGTAGAGTATAGATGAATGTGTAGATTTATGATGGTGGAATGTGGTACGTAAATAATTTATGAAAGGGATAAAAATAAAGATGGAAAAATAGCATACTAATAGAAGGGTGTTTTGAGTAACAGGAGTAGGATAAGGTCTATAGATCAAGGAGGATGGGATAAAGAGGGAAGGAAGAGTGGGGGAGGGGGGAGAAGATAAAAGAGGGATCCATGAATGGGGGGAAGTAAGAAATAAACAAATAAACTGATTTGGGCCTAAGATTTCCTCATATGAAAAAATAAATTGTAAAGTATTACAAGCTCCTCCTTGGAAAAAATCACATTAGCCAAAGAGACTGATAGAGGAGGTGTACAATTCTGACTTGGAAAATTTTGTAAAATCTTTTGGAAAGGACTAGATGTGGTGGGGAAGGAGAGATATTGTACTCTGGGTTTGCTCTCGCATCATAAAGTTCCCTATTTAGATATTCAGCATTGAGGTTTTTCTTCATTTTCTGTGGCACTTGACTTCTGAGCATTGATTTGGTATCCCTAATAAGCCTGAACAGTTTCTTCATGCATATTGATGTAAGACTTTAGCTCAATGTAGCTGCCCCTTATCTACCAGGACCAGATTTCAGCCCCTTCGTAGCATGAATAGTAGTGGAAATGGATGTGGATCTTGGAAGAGTCAGCATTGCTGTAGGAAGATGTGATGATCACCCATATGTTGAGATTCAATGCTCCCTCTGTGCTCATCTAATGGTCAAGCTATTTAACTGTGTCTATTCCCTAGCTCATAGCATGTTCATAAAGTATCAAAGAGAATGAAAGTAAAGACTTTGACCTTTGGAGATTAGGAGTGTGGGAAATAGGTTGCTTTGGGAGATGAAAAGTTATAGAGTGTCTACCATTCATGTATTAAACTGATTTTATCCTATATTGTTCTTTTAAGTCAATTGTATTTCTTTACTTCTACAAGTTATTAGCATGTGATTAATTACTGACTGGCTAGGAGAAAGAAATTTAGAAAGAGTGGGAGATCAGATCATTGACATGAGCAAATATAAACCTGCAACATGCTGTGAGAACCTAAATGTAAAAGGAGAGATACAACTTTTATCCTGTACCTCACAGGGGTGTTGGAAATATAAAGTGCTTTGTAAGCCTTCAAGGAGTTATAGAAATGGGAGCTATTAATATTCACTTTATCTGGAGATCAGATATTGCTGGCACTTTTTCCCATTCTCTTCTAAGCTTATGGTAACTATATCAATGAGCTGGGATCATAAGATTATAGTTTTAGGGCTCAAAGTGGTTTTATATGCCATCAAGTCTGAATTCCTTGTTTCATAGATGAGGAAAACAGGCTAGATGTGGAGTTATTCTGTTAGAATTGAATAGTTGGTGAGTGTCCAAAGTAAGATTTGTCCTCAAGTTTTCCTGACTTCAAGTCCAGTGCCTGACTAATTATTCCACATTTTTCCTCAGCATCTTGGATTTCTTTGGGGAGATACTGTAAGTCTATTATAAAGCAAATAAGTGATACAGTGGGTATAGTGCTAGATTGGATATTAGGAAAAGTAGAGTCCAAATCCTGCTTCAAACATTAATCAGCGATAAACCTAGAGGAAGTTACATGATCTTTCAATCTCAGTTTTTTAATCTGTAAAATGGGGATAATAATAATAAGTAACATCTGTCACTCAGAATATTGTGAGGGTTGCATTTAAAATGCTTACAAACCTGAAAAAGTGCTATATAAATGTTAACTATCAGAGTTTGCCTGCCCCATTTTGTATAGAATGCCATCTTTTTTAGTCAAATGCACAACAAATGTACCAACTCTCTTCAGTCTCTACCATGTTAGAGCTTGAACCTAATGGACATCACCCTAAGTCAAGGATTGCAAAGATGATCATTAGTCTTTGCCTGTCATCCTAGATGTTTAACAGACATGCTGTGGTCATGACAAATAATTTGTTGCAGCAAGAACCCCATGTCCTAGTATATTAAGTCTACATTAGCCATGCTAAGCTGAAAGTTATTTTAGAATTGATATCATTGGGTCTATTGAGGTGAAAAATCCTACCCTTATCTTCAAAGTAGTATTGCTAAGTTACAGAGTCTTAGAACAGGAGGTCTGTAGGTTATCATAGTAGTGTACTTCCAAGAAAAGAATGAAAAATAATCCCACTGTTCATAATTGTGTTTTACTTCATTTTGTTGAAAGATAATGTTCTTTTTATCTGAAAGGGGGTCCTTTTATTTTTTTTTTCTTCTCTGTAGTTTCAGGAAAGATTATATTATTTGGTCCTGGATCCAGAGATATTAAAACTTGATAAATTTGGGTGAATTGTCAAGCATGTGATACAGGAAATTTACTTTTCTTAAAAATAACTCAGAAACCATTATTGTAGTCACTTCATAAGGGTGTACAATTTCAGGAAATATGGTTGTTTCCTATTGTGAGCTTTTAAACTTGGGAGAAATTGGGATATGATTTCTACTTGAAAAAAATTATAATTTCTTGCCATTTTCCCTGCTCCAAGGGCCCTTGGAAGTTTAATTCTACTATTGGCCTAATGATCAGCTGAACTCCCTGACCCTTTAACTTTTGAAGTAATGTGTTCTTCCTTAATGGAGTTTTTCATAGTGAAAGTGGATTTTTCAGAAATGTCATTAAAAAGATTTGTATGTGCAGGAGGTATAGAGAATACTTATAAATATCCTCTGGGGGTACTTCTATATAGGAGAAAGAAGATAGAACAAGATTGAAAAGAACAAGAGAGTATAGATCAGAATAGGAGAGGTCATGGGAGGAGAGGATAAAATGATGTGACATGGACAAAAGTCATATTTCAATTAAAAATCTACTTTTAGTAGACTTAAAAGTCCTTCATGATATGTTTTCAGAGGTTTTGCCAGGAGAGTGCAAAATCATTCTCCAGAATGGAAACCTACTAGAAAGATTCTGCAAATGCTGTTATATACACATGGCAAGGTATTTGGTTATAATGAGCCAAGAAACACTGTTTTGTCTCTTCAATGAGGTGAAATGTCACTTGAATGAGATTAGCCTAGCCATACACACATGAAGAACAAATTAGATGGAGAATCTTTATTGTCCAGTTTATGAAAATGCAGTTGGTTAGGTAATTCATTGAATTAATTCAATAGTACATATGCTCTAGTCCTGCATTATACTAGACAGTAAATCTAGGTCCAGAACTGAAAAGAAAAAAGAAAAAAATAGGGCTAAATCACATGTGAAAAATCATTTATTATATCAAGGATTCAAGGCTGTTTACTGTCACTAAAGACCAGCCTTTTAGCATTCATTTTTTTCCTAATGGTGCTATGTAGCTATGAATCATGGAATATCATTATCTCAAAAGAGTGATGGTTATAGGTGACTGAAAGGTAAATGAAGGGGTGGGGGAATAGATGTAAACAAACTATAGCATTTTCACAATTAATGACAGCATCAAGGATATCATCACAGCCACGAATGACTAGGAAAGAAAATAAGTCAATTAGGTTGAGAGAGGAAAGATGCTTACACAAAATGTAAAAGTATTAGAGAGAGGAATCCATTTTATTGATTCTGGAGGACACAGGCAAGTAGCATACACAGAATGAGGGAAAGTGTTCGGTTTTCATATTTTAGCAGCAGAAATAATGACCATAACAAGACTACATATCCACTGAGTATTCAGTCAATCACTACATACTCATTAAGTGCCTGCTATGTGTAAAGGACAATTAGAAGTGAACTTTCCCCAGTTAGAGCTCTAGCAGAATGCTGAAGAAGTCAATCATTGGGAGCCAGGTAGAATGCCTGTTTCAGTGGCAGAAACTGACATTTCAAATTTAATTTAGAATTCTTACCCTGATTATTCTTCTTTTAGACATCAGATTAGATAAGGTCCTAGAACGAAGTCCTTTTGGGATCCAAGTCACAGATCTGTGTGTCTGCTTAATTCCTGCTCAGTCTGGGATGCCTATGTGGATCTTCACCCTAGAACACCACCTCCAAGTATAGGTCCCCTTTTCAATTGACCCTGGATCTATAACCTGAAACTAAAAGAGCTGTCAGATGCTGACTGTTCCTATAGCCTATAATTATATAGATCGGTCTGTACTGGATCTGAGACCTCTTCTTGTCCCGATTGCAAAGTCTCTGTTTGGCCTGTGTGTCTCTTCCTGTCCAAACACCATTCCTAATTTCCCAGATCTCTTGTTTCCCTATGCTATCTTGGGATATAAAAATGATTCATTGTGGATTTCACAAACAGAATTCAATCTAGTGTTCTTTCTAGATCTTTTTTGGAGATTTTTTTTTTTTTTTTGAGGTAGGGAGGCAGGAGAATTCTTTAAATGCAATTCTTTCTTCTACTTTCCCATCTCTGCTCTCTCCTATTTGGGCCTGTCTTAAAGCAAACCAGGAGTTCCAAGAGATAGAATTAAGATGGGGAGCATTCCCAGTATAAAGATACCCAATGTAAAGACATAGAGACAAAAAACAGGGTGCTGTGTTTTCAAGTATTAAATATTGTATGTTGTTGGCAGTTAGGTGACCCAGTGGATAAAACATTGGACCTGGAGTGAGAAAGACCTGATTTAAAATTTGGCCTCATATCCTTATTAGCTGTGTAATCCTGATTAAGTCACTTTATCTCTCTCAGCCTCACTTTTCCTAAATGTAAAACAGTGACAATAATATCACCTGCCTCCCAAGTTGTTGTAAGGATAAAATTAAATAATATTTGTAAAGATTTTTACAAATCTTAAAGCATTCTATAAATGCTAGTGTTACTGTTATTATTAATTACTGTTATTATTGATGAGGAACAACCAGATTGATGAGGAACAACCAGAAAGAAGAAAAGAAGGAAAGAGGAAGGAAGGGAAGAAGAAAGGAAGAAAGGAATGGAGGGAGGAAGGAAGGAAGGAAGAAACCAAGGAGGGAGGGAAGAAGGAAGGGATGAGGAAAAAAGAAAAGAAAAAATAGGAAGACAGGAAGGAAGGAAGGAAGGAAGGAAGGAAGGAAGGAAGGAAGGAAGGAAGGAAGGAAAGAAGAAAGAGAAAGAGAGAGGAAAGAAGGGAAGAAAGGAGGGGGGAAGAAACAAAAGAGGGAGGAAGGGAGAGAGGAAGAAACAAAGGAGGGAGGAAGGAAGGGAAGAAGGAAGGGAGGTAGAAAATAAATTTTTGTTTAAAAAAATGGATGGAAATCTCAAAATCATGTTCTGAGCCGTAGCTCAGTGTTTTACTCAAAGTTCAGCACAAGCCATCAGCAGGATATGACAGCCAGAAAGGCACAAAACAACTGAAATCTAATTAGAACAGACTTGGCTTCAAGTATTGGAGAAGTGATAGTCTTGCTGTACTCTATCCTGGTCAGACCAAGACTCTATTTCTGGAATACTGCTTTAATTTTGGAACTACATTTTAGAAAAATTGGAAAATGTTCAGAGGAGGGCAACCTGGTTGGTGAAGAGTTTTTATACTCTGAAGTTCAGTTCGGAAAAACTGGGGATGTTTAGTCTGGATAAGCAAAAACTCAGCAAAGCAAAAACTTATCTTCAAATATTGGAAGGGGTGATATAGTATGTGAAAGAAAGATAAGACTTGTTTTGTTTAATCACAAAGAGGAAAACTAAGTCATGGTAAGAAGTTAGAAAGGGGATAATTTAGATGAATACTGGGAAAGAAAAATGATACTTCCTAATAATTAGTGCTGCCCCAATGTATAGCGAGCAGCCTAATGATATATTTTGTTTCTCTTCATTAAATGTCTAAAAACAAAGGTTGGAAGACCAGTTGTTGATTACGCAGATTATTTTTTAGGAATGGATTGGACTATATGGTAATTGAAATGTTTCTCATTTTGATAGTCTCTGTGAATTATTACATTATCCTCCTGTTTGTGCTTCTAACTTTGTGACCAACCACTTTATTGGGTATCTTCACCACTCCATCTTTTAATTCCTTGAGGTCAGAGGATTGTTTTTCCTTTGACTTGCCTTGTTATCTTCAATGCTTAGTACAATGACACATAGTAAGCACTTAATAAATTCTTTTCAGGGTTATTTATCTAGCTCACTTAAATCCAATTCACTTGTAAGTCAAGACATCACCTGTGGTATAATTGGTCCTCTTCAAAAACAAAGGATAAACAACAATGACAAGTAGTTTACATGTTATTAAATCCTCCTAGAACTTGTAGGATGTCAGAAGTAAATCTTTCTCTCTCTCCACCTTTCTCTTTTTCTCTGCCTCTCATTATTAAGCACTTTCTAATGTTTAGCTATATTAACCTCTCTCTCTCTCAGACTGTCTTTCTGTCTGTCTCTGTCTCTGTGTCTTTCTCTCTTTCTCCTTCTCTCCCTCTGTATGTGCATATGTGTATATTATTTTCTGACCCTAAGGAACATGTAATGGGGGTAGTAAGATTGACACATATAGACATTTACAAGACATAGTATAATAAAATCTGCTGTAATCTTAGAAGAGAAACATTAGCAATTGTGATAGAAGCATCAATAGTAGTCCTAGAAAAATACTCAGGTAGAAGGTGGCACTTGTATATTGAAAGAAACCCAGAGGGGTCAACATTTTGGGCTTAGAGGACAGCTATTGCAAAGAGATGATGTGGTGTTTGAAATGATAAAAAGAAAACCAGGAAGAATCAAAGCTGACACCAAAGCTCTGAACCTGGATAATTGGATGTATGGTTGTGCTATGGGCAATAAATAAATAAGAGGTATGGTGTCATGTGGAAGACAAAGCAAATAGACCAACATAGCTGTACTATAGAAAGCATTAAAGAGGAGTAATGTGTAAATAAGTTTGAAATTAAGAGAGATACCAGGATAGGAAGAGCTTAAAATGTTTTAAAATAAAGCTGTATAGGGGAAGAATTTTAAATTTTTTTTTTGTAAACTATGAGGAAGTGATAGAATACATTTTGCAAGGGGAAATAGGTTCAGAAAAACAAGGAAAGACTTATTCAAACTGATGCGAAGTGAAGTAAGTAAAACCAGGAGAATATTTTTGCCTATTAACAGCAGTATGTTAACAATTATCAACCATGAAAGCTGTATCTGATCAATAGAATGATTCAAGACAATTTCAGAGAATTAATGATGAAAAATGTTATCAACTCCATAAAGAGAATTAAGTTCAAATTGAAGCATATTTTCTTTTATTGACTTTATTTCCTTGCTTTTTTTTTTTTTTTTTTTTTTTGCAACATGGCTAATATAGAATGTGTTTTGTACTGTTTCACATGTATAATGGATAATATTCGCCTTCTTGATAAATTGGAAAGGGACAGAGAAGGAAAAAATTTGGAATTCAAAATAAGAAAAATAAATGCTAAAAACAGAATAGAGAGTTAATAGAGTATTGGGGCAACATACACAACCCTCTCTGCTTTGGGAAATAAATTTGTTGGGTGATAGAGGAAAGATTCGAGGCAAAGAGACCAATTAGAAGGATATTTTAATAGTACAAAGTAGAAATGAGGAGAATATGAATAAAGGTGGTGGTCATGTAAGCAAAGAGAAAGGTCCGGCTATAAGAGGTAAGGAATTTAAAATGACAAAATTTGTTGTAAAGAGTCAAGATTGACATGAAGATTGCAAACCTGAGTAACAAGGATGGTAGTACTATAAAATAAAAAAAAGCAGCTGAAATTTCAGAAAATACATTGTCAGATTGTGTGTATGCATATATGTATACATATCTAAATATATTATATATCAGCATCATGCACTCAAACAAATAATGTGTCATAATTCCCTAGTGCTTCACAGATTCAATAGCAAGTAGAAATCATGGAATGGAACCATGCTGTCTAGACATTTAAAAATATTTTCATTTTAATTAAGTGTGGTTTTGCCTTATCTTTCTAATTTATGATAAGCTTTATGAGGGTAGTTTATGTCTCATATACATTTTGTATCTGGTAGGCCACTTAGCTTGGAGCTTGATACATAGTAGATCTTTAATAAATGTTTGTTGACTATGAATAACTTGATAAATGTGTAATCTGTCTGAAAGTTCTGAATCTCTGTATTGGCAAATATGGAATTTGAAAAGGCCAATAATAGCATATATTTATTTAGCAATTTAGGTTTAATAAGATTTTTCCTGTAATTAAGATTTTATATCTATCTCTTATCATTTGGTTTTATTTTATTCAACCCAGTGATATAGCCTATCAAAGTTATTTTGGATGCTGCTTTTATTATCATCTCTCAACTATCCCTCCTAGCTTTGAGTCATCTGTTGATTCAATAAGTCTTCCATCTATGATTTCATTGTGGTTATTGGAAACAGTGTTAACTAGTACAAGGCAAATCAGAAATCCCAGGAGCATATCATTAGACTCTGTCTTTTGATATGACATTGAGTCATTAATGACTTCAGAATCTGGCTGCTCAAACAGTTTCAAATCCATCTAATTGCATTATCCTCTAAGTCTATGTTTTCCATAGGAATGGTATGAGAGACTTTGTCAAAGATTTTGCTATAATCTGAGACTATCTAATTTACCTGATCTAATGATCCTGTCAAAACAAAGGAAATGAGGCTAGTTTGGCATGGCTTATTTTAGATGAAGTCATGTAAAGTGTCTGTGGTTACCATTTCCTTTGCTTAGATGTTAAGTAAATGTCCCTTTAATAATGAATTTTATGATACATTTTAGGTATTGCTATCAGGATTTAGGCTCCTGGTTCAACGATTTTATTCTCTTCCCTTCTTTTCTAGTAGAAAGATCCTTTTTCCTCCCCATTGCTGTGGTCACTCTCTCTCTCTCTAATCATTCAAAGACCACAAACAGTAAATGCATAACAATGATGTCTGCCAATTCTTTTAGTACTTAAATTCATCAAGAAGAAGTAATTAAAGACATTTAAAGGTGATTGGGTTATCTCTTATCTTCTTCTTCATCTTTGGCATCATCTCCTTATTAATATTTTTTTCTATTCTTTCTAAATAAAAAATCATTCTCCTTGGGGCAGAAAACAAAAGCAAATTAGGAGTTGAAAAAATCCTCCTTTAATTTTGTTCTTACTTCCAATCCCCCTCTTTGGCATCTCAAGCAGTATCCCTACCTCTTCTTTGATCCTTCTCTTTTTTCCAACATGTTTTAAGAATTCTTCTGATTGCCCTATCTTTTCTCAACTGACTCAGCTCATTTGAGCCTTTAGCACTTATTAAACATGATTCTTAAAATATGTCTTACTTTTGTAGCCTCCCCCATGGTTTGTGCTTGTTTCTAACATGCAGACAAGTCACTTAAAAATCTAAACTGATTGATGAGTTCTGAATGCAGTCCATCCATATGACTTCCCCTCTTCCTTCATGGAATCCCTTCTTCTATTGAAATCAGTCTCATTCTTAGTATGTGTCACTTTCTCTACATAAATCTAAGTCATGTGATCCTACCTTCCCTACTTTTGAGCAGCTTTGCACACTGATACAGAGAAATTTTATTGATTTAGAGAATTCTTGGGTGGGAAATTCCTTCTGCTCATACAAATTGGCACCTTTTCTGCAATCTGTAGAATTTGAAAGTTGTCTTGAGTTACTGAGAGAGTAAATCAGTCTGCCCATGGACAGTTTATGTCAAAGGGAAAAAAATAAATTCAGGTTTCCTTGGATCTGTGACCATTTCTACCATTTAATGCCGCTTCTTAATGACCAGAGATTTAAGACATATGGTTGACATAGAGTCATAACTAATTTTTTTGACACCTGATGGAAAATTTATTTGGAAGGAGAATATTTGGATGTAAATATGAACATATTTGGATGTGCATAAATTTAATTGGAGATGGATCATAGGATTAATGATTTCAAGGAACCAGAAGGGCTACCATATCCAAAGATGTCAGAAGTTGGGAGGGAGTCAAAACTTCTTAACTAGGAAATGAGGTTACAAGAGAAGAAGAATTGTTGCCTACAAATAGGTAGGTGGGAGCAATAAGGATCACCATAGAATGAAATAAATTTTGTTTTATTTTTAAACAGTTTTTGAATAATATTTTATTTTTCCAAATACATGCAGATAGTTTTCAGTACCTACCTTTGTAAATCTTATGTGATGAAGTAAACTTTAAAAGCATGGATTTCTGGATTATAGGAGCATGTAAAGACCGTGTATTTTTAAATTAGCAGGAGTCAGGAATTCAGGTTAGGGGAAAATCGTCAGTCTTTATTCTCAGTGAAGAAGGATCAGAGGTGGAAGAGAATCGGCGATAGCAATGTGTGCAGCTGAGTCAAGAAGCTAGCTAGATCAGCAGCCACATGACCAGAAGCTAGGAGTATGGAATCAAGGTCAATCTCTCCCAGCTTCTCTTCCTGTCTCTCTATCTCCACCCACCAAAATCATCATTTCCTATACAACACATCAGAACTTGCACAGAGAGTGGGCAGGGACCATTCTTTATCCAATCATGTATATTAATAGAGTATAGTCCAATTACTATTTAGCCTCATGTACTTGGGACCTCAGTGCATCAACTCAAACCTCAGCCCATTACAGGAGCAGATCATGCCTTTACTCTAAACCAAGTAAATTATTTGGTATTAGAAACAAAAAAGAAGAATATTCTTCCAAATAGTGTTCATTGCTTGTGACATTGTATATCTTGCCATCTTATATACCTGACAGTATGGTGGACCAACATCTTAATTCATATGAAACAATACTATGCATAAGATATTTAAGTAGCACAATGAATAGAAAATAGCCTCAGACTCCTACTATTTCTTTGACATTGGGCAAGTCATTTAACTTTATTGGCCTCAGTTTCCTCATTTGCAAAATGAGATGAAGAAGGAAATGACAAACCCTTCTAGCATTTTTGCTGGGAAAATTCCAAAAAGGGTCATGAAGAACTGGATACAAATGAAACAGCTGAACTATAAGAGTGAAGATATTATTATACGGTGTACAAGTAGAGCAGAAGAAATCTTAAAGGTCATCTAGTCCACCTTCATCATTTTACAAAGGAGAATTCTAAAACCTAGAGAAGAAAAGAGCATTCACAGCATCATGTATTATAAGTCATGGAACTGGGATAAAAGCCCAAGTCCTTTGATTCTAATTCGCACACTCATCTTAATATATCATAGAAATAACAGTGTCTTTCATAGATTAAAATCTATTGTTAAATAAAGAAGTGTACGGAAGTAAGATTGATAAAGCTAGAATTTAATAAAGGCAAAAGAGAAGTCCAGATAAAGTGCTTAAAAATATCCCAAAGGTCTATCTAAGTACAACTTGCCAGGATTTATACTCTGCTGATAAAGACTTTGGGGTACCAAGGTCAGCTCCTTGCTAATGCAAGGCTGAATTTCATAGCAAGATGCATTTCAAATTGAAAGGGACATTGGAGACCATAAAGTCCAACTCTGACCTTTTTTTTAAAAATAAAGATATTTAGTCAGAGAAAAGTTAAATGACTTGTCTAAGATCATATAGCTAATGTCAGAAATAAGATTTTTTTTATTCTAAATTTTTTTGACTCTAAGGTCCTAGGTTTCTAATCCACTGTGCCACCTTGAGATTGGTTTCAATAATTGTTAATTAAACAATAAATAATAATTTAAAAAGAGAGCACAATAAATGATTCCCCATATAATTTTCTTCTTATTTCCCCCCTTCTTTTCTTCCAGTTTGGTAAAGTTTGGAGGAATGTGTAAAGTTTTCATGATCTTGTGAAAGTGTAAAATATGGCCTTTTTAATTACTGAAAGTCTCATTGATTTTTTCAGTAGAAGCAGAGAAAATGTCAATATCTCAAGGAAAAAGCTCAGTACTTTAAAAAATCATACTGCTTCTCAGAGAGATGGTGATTACTTCCAGTGCTTTGACTGTGGTGTTCTTGTTCCAACAAATCTCTAAATATTTCTGTTCAGAGGTTTCTGCTTAATTCGAATGAGTTTGGCAAGCAGAACTCTCCACCTGAGTGGATAAGCTTCTTCCTTTGTAGAGGAGCTTAAGCAAATCCCACTCTTCATTTATAAGCTCATTTTGGTTCCCTCACTTATTTAGTACAAGTTGAAGTTTGGAATGGGAAGCTTGAGAAAAGTATTATCCATGTTTTCTTTATACTATTTGGACCAATTCAAATAGATGTATTTGACTAGATATTTCTTACTACTGTTCTTCTAGCTCTAACTTTCATTATTTTTTCTTTATAGTATAAGAAACTCCTAACTATTCTATCAGCTTCCAAGATCTTCAATCTCTAGTTCATTTTGGCTAAATAATTTTCCTCAAATGTAGCTTTGGCAAAATCTGGTTTTGTGATCGATCCTTCCTTCTGGAAAAAAAAGTTTCCAATAGTTCCCTTTTATATACCAAACAGAACTCTATTCCCAGATATCTTAGGTTCCCTAGTGAACATCTGTGTCTCCTTTTTCATTTTACCCAGAATCTAGCACAGTATGTCTCATATAAGAGAAGTTTCCACATATGTAGCTATATATGTAAAAACACATATATATCACACATAAATATATATATGTGTATTTAATATATACATATTATTATAATATAGCATATATTACATATTATTATATTACATATAATTATATACTATATTTTAATCTATTATAATAATATATAGATATTATTAGATATGTAAGCATACCTATCCAGATGGATGGTACTGTGGATAGAAATCTGGCCCTGGAATTAGGAAAAATCATTTCCCTGAGTTCAAATCTGGCCTTAGATACTTACTAGTTGTGTGGCCCCAACCAACTCACTAAACTCTGTTTATTTCAAGTTCCTAATCTATAAAATGAGCTGGAAAAGGAAATGGCAAACCACCTCAGTATCTTTTCCAAGGAAATCCCAATTGGGGTCATGAAGATTCAGATATTACTCCAATAACTGAACAATAGTAATATTCTTTTAGATGTAAGGCTCTATCTTTATTTTATCTCCAAAATATTTTTTCCCCTCTGATACTATTTCTCTAAGCCTACTTCTCAGGTCCTGGTACATATCCTTATAATCAGTTTTCCATATAATTTATTAGACTTATAACAGATTTTTCTGTCTCATTCTTTTCTTCCTTTGATCCTTCTTTATGGAATTGGTAGAGTATATGCATATATATGGTCATTGTAGTTACTCTGTTCAAAAATCCTTTGTGAACCTTTAACGACTGTTAAGAAAAATTCCAGCATTCAAGATGTTCTTCCTAACTTGTCTCTGTACTACTTTTCCAACCCTGTCATACCATTCCATTATATCATAAGCTCTTTAAGAGAAGGGCCTATCTTTTGCTATTTGATGTATTACTAGTGTTAAGCATAGTAGTTAGCACATAGTAGGTGCTTAATAAACATTTTTGATTGATTGATTATTCTATTGGTTATACTTTATAGTTCAGAAAAGCAGACAAATCTTTGCCCCTAAATATGATCTTTTGCTTATCTGTTTCTCTGTGCTCCCCTTTTCCTTACAAATAACCTTGATTACCAAGGGCCTAGTATCACATGGAGAAACAAATAGTTGCAGAACCATGTTTTAGTGAAGTACATTTATGGATCTTATCCTTCCTATGACTAGAGAAATCATTGTTATAAAGAAATATGCTTATCAAAGAGAGATAAGGCATGTAGTGGTGAAGAAAAACAAATCTGTGAGCCTTGACCTGACTTGCACTAGAGAAATTGGTTCATATGTACCATATGTATCATATGTACCAAAAAACAATTATGACCTTTCCTTTTGCTGGTACTATGAGGCATGTGGACTATGTAGTTCTAAGAAATATAATATCTGCCATTAAGGAGAGTTGTTTGATGCCAGAAAGAAAAGACATAGTTTTCTAATAGTATGAATCTCATATGTGTTCACCTGTTTTATGGGCAGATTAAGCAAACTAGTCCTATCTTATCACTTCTCTTTGATACTTATTTCTTTTTTTTTTAAATTAGAGCTTTTTAATTTTCAAAGCATATGCATAGATGATTTTTTTTTAACATTAACCTTGCAAAATCTTGGATACACATATTTCTTTACAACAATGATGACTGTTAACTTTATAATGTAGTTTTAGGACTAGTTCTGCTAAGCCACCATCCTTTGTATTTCTTTTTTTCATTAATTCACTTGATATTCTTGACCTTTTTTATTTCCAGATGAATTTTGCTATTATTTTTTATAGTTCTATAAAATAGTTTTTTGGTAGCTTGATTGGTATGGCACTGAAAAAGTAGAATAATTTAGGCAGAATTGTCATTTTTATCATATTAGATCAGCTTACCAATCTAATATAATTGATATATTCCCAATTGTTTAAATCTGACTTTATTTGTGTGAGAAGAGTTTTGTAATTATGTTCATATAGTTCTTGGGTTTGTATTGGCAGATAGATACCCAAATACTTTATTTTTGTGTACAGTAATTTTAAATGGAATTTTTCTTTCTATTTCTTGTTGCTGAGCTTTGTCAGTAATATATAGAAATGCTAATGATTTGTGTAAGTTTATTTTCTATTCTTCAACTTTGCTTTGCCTATTTATTTTAAATGAAATTTTTCTTTCTAAATCTTGCTGTTGGATGTTGTTGGTAATATATAGAAATGCTGATCATTTATGTAGGTTTATTATATAGCCTATAACTTTGTCCTAGAACAAATTATTAATTGTTTTTAGAAGTTTTTTAGTTGATTCTCTATGATTCTTCAAGTAGATTCAAGTATCACATCATCTAAAGTAATAGTTTTGTTTCCTCATTGCCTACTTTAATTCCTTTTATTTCTTTTTTCTTTTCTTATTGCTAATGTTAACATTTCTAGTAAAATATCAAATAATGTGGTAATAATTTTTTTTTCATCCCTGATCTTAGGGAAGGATTCTAGCTTATCCCCATTTCATATAAAATTTTCTAATGGTTTTAGATAGATGCTACTTATCATTTTAAGGAAAATTCTATTTATTGCTATATTTTGTAGTGTTTTTAATAAGAATGGGTGTTGTATTCTGTTAAAAGCTTTTCTGTATCTATTGAAATAATCATCTGACTTTTGCTAGTTTTGGTCAATTATGCTGATATGTATCCTACTAGTGAACATCTATCCCTTCCTGGTATAAATTCCACCTGATCATTTGTCCTGGTGACAAATTACTGTAATCTCCTTGTTAATAGTTATTTGATATTTTGCATAAATATGAATTAGGGATATTTATAATTTTCTTTCTCTGTTTTGGTTCATCCTGGTTTTGGTATCAGCACCATATCTGTGTAATCAAAGGAATTTGGCAGGACTCCTTCTTTACTTATTTTTACAGATAGTTCATATAGTATTAGAATTAATTGTTCTTTAAATATCTGGTAGAATTAATTTATAAATCCACCTTGCCCTGGAGATTTTTTTCTTAGGGAGTTCATTGATGTCTTGTTCAATTTGTTTTTCTAAAATAGAATTAAATATTTTATTTTCTCTTCTCATAACCTGGGCAATCTATATTTTCATAAATATTCATTCCTTTCACTTAGATTGTTGAATATATTGGCATATAGTTGGGCAAAAAAACCTGAACTGTTGCTTTAATTCACCCTTTTTTGTTTTTGACATTGACAATTTGTCTTCTTTTCTTTTTCTTTTTTGTTGACCTTACAGATCCTCCTTATGTCTCTGGACTGAGAGATCTTGAAGCCACCAATACTGACCTTGATTGAGAGGCTGGGCCCAGGATGGAGTTGTTTGAATCCGGGGTTGCATGGGGGTGCCCTGCACTGGGACTGCACACTGGATTCTTACCCTGGAGTCACAGACCTTTTCTGCTGAGCTTCTAAGTTGCCTTTGGATGGAAAATGTTCTACTCTAGCTTTTTTGAGTGTTCTGAACCTCTAAAATGAGGTTAGAGTCATTCTTTAAAGGAATTTGGAGTAGTTTTGGGGAGAGATTGAGCAAGTTTCTGTCTTTATTTCACCATCTTGACTCTGCATTTCAATTTCAGTCTTCTTTTCTTTTTCTGATCAAATTGACCAAAAGTTTATCTCTTTTATTGGTTTTCTTATAAACCACCTCAGTTTTATTTATTAGTTCAATAACTTAGTTAAGATTTTATAAATCTCTCATTTGGTTTTCAAAATATATAATTTGGTATTTAATTGGGAATTTTTAATTCATTCTTTTTCTAGCATTTTTATTTGCATGCTCAATTCTATTTTATCTATTTTTCTTTATTTTATCTACTCTTTATTTTATTCATGCAAACATTTAGAGATACAAAATCTCTGCTAAGAAATGCTTTGGCTGTATCCTAAAAGTTTTGGTGTGTTTTGTCCTTATTATTATTCTCTGTAATGAAATTATCAATTGTTTTTATGATTTGTTGTTTGACTCACTCATTATTTAGGATTAGATTATTTAATTTCCAATTACTTTTTAGTCTAGCTTTCCATAGCTACTTATTACATGTAATTTTTACTACATCATGATTTGAAAAGGATACATTTAATATATTCCCTTTCTATACTTGATTGTGAAGTTTATATATCATAATTCATGGTCAAAAATATTTCTTTCTATTGCCATTTTATTTTTTCTTAAGATCTGTCATATCTAGCTCTTTGAAAATTCTATTCACCTTAACTTCGTTCTTATTTCTTATTTTCTGGTTAGATTTATCTAGTTCTAGAATAGGGAGGTTGAGGTTTCCCAATAATCTAGTTTCACTATTTCTTCCCATAATTCATTTAATTTCACCAATAGGCATGCTTATGCTGTACCATTTGATGCATATATAGTTAGTATTGATATTACTTCATCATCTATGGTATCCTTTAGCAAAATGCAGTTTCCTTCCTTATCTCTTTTTATTTTTCTTTTTCATTTTATTTTAAAACATTTATTTTTAATACACATTGCTTTATGAATCATATTGGGAGAGAAAAATTAGATCAAAAGGGAAAAACCATTGGAGAGAAAAAGAAAAAACATGAGCATACTGTGTGTTGATTTACATTCAATTTCTATAGCTCTTTTTCTGGCTGCAGATGGCATTCTTTGTCCAAAGTCTATTGGGATTGCGTTGGATCACTGAACCACTGAGAAGAATTAAGTCTGTCATAGTTGATCATTGCACATTCTTGTTGGTATTGTGTTCAATGTATTCCTAGTTCTACTTGTTTCCCTCAGCATCAATTCATGTAAATATTTCCAGGCCCTTCTAAAATCAGCTTGTTCATCCTTTTTTGTAGAAAAATAATATTATATTATCTTTATATACCACAATTTATTTAGTCATTCCCCAATTGATGGGCATCCATACCTTTTCCAATTCTTTGTTATCACAAAAAGAGCTACTGCAAACATTTTTGCACACATAGGTCATTTTCTCTCCTTTATGATATCCTTGATGACCCAGTAATGCCCCTGCTAGGGTCAAAGGATGTGCATCATTATCTCTTTTAATTAGATCTATTTTTACTTTTTCTTTTTCTGAGATCAGGTTTTCTATCCCTGTTTTTTTTTTTTTTTTTAACTTCAGCTGAAGCACAATATATTCTGGTTTAGATATTTACCTTTATTTTGTATCTATCTCTGTGGTTCACATGTGTTTCTTGTAAACATCATATGGTAGGATTTTGTTTTTTAATCTATTGTACTGTCCACTTCTGTTCTATGGGAAAGTTCATCCCATTCAATTCACAATTATGATTAATAACTGTTCTCTCTGTTCTATTGTTCCCCTATTTAGGCCTTTCTCTCTGCTTTCATCCTGTCCCTCCTTACTACTGTTTTGCTTCTGATCCCACATTCCCAAATCTATTCTCCCTTCTTTCCTTTTTTCCCTTTTTTCCTTTCCTCTCCTACTTTTGCCTTTCCTTTTTTCTTTCCTTCTCTCAGATTTCTCTTTGTCTTCTTTCTGCTTTTCCCTCCTATTTCCTGATAGGGCAAAATAAATTTCTATACTCAACTGAGTGTACACATTGTTTCCTATGAGAGTAAGATTCAAACAATGCTTCTCTCCTCTCTTCTTTCCCTTTATTGTAATAGGTTGCTTCTTCCAATACATTCCTTTTTTTTAACCCCTTAATTTTTCTATATTATCACATCAAAGTCAATTTATATCCACTCTCTATGCCTATGAATATTCCCTTTAACTGCCCTAATGGAGATAAAATTCTCATTATAATTATCATCTTCCCATATAGGAATGTAAACATTTTAATCTTACTGATTTTTTTTCTTTTCTGTTTCCTCTTTTATGCTTCTCTTAAGTCTTATGCTTGCAGAACAAATTTTGTGTTCAACTCCTGGTCTTTTCATCAGCAAACTTTGGAAGTCCCTATTTCATTAAATGTCCATCTTTTCCTCCTGAAAGATTATGCTCAGTTTTGCTGGGTAATTGATTTCCAGTTATAATTCAAGCTCCTTTGCCTTCCATACTAATATCATATTCTAAGTCCTTTATTTCTTTAATAACTCCTGTATAATAACATTATTCATTTCTTCAGTTAAATTTTGTACCTCCTTTTCCATTGGGCCTTTTAAACAAGTTGTTTTGTACCAAGTCTAATCCTAAAATTTGATGAAGGATAAATATAAAGTTTTACACTTGGGTTCAAAAAATCACTTTGACATGCACAAGATGGCAATGGTGAAACTAGACGGTAGGAAGGCTTTGAAGTATCAATTTTTTTTAATGTTAGCTCATTTTGAATTAAAATTCTGATATGATGATTAAAAAACAAACCTGGTTTAAGAGGGATGCAATGTACAGAATTTGGGAAATAATAGTTTTCCTCTGCTTTTGTTAGATATTATGATATTTTTTGAATTCTGACTGACTTAGTAATTCAAGGTATTAGCTATTTTTGCTAGCACTGTGTCATTTGAAAATTTGATAGACACACAATCTGTTATTTTATCCAAGTAATTAAAATAAATTTTAATAGCACAGGCTATTCCCAAACCATTCTACTATCAATCTTTTTCTAAGATGACATGGAATCAGTCAATGAAAGAATCCACCAGGCACAATCTGATGTGATAATTTAAAAAAAAATGTTGCTTTAAGAGAGTATAATAAGTATAACATGTGGGAAATGAAAATTCTTCTCTGCCCTGTACTACTCAAATCACACATATGTGTATATATATATTTGGTATTATCTCAATTTACCTATGCATTTTTGTGCTTTTAGGTTCTCATTCAGTTCTTCCAAAAAATTCAAGATGAGGGTCTCTCGTAACATTCTGGGGCATAGATTGAAGCACTTCTTAGCATACTCTGGACAGTCTAAGAATATCAACAGAGAATGTGGACTAGCTTTTGCTTATCTCTTACTTTCCTCACATAATCCCCCCCACACACACACACATACTATGCATATATGCCTTGTATGTTTCCATATATGTATGTATGTACATGTGGCTTGACAGGTTTGCAAAGTATACAAGGTATGAAAGGAAGAGTCTATAAATATAAATACTGGTTGAAGGTACTGGACATGTTTAGTCTAATATTAATAGCTAAACTTTATATAGTTCCTACTATATGCCAGGTACCTTCTAAATATTTTATAAATATTATCTTATTTGATACTCATAACAACTCATAACAAGGAACATAGGTCTTCCTTTTATTTCCAATTTTCATATGAGGAAACATACAAGGAGAGGTTAATTGATTTGCCCAGGGTCATACAGCTAGTTCCAATATTGGAACTTAAATCTTTTTGATTCTGGGTCTAGTGTCAGAGGGTATTCTATCCTTTATACAATCTATCTGTTATGACTTAAATGGCTTTCTTGAAGTATCTGACAGTCTGTCACTTGATTGATTGGACTTATTCTTTTTGACCCTGGAAAGAACTATGAGAAATGGATCAGAATTTCAGAGAGCTGTCTTTTGGCTGCATGTTAGGAAATTTATTTTTAAGAATTTGACTTAACCTAAAGTTAAATGGGATATTTGAATTTCCCTTCATTATTAGTTATTTAAAAGCAAAAAACTAAGTGACCATTTACTGTATTTTTATAAGGTACCTGTTTGTACATGAGTTATACTAGATGGTCTATGAAATTTACAAAGTTTAAGTTCACACTAGGTGATCATGCAAGGCTGTCTTGGTGGTTATATGAAGTGGATTTTTTCAAATATTAAGGTGTCATACAAATGTGGTTTCTCATTATTATGGCTGTGTAGTAAAGGATCATGGATGGTGGAGTAGGAAGAAGGAAGAAAAAGAGCTGAGGAACTTTAGAATATAATCACACTAGGCAATCTTCTGATTACTTTGTTGTGCTTTGAAATGTCTTTACTTCCAAGAACATTCCTTAGAAAACTATCTGTGGATGACACTCGCTGTTCCATGTCCATTAAATTAATGAAGGTGCAAAGACTCATTTTCTGGAAGCTCAATCATGAGAATATAATAACAACAATGTTAGAATAATGATCATCACTTAAAGTACTGCTTTTTCATTTGCAATAACTTTATCTAATGAATCCAATGACCCACTTGTGAGGTCAGTAAATGTTTCAACCTTATATAATGGACAGAGTAGGAAAACTGGAGCTAGGATATGTGTTCAATTTCAATTTTCAACAGTACTAGTCTCATGACAATGAACAAGTCACTTCAGCTCCCTGAAATGATTTTCTCATTTATGTAAGAGATAATATTTACATCATCTACTTTATAAGGTTATTTTAATGCTTGTTTTTTTTTTTTTTTTTGGTATCTCAGCTGGCAACAAAACCAGAGAGATTGCTTTAGAATCCCATTGAAAAATGAAAATATGGAAGATTTGGCTTTCTGCATACAGGAAATAGAACTAAAATATCAATTATGGGGTATTATTTCTGTTATGTCTACCATTTATATATGTGTGTTGTTTGTTTATTTGCAGAAATAGTAAAAGGAATAGAAAAACTGAGAATAACTTTTCTTGCATGGATTTCCTCAACCCCATATTGGCAAAGAGGGAGAGCAATAATAACTTGTATTTACTGTTTATGAAGTCATGTAGACACTAAGTAGAACCAAGCTTAGAATCAAGACCTCCTAAATGTAAAACTGGGACTCTTTAAAATCATAGGTCAAATAACCTACTGGTCATTTGGAATGACCCTTGGAATACAATCACTGTGCATAAAGCCTGATATAAACTAAAACAAACTGGTATTGGGTAAGATTGAAAGTCAAAGGAGAAAGTCAAAGGGACAGGAGAGGATGAGATAGACAGTGACGTGGAAGCAACAAATATAAGTTTGGACAGAATTCATGATATAATTGAGTATTGAAGGATCTGGTCCATGTAGTCATAATGAATCAACAATGAGTGAATGAACAACAACAAAATTTAAACTAATAGTCATGTGACTGTGAACAACTCATTTAACCTTTCTTGAAGTAATTTAATTTTTTTTTTACTTGATACTTTAGGGTTCTTTAAGTACAACATTATGTCATATGCAAAAAAAAATGGTTAATTTTATTATTTACTTATACTTATTCCTTCAATTTCTTTTTTTTCTTGTTTTATTACTAAAGCTAGGATTTCTGGTACTAAGTCAAATAGAAGTCGTGACAATGAACCTCCTTTTTTTTCTCCCCTGATTTTACTGAACAGATTCTTTTTATCTCTGTTACAAATAATAGCAGCTTTTGGTGTCAGATATATAGTATGTATCATTTTAAGGAAAAGTTCATTTATTCCTATGTTTTCTAGTATTTTTAGAGGATATGGATGTTTTAAAAGCTTTTTTCTATATCTATTGATAAAATAATATTATTTTGTCGATTTTTAGCATTAATATGTTTGATTAAATTTCTAGTTTTCCCAAAATTAAACTAATCCTATATTCCTGGTATATCTCATTTCTGCAATATGTTGTTTTAACCTTATATTTTATTTAATATTTTTGCATCTATATTTATTAAGTACATTTATAGTCTTGTAGTTTTCTTTTTAATATTTTGTTTCACCCTGGTTATGTAACAAAACCATATCTGTGTCAGAGAAAGCAAGATTTCTTCTTTTGCTATTTTTGCAAATGTTTTATATACTTATATATTTATATTTATTTATAGATATATTTACATATAAATATTTATATGTAATTTATATATATTTTATATGTAATATAATACATAATAATAATTTATATATAAATAATAATTTACATATAAACATTTATATGTAATTTATATAATATTCATTACTTTTGATTATTTGATAGAATTCATTTATGAATCCATATGGTCCTGTAATTTTTTTTCTTCTGGAAGTTTATTTCTATATTGTTCAATTTCTTCTGAAATTGGATTGCTTAAATTCAATATTTATTCTTATTTAAAATTTTAATACTATTAATTTGTTTTTTCTTTTTCTTTAATCAAAATAGATAGCACTTTATCTCTTTAAAAAAGCTCCCAGTTTTTTGTTAATTCAGAAAATTTTCTTGTCCTTTTAAAAAAATTTCTAAGATATGTACTTAGCTATTTAATTGTTTTTCTCCCTAATGTACTGGTTTCCTAGCATTCTTAGATGCAGCCTCTGTTTATTGATATGTTCTTTGTCCTTGATGTTAGTAAAAGTATTTAGAAATACAAATTTTCTTAAGGACTGCTTTGACTGCATCCAAATTTTGATGTTTTGTGCCATGGTTGTCATTATCTTTACGGAAATTAGCTATTGCTACCATGATTTGCTTTTTGAATCAACAATTCTGTAGAATTAAACTCTTTACTCTTCAGTTTAGTTTTAATATTTTTAATAACTCACTATTTGACAAAAAACTACTGGCAAAATTGGATGATGGTATAAGAAATAAGATTTTGGCCAACATCTCATACCTTATACTAAAAAAGATTCCAGTGCGCATGTGACGTAGATGTAAAAACATATTAGAGAATCATGGAATAATTAAAAATCAAAACTATAGATAAATGAAAAAAAGTTTTTGACTAAATTAAAAATAGAATATCACAGAGGGTAAAATAAATAATTTTGATTACATAAAATTTGAAAAATTTGCACTCAAAATCTAATAAAGTTCAGATTAAAAGGAAAAGTAATAACTGAGAAAAATATATTTATCAAATTTCTCTGATAAAGCTTTCATCTCTAAGATATAAAAAGGAAGAGATTCAAATTTATAGGAAAAAGATCCATTTCCCACTTGGTAAGTGGTTTAAAGGCTGTTCTTAAGGGAAGAAACTCAAGCTGTAGTGATAAGAAGAAATGCTCCAAGTTGTTAGAGGGAGACAAATTAAAGCAAATTTTTGATTCCACTTCACACCCATCAGAGTGACAAGAAGAACAAAAAAAGAAAATGATAAATTTGGTAGCAATTGTGGGAAAAGAGGCACATAGATGTATTTCCTCCTACTGAATTTGTGAATAGGTGAAATAATTTTGGAAAAAAAATCAGAATTACACATAAAATGTTATTAAATAGTGTGTGATTTTTGATGCAAATCTATCACTTTTAGGCCTATATCCAAAACAGATCAAAGAAGGTGAAAAAAGTCCTTTAATAAAAAAAAAATTTTTAACAATGATAAAA
The DNA here is from genome assembly GCF_902635505.1 of Sarcophilus harrisii. Classification (NCBI taxonomy): domain Eukaryota; kingdom Metazoa; phylum Chordata; class Mammalia; order Dasyuromorphia; family Dasyuridae; genus Sarcophilus; species Sarcophilus harrisii. The sequence goes on along the minus strand of NC_045426.1, from coordinate 624,701,385 downwards.
TACATTGGGAAAATAAAGTCATACCCTATCAATTAAAGAATAGTCGAGTAAGTTATGATATATGAATAGGATGTAGTACTTTTGTACTAATTTCAGGAAGATATAGAAAAAAGTTAATCATATTGATATATACATGTATGGATATATATGGAAGAAAGTAGAAACTGAAAAATGTTTAAGAAAACACAAAATTATTAAAAATGAACAATTTTGAGAAAGTTTAAAGGCAGCTAGGGCAGAGTTTGATGTGTGGAATCAGGAAGACTCATGTTCATGAGTTCAAATCTGGCCTCAGATACTTACCAGCTATGTGATCTTGAATAAGTCACTTAGCCCAAGAAATAGAATAGTTGATCACTGGAATAGGTTAGGTTCAAAGGAGAAAACAGCCAATAACTTTAATAATCTAGTGTTTGACAAACCCAAAGGCCCCAGCTTTTGGGATAAGAACTCACTGTTTGACAAAAATTGCTGGCAAAATTGGAAACTGGAATGGCAGAAACTAGGCATTAACCCACACTTAACACTGTACACCAAGATAAGGTCAAAATGGGTTCATGACCTAGGCATAAAGAATGAGATTATAAATAAATTGGAAGAGCATAGGATAGTTTACCTCTCAGATCTGTGGAAGAGGAAGGAATTTATGACCAAAGAAGAACTAGAGATCATTATTGATCATAAAATAGAAAAAATTGATTATAGCAAATTGAAAAGGTTTTGTACAAACAAAATGCAGACAAGATTAGAAGGGAAGGAATAAATTGGGAAAACATTTTTATAGTCAAAGGTTCTGATAAAGACCTCATTTCCAAAATATAAAGAGAATTGACTCTAATTTATAAGAAATGAAGCCATTCTCCAATTGATAAATGGTCAAAGGATATGAACAGACAATTCTCAGATGAAGAAATTGAAACTATGTCTAGCCATATGAAAAGATGCTCCAAGTCATTATTAATCAGAGAAACACAAATTAAGACAACTCTGAGATACCACTATACACCTGTTAGATTGGCTAGAATGACAGGGAAAGATAATGTGGAATGCTGGAGGGGATATGGGAAAACTGGGATACTGATACATTGTTGTTGGAATTGTGAATACATCCAGCCATTCTGGAGAGCAGTTTGGAACTATGCTCAAAAAGCTATCAAACTGTGCATACCTTTTGACCCTACTGGGCTTATATCCCAAAGCGATCATAAAGAAGGGAAAGGGACCTATATGTGCAAGAATGTTTGTGGCAGCCCTCTTTGTAGTAGCCAGAAACTGGAAAGTGAGTGGATGCCCATCAACTGGAAAATGGCTGAATAAATTGTGGTATATGAATGTTATGGAATATTACTGTTCTGTAAAAAAAGACCAGCAGGATGATTTCAGAAAGTCCTGGAGAGACTTAAGTGAACTGATGCTGAGTGAAATCAGCAGGGCCAGGAAATCGTTATATACTTCAAGAACAATACTAGATGATGATCAATTCTCATGGATGTGGCCTCTTCAACAATGAGATGAACCAAATCAGTTCCAATAGAGTAGTAATGAATTGAACGAGCTACACTCTGGGAAAGAACTCTGGGAGATGACTATGAACCACTATATAGAATTCCCAATTCCTCTATTTTTGTCTGCCTGCATTTTTGATTTCCTTCACAGGCTAATTTCACACTACTTCAAATTCCAACTCTTTTTATACAGCAAAATAACTGTTTGGACATGTATACATACATTGTATTTAACTTATACTTTTAACATATTTAACATGTATTGGTCAACCTGCCATCTGGGGGAAGGGATGGGGGAAGGAGGGAAAAAAGTTGGAAGAAAAGGATTTGCAACTGTCAATAATGAAAAATTACCTATGTATATATCTTGTAAATAAAAAGCTATAATAATAATAATAATAATAAAAGTCACTTAGCCCCTATTTGCCTTAGTTCCTCATCTGTAAAAAACAACAACAAAAACAACAACAAAAAACCTTTCACTATTTTTACCAAGAATACCCAAAATGGGATCATGAAGATCCAGACAAAACTGAAACTATTGAACAATTTATATTGTCATGTGCACATCAGATCATAGATGATGATTTAAAATATAAAACAATAAATTTCCATTCTGTCAAGTATTATAATAAATACTACACATTGTGATCCAAGCTATCCATATTTTCTTTGCTTCCTTATAAGTTTTATTTTGATTTTCTGCTGTGCACTTGTATTGTGAGATACTGAGGTACTTATACCAATTCCTATTAATGCTACTGGTACTCAGAAAGTGGCTATATGCTACTTTCAGAATTTTAGGTTTCCCCACTGAAGAATTACTTTCTTTAATGCTATGAACTCAAACCTCCATTTCAGTGTGTTCTTCCCACCTCCACTGATAACCTCCTGTTCCAATTAAGATAATGTAGCTTTGAAAAAAAAATCATTGTATAGATATAGCAAGAAGAGAATTAGGAATGTTGCTCTCTCCTCAATACTGGGGTTATATTAAATGCTATCTCAGTCTCTGGGGAATATAGCTCAGATTTTTTATTTTATTTTATTTTTTTTGCTGAGGCAATTGGGGTTAAGTGACTTGCCCAGGGTCACACAGCTAGGATATGTTAAGTGTCTGAGTTTATATTTGAACTCAGGTCTTCCTGACTTCAGGCCTGGTGCTCTATCTACTGTGCCACCTAGCTGCCCCAATATAGCTCAGATTTAAAGGGTTTGCCTTGATGGAAGATCTCCTGTCTTTTTCATATGGTGATCACATCTGTAAATTATATTGTGCCTAATCCCAAGTAAGTTATAATATCTAATATAATGGAGGCCCCAACAATGCTACTATTAACCATTTTACAGATGGAAAACAATTTTGCTCATCCTCATCACTTTATAGTTGAGGAAACTTGACTCCCACAAGATTGTCTGAATCCCACATTTGAGATGTTTTATGGGGTGCATCAAGAGTTGTAAAACAGTATTTGAAGCCCATTCTTCTAATTATGAATCTGATATACTTTCTACTTCTACCAGCACCTCCCTTCCCTCTCTCTGACCTAAAGAATTGGGTGCTTTATTAAGTCGTGATTAATCTATCCCAGATGTTCCTCCAAAAGAGTGAGCATTTGTATAGAATGCTATAGAAAATATTCTGCTCACATAGGCTGGTATGACTCTTTGCGATTCTGTGAAAACATTTACAGCAGCCATTCTTCAACTTACTCTTCCTATTGCTAAGGTTTCTGTTCTTTGCAAATTGTATTATATTAGACCAGGCTAGGCAAGTGGTCCAGGTTATGGAATTATGGATTTAGAGACAGAATGACTTTAAAAAGTGACCTTAGATACTTACCTAATTGTGTGCCCTTATTTGGGGTTTTCTTGGCAAAGATACTGGAGTGATTCACCATTTCCTTCTTTAGCTCATTTTGCAAATGAAGAAACTGAGGCAAATAGGATTAAGTGACTTGCCCAGGGTCATACAGCTGTTCTGGTTCTGGATTTGAACTCGAGAAGAGGGGTCTTCCTGACTCCAGACCTAGTTCTCTCTATCCATTGTAACACCTAGCTGCCCAAAATTAGCATAATAATTTCATTTATTTTTCTGGGGATTAAATGAGATAAGGTTTGTTGCTCTCCCTGGAACTTCATCAGATCCCTTGTCCTTTTCAGCTTCTACTTTTTTTTCTCTGACAATTATAATCAAATCAGTGCTATCATTCAAATACCAGGAAAGAATGTGTTGATAGAGTGCCCTATTGTTCAGTTCACCATTTCTAAGTAATTTTCAAACCATGACTGATTTTCCTGTTCACTACTCTTTTTTCCATATTGTCTCCTACATCAGAATGTTAGTTTCTTGAGGATAGGTACTCTCTTGGTTTTTGCATAAAACTAGTATATTTGTTTATACTAAAACATATATTTTAGCCCTTGTAAAGAAATTCTTAGCAGCCTAGGAACCTCTTCAATGAATAAACTCTAAAGTTATTCTTTTATAATTCTGCCAGATGGTACAGTAAATATGAACATAAACTTAAGAGGCAAGAAGACAGAATTCAGGTCCTGCCTCAGACACTTACTCATGTGAGCATTAAATAAAATAGTATTCATAAAGCAGTATATGAACCTGCTGTTATTTCAAAGATATGTCTTCCTTTTCCTCAGTCCAACATTTCATAGTTCTATAGCCCTTTAAGGTTTTTTAATCACTTTCATCATAATTCTGTAAAATAAGTCAAATAATAGATAAATATTGATTAAGCATTTATTGTGTGCTGGGGGTAGGGCAATTATGTAGTGCAAGGGATAGAATTACCTGACTTCAAATCTGTCTTCTGACACTTTCTAGCTGTGCAAGTCACTTCACCCTGTATGCCTCAGTTTCTTTTTAAGTAAAATGAGCTGGAGCATGAAATGGCAAACCACTCCAGTATCTTTGCCAAGAAAGTTCCTCCAAAAGGATTCATGAAGAGAAAAATTTGATTGAAAACAACTTAACAGAAACTGTGCTAAGTGCTGGGTCTCTCTCCAGCTCTCAAGGAGTTCACAGTTTAATTATAGTCGCTATTTTATTTTTTTTCTGCTTGTGGGACAGAGAGAGGGAAAAGGGTCAACTAAATCACCAAATTCATCAGAATAAAAAAATTCCATTATGGAAATTTTTCATTAAAGCAGATCAGTGTGAATTTTTTTTTTTTTTTAATTTATAGCTTTAGAGAGTTTCCAGAGAGATTAAATGACTTGCTATAATGGTCACACAGCTAATTTGTATCAGTCAGGACCCCTATATACTCTTAATGTTATTAAAGATCCCAAAGAGCTTTTGTTTTGGGTAACTATATCAAATTATATCTATTCTGATTCAATAATATTGAAAATAAAATAAAAAACTTTTAATTTATTTATTAATTTAAATACAGTAGGAACAAACCCATTATATGTTAATATAAATACTATTTTGTGAAAATTAGCTGTTTTCAAAACATAAAAATGAAAAAATGACCTTCTTTTACATATATTTTATAAATCTTATAAATTCTGCCTTAATAGAAGTTTGATTTTTCATCTCTGCTTCAGTCTATTTTGACATATTGTTTGGGGTTGAAATCTATGAAGAAAACTTGGCCTTACATAAGTAAGTAGCTAAAAAAGAAAGGAAGACTTATATGGGCAAATAATGTCTTACTGTTATTATAAAAATTGTTTTGAGAGTGAGAGTCCTAAGAAAGGGTTTTTGGGAAATGTTTAACAATCAGCTCTGCAAGCAATAAAAACAAATATGCAAGATATACTTTTAAATTTAATCTGCACTTTTAATATTTTTTTCTATTGATTTTTAAAGCCTAGATATTCAATGGAAAATTAAATAGTAGTTTATAGCATTTGCTGATTTTTAAGGTATATAAATGCTTGCTTACCCTAATTTAACTATTAACTAAATTAACTAGTTAACTGATTTTTAAGGTATATAAATGCTTGCTTACCCTAATTTAACTATTAACTAAATTAACTAGTTAACTAAATTAACTAATTAACTGGATGAGCACACTTCTGGTTGGGACCCTTTGGATTTCTCACTTCACATTTTGAAAAATACTGCATTAAACTATTCTATAAAAGCAGGCACAAATATTAATAATCACATTTTATATAGATAAAGAAAGAAGAGACAGTTGCTGACATGATTTGCATAATATTATGTAAAATATGTATTTTAGAGCTTGGTTTAGAGCTCAAGCCTTCTAATCTCTAAATTAGTACTCTTTGCCCCATGCCATAAGACTGATTTGGAATTCTAAGGAAAGCTGACTGTGTCCCCTAGTCTCTGGCTGGTATTTTCTAGCTTTGGGATGTAAGCTGTTCTAAGAATTTGAAAGATTTCTTCCTTTCAACTTTGGGAATGTATTATAGGAAAAGATGCTATAGAGAAGTCTAATTCAATTCAACAATCGTTTATTAAACACCTACTTTATGGTAGCTTGGGACATCTAGGGGACACTAATGCCAGAGAAACTGAGCAAGAATGAGACTACCATCTCAAAGAATCTGGCTGCAAATGTCAGATACAAAATTCTTTTATAGGGTAACAAGAGCAATGACATAATGGGGGAGGTACCTGGATGGGGATGACCTAATGGGGGGAAGCACCTAGGATGACATAATGGGAGGTACTGGAGAGGCTTCTGATAGTCTAATGATATCTAAAATGGGTAAAGACCCTTATCCCATCAAACATTAAGAGGGAATGATTATAGCCTTAAGTCTAAAATATAAGACCTTTATCCTATCAAATATTAAGAGGGAATGGTTATAACCTGAGGCAGAGTAATTGAATAGGACAATTAGGAAAACTGAGTCAGGACTTTAAAAGAGAACTGTGGTACAACAACACAATGGATAGAGTGCTGGGGCTATATCTTCTTGAGTTCAAATTTGATCTGACACTTATGTATGTCATAAGTATGAGTGTGGGTAAGTCACTTAATGGGATGGAGATTAGGCTCATAGCTCTGACTTAGGAAAAGTTTTTCTCTCTCTACTGTCTCACCTCCCTTATGCTACCTCCCAACAGAATAGAATTCACAGGTGCTTATAACAATACTAAATCTAGTAAATAAATTCTTTAATACACTTAAGAAAAACACATATACAAATGAGGCTGCGACAAGGTAGGGTCTAACCCAGTAATTGAGAAGAAAGAGCCTGAAGGCTGAATAAATTGACATAATGGAAAAAGCACTAGACATGATGACAAAAGAATGTTCTGAGAACAGACTCTATCACTTATTAGCAATGTAGAATTATAGGATTTAGAACTAGAAGAGAACTTAAATGAAGGTGGTGATGATGAGAATGAGGATGACAGTGATGAAAAATGAGTAAGAGTGCTCGATCTGTAGTCAGGATGACCTGAGTCCAAAACCTGCCTCAGACACTTTCTAACTGTGCAATTCTGGATAAATCACTTAACCCCATTTGCCTCAGTTTACTCAATTGTAAAATGACGTAGAAAAGGAAATGACAAGTCACTTCTGGATCTTTGCCAAGAATACAAAAACAAACAAACAAAAAAAACCCCAACACCAAAAAACAAACAACTAAACAAACAAACGAACAAAAACAAAAAACCAAATGGAATCAGGAAGAGTCAGATGTGAGTAATATGGCTGAATAATAAGATACCATAAAAATCTAAAAAGATGAGCTTTTGCTGGAATATTAAATAGTTCCTTTAGATTCAGGCTCATTGAAGATCTCCTTGGGGGCCAGATAGCTGATGATAAAAGACATGTTGATTTTTCAGAAGCTGCTAATCTGTCCAAACAAAAACAAATACATTTAGATCTGGACTAAGGCAAGGGGGGGAATGGAAAGGAAGTGTCCTCTTTTATTTAGGTCAGGTCTGGGGTAGCATCAAGAAGGAAAAAAAAGCAATTGTTTCTCAGGTCATGTCAAGCAAAGTGGAATGAGTGTGGCCAGATCACTAAATACAGGTCAACAAAGTCATGGAGGGTATCATAATAGAACTTATCATGATTGTTTGGTAAGAAATGACAACAGGATGATTTCAGAAAGGCCTAGAGAGACTTACACGAACTGATGCTGAATGAAAGGAGCAGGGCCAGGAGATCATTACATACTTCAACAACAATACTATATGATGATCAATTCTGATGGACCTGGCCATCTTCAGCAATGAGATGAACCAAATCAGTTCTAATGGAGTAGTAATGAACTGAACCAGCTATGCCCAGCGAAAGAACTCTGGGAGATGACTAAGAACCATAACATTGAATTCCCAATCTCTATATTTTTGCCTGCCTGCATTTTGGATTTCTTACACAGGCTAATTGTACAATATTTCAGAGTCCAATTCTTTTGCTACAGCAAAATAAGTTTGGTCATTTTTACTTATTGTGTATCTAATTTATACTTTAATATATTTAACATCTACTGGTCATCCTGCCATGTAGGGGAGGAGGTGGGGGGAAGGAGAGAGAAAAATTGGAACAAAAGGTTTGGCAATTGTCAATGCTATAGAATTACCCATACAAATAACTTGTAAATAAAAAGCTGTTAAAAAAAAAAAAAAAAGAATTTGTCATGAATGGAAACAGCAGGCTGTAAGGCCAAGGGCCAAAATGCCACAGGAGTGGGTTATGAAAGGATTGAGGATATTGATTGATATAACCTGTCCTCACCTCATTACCTTATTGCTCTGAATTATTATTTTTTCTCTTGGCCCAGAAGTCAGGATGATTCAGTGAGAAAAAGTAACTGGAAAAGTGCCTTCTAACAGATGTGCACATGAAAAGTCAATTGACCTTACCCCCTCACTGGGAGTCTTAGGAAATGTAAGTTGATGGTAGGCGGGAGGTAGGATTGAGCTCAGAGGGAAAGAGAGCCAGATGCTGGTGGACACTTCTTCCCTCTGTTCTGGAGATCTAGACTCCCTCATTGCCATATGGGAGTTTGGCCTGGGTGGATCCAGGCTTAAAGATTTTGATCACTTTGAATTCCAACTGCTGTGACAAGCAGAGACCCAAACAGATGGTAAATGAGACGGGTGGAGTCTTGTCTGTTGAGATAGCCAAGATACTGGAGCACAGAGAGGAATGAGATTGGAAAAAAAGACTAAATTTTTAAGCACTTACCACAATGACTGGTACTTAGTAGGCACCATATATATGTTTAATCCCTTCCCTCCCACTCCCATACATCCCAAGTATGGTAGCTCTTAAGAAACAAAAAGTGATGAACAAGGAGGAATCATATTCTGCTTTCCCTGATGTCATAGAAGATCTAAAGTTGAGGACCCAGTCCCATAACTCTCTAGCTACTCATTTTCTGCAAACCGTGGGTGTTTGTGGCTGACTAGTAACTAAATCATATCTAAAGATTTGGGTGATAAGGGAAATTAAAGGCAAATTGAGAAATGGCTTGTGGAAAATGTTTCCAAATAGGAGTACTTAACAATACTTTCTTTCAGTTTTGTTGTTTCTTTCCAAGAAGTTGATGGATGAGTCTTTTGAATGAGGAGTTAATATTCATACCTGTGATGGGTGGGGGCATGGTCCAATTCTTAACCAAACAAAGGAAACAGGTGATCACAAAAGATAAACAAGATTACTCTAACTACAGGAAATTGAAAAGAATATATAAAGAAAATCAGTTTAACCAAGTTAAAAAGGGAAATGATCAATTGGAGGAAAGGGGAATCTTCAGCTCAAAAATCTGTGATAAAGGTCTGATGTCTAAGATATATGTATTAAAATATTATGGTGACATAAAAATAATAGAATGGATAATTTCAAAGGAATCTAGGAAGACTGAACCACACAAATCTAAGAGAGCAGAATTTGAACAATTTAAAAATATAGAGAAAAACAACTTTGAATGATTTTGGAACTCTAATCAAACATGATAAAACAGAAGTCCCAAAGAATGAAGTTGAATCATGCTATACAGTTTATAACAAAAGTAATGAACTTAAAATGGAAAAGGAAATATACATTTTTAGACATGGACAATGTGGGGATTTGTTTTGTTGGCCTTTGCAGCTATGTGTTCAGGGCTTTCTTTCTTTTTTTTTTTGTGCAATAGAATATGAAAAATGAAAGTGATAGATTAATTTTTAAAAAGAAAAAATAATAAAGTAAATTTGTTCTCTGAAAAGTCACATTTCAATATAATTTATTACTGTGAAGAATTGTTTCAGTGAAATCAAATTTCAGGCACAAGTGTTGACTCTGTGGAGTGTAATTATTTAATATTCCTATTTCTGTTACCATTTGTCTTAGTTTCAAAGCTAATAGAACTGGAGAAGACTTTTGAGAGTTCCTTAAACAGCAAAAAGATTAAATCAGTCAATACTTAATTCAGACTATTCATTGAAAGGTTAACTATTGAAGCATAAGCTCAAATACTTTGGCCTTGTGATGAGAACATGGGATTGATTGAAAAGACCCTGATGTTGGGAAAGATTGAATGCAAAGGAAAAGGAAACAGCAGAGGATGAGATGGATAAATGGTATCAAGGAGACAATAAAAATGAATTTGGGTAATCTTTGAGATATAGCACAAGATAGCAAAGTTTGGCATGCCCTATTCTGTGGGGTTATGAAGAGTCAGATACAATTGAATGACTGATAGCTAAAAGGTTTATTGAAAGAAAGTAGGAACAAAGATTTTCATCTCTCCTCTCCATTTTCCCTGTCATTTAACTGTAAATACTTTGTAAATGGATGATTTTATGATGTCATTGGCCACACATAAAAAGTAAACAATAGCCCACTCTAAAAACTAATGTATATAAGACTTTTATTGATAGGAATATTATAGGTTACTGGATATTATGATGAATGGAAGCAATGACAATGTTTTGAAATTTTACTAGAAAATGATTGGGCTCAATATTGCTCCCATACTTTTCACAGTTATTCAGATTTCCAGGTAAATAATTAATTCCTCTTTGGAGAACAAACAACATGTTTAAAAGTCAAATTTCTTGGCTTTTTATGTTTTAGTATGTCTATTTTTTAGAATTATTTAATTTGCATAGAACCTGGCATTTAGTCAATGTAATATAAATGTTAACTCCTTCCTCCTCATAAGAACACAGCTCGTCAGGATTTCAGAGGCCAGATCTTCATAGCTACCATTTTGATCTCAGAGCACATAGAAGCCCTACTGTACATTACTCTAGATGACATTGACATCACCATCACTTTTTTCTTTTGTAATAGTTTTTGATTTTTTTAAATATATGCAAAGATAGTTTTTAACATTTACCCTTGCAAAACCTTATGTTCCATGTTTTTCTCCCTCACTCTCCACCCTCTTCCCCTAGACAGCAAGTAATCCAATATAGATTATTCATATGCAGTTCTTCTAAACATATTTTTACATTTATCATGCCCACAAGAAGAATCAGATCAAAAAGGGGGAAGATGAGAAAGAAAGAAAAAACCAAACAAACAACAACAAAAAAGATGAAAATATTATATTGTGATCCAAATTCAGTCCCCATAATCCTCTTTGGATAAAGATGGCTCTATCACAAGTCTATTGGAATTGGCCCAAATCGCTTCATTGTTGAAAAGATCCAAGTCCATCACAATTGATCATCACATAATCTTGTTGCTATATCTATGTTTTTTTGGTTTATCATCATCATTTTGCTCTCATCTTTTCTGATGGAATTCAGAGAGAAATGATCCTGCAACAAATTGCTATCTCTGAAATAACTTTTTAAAAAATTATAACTCTAATATTAGAGGCAGATACTGGAAGCTCTGCATATTTTCAGTAGAATTCATAGTCTTTGGGTATATGCAGGCCACCACCACTCCTGCTACTGAATGGGATAATGGAGAAAAGGAGTCCACAATATTTTCTGCCTTTGAGTGAATTACCACCAGTCTGACCATCAATTAACCATTCTGACATATCCTTGTCCTGCTGTGTGCCATTCACCCAAACTTTGTTTCAAGTGGGTGAGACATACCATCAGTGTAGAAACAATGGAGGGCCATTTTATAACTTGACTATGTTCATGGAGGGATCTTTATTGAGTGAAAAGTGTGATGAATTTAAAGGAGGAGGGAATAGATTTGGATTCTATTTCCATCTACCCTCTTTGTAAACATTGGTAATCCACATAACTTTTTTGAATCTCCATTTCCTCATATATGAAATGAAGGGCTTGTACTTTAGGGGAACTCTCCCTCAGAGAAGGGAATTTCTATATGATCATTATTTAATATTTCATCATCGTGTAACCAAGGCTTTGTTTTTAGCTCACTATTCTTGATTTGGCTGATAGCAGGTACAGTCTTAGGAACTTGGTTAGAATTTTTTAAAAATTAAAAAAAATTGTATTACTCTGACCTTTTAAAGACCTAGGATCATAATCCTATCAGAATGAGACATTATAATAACTTTACATCAGTAAACAAAAAGCTTTTTTGGAAGGAGTGATGAATCTAGGTAGTAGAGAATTTAGAGCACTGTACCTGAAATCAGGAATGCCTGAGTTTAAAATTACATTTGATAGCTACCTCAGTTTTCTCATCTGTAAAATGGAGATACTAAAAGTACTACATTCTAGAATTGTTGTAAAGATAAAATCATATGATTTCTGTAAAATACTTTGCAAATTTTAATGTGATTTATAAATGGTAACTATTATTATTATTATTTCTCTTAAAAATCTCTCTTAATTCATGTTCTTAAGTTTTGATTTAGGTGAAAATGAAAGTTAATAAGACTAGGACTGAATGAGTCAGAAGTGTAAATTTTATTGAATTCAATCTTTAATCCTTTTCTAATGTTGATTTGCTTTGGATATTCTTTGTTGCAAAATTATGTCTGTCCATTAAATATGATCATTTTCCATAGTTGGGAGGGGATCGTCTTATTTCAAAAGTTACTATCTATCCCTTATCTACTTATCTAAGTTTGATTTTGAAATGTTATTTCAGCCATGACTTATTTTAGTAACCAATCTTGAAATGCAGTTCTGGAATGTCTTATACTTTAGGTATGATGCATTCTATGGCTAAGCTTAAATAAGCAATTTCTTTCTGTCTTGTCTCAAACTCTTACCTGAGCTTTTCCAATAAGCTATTGTCATTGAAGTGGGAAGGAGGGGAGAAACAAGTCAATAGTGCAGCAATTACTTGAGCAGAAGTTATATATATATATATACATACATACATATATATATATCAGGTAAGAAATAAAGATGTTATATTTTCATCTTGAAATATGATGAGTGTTTAATCTTTTAATATAGTTGGATATGACAAGGTGCCATCAGTTCCATTGTTTTTCAGTACTGTCCAACTCCTCATGATCCCATTTCATGTTTTCTTGGCAAAGATACTGGAGTAGTTTGCCATTTTTTTCTCTAGCTTATTTTACAGATGAGGAAACTGAGTCAAATAAGATTAAATGGCTTGCTGGGTACCACATATCTAATAAGTATCTGAGGTTAGCTCAGTATTTAGGTCCAGGTTTTTCTAGCAAGTGGTTTGGGTTAAGGAGTAGAATTATAAGATAACAATTTGAAGGGATACTATATAAAAAGGAAGGTTGCTATAAGGATGGCAGTGATTGGACTACATGTGTAAGAAACAAGGAAAGAACAAATAGAGAAAAACTCAAAATTATATACCATATATGTAGTGGGGGTTAATTGTAAAAGTAAGTTGCTGGAGGAGATAAGAAAGCATGACATAAAAGACCTTGGTGAGGAAAAGTGGCATCTTTTCATCAGATACAGGATTAAAGAAAAGGAAATCCTTTGACCATTTATCAATTGGAGAATGGCTTGATTTCTTATAAATTTGAGTCAATTCTCTATATATTTTGGAAACTAGGCATTTATCAGAACCTTTGAGTGTAAAAATGTTTTCCCGGTTTATTGCTTTCCTTCTAATCTTGTCTGCATTAGTTTTGTTTGTATAAAAACTTTTTAATAAAATATGGTTAGATGCCGCGGAGTAGGTGGCAATGCCTTAACTGTATATGTGTTGTAAAGGCTGCTAGGACCTCTTCCATCCTTATCAAGGGGAGTGCTAGCCTTCTCTCCTTTCATACAACATGACTGTGAGGTTTTTATACCCTGATACATGGTCAGTTTTTGTGTAGGTTTCATGTACCACCAATAAAAAAAAAATTATTCCTTTTTGCCCCTATTCAATTTTCTCCAAAGGGCTAACATGTAATGACCGTGTTAGTATTGAGGATACGTTAGAATCAGCTGGAATCAGGATAAGCAAAAGTCCTTGATCTTTATTCTTTGTGGACATGAACTGAATGCCCACACGAAGTGAGAGAGATCTCAACATGAATCTGGACAGGAATCACTCTGGCTTTCTCACTCCACCCTCTTTTCCCTTCTCCAAATCTCTCTATAGGCCAACAGATCGAGCCAGCACTGAATGGTGGGGCAGACCATTTTCCAAGCAAATTCTAATAGATTATTGTCCAATTGGTAATTAGACTTAAGTGCTTGGATCTCAGTGCATCTGCTCAGTTTCAGCCCATTACAATAACATATGTAACTTTTCCGAAATTTTATTTAGCTCTTTCACTTCTTTCTGGTTTATTTTGTGGCTAGGTTTATCTAGTTATTATACAGGGACATTGAGTTCCCCAATGTTTTGCTACTGACCAAACTTCCCTCCATCTGCCCTTCCCTTTTACAATCCCCCCCCATTTCTTATACCTTTCTCCTTCTACTTCTGTTCTCCCTTCTATTATCTCCCTTTTCTTTCTCCTTTCTCTGTCTACTTTCCTATAGGATAAGACAAGTTTCTATATTAAGCGAAATATGTCTAATATTCTTTCTGAGCAAAATCTGATGAGATTAAAGTTCATGCAATGTTCATGACTCTCTTCTTTCTTTCAATTGTAATAAGTCTTTTTTTGACTCTCCACGTGATATAATTTACCCGATTTTACCTCCCCTTCCCTCTTCTCCCAGTACAACCCCTTCTCTACCCATATTTTCTTTTTTATATCATCACAATAGTCAAATTATACCTATACCCTCTAAGTATACCCTTAATGAAGATACCGTTCTCAAGAGTTAAACATGTCATATTACCATATAAGAATGGATGGAAATATTTTAATCTTGAAAAAACATAGGTTTTTTACCTTCCCTTTTTTTCTTTTTTATGCTTCTTTTGACCTCTCTATTTGAAGAGCAAATATTCTGTTCAGCTCTGGTCTTTTCATCAAAAATAAACAAAAATCTCCTATTTCATTGAATGTCTATATTTCCCCCTGAAAGATAATGCTTAATTTTGCTGGATAGTTGATTCTTGGCTGTAGTCCAAGTTTCTTGCCCTCTGGAATATTCTATTTCAGTACCTTATATCTTTTAAAATGGAAGCTGCTAGGTCCTGGATAATACTGATTGTGGCATCTTGATATTTGATTTTTTTTTCCCTGGCTGCTTGTGTATTTTCTCCTTGCTCTGATATTTTGAAATTTACCTACAATATTTCTTTGTATTTTTATTTTGAGGTATGTTTCAGGAGATGTTTGGTGGATTCTTTTAATGGCTATTTTACCCTCTAGTTATAGGACATCAGGGCAATTTTCCTTGCTGATTTCTTGAAAGATGTTGCCTAAGCTCTGTTTTCATCATGGTTTTCAGGTAGTCCAATAATTCTTAGATTGGCTCTCCTGAATGTATTTTCTAAGTCAGTTGTTTTGCTGATAAGGTATTTTACATTTTCTTCTTTTTTTTCATGTTTAAAATTTTGTTTGACTGATTTTTGATGTCTCATTGACTCATTTGCTTCCATTTGCTTAATTTTGATTTTTAATGAATTATTTTCTTCAATTAGCTTTTTATATCCTTTTGCATTTGGCCAATTGAACTGTTAAATGAGTGGCTTTGTTCACTGGATTTTTTCCATTTCAGAAATTCTTTCTCCATTTCACCAAAACTATTCTTTAAGGAATGACTTTCTTCAGATAACTTCTGTTTTCTTTTCTAAACTCTCTTGCAAAGTTTTCATTTCCTTTCCCCATTTTTCTTCTAATTCTCTTTTAAGATCCTTTTAAAATTTTTCTAAGAAGCATTATAAGATGGAGACCAATTTATATCATTCTTTGAGGCTTCATCTGGAGATGTTTTGCCTTTAGTGTCCTCAGAGTTTGAGGTCTATTCTTCCTGTCTCCCTAATATCTATTTATCTATGATCAGTGCTCTTTTTGCTTTTTTTTTTTTTTTTCCTTTTGCTCATTTTTAAAGGTTGAGATCTGATCTTAGGACAAAGGAAAGTTGCTTCCTCTACAGATGACAGCAGCTTCATACTGCCCTGGTGTTGGTGCTTCTGACTTCCCTCCTGTGCTGGGTGGGCATGACCAAGTCCCACATTTTGCTGGTATTCAGGACCTCACTATTTGCCTTCTGTAGTTGCATTGGAGGTCTCTCAGTTAGTCTTCTGATCCACTGGCTTCTGAATCAAGACAGAGTAGTAAACACATCTTTATTTTGGCTTTGAGCCTTTCTGTGTATTCCCCCAGAGCACAAAAGCCTCTGTATTCTGGATATCTCTCTCTATACTGTACTATGTTGCATTGTGCCTGGACTGGCCTGCAAATGCCTCTCCCCGTTGCCATATTGAGACAGACCTTTCCTAAAGTTCTTCCAAAATATCTTCTGCTGGAAATTTTTTACACTTCAAATATTTGTGAGTTCTGTCACTCCAAAATCCATTCAGAGGTTTGATCTGGTGCTGATCTGAGGGAGTATAAAAGAGCTCAGACAATGATCTACCATCATCTTGGCTCTGCCCCTGTGAATTGTACTTTTAAAGGAGTTGTTTTATTCATTGGGTCTTTTTCCCCCCATTTCACCAGTTCTATTTTTGAAGGAATTATTTTTTTTTCCATTTCACCAAATATGTTTTTCTAAGAAGGTGTTTTCTTCTATATATAATATGTATTTTTTTTTTCCATTTCATCAAATGTGTTCTTTTAAGGAGTTGCTTTTCTCAGTCAATTTCTGTATTTCCTTTTCTGAACTTTCCTGCAAAACTCATTTTCTTTCCTTATTTTTCTTCCAACTCTCTTTTTCATTTTTAAAAAAAATTAATTAATTAATTTATTTTTAATACACATTGCTTTATGAATCATATTGGGAGAGAAAAATCAGAACAAAAGGGAAAAATCATGGGAGAGATAAAAAACAAAACAGAAGAAAATGAGCATTGTATGTCTTGATTTATATTCAATTTCCATAGTTCATTTTCTGGATACAGACAACATTTTCTATCCAAAGGCTATTGGGATTACCTTCAATCAATGAACCACTGAAAACAACCAAATCTTTCATAGTTGATAATCGTACATTCATGTTGTTACTGGGGCAATGTATTCTAGTTTCCCTCAGCATCAGTTCATATAAACCTTTCCAGGCCTTTCCAAAGTCAGTTGTTCATAAATTTTTAGAACAACAATATCCCATTACCTTCATATACCATAACTCATTCAATTATTTCCCAATTGATGAGTATCTACTCATTTTTCAATCCTTTCCTAGCACAAAAGAACTGCTATAAATATTTGTGCATATGTGGGTCCTTTTCCCTCTTTTATGATTTCCTTGGGATACAGACCTAGTAATGGCACTGCTGGGTCAAAGAGTATGCACAGTATTAAATCGCTTTGAAAATAGTTCCAAATTGCTCTCCAGAATGGTTGGATCTTTTCACAACTCCATTATGCATTTTTCCCCAGTTCTCCCACATCCATTCCAACATGTGTCATTTTCTTTTCTTGTCATCTTAGCCAATCTAAGATATGTGAGGTTGTTTTAATTTTAAAGTTGGTTTAATTTTAATTTCTCTAATCAAGAGTGAATTAGAGCGTTTTTATATGACTATAAATGGCTTTAATTTTGTCACCTGAAAATTGTCTGTTTGTGTTCTTTGACCATTTATTAATTAGGAAATGACTTATAAATTTGACAGAGTTCTTTATATATTTTAGAGAGGAGACCTTTATCAGAAACACTGGCTGTAAACCTTTTCCCTTTAGCTTTGTACTTCTTTTTTTTGTTTTGTTTTGTTTTTTGTTTTTTGTTTTTTGCTGAGGCAATTGGGGTTAAGTGATTTGCCCAGAGTCACACAATTAAAAAGTGTTAAGTGTCTGAGGCCAGACTTGAACTTAGGTACTCCTGACTTCAGGGCTGGTGCTCTCTCCACTGTGCCATCTAACTGCCCCTATACTTTTAAATCTTGTTTCTGTTAGTTTTGTTTGTGCAAACCCTTTTTAATTTAATGTAATCAAAGTTGTTCATTTTGCTTTTTAAATTATTCTTTAGTTCTTCTTTGGTCTTAAATTTCTCCCTTCTCCAAGTATCTGATAGATAAACTATCCCTTGCTCTCCTAATTTGCTTATATTATCATGTACCTTTATACCCAACTCATGTACCCATTTTGATTTTATTTGCCCTCTTTAGTTGTGTTGGAAGACTCATGGCTAGTCTGCTGATCTACTGGCCTTCTGAACCAGGACAGAGTAGCCAACATTGTATTTTGGCTGAGCCTCCCATTATATGGGGTTTCTCTTCCCTCAGGACTCCCTGTGCTGCACCTGTACAGGGGTCCAGTCACCTGCTCAATTAAGACAGACTTTCCTAAAGTTCTTCCAATATATCTCCTACTGGAAATTTGTTATACTTCAAATATTTGTGAGTTCTGTCACTCCAAAATCCATTCAGAGGCTTGATCTAGTGTTGATTCTGAGGAAAGCCAGGAAGACCTCAGGCAAAGTCCTGTCTACTTTCCACCATTTTGGCTCCTCCCCTAGCATTGTCAATATAAAAGAATTTTATATAACATTTAGAATAATTTCTATATTTTACATGAGGAAATTAAGACCCAAAGATTTTAAGGATCTTGCCTAAATTATAGAGCTAGTAAATAACAGAATTAGGATTTGAACTTGGATTCAAGATCAATTTCAGCATTCTTTTAAATATACAGTTACTGTCACTTTTTAAGAGAGAAGTGACTTGGAATATTCCTTACAAGGATTGTAATAGAGATTCAACTAAAAAGAGTACTTTAAAAGATAATTCAAACCCAGTTGTGATCTGGTAGCAAACTTGTGATGTACCTACTACTATGACTTAAGACATGAAGGGCAATAGGATGAGGGAACCAAATTTTTCAAGAATTTTGGAAAGAATACATCTGATGCAATGCATAGTGTGATTCTGAGGGAAACAGAAATTTAAAGAGTGAAATAGCATTAAATGAATAATGTATCTCTGAAGATCAATGACCTGAAACTGATTCTGATAGTAGTAGGAAAAATGTTAGTGAGTCTACAGAGACAGACTTAGAAAGTAATCAGAAATGACATACCAATTGTCTCAAATCTACTATTTTTGCATCTCATACAATAAAACACAATAAAATCCTCTGACCAAATCTTCAAATGAATATTCAAAAAGCCATAATGCAGAAGATGATAATAGGAGGAAAGTTCCTTACTGGTCAACTTTGGTGCAGAATTCTATTTCAGAGAATAGTGTTGAAGAGGAAATGACTCAGGGGTTGGAAAATGGACAGGTAGAAGAACCAGAAGGAAAACTTATCAAAAGATTCCTTTCAGAATAGAAGATGTTCATCATAATTTGCAAGACACAGCACAGACTGAAAAGGGGACAAACAGAAAATGTTCTGAATAAAAAATTTTGAAAGATTCTGAAGTAGCAACTAGTTCAAATACTAATCCCAAATGTGACTCAAATTTGAAAACAGAAAGTGATTCAGACACTGCCTATAGTGATAAAATAAAAACAAAAAAGAGAAACAGGAATAGAAAAGCAAATGTCACTAGAAGAGGTGATAATAATTTTAAAAGTAACTTATCTAAACCAATGGGATTACCAAGGAAAAATAAATGAAAAAGGTTAAAGTTGGTTGATAATGACTGAAATGATTTGGACTGTGCAAAAACTTAAAAAGCTCCATGACATTCAAAAAACTCCCACGAAATCAGGATAAAGAACTATAAGATATAATTATTGGGATGAGGATAGGATGTTAGATGTAGAAAATGTTTTTGAGATAGATGATTGTACCTTATGACCTTGAGGGAAAAAGTTCATTACTTTAAAGGAATTGAGCTGGGATTTATGGTGCAAATTGGCTATTCTAATGAATTTTTTTTTGGGGGGGGGTTTATAACTCAGGGAATATATTTACGTTTTTCTATGAAAAATTTATGAATGTGACTAAGTTATGACTGTCCTTTTCCTTATTTTTCCTTGACCTTACTTAGATAGCAGCATTTAGCACAGGTACAAAATAAGCTGTGTTTTGGGTAGCTCTCAATTTTGACTCTATATGACTATATAACAAGAGTTTAAAATCTATTTTATGTCTATTAACACTAGACAACTAGCTAATATTAAATGGTTGATCATTATTTTCACCTTAGCAAGTTAATACTTTTCATAGTTACTACTTTTTAGAATTCTTAAGTAAGAAAAAAAAAAATACATCTGATGGATTAAATTATAAAGTCAAGATTAGAAAGGAAGGAAACTGATGCCAGAACAGGTATAATGACTAGGAGAGAAATAGGGCATGGAAAGAATGAAGGTTATGGAGAGGATAAATATCAGCTTTAAGAGTTATGAAGTACAAATTGTTCTTTCTCTCATGCTGCTAAATACTTGGGCCCAGAGGAGTTAGCTTAGTCCTTCCTCTTCCCTGTCACCTAATAATTCCCACTACTGACACAAACTTTTAACCTCTCCTTTTTTGAATTTCATTCCTTCAAAATATATTACTTTGTATAGATCCTTTTCACTGTTATCTCATAGACTCTCTCCATTCTAAATTATTTTACTCCCAAGGTCCAAGCCATTCTCTCCACTCCAACCCTTATTTCACATTTGGTAATTTAAATACACATGTTGCTTCCCTTCAAACATTCTGGCCTGCCAGTTCAGTTATGAGCTGGTTCTCAGAATTGATTTCTTCATTCTGCTTCAATCATCTCAAGTAGGGGTCATACCATAACTCTCACTCTTTCATAACTATCTCCCCATGACCTTAAACTCTTAAATTTCTTTTTTCCCCATAAACCTTTGTCCTTAATTATCTA
Organism: Sarcophilus harrisii; assembly: GCF_902635505.1. Lineage (NCBI taxonomy): Eukaryota > Metazoa > Chordata > Mammalia > Dasyuromorphia > Dasyuridae > Sarcophilus > Sarcophilus harrisii. The sequence continues at coordinate 624,680,733 of NC_045426.1, read as the reverse complement.
CCTTTGTCTTACTTCTAAGCTTATTATTTGAACTCAACACATCTAATATTTCCAGCCATACTTGTTTTCCCATATCAATTTGCATGCACTGACCTCATTTCCCTTTTGCCATAGTCTTGAGTACAACAGGTTCACTGAGACACTGTCTTGTAGCTTCAAATTCCTTTCCATTTTTTCTAGTAGAATTCATGCTGTACCAGTTCTTTATCCTAGGTTATCTTTACCACTCACAGTTTCTACTTTGGTGTTACTAAATTCTCTGTGAGAAAAATGTAATTGTGAGAAATATGTATGTAATATTTAACATGTATTGGACTACCTGCCATTTAGGGGATGGGATTGGGGGAAGGAGAGGAAATTTTGGAACAGAAAGTTTGCAAGGGTCAATGTTAAAAAATTACCCAGGCATATGTTTTGTAAATAAAAAGTTATATTATAAAAAAGGAAAACAATATTTTTATTTTCCCCAGTCATAGGAATTATGTTTTTGAAGATCATCATACATAATAGATTAATGAGGTCTTACTGAATGGAATTTTACAGTATAATAAAATTATATTTCCAAAGCCAAAAATAAGAAATATGCATGTTACAACTTTATGTTATTTCCTGTTACTTGTCCTTGATGCTACTTAGAAATCCTTTTATTCTCAAATTGACTATTACATTCCTCGAGAGCAGCTGTTTAAATCTTCTCCACTAGCTACCTACATCTTTTGAAAACATTTCTTTCTCAGTAGAGGGGTTTCTTTATGTCCCCTGCTTCACAGGTAAAATCCTCTTCACATTTTTTCCATATGCTTCTTCTTCAGTAAGTCTCTTGTTTTTCTCCCTCTATTTCTTTTATTTCATCCCCTTCCTTCTCGTCTAAGAACTTGCCCCAGTAATCAATCTCATCCTCTCTGTTATTTTCAATCTCTCTCCTTCTACTGCCACCTTACCCAATGCCAACAAACATACCTGTGTCGTACTGCTAAATCTACTACTAAATTCAACTACTAAAGTTGTTACCCTGCCATCCTCTCAAATTATCTTTCTAGCCTTTATTCCATTTCATTAGGTTCCTTGAGATATTATAAAGAAAGGCAATGGCCTCCACTTCATCATCACCTGTTTCCTTCTCAAGCCCTACAATTGGTCTATTGAAATCCTTTTCTAATGTTACCAAAAATCTTTAAACTATTAATTCCAGTGCTCTTTTTTGTTTTTTGTTCTTTACTTTTCTGGAGGGTTTTTTTTTAAAGCACTTTTGATGACTTTCTGTTTTTAGATATTCTCTTCTCCACTGGATTCCACGACACTTCTTGTTCTCCTCTTGTTTGTCCATTTGATATTTCATATTGTAATTTCCTGGATCATCATCTTTCTCCTGGGTGTTTCATCCTCAAGACAATGTTCTGGGATCATTTATCTGCTTTACACACTTTCTTTCTCCTCTTGGTGGTCTCATTATTTCCTATTTGTTCAATTATCACCTTCATGTGCATGACTTTCAAATTTGCACATACAGCTTTCACCATCCTGCTGAAGTTTAGTTCTGAATTACCAATTACTTACTAAATAAACATCTATGACATTAAAAAGTTCAAGAGACATAGTTTCTGGGTAATTAATCATTTTATTAATCATGCGAGCAATAATTTATAAAAGAGGTCAATGGCACAGTTGAATGTCAAAGACTGCCACAGAACCTACTCAGCACTTATATGCCCTTGGAAATATGGCAATTGACTTTGATTGGTTGACAATTAATGAGAAAAATGAGAAGGATTAATGAAAGGTGATCATGTCTTAATGAAGGGCTTTGGGATATGACTCTGATTGCTTAGTCTTGATCAAAGAGACATATCACCCTTTCTATGGTAATCTAGACATAAAAATATACATCTTCTACCCAGTCTCTTATGTCCCACTCAAACCTGCCAGTGTAGAACACAATTGACTGGAATTCACCTTAGATTGAATTATTTTTTAAGTTTCTCACAATCATGATCAAAATATATGTACCCAAGGGATTTCATCCATCAACAGTGTCCTTCAGATGCTCACTTGACCTAGTAGAGAATGAGGATCTAGGAAGGGAAAAATCCTGGTTTCCCCCAATATTGATAACTAGCTATTTAACAATCATTTCTCTCACATCTTCAGCTAGATTTTTTGCTGGCATCTCAAAGGAAATACACAAAATAAAAATTATTATCAAATAAAAGATAATAAATGCAAGGTTATTAGCATAGTATATGTAGCACATAGTAGACTTTTAATAAATGCATATTTCCTTCCCCTTTCCCCTCTCCAGCTACTTCTCATGCAATTATCTCTGTTTCCATCAGTAACCTAGAGTCTCTCCAAGTCACCCTGATGTCTTGTCTAGAAGTTATGTATCAACCAGCCAATTATACACAAACATTTGTCAACCCCGTTGGCCCTCTTGTACCAGGAACTATGGTAGTCCCTGAAAAAATAAAGACAAGAATAAAACAATCTCTACCTTAGAAGAATTTGTGAGAAAAATAAAATCAAAGATTGTTTGCACAATTCTTACTATTTGTCAAGTACTACTATAATTGCTGGGATTACAGAGAAAAGCAAGGAAAAAAAATCCCCTGAACTTAAAGAATTCACAATCTAATAATGGAGACAACAAACTAAGAATTATGTATGAATAAGCATCTATCTATATATATATATATGTATATGTATATACATATGCATACATATATATGTAGTATTTTGGAAGTAATCAACAGAAGGAACACCACTAGCATTAAGAGGAATTCAAAAAGGCTTCTTGTAGAAGTTGGGATTTTAGAGGCTGACAAGATGAATGGATCTGAAAATAATCTTCATAAATATGATAATTGAATTCATGACACCGGTTGAAACCAACAAGAAGAAAAGAGGGACAATAACAGAGCCATGGGAGGGTTAGGTGACTTGCCCAGGATCACATATTTAATAAGTGCATGAGATTGAATTTGATCTCAGTTATTCCTGATCCAAGAGCCAATGCTCTATCCACTGTACAACCTCTACTTCTACTAGCAGAGAAATAAGTAGATACAAAAATAAGTACAGAGTTTTTGAAGGTAACATTAGAAGCTGAGAGGAAAAGTAAAGATCTTATATGGGAAGTAGCATTTGAGCTGATCTTTGAATCAATTAACTAACAATGTTAAAAGGCAGAAGGTGAGGAAGGAGAATATTCAAAACATGAGTGATGCTTTGTATAAGGGAGAAAAAACGTTTTGGCCCAGATTTTGAAGGGTTTTTAATTCCCCCAAAAGGAGTTTCTATTTGATTCTAGAGGAAATGGGAAAATTCTGAAGTTCATTGAACAACTGAGTGTCATAATCAGACTTGTGATTTAAGATTACTTCAGTAGCCATGTGTAATCTTGACTTCTCACTCTTATTCCCTTTCTGTATCTAAGAGATGGTCAGGGACTTATTTAAAGCCTTCATTACCTTACCAGTTCTATTATAATAGGCTCCTAATTTATATCTGTGCTATCAATCTCTTCTCTTTTTAATTCCTGTTCCATACAGCTGTGAAAATTACATAACTAAGGCACAGAAATGTACTCATGGTTTCTTACAAAAACATTTAATTTCAATTCAATTCATTCAATTCATTTCAATAAACTTCAATGTCTCCCTATTCTATGTAGGATAAAACATGAAGTAATCAATCTGATTTTGTTCCTCTATAAACAGCCTTATATCCCCTTTACTTTTCTTCATGAACCATATTTAAAAAACTAATTGATATTTCTTTGCTTTTAAATGTTTGATAACTTCCTCCATTCTCTAATCTCCAGTTTGCCCAACCTTGGATTCTTCTGTTCTAAATTTATTCCATATTTTCTTTTCTTTGTCCATTTTGAAATTTTCCAGTAGATTGTAAACTCTTTGTAGTCAGGAAATATTTCATTTTCAAGTATGTACTTCCTTTACAAGTGTGTACTTCAAATGTATCATATTCAAGGCTCAGCATAATGTTTTACATATAACAGATTCTCAATAAAGGTTAGTCACAATTATTTTAATTAAGCATATGTGAAGAGTGAAGGGAGGGATCACTTAAAACTTGAAGGATAAGAGAAGACTTCATGAGAAAAGTGACGACCCTCAGAAGAACAGGCAGGAATTCTACAGATAAAGACAGGGTACACTGCTGCAGAGGAGTATGATAGCAACATGCATTTAGAAATCACATCAATTTGGGTAGAATATAGAGAAAGAATTGGAATTATGTAGAACAAATTCTGAAAGACAGTTTGTTGCCTACTTGTAAATGTTCTACAATGACAACCTCTTGAAAGCTGTATGTGATTTTGCGGCTAGAAGCATCTATGAAAAATTTTAAGTCAAGTCAATAAACATTTATTAATACCTATGGGCCAATTATTATACTTAGACCTGAGATATAAAGGCAAAAAGAGTTCCTTCCCCCTTTTCTTTATACCCCTAGCCTTTAGAATAATATTTGACACATAGCTAGCAATTAACAAATGCTAGTTGGCTTACTGAGTTTTTCAGTGGATTAATAATTAATGTTAATGATAACTACTTTGGTCAAACCAATTACACTGTAAGATATGGGCTATTTTTTTTCCTAATTCTGTAGATGAACAAATTAAGGATGATTTGTCTAACCTTACATTATACAACTAATGAGTAATCTAAGGTGGGATTCAAATTCATCTCTTCTCAGGAATAACTTGGAGCTAGCTCTAGTCTGATTGCAAACAGTGAAATTTTCACTGTGAAAATGTACATCTCAGAAATTGTCAATCAAAACAAATCAGGGCTTAATTTATTGTTTTATTGGTTGTCTATACTTAAAATAGTGTTAATAATGGAGGTTAAACATGAAAAAATGTATACATACGTTGTAGCTAAAACATCTATTAGTACACCCCACTATCTATAAACACTGCTTGAACTTAAAAACAGTACAGTGGAAGGCTAAGGAAATAAAGGTATCATCAAGCTAGAGGCATGTTGATTGCAGTCTAAAAGTAATACTACTACTACTACTAATAATAATAATAAAAATATGCACATTTGAACTTCACAACATTCCTGGATCTTTCTGACTCTAAATCTAGTATATTATCTACCTCTGAAATTTTCTAGTATGAATTATGCTATCTCTACAGTTCTGGATTATAGGTATTTTAAAAGATTCTTAAAATTCTCATTACTTCTCAGATTAAGTAGACTTCTGTGAATCAATATTTGAAATTTTGTCTTAAGATCCCATCAATACATCTTTATACCATACCCCTTCCCCTCCTCTGATGTTGTTCTTCCCAATTTATACTACATACTATCTCTTTACAAGACAGTTACCATATTCTTTAGAGCTATGTCACTTCCTGCTTGTCTTTTTCAAACACCTGTCCTTTCTGCTCTAAAGAATTATTTTGCCCTTCTCTTTTTCAGTTCTTGACTTCCTGAGGCAATCCCATTTTCACAACTGAGGCATTTAGAGGGTCTCACTTTCAATGAATATGATCTTGTCTTATATCATGACTGAGTGACTGAGGATATCCAAGGAAGTTTGAATTAAAGGACAGCATCTTTGCCAGTATAACTCAATTAATGGCATGTCCAGAGTGGATGCTTACTGGGGTAGATAAAGCAATAGAATTAATCCATGATTTATGGTATATTTTAAGTACTGTATGCTGATGACTCACATATCTGGATATCATCCCTATTATCTCTCCCTAGCTTCAATTCCACAGCATTAATGGCATTTTAAACTTATTCAAGGCACTAAGTCATTGCTACTGGATCACAGAGCATGTAAGAGGAAATAAGGTATGAGAATACTGAAAAAGCAGCTGGGGCATAATTTGAACATTAAATAGAGGTTTTTACATTTGTAGAGTGATTAGGAAGGCAATAGAGTTTATTAAGAATAGGGGATAAGTTTATTAAGTATAGGGGATAAGTAAAGAAATCAGACTTGGATTTTATGAGAATTACTTTTACAACTGAGTGGAAGATGGATTAGAATGGGGAGAGACTTATGGCTGATAGAGCAATCAGCAGACATTGCAATAATACAAGAATAAGGATGGTGACAACCTACATTAAGTGGTGGCAGTATCAAAAGAGAAAAGGAGGCTACTGAAGAAATGTTACAAAGGGCAAACAATAGTACTTGGCAACAAATTTGACATCTTGGGCAAGACACAGTGAAAAGTCAAAGATGATAGCTTATAAGAAAGCTAAGAAGGGAGAAAGGTTTAGAGGATAAGATCATAAGAGCAGTTTTGGACATATCAAGCTTAAGTTATTTATGGGTTATCCAGTCCACTGAGCTGTAGGAATTATGACTGATAGTCAGTAGAGAGCAGAGAAGTTAAGGTTGCATAAGAAGATTTAAAAATCATTAGCAATGACATGATAATTGATATTTTGGAGAGAGTAGTTATTATATAAAAACTCACAAAAGAAATGGGAGTCAGAATGACCTTTAAACTAACCAACAGAATACTTTCCTGGAAGATTTTAATATTCTGACTATGATCAACATGTGTTTATGGCATTTTAAGGTTTATAATGCATTGTCCTTAAAATAATCCTCTGAACTAGGTCATAGGAATGCTTTTGTATCCATTTTACAGTTATTTAAATGACATCTCTAAGAGGTAAAATGATCTGCTTGTGGTTACACAGCTACTAAGACTTTTGGCTGGGTTTCAAATGGAAGTATTCTAGACTCCAAATAAAGCATTCTGACCACACAGAATGCTGACCACTCAGAAGGGTGCTGCCTTTTACAGAGGAAGCCCTTTTTGAGAAGGGGAAGTATGGCCTAAGAATTACAACAATGAATGGCACCAAGAAACTGCTTGTCCTACCCTTTTTTGTTGCTCTACTTTTTTCATATATATATGAATATATATGTATATTCATACAGACAAAGACGCACACATATATAATGTCTGAAGCAGCATCCTTTGCCTTTCTTTATCAAGCAATAATTAAGTTCGGAGAATAACATTACAAAATTTCAAAGGTTGGTGATTTTTTTTCATTATGGGTTCTCTCTTTACCCACGTGGACTACAACTTCTCTCACATTCGCAGAACTACTCTATGGCATGTAAATACTATTTAATTACTATTGTGGTCAAAAGTTTTTCTATCCTTCAGCCAGCCTACTTTTGTGCTTTGCTTCAACTAAGTTGGTCTTTTGATGACAAAAACCAGCCCATCACTAGCCTTTCCACCCCAGTAGGATCTAGTTTAGCAGAGATTTTTAACACAGGATTCAAAAATCTCATTTTAAAGTATTTTGGTAACCATATTTTTAACTACATTTCAAAATATTTGACTTAAAAATCTATGTGTTTTATTTTATGCTTTTAATAATGGTTTTCTGAAAAAGGGTCAATAGACTATTCCAGACTGCAAAAGGGAATCCTTAAGGCACAAAAACCTTTGGGATTGCCTAGTCTAGGAGTAGGAGTACCTTTGAAAATCCAGAGTGATTGTTATGATAGTGAGGCACCATAGGAGAATTCTTGGAGAGACTCTCAGAACAGATGGAAACAAAACCTCACCCACCTTAAACTCAAATGTTCTGGGTTCACTGTTAAAAACTATTAGGGAATAATGGAATTTAGGAGAGATGGTGTGGTAATCTGAACTTCAGCTGTTTTCAAATTCACATCCAAATGATCTATTGACTCTTCTACAAGTAAACAATCTCAAAATCTACTAATCTGTGTTAAAATAGGGAACGTGAGAATATTTGTATCTTCATTCTTCAAAGTCTGTCTTGGTGAAATTAAGGAGGCAGTGCATGGTATGCAAATAGTAATTCTGGAATCACAGAACCTAGCATGACTCTCACCTTTGGTGCTCATTTTTTGTGTGGTGTTGGACTAATTATTTCAGTCTCCTAGGGATGGTTTCCTCACATGAATGGATTAGATAGCTTCTTCTTCTTCTTCTTCTTCTTCTTCTTCTTCTTCTTCTTCTTTTGGTTTTGTTTTGTTTTGTTTTGTTTTTTGTTTTTTTGTTTGTTTGTTTGTTTTTATTATAGTAACTTTTTATTGACAGAACCCATGCCAGGGTAATATTTTTACAACATTATCCCTTGCACTCACTTCTGTTCAGATTTTTCTGTCCCACCCTCCACCCCCTCCTCTAGATGGCAAGCAGTCCTATATATGTTAAATATGTCCTTGTATAACCTAGATACAATGTATGTGTATAGATCCAAACAGTTTTCTTGTTTCACAGGGAGAATTGGATTCAGAAGGTAAAAATAACCCAGGAAGAAAAACAAAAATGCAAACAGTTTACATTCATTTCCCAGTGTTTTTTCTTTGGGTGTAGCTTCTTCTGTCCATCATTGATCAATTGAAACTGAATTAGGTCTCTTTGTCAAAGAAATCCACTTCCATCAGAATACATCCTCATACAGTATCGTTGTTGAGGTATATAATGATCTGGTTCTGCTCATTTCACTTAAGATCAGTTCATGTAAGTCTCTCCAAGCCTCTCTGTATTCATCCTGCTGGTCATTTCTTACAGAACAATAATATTCCATAACATTCATATACTACAATTTACCCAACCATTCTCCAATTGATGGGCATCCACTCAGTTTCCAGCTTCTAGCCACTACAAACAGGGCTGCCACAAACATTTTGGCACATATAGGTCCCTTTCCCTTCTTTAGTATCTCCTTGGGGTATAAGCCCAGTAGAAACACTGCTGGATCAAAGGGTATGCACGGTTTGATAACTTTTTGGGCATAATTCCAGATTGCTCTCCAGAATGGTTGGATTCGTTCACAGCTCCACCAACAATGTATCACTGTCCCAGTTTTCCCGCATCCCCTCCAACAATCATCATTATTTTTTCCTGTCATCTTAGCCAATCTGACAGGTATGTAATGGTATTTCAGAGTTGTCTTAATTTGCATTTCTCTGATTAATAATGATTTGGAACACTTTCATATGAGTGATAATAATTTCAATTTCATCATCTGAAAATTGTCTGTTCATATCCTTTGACCATTTATCAATTGGAGAATGGCTTGGTTTCTTATAAATTAGAGTCAGTTCTCTATATATTTTGGAAATGAGGCCTTTATCAGAACCTTTAACTGTGAAGATGTTTTCCCAGTTTGTTGCTTCCCTTCTAATCTTGTTTACATTAGTTTTGTTTGTACAGAAGCTTTTTAATTTGATGTAATCAAAATTTTCTATTTTGTGATCAATAATGGTCTCTAGTTCGTCTTTAGTCACAAATTTCTTCCTCCTCCACAAGTCTGAGAGATAAACTATCCTATGTTCCTCCAATTTGTTTATAATCTCACTCTTTATGTCTAAATCATGGACCCATTTTGATCTTATCTTGGTATACGGTGTTAAGTGTGGGTCCATGTGATTAGATAGCTTCTTGCTTCATGCCAGCTCTACATGGAGGATTCTATGATTTTTCCCCTTTATATCTCACACACATATTAGTTGAATGACCTTGGGCAAGTTGTTTAACCTCTTCCTCAGTTTCCTTATCTATAAAGTGGGAGCACTTACCTCCCATAGTCATGATAAAATAAAATAATATTTTAAATAATATAATGAAATATATATTTGTATTTATACACACATATACATATACACATGCATTTGTATAAACATATATAAGGATATACTGTATATCTATACATTTATATGTGTGCACACATTTTTCTTCAATATGAATGCATGTATATTTATATATAATAATCTATAGAAATATATAGTTTTATATAGACACAAATAAAAAAAACAGATAAGGAAGATATCATCATATGTATATATATGCATATATGTAAAGCTGTTTCTTGGTTGTTTCAGTTGTGCCTGATTCTTTGTGACCTTATTCTGAAGTTTTCTTGGCAAAAATGCTGAAGAGTTTGCCATTTCTTCCTTTAGCTGATTTTGGAGATGAAGAAAAGGAAGCCAACAGAGTTAAGTGACTTTTCCAGACACACAGGTAGCAAATTGTGAAGCTGGATTTGAATTCAAGAAGAGTTTTTCAGATTCCAAGCCCAGTGCTCTGTCTACTGCACCATCTCTAGTTAATCACTAACTCATTTAAATCTACATAGAATCATGAAATTTCAGTGTCAGAGCTGAAAGGATCATAAAGGGATAGATAATTAAATCTATACTTAAATAGCTATCTTCTCTACAATATCTTTGACAAAAGGTCATCTACCTTCTGCCTGATTATATTTCTCATCCATGACTTCTAGCTCTGAGTTCAGATAAGACCAGAAAGTCTTCATAAAGTTGAATATAGTTACTTTCTCACCATCTTTTCTTCTTCAGGATAAAGTTCTCTAGTTTTTTGTTTTTTTTTTTCCCCGTATCTTAGAAAGGCAGTCTTCAGACCCTGCATATTGCAGCATGACAAATGATCATAGATTTAAAAATGGAAGATACATTAGAAATCCTTGTGCTCACCAGCTTCCTCCTCCATTTTACAAACTAGGAAACCAGTAATCATAAAAATTCAGTGATTTCTCCAGGACCACATAGCTACTAAGTGTCTCAAGCAGATTTGACCTAGTAATTTCTGATTCTAGCTTTTCCTCCTGCTCATCATTCTTCTTCACCTTGAGCATGCTCTCTGGCTTTACTACAGGGTTTGGGAGGAGAAAGAGACATAGATAAAAAGAGACAGAGACACACAGAAAGACAGAGCCAGAAAGAAAGAGAGAGACAGAGAGGCACACAGAAAGAGACACACAGACAGAGACACAGAGAGAAATTGAGACAGAGAGATACAAAGAGAAAAAGATAGAGAGAGAGATAGAGAGATACACAGAAAGAGAGAAGAGACAGAAACAGAAAGAGACAACCACAGAAAGACAGAGAGAGACAGAACCCCCCCCCCCCACACACACACAGAGACAGAGAGAGAGAGAGAAAGAGACAGAGACACACAAGACAGAAATAGAGACAAAAACAGAGAGAGAGGCAGAGACACAGAGAGATGGATATAGATATAGATAGATATATATGTATATATGTGCATATCCTCCCTAAAATGTGAAGTCCAATACCTAATACAATACTTCCTATGTGATACCAGAGTGGAGTACAATGAAACCGTTCTGAATTTCATGCTTACCTTGTTCTGGATATCATGCTTCAAAACAATGGATACAAAGATAGAAAAAACAATGTAGTCTCTGCCCTCAAGAAGTATTTAACTTAATAAGTAAAATGACACCTACACAAATACACATGATACAAATTAGGATGTTGTAAGAAAAACTTCCAAGTTATTTTTTTTAATAACAAGAATTCATTGAAAAGATAAGTGAAACGTTGGCGGGGATGTGGGAAAACAGTGACACTAATATATTGTTGGTAGTATTGTGAATATATTCAGCCATTCTGGAAAGTAATTTGGAATTATGCCCAAAAAGTTATCAAACTGTACATACTCTTTGATCCAGTAGTGCTACTACTGGGCTTATATCCCAAAGAGATACTAAGGAAGAGAAAGGGACCTGTATATGCCAAAATGTTTGTGGCAGCCCTGTTTGTAGTGGCTAGAAACTGGAAAATGAATGGATGTCCATCAATTGGAGAATGGTTGGGTAAATTGTAGTATATGAATGTTATGGAATATTATTGTTCTGTAAGAAATGACCAGCAGGATGAATACAGAGAGGCTTGGAGAGACTTACATGAACTGATCTTAAGTGAAATGAGCAGAACCAGATCATTATATACCTCAACAACGATACTGTATGAGGATGTATTCTGATGGAAGTGGATTTCTTCGACAAAGAGATCTAACTCAGTTACAATTGATCAGTGATGGACAGAAGCAGCTACACCCAAAGAAAGATCATGGGGAAATGAATGTAAACTGTTTGCATTTTTGTTTTTCTTCCTGGGTTATTTTTACCTTCTGAATCCAATTCTTCCTGTGCAACAAGAGAACTGTTCAGTTCTGCACAAATTTATTGTATCTAGGATGTACTGTAACCTATTTAACATGTATAGGACTGCTTGCCATCTGGGGGAGGGGATCCAGGGAGGGAGGGGAAAAGTTGGAACAGAAATGAGTGCAAGGGATAATGTTGTAAAAAATTACCCAGGCATGGGTTCTGTCAATAAAAAGTTATAATTATTAAAAAAAAAAAAAAAAACAAGTAAAGGGTATATTTTCTTGGTAAGAGTAATCTATGTAAGTGAATGGAGATAGAGCAACTCATTAGTGAAGGGAGCTGTTGTTATAATTTGGGTGAAAATTACATTGATTAAATGCAAATTAGAGTGATGCAACACCAAAAGTATAGGTTTGGGTCCAAATTGTTAAGTTAAGTTTGTGTTTTATTCTATAGATAAAGGGGAGTTACTAGAGTTTCATATGGTAGTATCATCATTACCATATGGGACTTAGAAGTCATTTAAATTGACTTCATCTTTATTTTTTAATTTTTGAAGCAGTGAGTTCCAAGATTTTAACTGATCATTAAAAAGTCAAATGTATGAATGATAGATTGGAGAAGGGAGAGATTAGAAGCAGAATGATGGGTCATTTGACTATTGTTATTAATATGGCCAATTATGCTAATAGTTTTCCTTATATTGAACCAACTCTGCATTCCAGGTTTAAGTCCTACTTTTTCATAGTGTATTATCTTGCTGCTAACTTCTTGTAATCTCTTTGCTAATATTTAATTTAAAAATTTTGCATCAATATTCATTAGGGAGATTGTTCTCTAATTTTCTTTCTCTGTTTGGGCTCTTCCTAGTTTAGGTATCAGAACCATATTTGTATCATAGAAAGAATTTGGCAGGACTCCTTCTATATCTATTTTCCCAAATAGTTTTCATAATATTGGGATTAATTGTTCTTTAAATATTTGGTAGAATTCACTATTAAAATCATCTGGTCCTGGAGATTTTTTCTTAGCGAGTTCATTGATGGCTTGTTCAAATTCTTTTTCGAAAATGGATTATTTAAGTAACTTATTTTCTCTTCTTTTAATGTGGGCAATTTGTATTTTTGTAAAAATTCATCTATTTCAATTAGACTGTCACATTTGTTGGCATACAGTGCCCTCTGACTCTTGAACAATGGTGTAAATTAGGGACAAAATGGTCTCAAACTATAGTGTCAGCAATGGGAAAGGGAAAGGGAAAAAGAATGTCAGATATATCAATGAAGTAAAATCAACAAGACGTGTGACATTGTGCCCCAAAATATAACAAGACCTTAGGTCATCTTCTACAGGAACCCTTTCATAAACCTTAATTCTAGTGCCTGCCTTCTTTTAATTATTTCCTTTTTTATCCTGCATGTACGTCATTTGTACATATTTCTTTGCTTATTTTTATCCTCCAATAGATTGTAAGTTCTTTGAGGTTAGTGACAGTTTTTTGCTTCTTTGTATTCCTACTTTTTTGCCTGATACATAGAAGGTACTTCATGAATGTTTCTTGATTGGCAGTTTAATAATTAGTGTAAAATAAATATAGAATATAGAACAAGGCAGATTGTAGTCTTTATCTATTTTGTCCTGGTTATGTGATATCAAGAGTATTGTGTTCAATTTCAATCACTCCTTATTGGAAAAAACAAGTATTTAATAAGACAATTATTTTAAAAGTCCATGATTGTATTTTTTCCAAGAAATTCATTTAATCCACTTCTTCCTTGATAAGAGATTAGGAAATCTATTTCTTTTCCTTTCCGATCAATTATTTGGGACCCTTTTGCCAGCAGATTCTTGTTTGGTTATTTTGAACCCTTCTAAATAAAGCAGATGGATATTTCATTAGGATTATCAAGCATACTGGCTTTTAGGAAAAAATAACTCAGTACTAATAATAGTAGTAAATCGATGAAAACATACAAATCAAAAATGCAATACATTTTTTGGTATACTGCTTTGTAATAGTTTATGAATTAAAAAAATAAAGAATAGCTTTTTATTTTCAAAATATATGCAAGGATAGTTTTCAAAATTCACCCTTGCAAAACCTTGTATTCCAATTTTTTTTCCCTTTCTTTCCCCTTCTCCTACCTTAGTCAGTAAGTAATCCAATATATGTTTTATTATATATTCAATTCTTCTATACATGTTTCCATATGTCATGCTACACAAGAAAAATCAGATAAAAAAGAGAAAAAATAAAAGCAAGCAAACAACAAAAAGGTGAAAATACTATGATGTGATTTATACTCAGTCATCACAGTCTTCCTTCTGAATAAAGATTGCTCTCTCCATCAGAAGTCTATTGGAATTGGCCTGAATCACTTCATTGTTGAACAGAGCTAAGTCCATCAGAGTTGATTATCAGATAATATTATTGTTGCTGTGTACAATGTTCTCTTGGTTCTACATACTTCATTTAGCATCAATTCATCAGTTCACGTAAGTTTTTCCAGGCCTTTCTGAAATCATTCTGCTGATCATTTCTTTTTTTTTAAATAGCTTTTTATTTACAAGATATATGCATGGGTAATTTTTCAGCATTGATAATTGCAAATCCTTTTCTTCCAACTTTTCCCCTCCTTCTGCCCACCCCTTCCCACAGATGGCAAGTTGACCAATACATGTTAAATATGTTAAAGTATAAGTTAAATACAACATATGTATGTATGTCCAGTTATTTTGCTGTACAAAAATAATCAGACTTTGAAATAGTGTACAATTAGCCTGTGAAGGAAATCAAAAATGCAGGTAGACATAAATAGAGGGATTGGGAATTCTATGTAGTGGTTCATAGTCATCTCCCAGAGTTCTTTCGCTGAATGTAGCTGGTTCAGTTCATTACTGCTCTATTGGAACTGGTTTGGTTCATCTCATTGTTGAATAGGGCTATGTCCATCAGAATTGATCATCATATAGTATTGTTGTTGAAGTATATAATGATCTTCTGGTCCTGCTCATTTCACTCAGCATGCTGATCATTTCTTATAGAACAATAATAACATTCATATGCCATAATATATTCAGCCATTCTCCAATTGATGGCCACTCACTCAGTTTCCAGTTTCTTGCTGCTACAAAAAGGGCTATCTCAAACATTTTTGCACATGTGGGTCCTTTTCCTTTTCTTATGATCTTTGGGATACAAACTCAGTTGAGACATTGCTGAATCAAAGGTGTGTACAGTTGGATAGTCCTTTAGTATGGTTCCCAAATTGCTCTGCAGAATGGTTGGAACAATACACCAACAGTGTATTAATATCCCAATTTTCCCACATCCCCTCCAACATTTATCTTTTTTTATTATAACTTTTTATTTACAAGTTATACGCATGGGTAACTTTACAGCATTGACAATTGGCAAACCTTTTGTTCCAATTTTTCCCTTCCTTCCCCCTATCCCCTCCCCCAGATGGCCCCAGGTTGACCAATACATATCACTGTTTTATTGTTATCATAGACAATTTGACAAGTGTGTAGTGATACTTTAGACTTGTCTTAATTTGAATTTCTCTAATCAATACTGATTTAGAGCATTTTTTTCATATGACTAGAAATGGTTTTAATTTGGTTATCTGAAAATTATCTATTCATATGCTTTGACCATTTATCAACCAGAAAATGGTTTTAATGAATGCAATTTTTAATAAGAAATTGTTACATAGAGAATTGATCTCTGAGGAGGGAGTTCTTAAGGGTAGCCTTAAAGAGACATATATATATATATGTCACCACCTCTTATAGTCACCTAAAAAATTCTAAAGGGGATAGCAGATAAGTCCTGCTAAAATGGAGTCCTGTCCATCACACAATCCAATCAGGTTAGATTGAATAAGGTCAGTCCCATTAAGAGAAGAAAGTTATTACATAAATGAAATGTAAGTCATTCATTATAATAAAAATGATGAATATAGAGAATCATGGAAATACATAAATGAATTGGTACAAAGTAACAGAAAAAGAAAAACACTATGTTCAATGACTATAACTTTGGAAAGAGCAGAAACAACAACAATAAAACAACAAACAAAACATTCAAAAAGCAAATTGTAAAACTATAAAAACCAAAAACTGGCCCCAAAGAATAGATATGAATATGCACCTTCTCCATCTCCCCCTGCCCAAATTCCTTTGGAGAAGTTGTGGTCTACAAGCATGGAAAAATCACATAAATGTCATATTTTGTTAGTTCCCTTTTTGATTTTGATGGTTTCTTTTCTTTTCTTTTTTGCTCTTTATCATGGAGAGAGATAGAGAGAGAAATGTAATTTATGTAATTGAAGAAATTTCAACAGTTATTTTTAATCTTATTTATTTATTTATTGCTGAGGCAATTGGGCTTAAGTGACTTACCCAGGGTCACACAGCTAGGAAGTATTAAGTGTCTGGGACCAGATTTGAACTCAGGTCCTCTTGATCTCATGGCTGGTGCTCTATCCACTGTGCCATCTACCTGCCCCAGTTATTTTTAATTTTAGAAAGAATTCAAAGAATAGAAAGTTGCTACCTAGATTAAGTCATAGTCTTCACTGCTGCCCACTTCTTTGACACTTATAAAGAGAATAATGGAAGGAATCATGCAGCTTATCTAATCTACTTTACACCCCAATATGGCATATCTAATAAGTAATCATTCCAGTTTCCTTGCAGACCTCCAACTGTAAGGAATTGTTTACTTCTTGAGGCAGCATTCAACATTTGGATAGCTCTAATTGTTAGATATTATTTTCTGATACCAAGAGACTTTCAACCATTATTCTTTTTACTTCTGCCCAATAGAAAAATGTCTAGTAATTCTTCACATGACGGACTTTAAAATACTTCAACACAGTGATCATGCTTCCCTGAAATCCTCCTTTCCCAAGGTTAAACAGGCCATTTTATTTCATACCTCATTATGACATGAATTTGAGATCTTTCACTACCCTGGTTGCCCTCCTTGTGACACTCATTGGATTATCAGGGTCCTTCTTAAATTGTGTTCTCATACTTGGAAGTCATGCCTTTCAAGATGGCTGTATTATTGATTTGTTTCCTGTATCACACTGCTGACTAATATGGAGTCTGCAACCCACTAAAACCCCTAGATTGTTTTCAGGCATCAATACATCAAAGCATATCCTGTACTTCTGAAACTGATTATTTTGTACTTATTTATCTCTAGTGTATATCTCCTTTGAGATTCAATCCAGTGCTACTTTCTCAAAACTTTTTTTATCCTTGTTTTGGATGAAATAATATTGGCATAGAAAATATAATCTTGTTACCATCCTCATTCAAACAGCTAGAATGTAATTATTATGTGTCAGTGGCTACTTAGGTTGCAACCAAAGAGAAGCAACAACTAAGCAAGCTGATTCCTAAACTGCAATGAGTCCCATATAGTGTGACCATGTTGGTAAGGAAAATGAAGAATGTGCTACAAAGAGATTAATCATGGGAATCATTTATACTTAGCTTGGAGAAAATAATAATAATGAATAATAATAATAATAACTGGCATATACAAATATAAATACATTTATCTATATTTATATATCATACTTACCATGTGTAATATACTGTGTTTGATATTTAAAATTATTATTTTATTTAATCCTCACAATTATCTGAGGAGGAAAGTGCTATTGTTTTCCTTTTTTTTAAAGATAAAGAAAATGAGATAGAGAATAAGTGACTTGATCAGAGACATGCAACTAAGTGTGTGAGACAGGATACAAACTTAGATCTTCTTAACTGCGTCTCAGTACTCTATCCACCACAGCACCAATTTGGATCAAAGAGAAAACATGGGGGGAAATTTGATAACTTCCTTCAAGTATTTATTTAAAGGAAGCCTCTTTGCCTCTGGGAGAGAGAAATGTCAGCTTGATATATAGAAAAAAATCAGAGTTGATCTTAAGTGCAATAGGCCTTTTTAGGAAGTTACAACTCCCTAGGAGTTCAAATGCAGCCTGGGTGACTATTTTTTGGCATGGAATTTTATTAGAAGATCTCTGAAGTATTCTGTGATTCTGTGAAGAGATTGGAGACCAGGGAATATGCATAAGTATCTCTGTGTTGAGAGAAAGAGTGAGAATGACAGAGGGAGAGAAAGAGAAAAAGAGTGAGAGTGAGAAAGAGAGAAAGAGAGAAAGAGAGAGAGAAGAAGAAGAAGACAGGGGGAGGTAGGGAGGGAAAGAGATATTTTGCATATATAGGTGTTTATATGCTTATATAATTTATTTTATATATGCAGAAAAACCTAAATAGATATACATATGTACACTCAATGCTCACCAGTCTTTAACTTTTGAAATTTCAAGTATTCCATCCTCCATTCTGGAGAGCAATTTGGAATTATGCTCAAAAAGTTATCAAACTGTGCATACCCTTTGATCCAGCAGTGTTACTACTGGGCTTATATCCCAAAGAGATTTTAAAAAAAGGAAAGAGACCTGTATGTGCAAGAATGTTTGTGGCAGCCCTCTTTGTAGTGGCTAGAAACTGGAAACCGAGTACATACCCATCAATTGGAGAATGGCTGAATAAATTGTAGTATATAAATATTATGGAATATTATTGTTCTGTAAGAAATGACCAACAGGATGATTTCAGAAAGGCCTGGAGAGACTTATATGAACTGATGCTGAGTGAAATGAGCAGGACCAGGAGATCATTATATACTTCAACAACAATACTATATGATGAACCATTCTGATGGACATAGCCCTATTCAACAATGAGATGAACCAAATCAGTTTCAATAGAGCAGTAATGAATTGAACCAGCTACACCCAGCCAAAGAACTCTGGGAAATGACTATGAACCAATACATAGAATTCCCAATCCCTCTATTTTTGTCCACCTTCATTTTTTATTTCCTTCATAGGCTAATTGTACAATATTTCAAAGTCAGATTCTTTTTGTACAGCAAAATAACTGTTTGGACACGTATGCTAATATTGTATTTAATTTATACTTTAACATATTTAACATGTATTGGTCAACCTGGCATCTGGGGAAGGGGGTGAGGGGAGGGAGGAGAAAAGTTGGAACAAAAGTTTTTGCAGTTGTCAATGTTGTAAAATTACCCATGAATATATCTTGTAAATAAAAAGCTATAATAAAAAAAAAAAGAAATTTCAAGTAATTTTATCAGTAACCTCATTTTTAATTTTCTATTGGCAATTGCACACATTAACAGCTATGCACAATAGAGAAAAAAAAATAAAAGGTAGGATGCACCCAGATTTATAGAGCAGCTGGTATCCTATTAGGAACTTCAATGATCTTGTTCATCCTACCATTGTAAAAAGCTCCCTGTGCCTTCATTTTTTTTTTCATTATTTGCTTTTAAAACTAAAGTTTTGGGTTGCAATTACACTTCAAAAGTATAGGGCAAGTCCTTTGGGTTCTTAGCCCAAGTGTACAAAGTCAGTGATGTGACTTAGTGAGAAAATGAAGGTGTTAAATAAACTTTATTTCTGAATATCTGTAGCTGCGGTTGGCCTAATTGACCAGCTGGCTAAAGACATTGAGCCTGCTGATGTCATCATCTCTCCAAGATTCAAGGTTAAATATCCATGCAACTCTGTTATGTTCCCATATTCCAAAGTCCTCAAGGATCTCTAATAGCACAGGAAGCAGACATTACAGAAGGATTATTTCAAGCTGATATATGCTTCACTATCTTCAACACCATCCATCAGCTATGAAAGACAGTGTCACACCTCTCCTCAGATTGGCTAAGATGACAGGAAAAATAATGATAAATGTTGGAGGGTATAGTTTCCGGACTAGCTCTCTGGAGGATCTCAGTATCAGCTGGAGTCCTTGGTCTCAGAAGAGGAGTGAAGACGTAGGACTCACATGGATGGTCAAATATGGAATCCGCTTATTCCAAATTCTCTCAGTCTTATATACCTTAATACCCTTACATAACTATAGCAGACTGTGCATGCACTAACTATATACTGGGCATGAGGGACCACGTAAACAATTTGCATTTTATGTAGATGACTCTTTGCCACTTGGTATAACTCTGCTTTAATTGCAACACAGGTTGTCACACTACTTGACTTCTCAGGGACCAGAATCAGGCATTGTCAGCAGGGTTCCTTTTACTGGACCAAAGGGTCTTCTATCATACCCATGGTTCCCCACTATCTGTGGCCCTCTACAAGAGGGCATGTGAGAAAATTGGGACACTAATACATTGTTGGTGAAGTTGTAAACTGATCCAATCATTCTGGAGAGCAATTTGGAATTATGCCCAAAAAACTATCAAACTGTATATATCTTTTAATACAGCAGTATTTCTACTGGGTTTATACCCCAAAGGGAACTTAAAGGAGGGAAAGAGACCCACATGTCTCTTTGCACACATGTGCAAAAATATTTGTGGCAACCCTTTTTATAGTGACAAGAAACCAGAAACTGAATGGATGCCCATCAGCTGGAAAATGGCTGAATAAGTTATCATATATAAATGGTATGGAATATTATTGTTCTATAAAAAAAACAATCAGCAGGATGATTTCAGAAAGGCCTGGAGAGACTTACAGGAAGTGATGCTGAATGAAGTGAGTAGAACCAAAAGAACATTGTATATAGCAACAACAAAATTATGCAACAATCAATTCTGATGGGCATGGCTCTTTTCAACAATGAGTTTATTCAGGCCAATTCCAATAGATTTGTAATGGAGAGAACCATCTGCATCCAGAAAGAGAACTGTGGGTACTGACTGGGGATCACAACATGGTATTTTCATCTTTGTTGTGGTTTTTATTTGCTTTCATTTTGTTTTATTTCTAATTTTTTCCTTTTTGATCTGATTTTTCTTCCACAGCATGATAATTGTGAAAATATGTACAGAAGAATTGCACTTTTAATATATATTGGATTACTTGCTGTCTAAGGGAGGGGTGGAGGGAACAAAGAAAGAAAAAGATTGATGTAAAGTTTTGCAAGAGTGAATGTTGAAAATTTTCTTTGCATGTATTTTGAAGATAAAAAGGTATTTTTTTAAAAAAGAAGGAAAGACAGTGTCAGAGGTGATGTTTGTGTTTTTCAGAAATAGTAACTAAAGTCCCTGAAACCTCTCTTTTGGTTTTCAAAAGGCAATCAAGGTAGAAAGGTTTAAAGCAATATAATTTATAGTACAACACCCTCTTGCTGCCATCTGACAAAGTAGAAGGTAAGATTCAGGTTAAAAAAAAATGTGTTTACTGCTAGAAACTTAAGGGTTTATGATAGTGTAGATTTCATGAATTATGAAAAGTAAATATTGTCTCAAATCAATGTTTTTTGGTAGATGGAGGTGTTTGTTTTTAATGGACTTATTAGCACTTTAAAAGGTCACAATTCTAAGAGAATAACTAGCAACAACTAGCAACACATATGTTTTGCATGTTACCAATTTTATTTTGTATATTGCATTATATGGGCTATTTCATAGTTACATGTTAGAAAAAATGCATGTCATCAAACTTTATGTTTTGTTATAAAGAATTATATGCAGAAAAATATATATCCTGTAGTCTTTAGTGAAAGATTGCAGTTTGGGGTAGTTATAGGAATTTAATTCCTGTTTCCCATTGACTCAATTTATCAACATTTATATTTTTTTACTTTTGCTATTTTGTGAATATTGTGAATATTACTCCTGTGAAAGTTGAGAACTGAGTATATATATATATATATATATATATATATATATATATGTGTGTGTGTGTGTGTGTGTGTGTGTGTGTTGAACAGCTTGGTGACACAGGGATAGAGTGCCAGGCCTAGTGTCAGGAAGACTCCTTTTTGTAAGCTCAGATATGGCCTCAGAGGTTTACTAGCTGTGTGATCTTAAGCAAATTACTTAACTCTATTTGCCTCAGTTTCTTCATTTGTTAAGTGAGTGGAAAAAGGAAATGTGCAAACTATTCCAGTATCTTTGTTAAAGAAAACTTAAAAGTCATGAAGAGTCAGACATGACTGTAACTACTGAATGTTATGTGTATATTAAATATATATGTATTAGATTGATATCTAGGTATCTCTATGTATCTGTGCATGTATATCTATATGTGTATGGAGGTATGCCTAAAATTAGTATGAACTCCTTGCAAAGTTCTGTTTTTGAAAGAAACTAACAGTAAAAACCAATAAACACTCTTTAATTACATTTCTGATGATGTGCTGCTTACTCAGTTTTGCTTCATTTTATATCCAAATAAATGTTTTATCTAGCATGAGAGAGCAAGTAGTATAATTCTGGATGGGAATAACTGTTTTATACTCAGTGGGGAGATTTTTTCCTATGGAAATGGAAAGAAAAGCTGCTGGGGGAGTCATATGCATAATGTGCCATCTCCTCAGAGGGCTTCCTATATAGTTCCCTACACTTATCTCCCCTGTAAGAAACTGCCTCCAATTATTAGTTATCTGAAATACCTCTCTGTTACCTATTCAACTCAGATAATTGAGTTAAACCTTTATAATGGGTTTATAATTGGAGAGCTAGGCAGTGGGAAATAAACCAAACAATCAAACCCAGGATAATTAAGCCTGGAGCTCACATGTGAACAGAAATATCGTTATGCTCCATTCTAAAGAAAGAAACACCTCAATGATGCATATTTTGGTTCAAGGACATATAATGAATTTATAACATAGCACAGGTCACAACTAGGGATCATAAAAACCATGTATGGTCTTGACATGTATGGAGTTTGTTCATTATTAAAACAGGGTAGCATAGTAAATGGAATGCTAGATTTTAAATTAGGCAGTTCTGGTAGTAATCCTAAACACTGCCAATTATCTGCCAAGCCATCTAAACTCTTTGAGTCTCTGTGTCCTCATATATGACATAAGGATATTATTATCTGTAGTACCTACCTCTCAGGGTTATTGTGAAGCCCAAAAGATTGCTGTATTACAAAGCATTTTGAAAATTTTTAAGTAAATGCCTTTGTTATACCTCAGTTACTTGCAGCACTAAGTGAATCAAAGCATGGATCACTATCCCCAAGACTAAAGGGAGAGTACCACTGTATTACATAGAAAATAAGGACAATATGTTAGTTGCCCAATGATGACTCTTTACTTGAACCTTAAATGGTTTCACTAGTCTCTGGCTAATGAATGGGATAGCTTTCCTAAAGAAAAAATTATTATTTTTTAATTGCAGTACTTCCTTTTGCCATTAGGGAGCATGCAGGCAGAAGACATGACTGAGCCACTAACTTCAAGTGGTGATAGCTCATATGAAAATTTAATCTATTTGATAACTGTATGGACATGTATACATATATTATATTTAACTTATACTTTAACATATTTAACATGTATTACTCAACCTGCCATCTGTGGGAGGTGGTGGGGGGAAGGAGGGGAAAAGTTGGAACAAAAGTTGCAGTTGTTAATTACCCATGCATATATCTTATAAATAAAAAGCTATAATAAAATTTAAAAAAAGAAAATTTAATCTATTTGAACACACATATTTCAAAATTTGGAACCTAAAATCTATATATAGTTGTAGAGTCTCTATGTCATATCTAAATGTTCTTTTCTTAGGTCATGATGTCCATTTATTAACAGGATTCTGATATTTAACACAATGTGATTATATATTTTAATCAACAGAGAAAAAATGAAAGGGAATACAATAAACAATTCTACATGAAGCAACCAGCCTAATCATTTCATAAAACTTTCTCATACTTGTTCTCTAAGTTTTTATTTGTTTTGGGGGGGAGAGGAGACAGGAAGAAAAAAATTCATGTGTCACATGTTGTTGTACAAAATCTCAGTCATGCAAACAAGGAATCAGTTCCAGTCGCCCTGATAGAAGTCCAATATTCCCAAGAAAATAATAGCTACCTCCAATTCCAGATGCTTCCATGGTAATTAGTAAACTTGATTTCAGTAGCAAATTCTAATTGCCACAGATAATTACATTGACCAGAAAGTTCAAATTTCAAGACCAAAGGAAGGAAATGAAGGAGGAAATTATACATATATATATATATATATATATATATATATATACACATATATTAGCATATAGTTCTTGTTTCTTTTACTTCACAAGTTCTTGAATCCTGAAGTTCTCATTGATAAGGGAATAGTCTTTCATTTGGATCAATTTAACACACAATAACCAGCATTTATTTAGAACTTTTTATTTTATTTACAAAATAATTTATAAATATTATCTCATTTCATCCTCACAAAAATTGTATAAGTAGGTATAAAATTATCCCCAATTTACAGATAAGGAAACTGAGGCAGATAGTGGCAAAGTGATTTGTCCAGAAACTCTTCCCCAGTTCATCATCACTCTGTATCCAAAAAAAAAATAATTTAGATAGATAAGAAGACAAAGACTGAGTATGAATTACATCAATCAACTCTTGAGAAAGAAAGGTAAACAAATAGTCTGAGGACAACATTAGTACTCAAAAATTTGAAAAGAACCACTAGGGTCTTTATGAAAGAGGTATAGAAAAAATAGACAAGATGAAAGATTAGGAATCAAAAGAGGGATTAATATTCAATTTTATAGAAAATATCCATAACCCTCAAAAAAGTCCTTGATCCACCAGAGTTACAAATAAATTCAATGTTAAGTACCTATTATGTATCAGCTATGGGTTAACTACTGGAGACACAGAAATATATATGCAACCATTCCAGCCCTCAAGCAGCTTAATTTCTACTGGACAGCACCAAAGATAACTCTGTGTAAAACACATAAAAATAAATGCAAAATACTAAGAAAACGTAGGTGAATAAGAAAATGGCTTTTGTAAGTGATGGCATAAGCTAGAACTCAAAAGATTTTAATGCAAATAATCTTGTAGGGCCTTGAAAATCACTTCTGATGTACTTAGATTTAGTGTTAAAAGGGACCTTCAACATCATCTACTCCAACCCCTTCACCTTACAGAATAAAAGCAGAATAAACTGAAAACTAAAGAAGTAATTTGTTCAAATATATGCAACACATTGTAATAAGGGCAAGTCTTCATGCTCTTGCTATTTAATCATTTCAGTTGTATTTAACTCCAGGCAACCTTATTTGGGTTTTCTTAGCAAATAGTGGAGTGGTTTGCTATTTCCTTCTATAGATAATTTTGCAAATGAGGAAACTGAGATAAATGGGATTAAGTGACATGCCCAAATGTCACACAGCTAGCAAGTATTTGAGACTTGATTTGAACTCAGGAAGATTAGTTTTCCTGATTACAAATCCAGTGCTCTATCCACTGTATCCATGCTCTTATCATTTTTCTAAAATTGCAAATCTTCCTTGAATTTATGATAATGGATTAAATTTTATTTAAGTGAGGAAGGACTATGAAAGGCCATTCTATCCACCCATTGGTGGTTCATTCACCCTTTTCATTTTTGAGATTGATAATTTGGTTTTCTTCTTTCTTTTAAAAAAATCAAATCAAACAATAATTTATTAACTTTATTTTTTTTAAAATAAAACCAACTCCTAATTGTATTTGTTCAATTTGTTTTAAATCTCAAGTTGATTAATCTCTTCTAAATTTAATTGTGGGATTTAATTTCTTCTTTCTTTTTTAGCTTTTTTAAAGTTGCACATTCAGTTTAATAATCTTCTCATTTTGTCTTTTATTGATGTACACATTTATAGATATAAATTTTCTCCTAAATACTGCTTTGATTGCATCCCACAAATTTTAGTATGTTGTTTCATTTTCATTCTCTTTAATAAAATTATTGATTGCTTCTATAATTCATTTTGATTATTCTTTATGATTATGCTATTTTCAAATTAATATTTAATCTGACTCCATGACTCTGTTGAATTATGGTCTAAAAAGGATGCATTTAATATTTCTTCTTTTCTGCATTTGTTTGTAAGGTTTTTTGTCCCAATCTTGGTAAATTTTTATAAAGGTGTCATATATACCCCTTTATATTCACATTCAATTTTCTACAGAGGTCCATCATATCTAGCTTTCTTAAAATTCTTTTTATTCTCCTTAATTCTTTCTTATGTATTTTATCATTAGATTTATCTAGCTCTAAGAGGATAAAGTTGATGTCTGCCACTTGCAGAGTTTTACTATTTCCTTCTATAACACATATAACTATTTTTTGTGGGGTTATTTTATATCTTACAATTTTTCTTTTTTTTCTTTTTTTAAATTTTTTTTAAATTATAGCTTTTTATTTTCAAGTTACATATAACTATTTTTAAAGCAATTGGATGTCATTTTTTTTTAGTATATATATATATATATATATATATATATATGTTCTGTATTACTATTGCTTTACTGTCTGTTACTTTTCACTAAAATGAAGTTTCACTCTATCTCTTTTAATTAGATCTGGTTTTTTTTGTTTGTTTGTTTGTTTTGTTTTGTTTTATCTGAGATCAGGGTTGCTATTCCTGCTTTTTTTTACATCAACTAAAGTATAACAATTTGAGCTCCAGCCCCTTATTTTAACTTTGCATCACTCTCTATTTCAAGTGTTCAAGTGTGTTTCTTCTAAACAATGTATTGTTTCATTCTGTATCTGGGAGGGGCTGCTGGTTTTTTTTTTTTTTGGGGGGGGGGAATGGTGTAGTATGGTGGCATTTAAAAAAAATTAGTATTTTACTTTTTTCTCCCAATTACATATTAATGGTTTTCAATATTCATTTTTATAAGATTTTGAGTTCTAAATTTTGCAGGGGCCAACCCATATGGTTTTTTTTTTTTCTTGTAATTCTAGCTTTTTTTCCTCCTGGAAATCCTATTCCAATCCTTCCATTTATTTAGTATGGGGGCTGCTACATCTTGCATGACTTGGTTTCTTTTTGGCTGTTTGAAATATTTTCTCTTTGACTTGGAAGCTCTGGAATGTGACTATATTTTTAGTTTTCATTTTAAGGTCTCTTTCAGGATGTTATTGGTGAGTTCTTTTGATTTCTATTTTCCCTTTGGTTCTAGGATAATTTTCCTTTATGATGTATTATAAAATGATATCTAACTCTGCATTTTATCATTGCTTTCTTGTAGTCCAATCATTCTTAAATTATCAGTCCTTGATCTGTTTTCCAGGTCAGTTGTTGTTGGATAAAATATTTCACATTTTTTCTACTGTTTTTTTTTTCACAATTTTTACTTTATTTTTTATAGATATCTCATGGAATCATTATCTTCTACTACTTCAATTCTAATTTTTAATGAATTATTTTCTTTGGTGAGTTATTAAAAATGTCTTTTTTTTTTAATTTGGACACTTTTTCTTTATGAAGAATTATTTTCATCAATGAAATTTTGTCTCTCTTTCTACCAGCTGACTATTTTTTTTTACTGCTTGGTTATTAAAAATAAATAAAACATATGCACGGATAATCTTTCAACATTAACTCTTGCAAAATATTGTGATCCAGGGACAGCTAGGTGGAGAGAACACCAGCCCTGAAGTCAGGAGGACCTAAGTTCAAATCTGGATTCTGAAATATAACATTTCCTAACTGTATGACCTTGGGCAAATCACTTAACCTCAACTGCTCCAACAAAAGCAAAACAAAACAAAACAAAACAAAAAACAGAAACAAAGACAAAACAAAAACCTTATGTTCCAAATTCCCTACTTTCCCTCACCTCCTCCCCTAGATGACAAGTAATCCAATATATGTGAAACATGGTAAAAATATATGTGAAAATCCAATATAAGCATATATATTTATACAATCATCTTGCTGCACAGTAAAAATCAAATCAGAAAGGAAAAAAATGAGAAAGAAAATAAAAAGTAAGTAAACTGTGGTGTTCCCTTCTTTTGTATAATATAATCGTTCTCTGTGGGCAGATTTCTTGGGGAGGTTTTCTGGTGGCAGCCTTAGTTTCAGTTCAGAGTAATAATCACTTCAAATGCAGCCAGCTGATAAAATCCAAAACATTTATTTTCTCCTTCAGTATAGCCCGGTTAGTTTTCTTAGAGGCCTCTCTCCCTCCTTGGTTCCAAGAGCTCTTGCAACTTGTCTTTTAGCTCTTCCAGCTTCTGCCTCCAGCTCAACTCCAACTTGTAGTTTCTTAATTTCCAACTGATGCTCTCCTCTCAATCTTTTCAACTCAACTCTCCTGACTGAGCTCAGCTGTTTTTATGCTCTTTTAGAGATGTAAACTCAAAGGTTGACTCCTCCTCTGAAAGTGGGATTATGGGAGATGTGAATTTGGATATCTCATACTGAGCCCTGAAATCTCCCAAATGTGTGAACTAATGTGTGAGCTAATGTGTGAACTCTCAAAGGTGTTAACTTAAGCATTGTTTCTATCAATACTAGTGACTTAACACCTTGTAAGGATTTGCTCTAATGTGTGAACCAATAAGCATTGTATCAATTCCATTGAGTTAACACTAGGATTCTAACAGCAAACAACAACAAAAAGAGTGAATATGCTATGTTGTGATCCCCACTCAGTTCCCACAGTCCTCTCTCTGTGTGTAGATGGCTCTCTTCATCACTGAACAATTGGAACTAGTTTGAATCATCTCATTGTTGAAGAGAGCCACGTCCATCAGAATTGATCATTGTATAATCTTGTTGTTGCCATGTACAATGATCTCCTGGTTCTGCTCATTTCATTCAGCATCAGTTCATTTCAGTGTCCCCAGGCCTCTCAAAAATCATCCTGTTGATTGCTTCTTATAGAACAATAATATTCTATAACATTCATATACCATAATTTATTAAACCATTCTCCAATTTCCTGCTTCTTGCCACTGTAAAAAGGGCTACCACAAACATTTTTGCACATGTAGGTCCCTTGCCTTTCTTTAAAGATCTCTTTGGGATATAAGCTCAGTAGTAACATATCAAAAGATATGCACAGTTTGATAACTTTTTGAGCATAGTTCCAAATTGTTCTCCAGAAGGGTCGGATCTGTTCACAACTCCACCAACAATGCATCAGTGTCCCAGTTTTTCCACCTCCCCTCCAATATTCATCATTATCTTTTTCTGTTATCTTAGCTAATCTGAGTAGTGGTATCTCAGAATTATCTTAATTTATATTTATGTGATCAATATTAATTAGGGCACCTTTTCATATGACTAGAAATGGTTTTAATTTCTTTATCTGAAAATTTTCTGTTCATATCCTCTGATCATTTATCAGTTGGAGAATGGATTGAATTCTTATAAATTTGAGTCAATTCTCTCTATATATAAAATATACATGAGTCCTTTATCAGAATCTTGAATATAAAAATAGTTTCCCAGTTTATTGTTTCCCTTCTGATCTTGTATGCAAAATCTTTTTCACATAATATAATCAAAATTATCTGTTTCTTGTTCACTATCGATCTCCAGTTCTTCTTTGGTTGCAAATGTCTTTCTTCTCCACAGATCTGAGTAGTAAATATCCCATGTTCTTCTAATTTGCTTATAGTTATCACTCTTTATGTCTAAATCATGAATCCATTTGGACCTTATCTTGGTATATGATATTAGATGTGAATTAATGTCTAGTTTCTCTCATAATAGTTTCCAATTCTCCCAGTAGTTTTTGTCAAATACTGAATTCTTATCCCAAAAGCTGAAGTCTTTGGGTCTGACAAATATTAGATTACTATAGTCATTGACTATTTTGTCCTGTGAACCTAATCTATTCCACTGATTGATTACTCTATTTCTTAACCAGTACCAAATGGTTTTGATGACTGCTGCTTTGTAATATAGTTTTAGGTCTGGGACAACTAGGTTATCTCCACTGGAATTTTTTTCATTAATTTCCTTAACATTATTTACTTTTTATTCTTCCAGAGGAACTTAGATATTATTTTTTTTTAATCTGTAAAATAATTTCTTTGGTGTTTAATTAGTATGGTACTAAATACATAGATTTAATTTAGGTAGTATTGTCATTTTTATATTCAATCAGCATACCCATGAGCATTTGATATTTTTCCATTTGATTAGGTCTGACTTTATTTGTGTGGAAAGTGTTTTGTAATTGTGTTCATATAATTTCTGACTTTGCATTGGCAAATATACTCTTGAATATTTTATATTATCTACAGTTATTTTTAATTGAATTTCTCTTTGTATCTCTTGCTGCTGGACTTTGTTGGTAATATGTAAAAATGGCAACTTTGTTAAAGTTACGAGTAGTTTTTCAATTGATTTCTAGGGTTCTCTAACTATACCATCTATTATCTGCAAAGAGTGATAATTTGGTTTTCTTATTACCTACTCTAATTCCTTTAATCTTTTCTTCTCTCATTGCCAAAGCTAACAATATTGAATAGTAATGGTGATAGTGTTCAACCATGCTTCACTCCTGATCATATTGGGAATGATTCTAGTTTGCCACAATTACATATGATGCTTGCTAATGGCTTTAAAGAGATGCTACTGAAAATTTTAAGGAAAAATCCATTTATTTCTACACTCTTCAGTGTTTTTTTTTTTTTAATAGGAATGAGTGTTGGATTTTATCAAATACTTTTTTGGCATCTATTGAGATATTAATATTTTTGTTAGTTTGGTTAGTGATATAATCAATTATGCTAATAGTTTTCCTAATATTGAACTGATCCTGCATTCCTATTATAAATCTTACTTGGTCATAGTATATTATCCTGGACATGACTTTCTGTAATCTCTTGCTAATATTTTATTTAAGATTTTTTGCATCATTATTCATTAGGAAATTGGTCTATAATTTTCTTTCTCTGTTCTCACCCTACCTGGTTTAGATTCTCACCTTATCAATGTACTGAAAGGAATTTGGTAAAGCTCCTCCTTTCCCTGTTTTTTTTCAAATAGTTTTCATGGTATTGGAATTAATTATTCCTTAAATGTTTGGTAAAATTCAAATGTAAAACCAACTGACCCTAGAGATTATTTTAGGGAGTTGATTAATAGTTTGTTCTATTTCTTTTTCTAAAATGGGACTATTTAAGTATTTTATTTCCTCTTCTGTTAATCTGGGCAATCTATATTTTTTGTAGGCATTCCTCCATTTCACTTAGATTATCAAATTTATTGATTTATTCATTTTTTATGATTAGATTATTTAGTTTCTAATTAAATTTGGTCCATTTTCTCTTGAGCTTTTATTGCATATAATTTTTATTGCATCATGATCTGAGAAAAATGCATTTACTATTTCTGCCTTTCTGCATTTAATTTTGAGGTCTTTATGCTCTAATATGTGGTCAATTTTTGTATAGGTGTCATGAACTGGTAAGAAAAATATATATTCTTCTGTCTCCATTCAGTTTTCTCTGAAGATCTATCATACCTAATTTTTCTAAAATTCTATTTACCTCTTTAACTTATTTATTTTGTGATTTGATTTATCTAGTTCTGGGAAAGCAAAGTTGAGAACCTTCACTAGTATAGTTATGATGTCCATTTCTTCTTGCAACTCTCTTAACTTCTCCTCTACTAATTTGGATGCTATACCACTTGGTGCATATATGTTTAGTACTGATATGACTTCATTATCTGTGGTATCCTTTAGAAAGATATAGTTTCTTTTTTTTTTTTTTCAATTTTTTTTTAATTTTTAATTTTTTATTTTATTTTTTTTATTTAATAGCCTTTTATTTACAGGATATATGCATGGGTAACTTTACAGCATTAACAATTGCCAAACCTCTTGTTCTAATTTTTCACCTCTTACCCCCCCACCCCCTCCCCTAGATGGCAAGATGACCAGTAGATGTTAAATATATTAAAATATAAATTAGATACACAATAAGTATACATGACCAAAACGTTATTTTGCTGTACAAAAAGAATCAGACTCTGAAATATTGTACAATTAGCTTGTGAAGGAAATCAAAAATGCAGGTATGCATAAATATAGGGATTGGGAATTCAATGTAATAATTTTTAGTCATCTCCCAGAGTTCTTTTTCTGGGCATAGCTGGTTCAGTTCATTACTGCTCCATTGGAAATGATTTGGTTGATCTCGTTGCTGAGGATGTCCTGGTCCATCAGAACTGGTCGTCATATAGTATTGTTGTTGAAGTATATAATGATCTCCTGGTCCTGCTCATTTCACTCAGCATCAGTTCGTGTAAGTCTCTCCAGGCCTTTCTGAAATCATCCTGTTGGTCATTTCTTACAGAACAGTAATATTCCATAATATTCATATACCACAATTTATTCAGCCATTCTCCAACTGATAGACATCCATTCAGTTTCCAGTTTTTAGCCACTACAAAAAGGGCTGCCACAAACATTCGTGCACATACAGGTCCCTTTCCCTTCTTTATAATCTCTTTGGGATATAATCCCAGTAGTAACACTGCTGGATCAAAGGGTATGCACAGTTTTATAACTTTTTGAGCATAATTCCAAACTACTCTCCAAAATGGTTGGATTCGTTCACAACTCCACCAACAATGCATCAATGTCCCAGTTTTCCCGCATCCCCTCCAACAATCATCATTATTTTTTCCTGTCATCTTAGCCAATCTGACAGGTGTGTAGTGGTATCTTAGAGTTGTCTTAATTTGCATTTCTCTGATTAATAATGACTTGGAGCATCTTTTCATATGACTAGAAATAGTTTCAATTTCTTCATCTGAGAATTGTCTGTTCATATCCTTTGACCATTTTTCAATTGGAGAATGGCTTGATTTTTTATAAATTAGAGTTAATTCTCTATATATTTTGGAAATGAGGCCTTTATCAGAACCTTTGACTGTAAAATATTTTCCCAGTTTATTGCTTCCCTTCTAATCTTGTCTGCATTAGTTTTGTTTGTACAAAAACTTTTCAGTTTGGTATAATCAGAAATTTTCTATTTTGTGATCAGTAATGATCTCTAGTTCTCTTTGGTCATAAAGACCTTCCCTTCCACAGGTCTGAGAGGTAAACTATCCTGTGTTCCTCTAATTTATTAATAATTTCATTCTTTATGCCTAGGTCATGAACCCATTTGACCTTATCTTGGTGTACTGAGCGTTAAGTATGGATCAATGCCTAGTTTCTGCCATATTAGTTTCCAATTTTCCCAGCAATTTTTATCAAACAGTAAGTTCTTATCCCAAAAGCTGGGATCTTTGGGTTTGTCAAAGACTAGGTTGCTATATTTGTTGACTGTTTTATCCCTTGAACCTAATCTATTCCACTGATCAATTAATCTATTCCTCAGCCAATACCAAATAGTTTTGGTAACTGCTGCTCTATAATATAATTTTAGATCTGGTACAGCTAAGCCACCTTCATTTGATTTTTTTTTCATTAATTCCCTTGAAATTCTTGACCTTTTGTTTTCCATATGAACTTTGTTGTTATTTTTCTAGGTCATTAAAATAGTTTTTTGGGACTCTGATTGGTATAGCGCTAAATAAATAGATTAGTTTAGGTAATATTGTCATCTTTATTATATTTGCTCGCCCTATCCAAGAGCATTTAATATTTTTCCAATTGGTTAGATCAGACTTAATTTGTGTGAAAAGTGGTCTGTAATTTTGCTCATAAAGTTTCTGATTTTCCCTTGGCAGATAGATTCCTAAATATTTTATATTATCAGTAGTTACTTTAAATGGAATTTCTCTTTGTAACTCTGACTGTTGGATTTTGCTAGTGATATATTAGAATGCTGATGACTTATGTGGGTTTATTTTATAACCAGCAACTTTGCTAAAGTTGTGGATTATTTCTAACAACTTTTTAGCAGAATCTCTGGGGTTCTCTAAGTATACCATCCTGTCATCGGCAAAGAGTGATAATTTGGTTTCCTCATTGCCTATTCTTATTCCTTTAATCTCTTTCTCAGTTCTTATTGCTATAGCTAGCATTTCTAATACAATATTAAATAGTAACGGTGATAGTGGGCAACCTTGTTTCACTCCGGATCTTATTGGGAATGGTTGCAGTTTGTCTCCATTACATATGATGCTTACTTATGGTTTTAAGTAGATGCTGCTGATTATTTTAAGGAAAAGTCCATTTATTCCTATACTCTCAAGTGGTTTTAATAGGAATGGATGTTGGATTTTATCAAATGCTTTTTCTGAATCTATTGAGATGATCATATGGTTTTTGTTAATTTGGTTATTAACATGGCCAATTATATTGATAGTAGAAAGATATAGTTTCTTCACTTATCTCTTGTAATTAGATCTATTTTTATTTTTGTTTTATCTGAGATCAGGATTGCTACCCCCTGCTTTTTTTTTTTTTTTTTTTACTTTAGCTGAAGCAAAATCAATTCTGCTCCATCTTTTTACCTTTACTCTGAATGTATCACTCTGCTTTAAATTTGTTTCTTCTAAACAATATATTGTAGGATTCTGGCTTTTAATCCAGTCTGCAATCTGTTTCCATTTTATGGAAGAGTTCATCCCATTCCCATTCACAATTAAAATGACTAATTCCGTATTTCCTGCCATCTTATTTACTTCAAATTATGTTTTTCTCTTTCCTTTCTCTCTTTCCCTCCTCCGCAGAATTTTACTTTTAACCACCACATCCCTCAGATAGCCTTCTCCTTTTAAAGTCCCTCCTCCTTTCTTATATCTTTTCCCTAGTACTTCTGGTTTCCTTTCTAATAGTCTTTGCCTTTCTTTTTCCCCTTTCCCTTCTATTTTCCTATAAAGTGAGACATTTCTCTGTGGAACCAAATATTTCTAATATTCTCCCTTTGAGCAAAATCTGATGAGAGTAAGATTCACATATCCCTCTCCTTTCTCTCCCTCAGCTATAATAGGTCTTCTTTACTTCATGAGATGTAATTTCCCTTATTTTACCTCCCTTTTCCTCTTTTTCCAGTACAATCCCCTTTCCATCTCTAGTTTCTTTTTTACATTACCACAGTAAAAATGAAATTATACTTGCTCTGTCTAAGTTTATTCATAACAGATATAGTTCTCAAGAGTTCTTTCCTTTTTTCTTTTTATGCTTCTCGAGTTCAGTAACTGGAGATCATTTTTTTTTTTTTTTTTTTTTTTTTTTTGTTCAGCTCTGGAATCTTCATCAGAAATAAGTGAAATCCACCTGTGTCATTTAATGTCCATCTTCTTCCCTGAAAGATAATAATCAATTTAGCTAGATTGTTGATTGTTGGCTTCAATCCAAATTCCTTTGCCTTTTGGAATATCAGATTCCAGGCCCTTTGATCTTTTAAAATGGAAGCTGTTAGGTGCTGGGTAATACTGGTTGTGTGCACCTCAATATTTGAATTGTTTCTTTCTGACTGCTTGCAATATTTTCCCTTGGTCTGATAGTTCTGAAATTTATCCACAATATTACTTGGAGTTTTCATTTTGCAGTCTATTTCAAGTGATTGGTGAATTCTTTCAATGGCTATTTTATATTCTGATTCTAGGACATCAGTGTAGTTTTCATTAATGATTTTCTGAAAGATAATGTCTAGGCTCTTTTTCTTCAACATAGTTTTCAGGAAGTTCAATAAAGCTTAAATTTTCTCTCCTAAATCTATTTTCCAGGTCAGTTGTTTTTTCAATGAGGTATTTTACATTTTCTTCTATTTTTTTTTTATCTTTTTGATTTTGTTTGACTTGTTTTTGAGTTCTCATCAAGTCATTCATTTACATTTGTTCAGTTCTAATTTTTTTGCAAGTTATTTTCTTCAATTACTTTTTTAAGCTCCTTTTGTATTTGGTCAATTGAATTTTTAAAAGAGTTGTTTTGTTCTATGGATTTTTTTCCATTTCAAAAATTTTGTTTTTCAAGGAATTGTTTTCTTTTTTCATGTTGTCAAATCTATTTTGTAAAGAGTTGTATGCTTTTTCCATTTCACTACGTCTATTTTGTAAGGAGTTTTCTTCAAATAGTTTCCTTTTCTGAACCCTCTTGCAAAGTTCTTATTTCTTCCCATTTTTTTCTTCTAATTCTCTTTTAAGATCCTTTTTGAATTCTTTCAAGAGAGTCCTGTGAGATGGGGATCAATCCATATCACCCTTTGAGACTTCATCTAGAGGTTATCTGCTTTTAGTGCTCTCAAGGTTTAAAATCTGTTCTTTTTTTGCTCCATAAAAATTATCTATGGTCAGAGTTCTTTTTCATTTTTTTGCTCATTTAAAAAAAAAAAAAGATTGAAGTCTGCTTTTTAGGGCAAAGGGGAGATTTTCAAGCTTCATCTGCAGTGAATAGTGGCTGCTTTGGGCCAGTATTGACTAACTTCCAGTGTTGGGGGCATGGCCAGGTCCCATAATATTCTGGAGTTTAGGGGCTTATTATTTGCTTTTTGTATTTGTGTTGGATGTCTTACAGCTAATGTCACCTACTATTTGCATCCAGGACAAAGTAGCCAACACTGCTATACATTTATCCCTGAAGATTCCCTAGTGCCAAGTCCACACTGCTCTGGGTCTCTGTACTGCCTGTACTAGAGTACTTGTGCTTGGCCTGCCTTCCTCTGTGCCTGATTGTAACAGAACTTTTCTGACATTCTTCCAAATTATGTTCTGCTGGAAACTTATTAAACTGCAAATATTTGTGGGTTCTTTCACTCCAAAATCAGTTCAGAGGCTTGATTTCTGTTAATTTGGGGGATATTGAAAGAGCTCAGAAAAAAGCTGTGTCTCCACTCTGTTATCTTGGCTCCATCCGGACTAATCATTTTTTAGGGTGTTATTTTCTCCAATATTTTTGTTCCTCTTTTCCAAGTTTTTAATTGTCTTTTCATAGTTTTCTTGCATTGTTCTCATTTCCTTTCCCAATTTTCCTCCTTCCAATCTTATTTGATTTTTAAAGAATAGCTCTTTAACAAATTCTTGTGGGGTTTGTGTTGAACTCATATTTTTTTTCTGTAGAGGGTTTGCTTGTAAATACTTTGACACCATTGTATTTTTCTAAATTTGTAGCAAGTTCTCTCCTGTCACCATAATCACTTGTTATGGTCAGATCCTTTCTTTCCTGTTTGCTCATTTCCCCAGCCTATATTGTAATTTTGAACTTCATTAAAGTTGGGATCTGTTCCTAGGGAAATTGGGGGGGGGGGGGGGGGAAGGGGAGAAATATCATACTGATATTTTCAGAGGTAGTTCTGAGTACTTAGAAGATTTTAGTTATTCCAAGGTGGTATAATCCGGGGAGAGGCATGGTCATTGTTTTCCTTGTTAATAGTTTGGTTCTTATCCAGGGAGGTGCCCTATTTCCTTGCAGCCACAGATAATAGTTTTTCTTGCGTTACCTGGTTAATTGTGACTGAAAATCATCCTCTCCAACCTGGAACTTTGACCCAAAAGTGGAAATAGGCAATCAATTTGACAAACAGTGCCAAGAACTGTGCTCAGTGCACAGGTCTACTGTAAATACTTTCTGACCAATTGGCCAATTTCCTAACTGTTTCTTGGCTGTGAACTCTTGAAGCTCCTGCTGCTATTCCTGTTATTACCACCTCCAAATCTAGCAACTGGCTTTGCCACAATGTGTGTTATCCTCCATCACAGTTTCTTAGACCTCACCTTCTGGTCTTCTTGGGTATGTTGGACTGGAAAAATGTTTTACCTAGATCTTTTGTTGTCTTAGCCACTCCTGAATTTGATTTGAGGAATTATTTTAAAGTTGTTTTGAGAGGGAGGTTGGGAAAGCTCAGGTGAGTGCTTTCTTGACTCTACTATCTTGTAGCCAGATGTCCACTGTGTCATTCTTGAGAGGATATGCAACTTCATCCTCTTATTTTCCCCAGAGTATTCACTTCTTACTTTTTCAGGAAGGGCTCCAATTTTGTTTTTGAGCTCCAGTTATAGTTCCCCCCCCCCTTCTCTTTTTCCTCTTAAAACACTGACCTATTTCAATGTTCTGAGAGCGGTAAAATTTTTTCCCTTTTCTACCTTATATACCTTTGAGATTTGTTTTGGCTTCTTTTAAGAACTTTTTTATTTTCCTTATCAACCTGGAGTGAGAAGAGGTATTCCTTGAGTCCCTTCAATTTCCAGAGAAAGCTCAAGAGACATCTGAATGCAGACTGCAGTCTTTTGACTGTAAAAGAACAACAAATATCACATAATGAGTCACTGAATAATTCCCTCTATTTTCCACACTGCTTGAAACTTTGAGCGTTATTTCCCCCAAATTACTTTTGAAAATTTATACCTCTACTCTAGTAACTCTGTCAAAACTTTTTACAGCAATTGTCACTTCTTCATAATGGTATTATTCCAAGCCAAATTATTTCCCTTTATTTGAATAATGTCACAGGTACATCCACTATCAATTTGCTTAACCCATCAGTCCGTGCAGTCAATTTGCTTAATCCTCTAATTGGTCTACTTATTCTTATTTGTCCTGCTTTTTTTCTTTGGAAGCAACCTTTAGTTATCTTACTTGAATCTACTTTTTCAAACTGTTCCCTAGTCCTTTGTCATTCTTCTTAATCCTGCTCAATTCTTTCATACAGTTTTTGGAAGCAACCTTTAGTTATCTTACTTGAATCTACTTTTTCAAACTGTTCCCTAGTCCTTTGTCATTCTTCTTAATCCTGCTCAATTCTTTCATACAGTTTTTATTTCTCCTTATTTAAACTTCCTTAATGATCTAGAGTTGAATCTGAACAATTGTTTCAACTTTGAGATTTTTCAAATGTTCCTCAATTTCTCCCCAAATTTGCTATTTTTTTTCCTATCTATATTCAGCCTCTGGCCTATTTTACTAGGCTAAACTTTTGCAAGTCACTACTACAATATGCTCCATATTTGAATAAATTCCATCTCTCTTCTCCCACAATATTCTTTGAGGAGAGGGACTAAATACTTAATAAATATCTACTATGTGTTAGCCACTGTGCTAATGTTTTACAAATATTATCTCATTCAGTCCTCACAATAACAATCTTGTTAGGTAGGTTGCTACTATCATACTCTTTTACAGTTGAGGAAAATGAAGCAGTCTCAGATTAACTTGCTCAGATCACAGCTAGTAAATAGTCTAAAGTTGAATTTAAACTAAGGTCTTCCTGACTCTAGACCCAGTGCAACGCACCAAGCTATCTACCCATTTCATGGAGACCAAAAATAGAAATACAAGAGTGCTTTTGTTGAGGAGATAATATTTCAGATATGAATTGTACTAGATGGTCACTGAAGACTCGATTCTTAAGTTTTGTGATTCTGTGCTTTATCTAAATTTTTAGTTATTTTAAGGCCTACTGTGGTATTTCATATATAGTAGGTAAGTAATAAATATTTGATGAATAAATGACTGATAATGAATGAATGTCAACTGAATGTAGTCAAAATATTTACCTTGGAGAAGATCCATTCTAGCTTCAGATCTCTAATCCTATGACTTTCACATTTGAAGGGACATCTTGTTAAAGGAAAATTAAACTTTTTTTCTTGGACCCTGAGTATAAAACCAGGCCTAATGGATTGTAGAAACTCAGACTTTGATCTAATGTAAGAAAAATAAAGCTTTTTTTTAAAAAAGAAAAATAAATAATTAAGCAATACTAACCAGCATACAGAAAATTTTATGTTATATGACACCATATGCAATGTTACACATTAATTCTTCTCTGGCATTAAGTATATAAGAGTAGGGAAGAAATTCCTTATCATACATGTCTTCTAATTGATAAATAAGATTTTATTAAGTACTTACTATTTACCATTTACTATGATAAGTTAGGGATGTGCAGAAAGGTGAAAGTAGCTTCTTCCCTCAAGGAGTTTAATTCTAATGACCAAACTTTTCCATTATACATCATGATGTATATATGTATATGACATTTTCATTTCATTAACTTAATGATATGTGTGTCATTATATATGTATATATGTTATTGTTTTCAAGTGCATTTTGTGGTTTTTCTTTTTATTTTCATTGTTGAAGTCATTGTATAAATTTTTTCTGGTTCTGCTTATTTCCCTTGGCATTTGTTTATATGTCTTCCTATATTTCTGTGTATTTTTCATGTTTATTGTTTATTACAACAGTGTTTTTTAATGGAGTTCATGTGCCCAAAGTGTATTTATCATCTATTGATCAATCTATCTGTCTATCTCTATATCTATACTTGTATATTAGCAATTCGATAATTGATATTTTGCAACCAAGTATTTGCTATTACAAAAATTTTTGCTTCAAATATATGTACATAGATCTTTCCTATTTTTTAATTTTCCTAAAGCATATATCTAGCAGTAGTTTGCCTATGTAAGAATATGGACATTTTAATCATTATTTTTTTAGTATAATTCCAAATGTTTTCCAGAGCAGTTGGAATAGTTCACTACTCCACCAATATATTAGTTTATCTATCTTTCCATAACCCTTACATTACTATTACCATTTTTGGTCATCTTTACCAATTTTCTCGCTTAAGAAGAAAACTCAGATATGTTTAGATGTACAATTCTCTTATTAGTAGAAATATAGAAAATTCTTTCAGATTATTGTTAACAGTCTATAATTCTTTTGAGACTATTTACCATTTAAGAATTTTTATTATCAAAAAGGATGAGGTCCTTTTTAGGTCTTTGTATTAATTGTCAATGAATTTTGCATATCAAACTGTTATCTGGGACTTGGAGCAAAAAGATTTCCCCCATTCAAGCTCACACCCCTTTTTTTTTTTTAAACCATATTTAGATTAATTTATTTCAAATAACTTTTCAGTTCCATACTGATCTTAAATGATCAGTTTTAACTTCTATGGTTAATTAATAACTTAGCCCCATGCAGACAGTGGCATTTTATCTGTTTCCCCTGTATATTTTTCTTTAATGGTACAAGTTTTACTATTTAGCATAAATATTTATTTTGAGCTTATTATGAAGTATGGTATAAAATAATTACCTAAAGATGGCTTGCTTTTGACAAAAATGGAATGTGAGGGGAACAGGGAGTGACCTTTGCAAAGTGCATAGTTGAATGCTTGTGTATTCACTGTTTGTACAATAATTTATCTAATTAAATATTTGAGAGGAAAATAGTATCACAACCCACAATACTTTTAGTATTTGCTTTCCCTTCAAATACCCCTGCACTTTCTTCAAAGAAAATAAACTTTGACAAATGTTTACTTAGACAGAGGGAGAGAAACAGGGAGAGGTTGGTGGAGAAATGGCAAGAGTAGTGAGGAGGGTAAAGTTCTCTTAACACAGGCAGCATTCAGTAGAAAAGCAATTGTTCCTAGCACCTTCTGCCAGCTTTGTAGAACAAAGATTTGAGTCCTGAGAAAAATTTGATTTGCATGCCTGGGGGAATCATAAAAGAAACCTATTATGGAATGAAATGGGCTGTAATCATATTGAGAGGACAGAGATGGTTACATGGGGGAGGCTACTGTGTGGCCAATGGCCTCTTGCAAAAGAAAACACAGTTTATCAAAAAAAAAAAAAAAAAAACAAAAAAAAAACAAAATTTCCAGGATGGTGTTAACAAGTGTTTCCCAGGAATCCTGTGAGATTGGTCCCCTAGGTTTCATCCAGAGAATCTGAGGATTAAATTGTCATGAGAAAGACTCCTTAAATACATAGAATTATAGATTTATAATTGCTGATAGGTACCTCAAAGACTACCAAATCCAATCCTTTCATTTTACAGGTGAAGAAACAGGTTAAGATTTGGACAAGTGGCATAAATAGTATGTTTCAGAGATGGGATTTAAACATAGATCCTCCTGCAACAAAATTTGTATTTTAATACTGTTTTATATTGCCATAAATAAAATAGACATTTTTCAAGAGCCCAAGACCTATCAAAAGGTCAAGTATGGTAATAAGGTGGAACCAATATTATCACTAAATCACCACTTGGGGCCTCCAAAAGTCTATCCATCTTATGCCAAATTTTGTATGACCAAACTTATGCCATCTTCTTGAAGAATAGTGATTTAAACTATCAGGATTTATATACTATCTACATATATTCCTCTAAAATCCATCTGTCTTTCTCAAGAAACAAACTAGGTCCCTCTTATGTACCATTTTAGCAAAACAATAAAATAAATGAATGTCAAGGTAAGGTAGTTTTCTAAGAAAAACAGCTATCCTTGACAAACTTAAGAGCAATAAGCAAATAAAAGCATATTAAGATTTTGTGAAATATAAAATCATTTCAGATCTTGAAAGGCTAGAGCATACTAGGTGGTATAGTAAATGGAGTCCTGGGCCTGGAATTAGGAAGACACTAATCTCTGGCTTCACATTTTTAATAGCTGTGTGTCTGGTCAAATCACTTCACCTCTGCCTCAGTTTCCTTATTTGTAAAATGAGCATAATAACAATATTTACCTCCTTTGATTTGTTGTGAGAATAAAATGAAATAATGTTTGGAAATTACTTTGCAAACCTTAGAGTGCTACATAAATGCTAGCTATTACTAAATATTATTAGGCTAGAGGGTTAGTTTGATTCTAATAAAATACAATTCAGCAGGGATAATAATAAAAGTCTTTTATTTGAGTACAGAAAAATCATCTTTACAAGCATAAGATGGAGGAAGCAAAATTAGCAGTTGGTCTGAAAATGGCCTAAGGGGTGTGTGTGTGTGTGTGTGTGTGTGTGTGTGATAATTTCAAGGGCTATGTGGCTTTGTAGTAGAATTCAACAGCCCACAAAACTGGTATGATCTAAACACAAAACTTCAAATAATGTCCAATGAAGGAAAATACTTTTGTCTCTCTGCTCTTAGATATTCCTTTTAATGTAACCCAAGATTTCATTATCTTTTTTGAATATTCCATTACTCTGCCATCTCATATTGAGCTTGTACTAACACTTTAAGTAATTTCAAAACTCTATATATCTCTTTCTATTTT
The DNA here is from genome assembly GCF_902635505.1 of Sarcophilus harrisii. Classification (NCBI taxonomy): domain Eukaryota; kingdom Metazoa; phylum Chordata; class Mammalia; order Dasyuromorphia; family Dasyuridae; genus Sarcophilus; species Sarcophilus harrisii. The sequence goes on along the minus strand of NC_045426.1, from coordinate 624,638,035 downwards.
GGATATATGAAGTTGATTTTTGGTACCTAAGTGACAGATTTTGAATTTATTCCTATTGAATTTCATCTAATCAGATAAAAATGTACTTTGTCATGATCTTGGCTCTGTCATCCACTGTGTTACTTATCCCTCCCAGGTTGTGTCATCTGAAAATTTGATGAGCATATTATTTATACCTTTATCAAAGTCATTTAAAAATAGTAAGCTTCACAGGGCCAGAATTATTGCTCTACTGGAGATCTCCTCTCATTAACAATTATTCTTTGATTACAATTAGTTCTACCAGTTTTGTACCTATCTGATTGTCTGTTATTGTCCAATCCACATTTTTTCCATTTTCACAAGAATACTGTGAGCTATATTATCAAAAGGACTGCTAACCTAGACACATTATATTCATATCATTTCCCTCAACCAATATTTCAGCAATATTTCAAAAAAGAAATGGAATTAGTCTGGCATTACCTCTTCTTGGTGAAGCCATAATAGTTTCTTGTAATAGCAGTCACTTTTTATAAATATTTGTAATCAATAACATTTATTCTAGAATTTTCTCTGGAATCAAAGTCAAGTTCATAGCCCTTGCTTGCACACTTTCTTTTCCTTCCTTTTTTGAAAATGTGGATAACATTTCCCCTCCACTAAATCATGTTGTCTTTTCTCTTTTTCACAATCATTCAAATATTATTGAGTAGCTCATCAATTACTCCTTGCATTTCTTCCAGCATTCAAAGATATAGTTAATCTGGAGTAGATGACTTCAATTCTTCAAGGATAGTTTGGTGTCCTCTTGTTCCCTTCTTATTTATCTTGGCCATTAACTTTTTGGTAATAATTTTTGTTCTGTCATTTCTAGTTTAAATGAGAATCTCTTTTGTGGACGAAAGAGAAATAAATAGGCAAACAGTACTGCCTTCCACCTGTTGTAAGATATCATTATCCCACGTATCGTATGCAAGATCCTATCCGGTCTTTGTTTCTTTGTTTCTTCTTTTTAGTTGTTTTTTGTTTGTTTTTTTTTTTTTTGTTTTTAAGTTCCCCTTTCTGTCCTGAACTCACTCACCATGCTCAGTTTATTCTGACTTTAGGACTTATGGCATTATTTTTATGGAAATACCCCATGTTTTTATATTTACTCTATTATTTTAAACTTATTTTTATTTTCTATACATTTCTTTTTAAAATTTAAGTTGGTCATTGAGATGATTGAGGCCACTTCCAATGATCTTGTAATGAAGAGAGCCATCTACATCTAGAGAAAGGACTGTGGGAACTGAGTGTGGATCACAACCCAGCATGCTCACTCTTTTTGGCATTGTTTGCTAGCATTTTGCTTTCTTTCTCATTTTTTCCCTTTTTGATCTGATTTTTCTTGTGCAGCAAGATAATTGTATAAATATGTATACATATATTGGATTTATCATATATTTTAACATGTGTAACATATTGTCATCTAGGGGAGGGAGTGGGGGGAAGGAGAGGAAAATTTGGAACACAAAGTTTGTAATAGTCAATGTTGAAAAATTATCCATGCATATGTTTTGAAAATAAAAGTCTTAAAATAAATAAATGAATAGAATTTTTGAAAAAAGGAAAAAATAAAATTTAAGTTGGTTTGTGGATGCTCTGTGCATTCACAGTAGTTTCTTCAGACAAATCCCATTTTCTCCTAATTGGAAATATTTCCCTTGATTTCTTCAGAAATTAATTTTCCAACATTTTTCATACCTCTTAAATTGACTTTTAATTAAAGTATTTTAGTTCACAAAAACTTACCTAATTTTCTTCTGAACCCTTTGAAATGTATTTTTTGATTGCCAAAACTGTGCCCAATTTTTTACTTCTTTATTATAATCTCTAGCATAGAGTTTACTTGTCTTCAAAATTCTTATCATTTTCACTTCAGCTTTCACTTACTGTTAGTAAGAGTCAGATCTAGAATAGAATTCCCCCTTACTGATTCTTTAAATTCATATGGTAATAAAAGAAGGACAGTTGTATTCCAGAATTTTGTACGAAGAAATTTCCTTTTATAAGAAGGAATATTTCACTTAGGCAAATAAAGAAATAAAAAAAAAAAAAAAAACTGCTGCTTTGCTTTTAAGAAAAAGTGACTGAGCTCCAACATACATCTGGATAATTGCAATCTTTTCTCATTCGTATATCATGTCTCTCTGCTTCCCAAACTCCCCATCTATTTTTTTCAATCAATGATAAAATCACTTCTGTTTCTCTCTCCTTTGTACTTTACTCAAATCATCTCTGTCATGTTTCACTCCTTCCTTCTTCTTTTCAGTATTTTCTCACATCAACATATACAAAGGGATATTAACTTTGGTTTCATTGGTATAATGATTTTCCCAGTGAAGAAACTGCCTTCATGAATACCATTAGTACCTTCTCTTCAATTGGCAGTCAAAGAGAACTTCCTAAAGCACTGAGAAGTAAATAGTATACATTTACTGGGGAGAATACTAAGCTCATTAGCAAAAGTCAATGAGAGAAGATACAGGAAATAAGCTGATTTAAACTGTTCTTTTTGCCTGATAAAAACTATTTGCATTTTAAAAGATAATTGTATATGTCCTTCCCCCTTTTTCCCATCTCAGAAAATAAAAATGTAAACTGTGCTTTTATAAATTTTTCTATAGTTTGTCTTTTTATTGAACTTGTTTTTAAAGTTTAATTTCAGTTTAAGTAATATCTAGTATTTTCTGATAAACATATTGTCTTCATATATAATCTTACCTTATCCTCTTCTTATCATTCACCCCTTTTATCTATTCTATTTCTTTTGAATATGGAATATTCACCTAGAATCATAGATTAGTCATGGATGGAATTGCATTATTTCTTATCTACATCACTGAAGTTATTTGTACATGGACTTCTGGTTCCTCTTGTTTCTTACTTAGATATTGGGCATTTGTGTTTATATTTAGGACTTGTTTTTTCAGTTCTGATTTTTTCCACTTGGATTTTGTCTCCTGTGAATGTTAGAACTTAGCCCAGAGCATATTAGAACATAGAATAAGAATGTTCCTCATAGACAAAACTTTTGACCATAGAATGTTGGGTAGCTAGGTGATGTAGTAGAAAGAGTGATGACCTAGAATCAGGAAAACTTACCTTCCTGAATTCAAATTTTGCCTCAGACACTTATTACTTGTGTGACTCTGAACAAATCGCTTAATGCTCCTTGCCTCAGTTTTGTCATTTGTAAAATGAGTTGGAGCTGAAAATGGCAAAACATTCCAGTGTCTTTGCCAAGAAAACCCCAAATGGGGTCACAGAGTTAAAAACAGCTGAACAGCCCTCCACACATGAACCCTCAACTTGTTCCCTCACTCTCTGCACCATTCCAGTCACATACAACTCTCATTTCTGGCCTCCAAATTGAATATTCTTATCTCTGTGCCTTTCCAAATTCACCTGTCTTTCAAGTCCTCAGTTAAGCTATAGATCCTCTATGAAATTTATTCTCAATTCACAAACAAACAAAACTATATTATTTAGAGTCATGGGACCAGATTCAAATCCAATCTCTATTAGTTATAAACCATGAGCAAGAAACAACTTCACTGTTTTTCAGTACCTTCATCCATGAAGTGAGTAGGCTAGAGAAAATGATCATCTCTAATCTCCTTTCAGTTTCTAAATCTCAATCTAAAGTTTTCTGATATAATTATAATATATAACATAGTTATAGCTTGTATATAATATTCACATAATCAATTATTTCATGATTTATTTATTTGTTTTATATATTAATATCATTAATGTTTATATAATAATATAGATATGTAATGTATAATTATATATGTATATATTATAATTGTGAAGGACTTTTACCTTATCTGACTTTCTGTAGCATTTTATTATCTCTCCATTTCATTATTTATTACTTATAATGTTCTTTGTGAATTACCATGGACTAAAGTAATCTATCATCTGATGTCCAATCATTGATAAGTACTTCTGTATTTAACTTAGTCTTTAGATGTGAAGATCGTGTATTTTTAAATCAACAGGAGTCAGGAATTCAGGTTAGGGGAAAATCGTCAGTCTTTATTCCCAGTGAAGAAGGATCAGAGGTGGAAGAGAATTGGCGATAGAAGGGAAATGAGTCAAGAAGGCCTGACCAGGCAGCCACACAACCAGCAGCCTGGTCTTGAACCCAGGCCCAACCCTCCCAAGCCTTCCCCTTCCTGCCTCCCCTCTGCCCCACCCACCAAAATGCTTTCCTAACAACACATCAGGACTTGCATGGAGAGGGGCAGGGGACCATTCTTTCATCCAATCATGTATAAATTAGAAAGATAGCCCAAACTATTTAGCTTCATGTTCCTGTCACGTAAGTCCCAAGACTTCAAAGTGCATCAACTTAAACCCCAGCCCATTACATTTCCCGCTTTTATTTTAGAACACAGGTGGTCATGCCATCCCTGACTCCCCAGGGAGGTCAGAGACTCCCAAGGGAGGTGATCCAGCCTCCCAACTTCTCAGAGAAGGAGGGTGAAAGAACCGGGGAGGTGATCAAGCCTCCCGACTTCCCTCAGAAAAGGGGTGAAAAAAAGGAGATGATCACGCCTTACCTGACATCCTCAGGAAAGGAGAAAAGGCCAACCAAAGGGAAATGAAGGCCAAGGGTTTCTTTAAAGGGTCTTATTATGACAAACCCACCAAAGCATGGGAGGTAATTACACAAGGAATAGCAATCAGGTTATTAGGGGATGGACCCCCCAGTCATTAGGCTCGGATGGTGTAACAAAATGAATTTTTAAAGCAAGTAGTGGAATAAAACAAACCAAAAACAAATGGTGTTGGAAAGAATCACCAGAAGTCCCAGGAAGGGGATGTAAACAAAGTCACAAACACCTTTCTTCAGGCCCAAGAGATAGTCCAAAACCAATTCATTGTCCAATTGTTCCAATGTCAGGGGGAATCCAATGATCCCTTGAGTTTTTAAGTCCTGCAAAGTCTTTTTATGTGTTAGGGGAACCAATGATTCCAAAGTTTTATCATTTCCTCAGAGAACCAATGATTCCTGGAGAGTTTTCGTCCCATGGTTTGAGAATCCAATGATTTCTTGAGGGTTTTTGAAGTTCAACAATCTTGATGTCCATGGAGTCAAACGCCTAAATCCATTAATTTTTCTTCAATGGTGAGACAATCAGCAACAGAAATACCTTGATATTTCTTGGTCTTTCCTTTGTTTCAAGGGTCTGTCTGTCTCTTCAATGGACAAGGCGAATATGGTTTGTTGGCACCCATCTGACCTTCTTCCACCTGTAGAAAAAACCCTTTCCCCAAGGCAGTTAGCCCCTATCTGGGTCCTTTCCATTCAAACCTTTCTGGGTCTCCCCACACACCCATTTATCTAAAGATCAAGTGGGAGCTGTTTCGGACCGGACACTGACCTTCTGGGGGTTATAAAACCCAACTGCCGGAGCCAGGCATCTTAGTCAAAAATCAAAATTAATAAAAGAGCAGATTTAGGCCTCTAGGGTTCCTGTTTCCCCTTTCTTCCCGGAGGCAGTGTAGGAGCGTGAAAAGAAAGGGCGCCGTACAGGCTTTTACTTTGCCTCCTAGCTTTCCTCTCTTGTTATTCCAAATTTAAAACAAAGCTCGAACAGCCTGATGAATATTTTAAATGAGATGCCTGAGCCTTCCAAAAAGGGTATTGACCAACATAGTTAGAAGGTTCTGTTTTTGAATTGCCATCAAAATGGGACCTGGAAGTCCAATTGGAGAATGGACAAATATATAGATTCACCTGGATGTTTTCTCACTTGCTCTTTGAAGTTTTTAAAGAGTTGATATATTTAGAGGTAAATTTTATTTGGGTTGTGGCAATTTTTTGTACCCAACCCACTGAATAGGCCAAATCAGATATTATATTTATGTCTCCTGGATATTGGTAAGGGTTGGGAATGAATTAAAGGCAAATCTATTTCCGTTGAGGGACGAAAGGAAAGTTCTGACTAATTTCTTTATAATTAGATCAAGGAGAGACACAGACAAATATTATGTTTGAGCATCCGGAAGATAGTTGGTCCCTTAAGGAACTTTTGGAAACTTTTTCCTTCAAGAGTCCATCGCCATTGTAATAGTTTAGTTATCTTTTTAATGGAGAACCCATGTAAAATTTGGAGCCATGGCTAATAAAATTTGCCACTTGGGATGGTTCACAACACACATTAATTTTGTGTATTTTAAAGGTGGTTATTTTGTCAGGTCTTGTCCCAAAATTCAAGGGCTTAGGGCCTTTAATAAAATTCCCAGCCCGCAATTGGGTAGGTGGGCTTTTTCTGGGTTATTTATCCACTTATCACACTGTGTTCCTTATTTAAGGACTGTTGGGGGTTTCTTTGTGGCAAAAAGGAATTCCAAGGGTTTTTGAGTGACTCTTTTCAACCAATTGGATAAAGGTTTCTTCAATTCTCTCAAAGCTCTTGAGCTTTTTTTGTTGGCGGCGTTGGAATTTAAAGCAATTGCTCCCTTTAAAAAAGTCATAAACGGTTGTAACTGGATAGGTAGTCAAACCCAAACCTGTTCTTTGAGAGTTTTTGAATTGTAAGACCTTTAAATATACTTTATATCCTAAATATTGGGAAAAGGAGCATGTCTTTTGAATTTTTTTTGCCATGTATAATTTGTAATTCCTTAGTGTTTCTATGGTCTTTTGTAGACATGCTCTAAATTTTTCCCTCAGGTACATCCCAAAAAATATCATCCATATAATGTAATAGCATAATTTTTGGGAATGCTTTTCATTGAGCAAGAGCAGCAGCAAATAATTTGACAAAAGTAGGGTTGTTTTTCATTCCCTGTGGCAAAACTGTCCATTTTCATATCTTTTTATAAGGCTTCCAGTTGTTAACGCTAAGACCGAAAAGGAAATCTTTTCCATATCCTTCTTTATCCAGAGGGATAGAATAAACAATTCCATTATCTATGGACCCAAAGGGACCATTCTAGGGAACGAGTAGGAGAAAAGTCCAGGTTGAAGAGTTCCCATTAGTTTCCATCTGTTCATTCACTTTTCAAATCCAAATCCTCCATTTTCCAGATTTCTTTTTCACAAAAACATTGGGGAATTTCCAAGGACTTTTAGAGAAATTTTTTAATGTCCTTGGTCAAACTGCTCCTTACTTTATAATCTAATAAGGCCCGGAATTTTTATCTTTTACTTTGGCCACCGTTTCATCCAATTTGGAATAGTTTTCCATTGATAGGAACAGGTGAAAGTGTTCAGGCCTTCAACAGCAGCCCTGCTTTAAAACACTGAAGTACTTATTTTAACCCAATTGTTGGGAAACGTCTCTTCCCTATTCAGATTGATGGGGGATTTTTTTCCAATATTAAAGGAGTAAAACCCTGTTTTGCCCTCAAAAGTCCACCTAGGGAAGACCAACTAAGGGATTGATCCTCCCACCCAGACATGGTGTCTGTTTAATCTTTTGGCCAGGATTGGCCAAACTTGGACCTTAATGGGACCGGTCCCATTCCAAATAGTGCAACCCAATCTTCCCCAATTTGGAAAATTATATAGATTAAATAGATCGGCTTGCCATGCCGGTCCAGTAAATTTGGTTTTTGGATCTTGAATTGAATCTGGGGACTATCACCAGGCTGTTTATTAGGATTCTTGCATGAGTAAAACCTGATTAATATTTCTTCCAAGGATAAGTCAACCATTGTCTGGCCTGTAAAGGACTGGGATAATATGAAAATTCCCCCAGTTTCCCACATCAGTATGGATGGACACTGTTTTGTACGCACTTTGGAGGAAATGGTCAAGTTTAACGGCCTGGAGGCAGGATCCATAGGCTGGAGAAAAGATTTCACCCTCCAGGGGTAATCTCGTTGTCTCAGCTGATACAACTTCCCATTCTCCCTAATTGTAACCCCTTTCTTCCCATTCAGGTTCTTCCTGGCTGATTTGTGTAATCCCTTTCCCCATCAATGGCTTCCCTTGATTGGTTATATTGGGGGTATTGGCCGTTAGGACCTTGCACCAATTCGCCATTATGCCCCAAGTGTTTTTTGCCTGGGGCCCGGGGTTGGGCCCCTCATCCTGCTTTTCAAGCCACCTGAGGCCCAATGGGCCCCTGTTGATTTTTAAGGGAATGGGCCCTTGTTCCCCACCCTTTCCACCTGCCCTTTAATTAACATTGAGTTCAGATGCCCTACTTTACCACACTGAAAGCATTGATGGTTTTCTAGGAAGTCCTTGCCGGAAGGGACCCCTGTTCACCCATGTTGGGACCCTTGGGAAGTCTGCATCAAGTCTGGCTATAAAAAGGCATTTGACCCACTGTGGCAAGGCTTATAATCCCCAAAGGAGCATCCTTGGGCAGTCCTAGTATAATCCTTCCGAACACCCTCATTTGGCATTTTCCTTAGGGTTGCCTTATTAAAACATCTGTTGTTGGATTTCCCATTGTTCTTTTGGTGGATAGATCTGCAAACGTCCCACAAAGTCAGCAAAAGGGGCATCTGGCCCTTGCATTATTTCGGAAGGCCTCACCTTTGTCATTTTTATTGTGAATCGAAGCCCACGTTTTGATAGCATTGCCAAATTTGCTCATATTTGCTCTGAATAATTAACCTGTGCTGTGACGTTCGGCCATAATACCCTCTGGGTAGGTCATAGGTGACGCAGCATTAACAGCATTTTATTTATTTTGTTGGGCTTGTATCCAAAAACTTCACTATATTCAGAAAGCCACGTAATTTTTTGTCCAGGGTTCGGCATACCCTTCATAGATTTCCACAAATCAGGAGTCAAGGACTTTAAAAAGCCAAATTTGTAATAATCTTAACATAAGCTGATGTAGCCCAAAATAGGTGCAGGCCTTTTTAAGATCTTTTAATGATTTCTATGTTTAAAGGGGTATCTTCGACTTTGTTGACCTGAGGCATTATTTTGGGAAAAGAAAACATAAGGGTTGGCCCCGGATGACCACACCCCTTTCTTTTGGCCTTCATTGCCCCCCTTGCAGTCTCCCCATGATTGGAGCTGGGGAGGTTGGTGCTGTCACTGCCCCCCCACTGCCCTCCCTCCCTCCATCCTGGAGGGGTGGAGTTGGTGGAGGAGAGTCAATCACTTGCCCTTGGGGGTAAAGCTGCCCTCCTGAGGGGAAGGTCACCACCCTTTCACTTATGTCTCCATGCCCGTGGGGAATATGGCCAAACCCTTCATTGTTCTTCCTCCCAAACAGGGCTTCCCCATTTGGCTACTGGGGCTGGAGCCATGGGTTTTTTCTTTCTTCTAGGGAAGGGTTTCCCAGTGCTAACTGGAAAACATTGTAAAATAAAATGCCCTGATGGAAATTGGAATGAGGACCCATTCCTCTGAAATGCATGGACACTTTAACCAACCCAGGACCAGTTATTCGAGAGATCTGCCCTCCCAAGAAACCAAGGGGAGATGCAGTTTAATATACCCACAAATCTCGCCATTGTTCCCAAGTTATAAGAATCCATGTATTTCTATGGGCTTAATCATGCTTTCTATAGCACCACTCTTGGTGGGTTGGGGGCGGGGATGGGAGTCTTTAGTTAGAGGTCCCATTTAGCCAAAAAAAAAAAGATTACCGGTTTAGTTTTTAAGAAAATAAGTTCCTTATTTGTCTATTAAAATACCACCCAAGTTCCTGGTCACTGGAGACTTCTTCAGTCCTTGGTTCCCACCACGCCAAAATGTGAAAGATTGTGTATTTTTAAATCGACAGGAGTCAGAATTTAAGGTTAGGGAAAAATCGCCAGTCTTTATTCCCAGTGAAGAAGGATCGGAGGGGAAGAATTAAAGGACAGTAATGTGCAGCTGAGCCAAAAGTTAGCCGGGACCAGCAGCCACACAAAAGCAGCTCGGAGTCTTAACCCAGGCCCAACCTCCCCAGCTTTCCCTTCCTGTTCCCTCTGCCCACCCACCAAAATCGTCATTTCCATACAACACATCAGACCTTGTATGGAGAGGGGAATTCCTTTATCCAATCATGTATATTAATAGAGTATAGCCCAATTACTATTTAGCCTCATGTACTTGGGACCTCAGTGCATCAAGTCAAACCTCAGCCCATTACATTTAGACAACACATACACTGAACATGTCAGGTCCAAGCATTGAAGTCTTTCCAACTGGTAGAACTACTTGTAGTATGCACTTGAGAACTCCATAGTTCTTATCACTTATAAAATATGATGCATCCGGGAAGAAATTGGTTGTGCAAGACCATCCTCTCCAAGGCTCTTAAAACCAGAGTTAATGTTTTATACTTTATATATAATGAAAATAATGATAATGATGATGATATTAATAACAAATAGACCAGCATTATGTCATAGCATAATTGGAAGCAGGACTTGTCAAACATATGCAAGGATTTATTATTATTATTATCCTCAATTTTTAATTATACAACATTGTATTATTAACAACTTCAGAATAATCCTCAGAAATAACTTCATTCTCAAGCCAAGATTCTCAGAGGAAAAAACATGAAATCAAGGAAATAGTTAAATATGAAAAGGGAAAAGATTTCTAAAAGCCTAGGAGGCATTAAAAATCACCACAATAAAAATTCTTTAAGTGATGCTTATTCATGAAATGATAAAAATAATGCTGATTCCTCAAATTGTTCTAACAAGGAGATGGACTTACTTGGACTGGAATTTTGCAAAAGTCTTTTTAGACTTTAATTTAATGGAGTAGATTCAACTAATAAATAAATTATACTAATTAAAATTAAGCAATTAAAATATTAGTATTTTCTATAACTCATGAATGAATATATTATCTTATAATATTTAATGAAAGTATACAAAACATTTAAAGGTCTGAACAAACAATATATTCAAGAACTATCATTACCATAAGAACAATATGGGGAAAGGTAGAGCTATATAAGAAATGATGTCAGAGGAAAGAATGAAACCATGAAGATATGGAAAATTTCTGATCATCTATATGGTCAGAATTAAGCTCAACATAACAGAAACAGAAGTTGTAGGAAAGGAAAAGCAGACAACATTAATTCCATAGTGAAAGAATAGTAAAAACAAGTTCCTGAATTAGCTTCCTTATAAGATTTTAAAGCAAGGAGTGTAAATAAGATCAATAATTGTTTGCTTTACAATGGTATAGAGATCACTGGCAATGCCCAAGTTTCCCTTTAGACACAAATCTGACTCTGCCTTTCTTACAGAAGTAATGTCATTTTGTTGATCCAAAGAAGAACATACCAGTAGCCTTCCAAATATAGGTCAACTATTCTTTATGTATTTTTTACAAAAGATTAACAGATGGTAAGAAAGGATTTTTTTTAATAAATAAAAAACATATCAATGGGGCAAAATGGATATGTCACAAAAATTTCAGGAGTATAAAGATCAACTTATCATCAATTCTGTAGTTCAATAAGTTGCTCCAAAGTATTTATCCTTACTTTATTATTGTAATATCTTTGACTCAGTTTTGCTCCCATGTTTATTAAATATACAAAATAGATCCTTGTAAAGTGAGTTTGTTAGAATAGTTAATATTTACAGGGAACACTGTTTTCTACTTAAAACATGCCCTAAATATAATGATGTTAAGAAAAATTTATATAAAATATGACATTTTCTAGGACAATGGGTTAAATTCGTTATGGTCTTTTGTAGCATTAAATCCATTATCACCTTTCCTATGTTAAATTAAGCATAATTTCCAAATTAAAGAAGGTACTGAACCAAAACATAGTTTAAATCATTCACAGCACATACATGACGTCAAGCTTTCTGTTTCCACAACAAATACATTAAAAGTACCTTTGACATTAAATAATTCTCTGATGATATCAAAATTTCATATGGATTTGCTAAGTGTAAAATTCTTAATATTCTCCAAGGAAAGATAAAGACTAAAGGATTTGGGTTTGAATCTAGAGGTCACATTGTATTAATGAATAAAGATGAAAAATTCAAAATGAAATGGTCTCTTCTGGAAAAGATATATTAATATAATATATATGTATATACACATATGCCACATATATAACTGCAACTAAATGTATTTGAGACTGAAATCAATTCTGAAAATTAATACTGTATAAAAGCAATTAATTCCTAGTTGCTATTACTATTAGTATACAATTTCAAAATTATAAATGGACCTTAAGAGTTTTGGTATATATATTTTATCAAAAATTTGAACAATTTTAATGAAATACAGGGTATATCACTCTAAAACATGTATAGATTAATCAATACTTCCTCACTAAAATAGAGGAACATTATTACATGTTCTTTGGACAGCCTACAAACAAACTTAAACCTTACAGAAAAACTTTGGGCATCAGATATAACATCACCATAAAAATGTAGAAGTTGATAGCATATGGAAAAATGAAAAATGGCTTCCCTCCACTTTGAACTTATGTAATAATAAGAAAGAAGAATGGAATCAAGGCACCTTATTGGAGAGACACAGACATGAAATTAGCTAGCAATGTGTTGATCAAAAAAGAATCAAATAAACGGACATGTTAAATGGATTTTTTTTTTTTTTATTGGAAATGGTGGAGTTTGTTTTGGCAACCAATAAAGCAAGTAAATCAAACTCTGATTGCCTTAAAAATTCTGGAGTATCAATACTCACACTGAAAATTTAATCAAAGGCTCTCATGAACCAGTTTAAGCTGAATCCAGTAAGCTTTTGATTATATCTAATCATGAAGTTCTTTTCTCATTACAAACTTACATTTGTCTCATTGTAACTGCCATCTATTTTTACCAGTTCTACTTATACCCTACCAGTTCTGCTATAGAAAACTACCTGGGAATTCCTGATTATTGTTTTTTTTTTTTTTTTTTTTGTGTATTCTTGAAGTATGTATTTGTTGCATATATATACTATTCACATAATGAGTTTGTAGACACAGAAACACAGATGCGTATAGATTGGTAGATATGATGTCTCCTTTGCTACTTCCTTCTTTGGTGGTGGTATCACTTTTATATTTATATTCTTTTGGAATTTTCTACTCTAAAAACTTGAGAAGCAATTATTTAGTGATTTTAAAATTATGTTGCCATATATAAGGCCAAAAGCCTTATGGTGGATAGTTTAAGGATAGAAAAAAACCAATTTTCAAAAAGAATTGCAAACTATTAACAACCATGTTAACAAATGCGCCAAAATAACACCAATAAAAGAAGAAATTCAGATCAAAACAACACTGTCATGATACTTTACATCTTGAAAATTGGCAAAAATTTACAAAAGATGGGAATAACTAGTCCTAGAGAGGTTGAGAAGATAGGAACATCATTGTATTATAGGTGGAGTTATTGTAGATAGAATCAGAATAAGCAATTTGGAATTATTCAAATAAAATGATTAAACTATTCATATCATTTGACTCAAAGATTCTGTTTTTAGGTTTATACTCTGAGAAGGCCATTGACAAGAACACCTCAATGTATATCCAATATTACCACTTTCTGTGATAGCAAAGAATTGGAAAGAAAGTAGATCACCATTGCTTAAAAAATGGACGGTTTATTGTTAGGGAATGGAATGAATATTACTGTGATGTGAGAAATGATGAATTTATTGAATATAATAATTATGAATAGATATACATGAAGTGAATTAGAGTGAAGTAAACAGAGATAAGACAACACTATATGCAATGACTACAAAAATGTAAATGGAAAGAACAATTAGAAAACCATATATTTGCAAAGTATTTTGTAAATATGTTTGTAAATATTACAAAAGTATTTTGTAAAAAAAACAAGAAAGGCTTAACATAGAAACTATAAGAAGAAACCTCAGCTTCATTCCTTTGCAGCAATAAGAGCTCCACAAATATTTTATAGTGCACATATTTTCATACTTTTTGACATATTGATCAGTTGTACTGATTTTTCCTGATTTTTTTCATTTGTCTTTTAAAAGTGCTATTTGTTACACGGGATGACTCTTTGGGAAGGGAGAGAAAATAATACTAGGGAAAATTATAGTGATATAAAAATGTCAGTAAAATTCATTTAGAATAAATTGTATTGTCTTCCCTGGATATATTAGTTGCTCATCTATAATACTTGTTTCTTATTGAGGCTGAAGCTGGTCAGATGCTTTAACTCAGGACTACTGAGCTGCAGGAATGCTAAAGCAGATTGGGGGAGACATACTATCAGTCCAATATTTTGAATTCCTAGGAACAGAGTAGCTAGGCAGTTTACAGAGGGAATACAGGTCAAGAAAAAAAATGGAATAGGTTAAAGTTTTTGTGTCAATCAGTGTTGGAATCAGTTTTGTTACTGACTGTTGATACTTTCAGCCTGGAAAGACAAGGGACCCCAATGTAAAAAAGTGTTATCTCCAAAATAGGTTCCTTCAGCATTTTTTTTTTTTTTTAGATTGCTGAAGTTCTACTCTCCTACCCAAAGAAAGTTTATTTTGAAAAATTAATCACTTCTTCCCTCCCTCACTTCCTCCTTCCCTTTCTCCTTTCCTCCCTTCCTTCCTCCCTCCCTCCTTCTTTCCTTCCTTCCTTCCTTCCTTCCTTCTTTCCTTCCTTCCTTCCTTCCTTTTGGTTATTTTCACTTTTCTTTAAATCTGGTGCCCCTCTTAATTCTCTCTCTCTTTGAACCAAGCATTCTTCCAATATGGTACTTCTTTTTATAATTATTAGCTATTTTTAACTTACCAATTATCATCATGCTGTACAACATATTTTTCTTACTAAAGTTAGTGAGCATCAAGGAAAGATTTTGTTTGGTTTGGACAGATTTAGTAGAATTCGTTTCACGGAATTTCCCTATTTCATCTTCTTAAAAGATGTAGATAGATGAACTAAAATTATATTAATGTTGGTCTGTTTATTTTTGTTTATCATTAACCCTGAAACATAAAAGATTTGTTTATTAGCATTTATTTCCTTTCTCCATTTCTGTCTCTGTCTTGCTCTGTTTTTCAGTCTTTCTCTGTCTCTCCATAAATGGGTGTTTGTATTTATATGTGTACTTTAATTTATGTCCCTAACACCAACTACGATATCTGGTACATATCAGGCACTAAATAAATTCTTTTTGTTTTCTTGATAGTCCATGGAATGGCATTTCTTGTTTTCTTTTTGAATCATCATGAGACTCAGAGGGTGTGTAATAGATTGAACATGGGGCATAGATCGGCAAGACCTTTTTAAAATTCTGACTTTGACCTTGACTAGCTGTGACCATGGAGAAGTTATTTTCCCACTCTATCTTCATCTATAAAATGGGAATTATAATACCTGTAATAGCTACTTTTCAAAGCTACAATGAGTCTCAAATATATAATATGTGGGTACATCTTTACAGACTTTAAGACATTAATTATATGTCAGCTACTGTTATTTCATGATAAAACCAATTTTTCTTTACTACTTTTAAAAAGGGTGATTTTTAAACTGTTCTCTTTTCAGCTATATGCAATTTCATTATGTCTCTCATGTTTGATAAGTTCTAGGGAGTTCTCTTTGGCCTAGCTAGGTTAAGGTGATTTACCCAGGGTCACACAACTAGGAAATGACAGAGTTGGGATTTGAACCCAGACCTATTTTAGTGCTAATTAAACCTTCTATTTACTAAGCCAGGATGTCTCAGATATTTTTGTGACAATTTTGAAGCTGAGGAAACTGAGGCTTATTGAGACAAAAGAACTTAACAAAACCAGAGACCTGATAGAAGGCAAATCCAGAACTCAAATGTAGACTTCCCAGTTTTGTGGCCAATACATTTTCCTCCTGGACCATTCGGCCTTCTCTGTATTTCCCAACAGAGTATAGCACAGATGGACTTACATAGGTGCTCAGCACAGCCAGGTATACAGTAGGTACTGTGTAAATTTTCTTACATCGATTTGATAAAGACATCCATATGGAAGTCAGTCATTGCATGAAGAATAGCAAATAAATCATTCTAAAAAGGAATCTTTCTGATTTATACTGCCTTCTTCTTCTACTTCCTCAGAGTTCCTGGGATAATTGCACATGTCAGAGTTATACTTTGTGATGGGCATTATGTCACTCATTTACTGGTTTGACAATATGTTAAACCCAAACCTTCTTAATCCAAGACAACTGATGCCATTTTATAGTCCACATTATGATCTAAAGGTGAAGCTTATTTGCATAGGAAATACACAGAAAATTTTCAGGGAAAAGCAAAGGAAAAATGAGGATGCTGGAGGCCTGCATCTGAAGTATCAGACAAAACTAGGACTACTTCACAAAATTGTCTGACAGGTGCATGGTGTTTGACTGATGAACCAGCTCAGTAAAGTAGAAAGAACATTGCAGTGGGAAGTAGGGGATGCATTCCAGGATTGACTCTGTCATGGGTTTGTTATGTGACTTTGCATAAGCAATTTAATGTCATTGAGATTTTTCTATCAGATAATTAACCTAAAGTAGATGTTCTCTAAGATCTCTAAGTATGAACTTATATACAATCTTCCAATCTCAGAGCTGGAAGGTACTTCAGAAAGTAATCAAAATGCTACCTGAAATATGACTCTCTTTCATAGCATCCCTAAAAAGGGGATATCTTACCTTTATTGGAATACCTCTATCACTAAGAAATAAATAACACATCAGTTGTGTCTAACACCACACTCTACATTCTGCATCTAAAGTCTGCTGTTATTTAACCTTTGTGTTCAAAAAGGATTGATGACAAAATGTGGTGAAATCTTGATTTGCATATGAATTGGATTTAAGCAAAGCAGAACTACAGAAAGTCAGCAACTGAAATTTTCTCTTCCAAAGTCATCAAAGTCCAGTGGGAAGGCAAAAGTCAAGATGATTAGCAAAGCCAGGGAATACAGTGGATGAGTTTGGTGTGTTCAATGTATTATCTCTGCTGAGTAGAGTGAGTTGGTTTAAAGCAAGTAGTCAACTTGTTCCTTGGATTGGAGTTCTGGTATATATCAATGTTGTTAATATTATTTTCCTTTATATTATCATGTCGATGTTAAAATTGTTTATACAGCTAATTGGCATAGTTGATAAAGTGTGGACTTAGAGTTTCAAAGTTCTAAGCTTGACTCTCACCTCAGTCACTAACTATGGGACCCTAAACAAGTCATTTTAGGTTTTCTCAGTCTCAGTTTCCCCCTTAGTAAAATGGGGATGGTAACACTTCATAAGGTTATTGTGAGGAACAAATGAGGCAAAATTTAAAGATTGAAAACATTAAAGAACTGTACACACACACACACATACACACATACTTACATACCTACATATATGTCTATGGATATGGAAGATATCAGTTTGAAGCAATTGACTGCTGCTAGATTAAGGGAAGCTTAAGAGTGGTGTTGTGAGATCCTTGTCCATTGACTGATGAATAGATGATGAACTGTGGGAAGAAATAAACAAGAATTACAGATGATTAGGAAACAGGAGTTGAAATCTATAATGCTATAATTATTTAGTGATTTCCAGTGATGCCTGACTCTTTGTGATCTGGTATGGGGTTTTCTTTGCAGACTGACCAGAGTGCTTTGCCATTTCCTTCTTCTGCTTATTATACAGATGAAGGGAAGCAATAGAGGTAAACAGAGTTAAGTGACTTATGAAGGGTTATACACATAGTAAGCATCTAAGGCTACACATGAACTCATTCTTCCTGATTCCAAGTACTTCATGATTATGGCACTCTATTCACTGCCCAGTTAGATCTACATTACTAGAGGGAAAACCCACATCCAAAAGTGAAGGATCCATTAGTATATAAAATGTTCTATAGAATATTCCATATCTAATGTCTATAATTATATTACAGAAGGTAATCATTAAAAGAAATAAGTAATAAAACTATTTTTCCTTACTGATTCTATGGTTTGAACTTGTAAGTATTCCCTTTAGTGGGGCTGATTGCAACCCACTCATGTTTTCTGATCCTGAATGAATCTTTTCTATGTTTCAGCTGTAGGTGAAAGCTTGACAGCTGCATTCTTACATATAAAAAGAGCCTCAAGCATGTTGTCAGAAAAATAAACAAATTAATGAATTAATAGTAAATAATACATCAATCAAAACTAGAAATCTAATCTATTGAGGTTTGATTGTGTTTGATTTAGAGTTGGAGAAGCTGAATTCCTGAGGCTACTATCTTTTGCTAGAGGCAGACTGGGAAACCAAAACAATATACAAAAGTTTAAATGAAGTTTTGTCATCTTCCATTCCCCAAGTACTTTATTTTCAAACATTTACCATAATTTTTAGTAATAATGTCTATAGCCTATAAGAACATTATCACCTATTTGACTGACTTTTATTAAAAATTCACTAGATTGGTTTAATACTTTCCTCTTCTCTGTTACCATGCTTAGGGTATTTCTGTCTCCTAGGTTCTATTATTTTAATACTGTCTAATTCATCCAAATAACAGAATCACAGTATTAGAGCATTACAAGTGATCCTCTAGTCCAACCTGGCTCAGCCCTTCCACCCACTTGATGGATGAGGATTCTGAGACTGAGAGAAGGAAGGAAGGAAGGAAGGAAGGAAGGAAGGAAGGAAGGAAGGAAAGAAGGAAGGAAGGAAAGAAGGAAGGAAGGAAAGAAGAAAAGAAGGAAGAAAAGAAGGAAGAAAGGAAAAAAGAAAGGAAGGAAGGAAAAAAGGAAGGAAGGAAGGGAGGGAGGGAGGGAAGAGGGAAGGGAGAGAAAGGAGGGAGGAAGGAAGGGAGGAAGGAAGAAAGGAGGGAAGGGAAGGAAGAAGGAAGGAGGGAAGGGAGCAAAAAAGGAAGGAAGGAAGGAAAGAGGGAGGGAAGAAGGGAAGAACAGAAGGAAAAAAAGGAGTAAGGAAGGAAGGAAGGAAGGAAGGGAGGGAGGGAGGAAAAAGGGAAGGAAGGAGGGAAGGGAGAAAGGAAAGAAGGAAGGGAGGAAGAAAGAAGAAATGGATAGAAGAATGAAGCAAAAATGGAAAGAAAGGGGAGAAAGGAAATAAGCATTTACTAAGCACTTGGCTACAGATTCAAATAATGGCACTGCTGAATCAAAGGGTATGTACAGTTTGATAGCCCTTTGGGCATAGTTCCAAATTGCTCTCCAGAATAGTTGGATCATTTAGCAACTCCATCAGTACATTAGTTTCCCAGTTTTCCCACATTACCTCCAACATTTATCATTATTTTTTTCCTGTCATTAGCCAATCTGAGAAGTGTGAGATGGTACCTCACTTTCCCCCCTTTCTTTTAGTACTTAGTACTGAGTTTATATACTCCTTTCCCTACCTTATTTTCTATCATCCCTTCTCCCCTTCTCTTACCTTATTACCTAGTGTTTCTGCCCTCACTTCTATTCTGCCCCTCCTTTTTCTTTCCTTTTTTCTCCTACTATTTCTTTATAGGGTTACGTAAATTTGTATGATTAAATTATTTCCTCTTAGAGCCAAAATGGTTATTGAACCATTGTTCAATAAAACAATGAAAATTGTTTTAATTTTCATTTCTTTAATCAAAAGTGATTTAGAATATTTGTTCATATGACCACAGGTAGCTTTAATTTCATTGTTTGAAGATTGGATGTTCATATCATTTGACCATTTATCAAGTGGGGAATGACTTGTTCTCTTGCAAATTTGACAATGTTCTTTATATATTTTGGAAATGAGATCTTTATCAGAAACATTGACTGTAAAATGTTTTCCCACTTTTTTACTTTCCTTTTAATCTTATTTCTGTTGGTTTTGCTTGTGCGATTTTTTTTAAATTTAATGTAATCAAAGTTGTCCATTTTTCCTTTCATAATGTTCTCAAGTTCTTCTTTGGGCATAAATTCCTCTCTTTCCCAAAGATCTGATAGGCAAATTGTCTATTGTTTTCCTAATTTGCTTATGGTATTACCCTTTATGCCCAAATCATGTATCCATTTTGACCTTATTTTGGTATGAGGTATGAAATATAGAAATATGCCAAGTTTCTGGCATATTATTTTCTAGTCTTCCCAGCAATTTTTTTTTGTCAAATAGTTAAGTTCTCATTCCAGAAGCTTGAGTTTTGGGGTTTATCAAATACTGGAGTACTATAGGACTTGATTATTGCGTTGTATGTATCTAATCTATTCCACTGATCCATCACTCTATTTCTTAGGCAGTACCAAATGGTTTTGATGACTTGCTTTAGAATATAGTTTTAGGTTTGATACTGCTAAGCCACCATTCTTTATATATTGTTTTCATTAATTCCCTTGACATTCTTGACCATTTTTTTCTTTCAGATGAATTTTATTATTATTTTTCCTAATTCTATAAAATAATTGTAGATACTTTGATTAGTTTTGCATTGAACAAATAGATCAATTTTGGTAGAATTTTCATTTTTATTACATAAGCTTGGCCTACCCATAAGCAATTGATATTTTTCCAGTTATTTAGATCTGACTATATTTGTATGATAAATGTTTTGTAATTGTGTTCATGTAGTTCTTGGGCTTGTGTTGGAAGGTAAACCCCTAAATATTTATTTTGTCTACAATTATTTTAAATGGAATTTCTCTTTCCATCTCTTGCTAATGGGTTTTTTCAGTAATATAGAAATGCTGATGATTTGTGTGGGTTTATTTTATATCCTGCAACTTTGCTAAAACTGTGAATTGTTTCCAGTAGGTTTTTAAATAATTTTCTAGGATTCTCTAAGTGTATCATCTTATCTGCAAAAAGTAATACTTTTATGTCCTCATTGTCTATCTTAATTCCTTTAATTTCTTTTTCTTTTCTTATTGTTAAAGCCAGCATTTCTAGTTCAATGTTGAATAATAATGGTGATAATGGGCATTCTTGTTTCACATGTGATCTTGCTGGGACTACATCCAGCTTCTCTTCATTACAATAATGTTTACTTTTGATTTTAGATTGACACTTTATATTATATTAAGGAAAGCTCCCTTTATCCCTATCCTCTCTAGTGCTTTAAATAGGAATGGGTGCTGTATTTTGTCAAAAGATTTTTCTGCATCTATTGAAATTATCATATAATTTCTGTTGGTTTTATTATTGCTATGTCGATTACGGTAATAATTTTCCTGATATTGAACCAGCCCTGAATTCCTGGTATAGATCTCACTTGGTCATAATGTATTATACTGTTGATAAATTATTGTAACCTCTTTGCTAATATTTTATTTTAAAATTTTACATCAATATTTCTTAGGGAGATTGCTCTGTAATTTTCCTTCTCTGTTTTGGTTCTTTCTGGTTTAAGTATTAGTGCCAGATTGGTATCACAGAAGGAGTTTGGCAGTAGTTCTTCCTTACCTTTTTTTTTTTTTTATCAAAATAGTTTACATAACATTGGAATTAATTGTTTTTTAAATGTTTGTTGGAATTAACTTGTGAATGCATCTGGCCCTGGAGATTTTTTCTTACGGAGTCCAGTCATATCTTTTTCAATTTTTTTTTCTAATATGGGACTATTTAGGTAATTTATTCCCTCTTCTGTTAAAGCTGAACAATTTTTATTTTAGTAACTATTTATCTATTTCAGTTAGATTGTCAAACTTGCTGCCATACATTTGGGCAAAATGACTCCTAATTATTGGTATAATTTCTTTGTCATTGGTGATATGTTTACCCTTTTCATTTTTGATAATGATGATTTGTTTTGTTTTTCTTTCTTTCTTCTTTCTATGAAATTAACCAAAGGCTTTTTTTTCCTATTTTGTTGGGTTTTTATTTATTAGTTCAATATTTTTTTAGTTTTAATTTTATTATTTTTTATTTTTTTATTTTTTATTATTAAAACTTTTTATTTTCAAAACATATGCACAGATAATTTTTCAACATTGACTCTTGCATAGCCTTTTGTGTTTCAGATTTTCCCCTCCTTTCCCCCACTTCCTCCCCTAGATGGCAAGCAATCCAATATTTGTTATCATATACCATTTTCTTAGGATCTTAGAGCAACAGATGTGAACTGGAAGGGACTTCAGAAGCCATTTGACCTAAACCATTTATTTTTTTTTATTTAATACTTTTATTTTAGTTTCAATTTTATTAATCTCCTCTTTGAATTTCAGAATTTCTAATTTGGTATTTAATTTTTAAAAATTTGTTGTTTTCTAGCTTTTTTTTCAGTTGCATGCCTAATTCATTGATCTCCTGCTTCTCTATTTTATTCATGTAGCTATTTAGAAATATAAAATTTCCCCTCAGAACTACTTTGACTGTATCCCATAAGTTTT
Source organism: Sarcophilus harrisii (assembly GCF_902635505.1). Taxonomy (NCBI): domain Eukaryota; kingdom Metazoa; phylum Chordata; class Mammalia; order Dasyuromorphia; family Dasyuridae; genus Sarcophilus; species Sarcophilus harrisii. Next base: position 624,615,810 of record NC_045426.1, on the reverse strand, counting down.
GTTATGTTCTCTTATTATTGTCATTCTCTTGGATGAAATTAGAGATTGTTTCTGTGATGTGTTGTTAAATCCATAAATTTTTTTAGAATTAAATTATTTAATTTATAATTGGTTTTATTCTCTTTTCCTGCCCCTTATTAAATATTATTTTATTGCATTGTGAACTGAAAAAGAAGCATTTACCACTTCTGCCTTTCTGCATTTGATTGTAAGATTTTTATGCCCAAATACATAGTCAATTTTTTGTGTAGGTGCCATGAATTATTGTGACAAAGGTGTATTCTTTTTCTGTCCCTATTCAGTTTTCTCCACAGGACTAGCCTATCTAGGTTTTCTAAAATTCTATTAACCACCCTTTTTTCTTCTTGTTTATTTTGTAATTAGATTTTTCTGATTCTGAAAGGGAAAGTTGAGGTCCCCACTAGAATAGTTTTGCTATTCATTTCTTGCTGTAACTGCTTTAAAATCTTCTCGAGGAATTTGGCTATTCTGATGATTGGTGCATACACATTTAGTGTCAATACTACTTCATTGTTTATGATACCCTTTATCAAAATGTACTTTCCTTCCTTATCTCTTTTAATAATATTTATTTTTACTTTTTCTTTCTCTGAGATCAGAATTATTACCTTTTTTTTTAACTTCAGCTGGAGCATAATAAATTCTGTTCCAGACTTTTATCTTTACTCTGTATGTGTCTCTCTGTGTCAAATATGTTTCTTATAAAGAACATATTGTAGGATTCTGTTTTTTAATGCACTCTGCTATTTGCTTCTATTTTATGGAGGAATTCATCCCATTCATATTCAGTTATGACTACCAGCTCTGTATTTCCCTCCATCCTATTTTCTCTCCTTCATATACTTTTGTTTTCTCTTTTTTCCCTGTCCTTAGTATTTTTTAACCCACCCCACCTACTTTCTTATCTCCAATCACTTTCCCCCCCTTTCTCTTAGTACTTAGTACTGAGTTTATATACTCCTCTCCCTACCTTATTTTCTATCATCCCTTCTCCCCTTCTCTTACCTTATTACTAGTCTTTCTGCCCTCACTTCTATTCTGCCCCTCCTTTTTCTTTCCTTTTTTCTCCTACTATTTCTTTATAGGGTTTTGTAAATTTGTATGATTAAGTTATTTCCTCTTAGAGCCAAAACTGATGAGATCAAACTTTAGATAATGCTCACCCCCCTCCCTTCTTTCCCTCTATTATAATAGGTTTTTGGGTATCTTCATGTGATCTAATTAATTGTCCCATTATACTTCCCCTTTCTACTTTTTTCAGCACAGAACTTTTTCTACCTCTTAATGACTTTTTCTTTGATCACATCAGAGTCCATTCACAAACACACACCTCAGTTCATGTGATACCTCCTTCTGTTTTCCTTAGTGGCAGATACTGTTCTCAAGAGTTACAGAAATCATTTTTTCCATCTAGAATGCAAACAGTTTAACTTTTAAATAATATATACTTTCTCCCTATTTACTTTTCTATGCTTCTCTTGAGTTCTGTGTTGTAGAACAATTTTTTTTTTTTAGTTTAGTTTTATTTTCCAGTAGAAATGATTAAAAGTCTCTCACTTCCTTGAAGATCCATTGCATCCTCTGAAAGATGATGCTGAATCTCACTGTGGAGTTAATTCTTGGTTCCAACCCTGTGTTCTTTCCCTTCTCAGACCCTTCAATCCTTTATTGTAGAAACTGCTAGATCCTAGGTAATCCTGACTGTTGCTTTTTGATATTTGAATTTTTTTTCTTGCACCTTGAAATATTTTTTCCTTGAGATTATAGTTCTGGAGTTTTGCAACAATATTCCTTGGGGTTTTTATTGTACGACCTCTTTCCAAAGGGGATTGATGCATTCTTTCCATGACCATTTATACCTATTTCTAGAGCATTGGGGCATTTTTCCTTAATGATCTCTTGAAGAGTGCTGTCCATGCTCTTTTTTTTTATCATGCCTTTCAGGTAACTAATGATTTTTAAATGGTCTCTTCTGGATCTATTTTCCAGTCAGCTATTTTTCCAAATGAATATTTCACATTTTCTTCCATTTTCCCTTCTTTTTAGTTTGTTTGACTGATTCTTGTTGTCTCAGAGAGTTATTAGCTTCCACTTGCCTTGTTTTAGTTTTTAATTTGTGATTTTCTTCAGTTAGCTTTTGTATCTCTTTTTCCATCTGGTCAATTCTACTTTTGAAGGTAGTGTTTTCTTCAGTGGATTTTTTTGAATGTGACCAATTGTATTTTTTAAGGAGTTGTTTTCTTCAGTCAAGTTTTTCCCTCCCTTTTCCAAGTTGTTAACTCCTACATATACCTCTCATTTCCTTTTTCATTTTTTCTTCTACCTCTCATATTTGCCTTTTAAACATTTTTTTTTATATAAATACTTCCAAGAAGACTCTTTGAGCTTGAAAGCAATACTTATAACACTTTGAGATTTCTTCTGTGGACATTTTGTCCTTGTCTGAGTTGGTGTTTTGGTCTCCCTATCACCATAGTAATTTTCTATAGTCAAGATTCTTTTCTGATTTTTGCTCATTTTCTTTCTTTTCATTTTAGATTTCCTTTTTTTTTTTTTTTTTTTTTTTTACTTTTATTGTTGATTTCTGTTCCTGGCATAAAGGAGGTGCTGTCCCAAGCTTCCTGTGCCACTCTGAGCCTTGGCTTTGAGCATGGGGCCCCTTATGTTTTCAGAGGTAGCTTTGTCTGTTCTTTTCAGGAAACAGCCTTATTTTCCAGAGTTTGCCTTTTGAGCTGGGACTGAAAGATATCACAGTGATTTACTCCTATACTGAGCCAGAGCTGAGGATCTTAGTTTCTGGGTTACTATGATTAAGACCCTTTCAATGGCTTTCCCAGAGTCTGTCTGATCTGGGCTGAATACCCTTTTCACCCTAGTGAGACTGACCTTTCTGGAAGTTTTTGCAGTTTATCAGGTTGGAGAATGTTTTCATTCCATCAGACTGTTCAGAGACTTGGTTTCATGTAGGAAATCTGGGGGAGCTTGAGCTTTACTGGCTTTTTTTTTTAACTCCTGGCTTAATTCTGCTACTTTGGTTCCACCCCTAGAAGTAAAAATATATGTATTTTAAATACAGCTCCATGAACATCACAATGGCTTTATATTTAGTGATACCATTGTCTTTATTAAAAAAAAAATCTACTAATTTCTTCTTGGCATTAAACTGATAGATAACTTATAAAACTTCAACAAAATTTACAGAATTATTTTTCTGGAGGCTCATCCCCTAAGCAAACAGTTATGCAAAAAATCTCTTTAAAATTCTCTGGCCCCCAATTGCCTCAGCATTGCCTGAGCATATATATATATATATATATATATATATATATATGGCTCAAAACAGAACTTAGTTAAAAGAAAGTATGGTCTGTGAATTCTCAGAAAGGATAAAGTAGTCACTGAATGAAGCAATGATTAAATTGAGTGGCAGTATGATATAAGAGAATATTATCACTATCCTTGTGGAGTCAGGTAGACCACAGTTTTAATTAGTTGAACATGGGCAAATAATTTCACCATATTAAGATGCAGTTGCCTCATCAGCAAAACGAAAATAATACCCTTAAAATCTATTATATAGACTTGTTGTGAGATTCAAATCAAATGATGTGACACATTTTGCAAACCTCAATCTACTACATAAATGTCTGATATCATTATTATTATTATTACTATTATATTTGTGTTTATGTTATCAATGGTGATTTTATATTTTCTATCTTGTAATGTAAAAAAAAAGTTGTTGGGTAACACTGGAAAAGATCTTAGTATTATTAAAATTCAACATGAGAAACAGGCAATGCCTTTAGTGTTACCCTTATTTTAAAGATAAAGAAATCTTAGCTCTAATAACCTAGGACTTCATGGTCTCAAAACTAGATTTTTAGGCTTATTATTTCATTTTTTCCATGTTTTCTGCTTCCTTTGAACCCTGACCCCAAATTGTCTCATATACTATTCTATAAGTTTTATATTTCAGAACTCTTTAATATTCTCCATATTATTTGATTTCAGTCATAACATGTATAATTGTGTTTTTCCTTTAACTTTAGTGTTACAATGAAATTGGAATAATTATTCAAATATTATAAATCTTTTTTCAAAATAATATTTTTGAATCTATAAAATAAAATTCATGAATTATAATTACATGCATCCACATATTTAACCTTTGGAATGATGTATATAAGAAGTGTTCCAAATGGAATTCCATCTATGCTATGATATTTTGAATTGATGGTTAATATGTAGTCTCAAATTTTCTTCCTTTTCCAGTGTACCTCTTACCTTGAAGCCCACCAGAGCCCTAATGACTTTTCCTTTTATGCTCAATTGAACTTAGATCACTCCCTCTTCATTTCTGCTAATCCCCACCATTAACTTACTCCACCCCTACCCTTTCTAATTATAGACGGGTTCCAGATAAACCAAATTTTGTGTCCTACAATTATAGTTTCAGAATTAGAAAGGATCTAAACAGGAATCTAGGCCAACCCATACTCAAAATGAATACCCTTTTTACAATATGCTTAACAAAATATCATCCAGATTCAATTCCAGTTCCAAGGAGAGAAAACTCCCTATTTCCTGAAGCAGCCTATTCTACTTTTGGAAATGCAAATTGTTGGGCTTTTTTTCCCTGGATAATTCTGTTTTTGTTATGTAGCAACATATACTTATTCTTCCTAGATTCTATGCTTTGAAACTAAACTAAGAAAAAAAATATTCTTTCTCGAAATAATAGCACTTTAAATGCACAGGGACAATTATGTCCTCCCCTGGTGGACTGTCACTAGTCTTCTTAAACTGTATGGGCCACAGAGAAAGAACTCTGGGAGATGACTAAAAACCATTACATTGAATTCCCAATTCCTATATTTTTGCCCACCTGCATTTTTGATTTCCTTCACAAGCTAATTGTACAATATTTCAGAGTCTGATTCTTTGCAAAATGACAGTTTGGTCATGTATACTTATTGTGTATCTAATTTATATTTTAATATATTTAACATCTACTGGTCATCCTGCCATCTGGGGGAGGGGGTGGGGGGTAAGAGGTGAAAAATTGGAACAAGAGGTTTGGCGATTGTTAATGCTGTAAAGTTACCCATACATATAACCTGTAAATAAAAGGCTATTAAAAAAAAAAACAAAAAAAACTGTATGGGCCAGAAATGAGTATAATACCCTATTTTTGCCTGACCAGAGTATAGAGTATCATGTCCTTATATCTGGAAATTATTGCTCTCTTAATTCCTTTCAAGCTCTCCTAAGACTTTTTAGCAACATCCTCACAGATCACTTGGACTCATAGCAGACCCCAACAACATGGCTGTATTATTGTATTATAATTCTTTAAAAATGTCAAAATTCTATGTATTCATTATTTCATTTCCTTATAATAACAACCCTGGGAATCAGAAATATAGGCATGATTACTATTTTACAGATGAAGAAACTGAGTCTCAGGGAGGTTAAGTGGTTTTATTCAGCCAGTTCCTGTCTTTTTAAACCTCTAATAGGTCAATTCACTACAGTGTCCCAACTCATGATAGCATCAAGGGGTCTTTTGTGGGAGAGAAATTAACCTAAAAAACAATCTGATGATGCAAAGTGAAATGTACTATGTACAAAGTAACAGAAATGTTATAAGATTATAAGCAGTGAATGATTTTGCTATTCTCAGGAATACATGATCCAAGACCACTGAAGGACTTATGATGAAAAATGCTTTCTCTACCCAGAAAAAGAATGGTTTCTAAATATATATTGAAGCATACTTATTTTGCTTTATTTTTCTTGAGTTTTTTTGGGGGGGTTGATCAAGGTTTTCTTTCACAACATGACTGTTATGGAAATGTTTTTCATGACTACACTTGTCTTCTCAATGGGAGGGGTAGAGTCAATAGGAGAATTTGTAATTCAATGTTTTAAAAATAAATGTTAAAAATTGTTTTTATGTGTAACAGGGAAAAATAAATTACTAAATAAATTTGGTAAAAAAAATTGTCTCAGGTTCTGATATTTATTGAACAACAACAATAGCAACAACAAAACTACAGCTGAAAGGGATCTCAGAAGTTGTGTTATCTAATCCCAAACTGCTATATGAATACTATTTACAACAGACTACTTTAAACCAACAAGTAAGCAATAAGCCTTTGCTGCAATTTACTCAGAGGGAGGGAATAACAGTAGCAGATATTTCTACAGTGGTTTTAATGTTATCTCATTTAAGGCTCATATAGGTGCTATGATCCTTAGTGCTATAATCTTATACCTAATACTGTTGCTAGTCACACATCACTAGGCTGAAGCCATAGATTTTGGCAACCTTCTCAAATCTCTGATCTTTATTTGCCTTCCAAATTTACCCTGGGTTTCTTGCTCTGGAGTTGTCTATTTCCACAATGGGTAAGGTAGCTTGCAATGTTTCATTCTTACCCATACCTCAGACTCCCGTGGAATGATTCTATTTTGGGCTCTAATCTAAGGAGTCCTGTCCCTCTGGGGATGGGGGAGGGAGGAAGTTACCTAGAGCACAAACAGAAAATCAGGTATGGAACAGTACTTTACTCCTTCCAAGGAAGAAAGCTTAATAAGAATCACAAAATAATTACAATCAGCTGAGAAGCTAATATTCAAGTCTCAGTGGGATATTTGCAAACTCCTTTCTGAGAGCTGCTTTTTAAGTATTTTACATTTCATTTTGCTCAATACATTTCTTTCATCCAATGACTTTGCTCTTTATGGTTAGTTCTTTCTCTATCCCTTCTATTGCTGCTGCTTTTGCCAATGCATTTATTCTGGTGGCTGATAACCTGTTGCTCAGAAATCTAGGAAAGGGTAAGACTCCAATTGCCATTCAAATTTTCATAAGACCCAGTACCAATGAATGGAATACACAATCAAGTAGTAACCCCATCTGGAATGAGATAATCCCATCTCAGACACAGATGAATCAAGGAAACAACAAATTCACAGCTTGTAGCCCAGTCTGTGTAAGGGCATTCCTCCTTTTAGGGGAGCTCTAAAAGTCATTCTTAACCCCCCCAGGCCAATAGGAGGGAAAGATACCAGGGTAAAGATTAACCTTTTAGTAAATCCATTACTTAGAAACCAATTTAGAACCCTTATGAGAAATAAGAAGGAAAGAAGGAAATAAGCTTTTTTAAAAAATCAACTTTGTACCTTATATTCTACTATGTACCTTAAAAATATCTTTTTTTTAATCTTTACATTAACCCTGGGGAGTAGGTGCTATTATTATCCCCATTTAACAGTTGATGAAACTGAGGCAAGAAAGTTACACACACATTCATACATATTCACATGTGTATATGTGTGTATGAATATATGTATGTATATATTCATTCATACATGTATAATTGTAAATACATATGTGTATAGATATATGAATCACTTTAAAAAATGACTGAAATACTGTTTCCTCTTAGAAATCTTTCTTAATTGTCCAGGGCGATAATTGCTTATAATTAGAGTTTCTGTAGTAACATCTTTTTGGAATGTTTTTGTGAATCAATTTGCATTCCTCTAATGTATTTATTCTATTTTTTTTTTTTAATAAATTTCTAACATCCTTGTGTTTTATTTCCTGGGTAGACTATAAATGCTATGAGATCAGAAATTAACTTTATAATTTGTCTACTTCCCAATATAATATAGGTTTATTTGCTAAACTGAATTCAGTCAAACTGAGCACATACAGAAGGCTCTCCTAAGTACTGTGAAAGATATGTTGATTAAGATGACTCCTGAGGTTGCTGCCAACCCGATATTTCATTATAGTATTCTATGACTCTTTGGACTGGTTTCTCCAGCTCTCCTAAGTCTGAGGGGCTTCTTCCTATTATCTTGTAAACTTTGCCCTATCTAGAAATACTGCCAGGTTTGAGAAAAGTGAATCTGAAGAAAATATCTAGTAAAGTAAGGGAAAATAGTATTGCCCTGAGGAGAAGAGGATTTTATGGACTGCTCTTCCTTCAAATGCAGGAGAAAAAAAGGAATTTGCAAGAAGTCTATTTCTCAGAAATCTGGAGTCCATTTCTCATCTTCAGCATGCAGACTTAGATGGTTAACTACTATTCCATGAACAGGAAGACAGGGACAAAAAAAATAAAAGGAAAATAATTAGACACATTGTGATCTCATTCTTGGAAATAAACAATGGTGTTCTTTCTTTGGAAGTCAGTAAGGTAACTGCAATAACAACATCTCAGTAGGAAAAGAGCAATGTTTCATATGGTCAGGTGGTCCCATACCATTCTGCCTCTAAGTCTCCTAGTTCCTAGGATACAATAAGGGCTTACAAATCCAAAGGAGTTAAATTTATTCAGAGAGTGGAACTCTCAGAACATGCATGTATGCATGGGAGTTGCAAGGAGGCATATTTCAGTTAGATATAAGGAAAAATCTCCTAATAAATAAAACTATCCCAGAATGGGATAAGGATTCCATCCCACTCCCTTTCTTCAGAGATTGTCTCTAGGCAACTAGTTAGCAGGGTCTCAGAGGGCATCTTGTTAAAATTTGACTAGCAGGTCTTTGAGGTTCCCCCTCTCAATTTGAGAATATTTGTTTTTCTACAATTGTTTACAATTTTGTACACAAAATTAGACTTTTAAAAGTGATAATACTTATTATGGTTTTTTTTTTTAAGTTTTTTAGAGTTTACAAAATACCTTCTTCCCAACAGCCTTTCACAACAGGAAATAGAGTCTATTTTATAGCAATCCAGACAACCCTGAGCGGGAGACAGGAGGTAACTTTGGCAAATGGAGTCAAACCAGTAAGAACATTTCCTCTTTCCCTGAAAACTGAATGGACTCATTCCAGGATCCTGAACCCAAAGGTCTTAGGAATAGCCATGTCTCTATGATCATGGACCCTTTCCTAGCTCATTTCCCAGATCCATCATCCAGAGAAAATATGCTTGTAGAAAAGGGGTCAGCCATCTTTAGGATCTGAGTATCAATGCCATCTATGGGGAAGGTAAGCCAAGCAGACTAAAACAGTAAGCTACCTTGAGAGAAAGTTTAGAGGCCTCTCACCACAATCACTACCCCTTCTCAGACTCACATATTGGTAACACAGGCTCCTGAACTACAGATGAGTGGTAGCCCCCAAACCAACGCATCTGCTTCCAGCCTACAAGCCACAGCCATTATCAAAGAGAGTAATCATTGTGAAGAAGAAGCTTACTTTCCTCCCCACTATTATTAACTATTGACCAACTGAAATAAACAAGCAGATAATATCATAATAATGATGGTAGTGTCCCTGTTCCTCACCACTATGTGTCTTGCTTCTTGCCCAAACTTACCAGCTGTCATCCTGGGAGTCAAATATTGTGGAGGTGTATTTTGGTAACTATTTCTATCAGCACTTTAGCCATAGCTCCTGAAGACCCAGTGAACAAAGCTCCCATCACCAGAGAACTTGGCACAGTCAGACAAATCAATAGCAGAACATGATGTGGTTTTTTCAATGGAAATGACACCTTTAAAAAAGAGCCCTGACCATTTGATTTGCTTCTACACCCCAATGGGATATTACCATCAGACTTGCAGCCAAACACCTTCCATATGAGTAAATTGTCTCTTGCATTAAAAGAAGTTCTAAAAAGCAGGGAACTATCTTAACTTTTCTGTTTCTATGCCCAGGATTTATCATAAGAAAAATTTCTTAGGAAAGAAATGAACGTGAGTTGTTAGAGACTCTATTTCCCAGGGTTCCTACACCAATAAAATAAGTTGCATTAATGGAAGAAGGGAAAGGTCATAGTTTTTGTTCTCTATACTGTGACTCAGTTCTTTACTGATTATCTAGATTTAAAGTTACTTTCAGGACTTTGCTCCTAAGAAGCTGTCTGATCCAAGGGCTCTTCCACCTAGCTTTTAGATTCTGAGACCTGGAGCTAAGAATGTGGCATTGTCTAAGGATCTCCCATTCCTTTTCTCTGTCTAGAAGATTGAACCATTTCACTTCATTTCATTAAAAATAGCTAATAACAATAACAAATAATAATAACACTGATAATTAGTATGCATATAGTTTTTTAGATGTCTAAAAAGCACTTTGAAAATGTTATCTCAATCAATCCCCAAAATAACCACATGAAATAAGTATTAATATTATTCCCATTTTACAAAGAAGGAAACTGAGAAAAACAGATCTTAAGTAACCTGCCCAGGGTCACACATGTACTAATTGTTTCAGATCATATTTGAACTTAGTTCTTCCTGCCTCCATATTCAGAGCTATAGCCACTGTATTCTGTCTCTTATAGTTCTTTTTCTTCACATATTTTTAAATATAACTTTTATTTCTTGCAACTCTAAGTGATTGACTATGGAAAGACTGTGTCATTCATCTTGAGCATCTGTGAAGCTTAATCAACTCATAAGCATTTATTAAAGACATACTATGTGGCTGGATTAGCACATGCAATTACTTTCTGAAGAGCATACCACATAGTTCAAGATCTGAACTTTTTTAGTAAGAAATGATGAGCTTGCTGACTTTAGAAAAGTCTGGAAAGACTTACATGAATTAATGCTAAGTGAATTGAGCAGAACCAAAAGCACATTGTATATGATGACAACTGTGATGAACTTGACTCTTCAGCAATGAGGTGATTCAATTCAATCCAAATAGACAAATAGACTTGTGATGGAAAGTTCCATCCACATCCAGAGAGAGAAGTTTGGAGATTGAATGTGCATCAAAGCATAAGATTTTCAGCTTTTATTGTTGTTGTTGTTGTTGTTGTTTTTTTCTTTTTTGTAGTGTTTTTCCTCCTTTGATTTGATTTTTCTTGTGTGACATTACAAATATAAAAATATGTTTCAAAGAATTGCATACATTTAAGCTTGCTTGGACTGCCTGCTTTCTTGGTGAATGGGAAGAAAAAGAGGAAAATTTGGAAGACAAGGTTTTGCAAAGGCAAATTTTGAAAACTATCTTTGCATGTATTTGGAACAAAATGCTATTAAAAAAATCTCAGATTTACAGTTAGTCAGAAGTTCTTGTTCAGAATGAGCAATTACCTTTTATGGAGGTATATACCCGACTTTGAAGGGCTGCTGCCTTTCCAGACACCCACAATTCTGTTGAATGGTTTAAAGTTTTTCAGAAATACTTTGCTTTCTTCTGCACACTCTGTTTGGGATTCTTTCCACCTACAATAGCTATTCAAGTAAAACAAGATGGTCAGTCAGTCTTAAAACTATTTTACTATTGCAATGCCGGAGAAACTGAGCAAGACAGAGATTAGAGAACAAATTAAGAGTTTATTAAATGGAGAGATATACTGGGACCAATGGATCCATGTTTGGTCCCAGGGCTGGATGAGACTAATATCTCAAAGAATCCAGCACTAAGTATCAGAGAGCAACCTTTTTTATAGGATAACAAGAACAATGACATAATGGGAGAGGTACCTGGATGGGGATAACCTAATGGGGGGAGGTACCTAGGATGACACAATGGAGGGAGGTTACTGATATTCTAATAACATCTAAAATGGATAAACCTTTATCCTGTCAAACATTAAGAAGGAATGACTATAACCTAAAGATATAAAACCTTTATCTCATCAACCATTTAAGAGGGAATGATTATAGCCTGGGGGTTTTGGGGCAGAGAAACTGAAGTAGACCTTTATCTCATCAAGCATTAAGAAGGAAAGGTTATAACCTGAGACAGAGTAACTAAATAGGACATTTAGGGAAACTAGGTCAGGACATCAAAAGGAAACTGTGGCACAATACTATATCCCTTGGATTTTGTTCTCTACCTCATGATTGTGGAGTCCTGCCAAAGAATCCTTTCAGGAGGGCAGTGACTATGCCTTTAATTTATTTGTGTTTTTTAAAACCAGGTTTTTTTTTTTTTTTTTTTTTTTTTTTAAGTAAGATCAAAAGTTTACTGATGGATTAGAACTCCTCGTTGCTAGCCTTACATTTTCATTTGGGCTTTGTAAATAAAAAGGAATTGAAAAGAGTAGTTGACTTAGCTTTAACTGGGTGAGAACTTTCTTCCTCAAAACTGAGATTTCTGCATTCCATTCAAAACATTTTGGATATCAGGACTCCTTTCAGATACATCTAATTTCTTCCCATAATTCCTTCTTCAATTGTCATGACAAGAGAAGAGGGAGGATCAGAGGCAAAGAACAAGATAAGAAAACCAGAAAGATTACCTTTTGCATTTGTTCAATCTCTCTTATGATCTCCTTCCCTCTCTCCCCCTTGCTTCTTCCTTCCATGTAATTCTCTTCAATTAAATAATCAATCTAGCAACAAACATTTATTAAGCATCTATTATGTGCTCAATACTAGAAAAGGCAATATCAAGACTGAAACAATCCCTACTCACAGGGAACTTGCATTCTAATAGGGAAGACAACAAGCACATAAAGAAATGAATAGAGAATAAAAATAAGTAAAATAAATACAAAACAGGGAAGGAGAGCAGTAATGGGAGAGCAATGACTATAAAGCATTTATGTAGAAATTGATGCTTAAATTAAAGTTTAAGGGGAAAGAATTATAGGAGATTGAAGTAAGAACTTGATCATTTGCCTTGATGCCTTGATCAGGCAAGGAATGGAGAAAAAGATAGTTTGGCTGAATCATAGCTTGTGGGAAGAGGAGTAATATCTAGTGAAACCAGAAAGATATGTTAGGGTCAGACTATGAAAGATTTAAAAAACTAAAAGTAGTTCATATTTTATTGTAGAAGAAAGAGCAAATCACTTAAAGTTACTGGGTAGGGAATGACAGAATTACTCTTAAGGAAAATCACTTTAGCAGCTATGTATAGGATGTCTTGAACTAGGGAGAGGTTTGGAGCAAAGAGTTTAAATTGGAGAACATTGTGATATTCTAGTAAGGAAGTAATGAGGGCCTTGAACAAAGATGGTAACTGTTTGAATAGTGAAAAATGGTCAAATATGGAAATATGTTGTGGAGGTGATAGAAATGCCAAGATTTGGTAACTGAATATAGCTGAGGGAGGAGAGTAAGAGATTGACTATGATACCATGCTTATGAAGCTAGGAGACTGAGAGAATTGGGTTATCTTCAGCAGAAATGGGGAAGAGTGAATTAGTCAGAAAATTGTTCTGAAAACACTCTAGATACTAAAGTAGATCAAACTCTGGGTCTGGAGTTAGAAAGATTTGAGTTTGAATCAGCTACAGATATGATCCTGAGCAAGACAGAATCTCTGTATACCTGGGTTTCTTCCACTATAAAATGAAGACAACAATAGCACCCATTTCCCAGAGTTCTTGTGAAGATCAAATGAAATAATATTTATAAAGTGCTAAGCACCATGCCTGGCACATGGTAAGTGCTTAATAAATGTTTGGTTCTCTCCATTATCTACAACATCAATTTCTCCCCTTCAAGATATACAGTTCAAAAGACATTAGTTAAAATTAAGGAAAGAGATGTGGGTTAGATACATAGATTTTCAGGCAGTAAGTAGTGAGAGGAATGATACTTGGAAACAGGACAAAAAGCGTTCAAATCCTTCCTCAGACAATAGTTTCAAGAGCCTGAGCAAATCACTTAAGCCTGGCTCAATTTCCTCATTTGTAAAATGAAGATAAAAAATAGCTAACACTTATATAGCACTTACTATATACCAGGCACTGGATTTATAACATTTGGTCTTTACAATAGCCCTGGGATGTAGGTGCTATTATGATCCTCATTTAACATATGAGGAAACTAAGGCAAAAAAAGATAAAATGAACTGCCCAGCATCACACAGTTAATAAATGTTTGAGGCTGTATTTGAACCACATTTTTTTATTATTATTATAATAACTTTTTATTGACAGAACCCATGCCAGGGTAATTTTTTACAACATTATCCCTTGCACTCACTTCTGTTCCGATTTTTCCCCTCTCTCCCTCCACCCTCTCCCCTAGATGGCAAGCAGTCACATATATTAAATATGTCGCAGTATATCCTAGATACAATATATGTGTACAGAATCGAACAGTTCTCTTGTTGCACAGGGAGAATTGGATTCAGCAGGTAGAAATAACCCAGGAAGAAAAACAAAAATGCAAACAGTTTACATTCATTTCCCAATGATCTTTCTTTGGGTGTAGCTGCTTCTGTCCATCATTGATCAATTGAAACTGAGTTAGGTCTCTTTGTCAAAGAAATCCACTTTCATTAGAATACATCTTCATACAGTATCGTTGTTGAAGTATATAATGATCTCCTGGTTCTGCTCATTTCACTTAGCATCAGTTCATGTAAGTCTTTCCAAACCTCTCTGTATTCATCCTGCTGGTTATTTCTTACAGAACAATAATATTCCATAACATTCATATACCACAATTTACCCAACCATTCTCCAATTGATGGGCATCTATTCATTTTCTAGTTTCTAGCCACTACAAAGAGGGCTGCCACAATTTTGGCACATACAGGCCCCTTTTCCTTCTTTAGTATCTCTTTGGGATATAAGCCCAGTAGTAGCACTGCTAGATCAAAGGGTATGCACAGTTTGATAACTTTTTGGGCATAATTCCAGATTGCTCTCCAGAATGGTTGGATTCATTCACAACTCCACCAACAATGCACCAGTGTCCCAGTTTTCCCGCATCCCCTCCAACATTCATTATTATTTTTTCTTGTCATCTTAGCCAATCTGACAGGTGTGTAGTGGTATCTCAGAGTTGTCTTAATTTGCATTTCTCTGATCAATAGTGGTTTGGAACACTCTTTCATATGAGTGGTAATAGTTTCAATTTCATCATCTGAAAATTGTCTATTCATACCCTTTGACCATTTATCAATTGGAGAATGACTTGATTTCTTATAAATTAGAGTCAGTTCTCTATATATTTTGGAAATGAGGCTTCATCAGAACCTTTAACTGTGAAGATTTAACCAGATTTTGATCATGTCTTTTTGATTTTCTGAGTTTAGGTTTAATATTCTATCCACTGTACCATATAATTTCCCCTAAAAAATAAATAAAGTATATATCTATATCTATATCTATGTGTTACAAGAGGGAGAACAGGAGAGATATAAATATAGATTTCTGTATATAGATATATATAGATAATATATAGACAGAAAGATAGAAACACCCACTTTACAGAGTAATTGTGAGGCTCAAATGAGAAAATATAGGGAAAGCTATTCACAAATTTAAACGTGCCATATAAGTGAAAGCTATTACTACTACTGCTGCTGTTGGTGGTGGTGGTGTTATTACTACTAACTTCACAATATCCCTTTTGCAACATTCTAACAAGTGCTTAGACCTCTACATTAAATTCTCCAGTGAAAAGGAAGGCATTCCTAGAAAAAAGACAATTCCATTTTGGACATTGAAATTGTTAGAACAATTTTCCTTACTTGACATTAAAAGCAAATGAAATCTGATCCCTTCTTCTGATCTCATGAAAACTTTTCAAATACCTGAATAGTTCTATTCTATCTCTATCCTCTAAATATTCTCCCATTTTAATCAATTTTTGATGCAATGTATTCTAAGGTTCTCACCATCCAATTGACCTTCCATGAATTTAAATCCATACTATTGTTTACTATCAAATGCCCAACCCCCTTATATATAACCACCATACTCCAACTCTAGATTACTACCTTTGTGCTACCTAATCATGTGGAACTGGAGGAAGTTATGCAACCAGGCTGATTAAGGACACTACAAATTGATGTTATTGGGTATCAAACAGAACCTCATTGAGAGAAGCAAATCCTTTTATTAGTGCCTAATCAATGGCTTATGCCACTTCTCACAAAGGCTATTCTAAACTTTCTTTTCTCTCCTCAAATATTCTAAGCTTACATTTTCTGCAACTCTCTCATCATCTGAGAAGCTTTACTCTTACTTTACTAGCAAAATTGTGGTAATTTGCTATAAGCTCCTTTTATTCTTCTCTTTTCCTTAAAATATCTTGATATTATCTCACATGATGTTCTATACTCATTGATGAATTGACTTTTTCCCTTGCCAAAGCCAATCCCAATTCCTGTTCCTTTATCCCTTCTTTTCTTACCTTCTCCAGCATATGATTCTACTACCATATTCCCATTCTGAATTTCATTTATTATTTAGTGATTTCTTACTGTCTTCAATTCTCCTCATCCTTAAAATAGTTTCATCATATCTTTTCACTCCCTTTAGGCTCAGTTTTATATCTACCTTTCCTTTCTCATACTCCTAAAACAGCTGCCTATATTCACTATCTTTTCTTTTTCCCTTATTCATCATTTCTTACCTCTTGATTATCTAGTTTCCCACTTCATTACTTCACTGAAACTTTTCTTTCTAAATATACCAATGATCTTTTAATTGTCACACTTCATGGCCTTTTATCATTTCTCCTCCTCCCTGACTTAAATGCAGAATTTGATGCTCTTGACTTCTTTCTCCTACTGCATACTCTTTCTCTTTGGCATTTTTGTCATACAATTCTCTTCTGATTTTTATCCTACCTGTTTGAACATTGCTCAGTCTCATTTACTGGTTCATTATCCACATCATTCTTCATAACTATTGATATACACTAGTTTCTGCTCTTGACCCTCTTCTTTATGGTATCAGAGACTTGATTAGCTTTCAAGGGTTTAATTAACCTCTCTGAGCAAATGACTTACAGATATCTAACTAGTCCTAATCTCTTGCTAGTCCCATATCTCTAATTGCCTATTGGACTTTTCAAAAATAGACATCTTGTTCATACTCTTCATATCCCAAACAGAATTCATTGTCCTTTCTTATTCTGAACTACTATTTCTGTTAAGTGTACCAGAAGTCTTTTGGGTTCATAACTACAACATCATCCTCAGCTCTTCATTCTCCATAACTCTCCATAATTAATCAGTTGACAAATTTTGTCATTTTACTTTCATGACATCTCTTATTTGTCTTCTTTTGCCTAATCACAAGCCACCACCTTAAGTAATGTTCTCATTGCCTGTTTTTTGTTTGTTTGTTTGTTTGTTTGTTTTGATTTTCAAGTTATCTTTCAAGATATCTCAATGCTTTTTGTCTCTCCATTCTAAACCATTTTCGATACTGCTAAAATCTTTTTTCCTAAATGTTGATCTGACCACATAGCTGTCCTACTTAGTAAACTCAAGTGCCTCTTTATTACTCTAGAGTAAAATAGAATCTGATATTTGGCCTTCATGAATTGATTCCAATTTATTTTTCCCAAATCTCTTTACATTATTTCCTTTCCTGAACACTAGAGCATAATCAAACAAGCCTGCTCTCTATTCTTTTTTTAAAAATTTTTTAATTTATTTATTTAATAACTTTTTATTGACAGATCCCTTGCACTCACTTCTGTTCCAATTTTCTCCCTCCCTCTCTCCACCCCCTCCCCCAGATGGCAAACAGTCCTATACATGTTAAATAGATACAATATATATGTGCAGAACCGAACAGTTCTCTTGTTGCACAGGGAGAATTGGATTCAGAAGGAATCCAGGAACCCAGGAAGAAAAACAAAAATGCAAACAGTTTACATTAATTTCCTAGTGTTCTTTCTTTGGGTGTAGCTGCTTCTGTCCATCCTTGATCAATTGAAACTGAATTAGATTTCTTTGTTGAAGAAATCCACTTCTATCAGAATACATCCTCATAGAGTATCGTTGTTAAGGTATATAAGGATCTGGTTCTGCTCATTTCACTTAGCATCAGTTCATGTAAGTTCCTCCAAGCTTCTCTGTATTCATCCTGCTGGTCATTTCTTACAGAACAATAATATTCCATAACATTCATATGCCACAGTTTACTCAACCATTCTCCAATTGATGGGCATCCATTCATTTTCCAGCTTCTAGTCATTACAAACAGGGCTGCCACAAACATTTTGGCACATACAGGTCCCTTTCCCTCCTTTAAGATCTCTCTGGGATATAAGCCCAGTAGAAACACTGCTGGATCAAAGGGTATGCATAGTTTGATAACTTTTTGTCCTGCTCTCTATTCTTCACATAAAACTTTCCAACTTTTCTCTATGTTTTTCTACTGGTTATTTCCCATGTCTGGAATGCATATCTTCCTTAACTAATTCTCATAGAATTCCTCAATTGCTGAGAGTTGTTTTCTCAGTAAAATAGTAAAAGACAAACATAGATAATGACCAGTTAACCTAGTTGTGCCTTTATTCTGAAGGACATAGAGAGACAAGAAAGAGAAAACCTATGGATTTTTGCTGTAAGGTTCATTTAAAGATCATATCATGAGTAAGGAATGAGACAAAAAGAAGCCCAATGCTAGTTGCCATGAAAAACACTGGGTGTCATGTTTTTTAGACTTGTTATTTAGAGATAAATATGAATATTTCTAATTTGCACTAGAAGGAGCTGGGTCATTAGCAAAAGTAATATCAATCTTCTCTCCATTCTATTAGATGTAATCACTATAAGAAATAATAGCAGAATCCTAATAACATCATGTTTCACTTGTTTCTTTGCTCTCAAAACAGAAAACTTAATAAAGAGCTGGCTGCCAGTGACCTGAAGGAAGAAAGTTGAGGGGATATATACAAACAGGCAGGATAGAAAATGGCATAAATAAGGCATCCTCAATTACATGTATCCCACCTTTGAAGGTCTAATTATTTATTTGAAGAATAGTGAATAGAGAGCTATCCGCAGAGACAAGAACAACTGAATTCAGTCTCACTTCTAAAGTAATTCTAGGATTGGTTCTGGAGAGATAATTTAACTTTCCAGGTCTTGAGTCAACTATGTCAGACTCTAAGAAGTGCTAGAAAACTGATTGGCATTGATAGAGAGAATTTTATCACTTGGAGTTTCCTACAACTTTTCTATCCACTTCTCTATCCCCAAGACTTTATCCTGGGAGATAGTTTAGTTCAGGAAAGCGGAACTATTAAATGTGGGTCTAACCTTCAACATTACTGATATGGCTAATCATTCTAAGAGCACATGCGATAACCCTTGGATGGAAGCTGCCAAATTAAAGCAAAATGGAATACCATGCTGCATATTCATAGCAAAAAAGAGCAAAGCTAGGATGAGGAGGAGAATAAAAAGAAAATTCAATTTGACAATCCTATAAGAGATCTATTTTACTCTAGATTAATAAGGAGGCACTTGAGCTTACTAAATAGGGCAGTGATGTGTTCAGAGCTATGGTTAGAGGAAAAGATTTTAGCAGTGTAGAAAATGGATTAGAGTGAAGAGATAAAAAGCAGAGAGAATACATTGGAAGATAATTTGATACTTCAGGAAATAGGTGATGAAAATATGACCTAAGGTGGTGGCTTATGATTAGGCAAAAGAAGTCAGATGAGGGAGATGTCATGAAGGTTAAATGACAGTCTATCTGCTTGTCTTTATATAGACCCTGATGATTCAAAACTCTTACTGCATTTTCTAATTTCTGTCATCTCAGCCCCTTAGGTTTGGCATTCTTAAGAATCTCTGTTACTTGACCGAGCTAAACCTGTTTCTTAATGCTCTCACTTGAATCTGATTATGTTCTCCTTCTACGCATTCCCTAAGAGCTTTTGCCAAAAAAATTATAAGGTGGGGAACTATGGACTTCAGGACATCAAAATTTAGAGACACTGTCTCTCTGTCTCTGTCTCTCTCTGTGTCTTTGTGTCTCTCTCTGTCTCTCTCTCTTATATGTACGCATATATGTATATATAGAGATATTCTTTTAATAGGTGAAGCAGGTGAAAGCAACTATTTTCATCAACAAATAGCAAGAAATAATAAAGTAAGAAAATACAAGTTAATATGTTTCCTCCACTATCCTCTATTCCCCATCTCTTGGGCATACATACTTTTGGTGATCCCCTGCCTCCTCTGGTCCTCTCTTCCCCTTTCTTTATTAGCAGCTCTCCAGGAATATCTTCATAGAATTTACTTCTTTCACTGCATTGAGTAATGTTAGTTTCTTTCCTCTCAATGAATAAAAGCTCTCCCTCTCTGTTCCCTTGTTCCCCCAATTTAGTGATGACTTATTTGGATATTGTGCTGAGACAACCTCTAAGTCCCATTTAATTTCTACTCATCATAACACTAAATTAGAAATCAGGAGGTTTTTCTGTTTCCCATCTCTACTATTTCCCATCAAGAAGACCTTGGACAATACTATTTATTTCATTGTTCTTTGATTTTCCTACTTCCCAAGTAAAGGCCATGACAGTGGTCACTTGCCTTTTTCAGGGGACTTTTGGAAAGCCTAATAAGCTGCTTTATACAAAACGCTCAGAGCACCTCCAAGAGAAACACATAAATAGAGAGAGTATTATTAGCTGTCTCATATCTAGAGTGCACAGAAGTGACTGGAGCCAGACTCCTGTCTGCTGTGCCCTTTCCAAGCAGCTACTTTGTATGTTAATTGCACACCCTTAACATTTATTATCAAATCTGTTGGTTTAAATTTCCAGGATGAAGGGTAAAAAGCATGCTCCACTCTGGGGACCTATCTTCCTTCATATTATGGAAATGAAAGTTTGCATTTGTTTATTGCCAGCCTGTGAAATCCCAGATGGAGGAAATGTAGATTATAAAGGGTAGGCAGGATGAAGTCTAAACCAGAGCCAAATGTGTGTCATCAAATTAGATGCCCGGATCTTTTTCCTCTCTGCCTCCTGGAGTCATGCTAGTTACAGAATATCTTTGCGCATGCCAGGTACTTATCGTGTTACAATGCCTACATGACAAATACAATGTGTCATAATAAATATTCAGTGATATTGACACCTCCTTTACTTGTAGTTCTCTCACTTGGCAGCCTCAACTATCTAAATCCCAGTTGAGATCCAAGAAGGAAACAAAAAAAGGCATTGGGACTGCTAATTTACTTGTATTTCACATATCATTCTAATACAAATGGATTAGTAATCTGCTCTCTAAAGCTCAGAAAGGATTACAAACAACTAAGGAGCATGAGGAGGAATAGTATGACTAACTGTTAGAAGGAAGCATAGTTATTAGAAGAAACAGTGACAGATGATAGCAATTTTCCTAATTCTGTTGAGGAAAACATCTTTCCAAATATCTAGGTTTCCAACCTGGTTATTATTATTCTTTACTCCTCGCTCTCTCTTACTTCCTGTATCCCACCAATTGCCAGATCCTATACATCTTTCTATCTTTTCTATACATCTGTGTTTCTTTACTCTAAAACTTCCATCACTCTGGTTCAGGTCCCTATCACTTCATGCCTTGACTATTCCAGTAGTTTACTGGTTGGTCTCCCTGCTTCATGTCATGCTTTAGTTTGATCAATTCAGCTGTCAAAATGATATTCCCAAAGTTCAAGTCTGACAATGTCCTCTTTCCAGTGCTATAACCCCATTCAGTAAAGTCCATATCCTCCCTATTACTTTCAGAATCAAATATAAAACCATTTGTTTGAGTTTTAAATTTCTTTTTTTTTCTTTGTGAGGCAATTGGGATTAAGTGACAAAGTGTCTGAGGCTAACTTTGAACTCAGGTCCTCTTGACTCCAAGGCCAGTGCTCTATCGACTGTACCCATCTAGCTGTCCTGATTTGTTTGACTTTTAAAATCTCTCTTTGTGACTTTTTTCTAGTTTTCTTATGAACTTACTACTCCAAAAGACTGATGTTTTTGTGATATTTGTCTCCTTGCTGTTTCTTAAATAAGACAGAATTCTCTGGACTTCAGGCATTTTCTTTGGCTGCTCTTCATACCTAGAATGCTCTCCTTCTTTATCTCTGCCTTCAAGTTTTACTGGCTTCCTTCAAGTCCCAACTAAAATCATATATTCTAAAAGTTGCCCTTTCTGATTCCCCCTTCCTTCATTCCCCTATCTCCAATTTATGCTGTATATATGATTTTTTTTTTACATAATTACTTGCATGATACCTCTCTCCCATTGGATTCTGAACTCTAAAGCAAAGGTTATTTTTGCCTTTCTGTGTACTCAACATTTAGCACAGTATTTGGCACATAAGAGGAACTTAATAAATGCTTGTTCATCTGAATAAAAAAAAGATAGGAAAATTCAGATGGTTAGGCACCTTAAAACAACCTGTGGGCTTTTAATTTAGTGGTGAAAAGTTCTCTTAATTATCTTAATAGTTTTGACTATATCATTAGTATTACCATAGTATAGTATTAAACATTACTACATTAGATTTATTAGATCATAATACATTTGATAAAATGTTGATAACCCTTGAGTCATACAAAGAACAAAACATTCAGGATTGACCATTTAGAATTGTTGTTTGTTTGTTTATTTTTGGTCCAAACTTGTGCTTTCACTGGTACAGAACTTTCAGTGTGGAAATTCTTTCTTTCAATACAAATTATGCCTGCTCTGCAATATTATTTTATTGCAGAATTATATTATTATAGTGTTACTTGGGGAGCACTGAGAGATTAAATGACTTGCCCAGAGAAACAAAGCCTATAATATGTTAGAGGTAGCACTTGAATCCAAGTCTTCCTGAATGAGAATCTGACTCCCTATCCACTATGCCATACTGTCTTTCATTTTAATCTATTTGATAAGATAATACAAGATACACTGGACAGAGCCAAGCCTTTTAGTCAAGAAGACCTAAGTTCCAAGTTCTACTTGAAATTGACATTTGTTCAGTCGTCATCTTACACTTCTATATCTATATATGATATTTTTATCATATAATATTTTTAAGTTGAGTTCACATAAAAATGATACTGAGAAAAATCACTATCCTGAGATTATTCTTTTATATTTAATGTTCTACAGATTAAAGAAAACCCATCTGCAATTTCTGGTGGCAAAGGGAATATCATCAGGTACCCCTTTATCTTTGCAAATAAATACACATACCTCAGCCATTTGTCCAAAAGCATCTTTGTCAACAAATTGTTGGTTAAATTAATGTGTCACCAATAGAAAAGTTCTTGGATTTTATTTATTTCACAGGCCCCATTTATTTTTATTTTCACTATTATGCAACAATCTATCTTCTCTTATTATCAGATACAGTTCAGATAGAAACAAGCACAATCCTGGCAAGGCACTATCTTGCTTGTATTATTATTATTACTTAATGTTTGTGAACTATTGGACAGGTAATAAAATAATTGATTTTTTAATTTAATAAAATTATTAGGATGTAAGTACATTTTTTATGTTGCTATTGTTCAACCATTTCTGATTCTTTGTGAGATTAATGTTGTCTAATTTCAGCTGGGCTTTTAGTGTAGTAAGGGAATCAGTCTATATCTTCCTAGACAATTTGTTATCCCAATTCCACGATGGTTGTTTCTAGTATCCTCTTCTCTCCTCATGCCTACCATAGTATTTCTTCTCATCATCTCTTCAGGTCACTTAATGAGAACTTTGTCGTCTCCCCTCTTCTTCACTTCTATCACTCAGATACATTGCCTCACTATCTCCTCCTTCTCTTCAGTCATAGATAAAGAGGAAATATTTCTTTTTCTCATGGAAACCCCTCTACATGCATTTTTGCTCCATGTCCTCCAACCTTCTTCAGCATCTTCTCCAATAGCATCCCTAGTCTCTATCATCTTCAGTCGGTATCCATCTACTGAACCTGTCCCTGATTTCTACATTAGACTCATATTTTCTCCATTCTTACAAAATCCTTACTTAACACCACTATTTCTGTGAGTTGGTACTCCAAATCTCTACTCCTCTTCATTATTAATTTCCTTGAGAAAGCCATTTTCCTTGTAAGATCCTTTCTAGCTCTAAGATTCTAGGACATACTGTCAGTATGCTAAATTGTTTCATCTTTGAAGGAAGTTATTTGATTGGATCAAATTAATTATGATTTGTGTTTAGATTAAAAATCACTTTATATACATTATCTCATTCAATCTTCAAGAAAATTGCAATATGCATAACTATTGTACTCACTGTGGATGAAAAAAAAATGGCTATTGAGTTAAAGCACTTGCCCATAATCATAACAGATTCCATAGAATCAACCCAGAATCTTAACTTTAGGCTCTTTATCTTGTCCCTCTTTTCCTTTTGAAAATCTGGAAAGCAACAAATTTAAAACCTTGTTATATGTTGCTTATGTGGCTTGGAATCAGTACTGCTAAAAGTATTATGCAACCAACAAGGTGTGAGACATTATGATAAAACAAAAACCAAGGATCTAAAAATTATTATTTCATTCAACTATCTTCCCAGACCACTATTTGGAAATGGATATGTCTCACTCTTTCATGATTCCACAGTCCACACTTCTCTTTCTTTTCCCTAACCACCATGCCCTTACATGGGTCAATTAAAGCCAATAAGCATTTATTAAGTGCCTACTATGTGCCAGGCATTATACTATTCACTCATTTGCTTTTTACCTTTGTGTATTATGTTCCTTTATTAGAATGTAACCCCCTTAATGGTAGAGCCTATCATCTATACTTGTATTTGTATTTGCAATTCCTACCCCATCCTCTATTGCATTGTGTGTACATAATAAATGTGCTTTTCTCTTCTCATTTGTTCTTTCCCCTTCTATTCTCTTCTCTTCTGTTTTCTTCTCTTTCCCTCATTCTATTTCTGTCTTTCTTCTCCTTCTACTTCTGCTCCTCTTCTCCTCTCCTTTCCTTTCCTCTCCTCTTCTTTTCTCTTCTGTTCCATTCATCTTATTTTTGTCTCTCTCCTCCTCCTCTTCTTCTCTTCTCTTTTCTTCCATTCATTCTGTTTGTCTCTCTCTTCCTCCTTCTCTTCCTCCTCCTCCTCTTCTTTTTTCTCTCCTCTCCTCTCCTATCCTTTCTTCTTCTCTCCTCTTCTATTCATCTTATTTCTCTCTCTTCTCTTCCCTTCCATTTATTTGGTTTGTCTCTCTTCTCCTCCCCCTTCCTCTTCTCCTTCTCCTTCTCCTTCTCTTTCTCTTCCTTTCTCTTCTTTTTTCTTTTTCTCTTTATCTCTCATTATTTACCACATTTAACTATCTAATTAGAGCTTGGGTAATTATTTCTGATCTTTTTTTTTCCTTGTGTGAACTTTTAGAATCTGAAGATATAAATAAAAGAGAAAGGAATTTTCATTCCACTAGACATTTAATACAGGGTTCTCAGTCATCATGGAGTTAATCCTCACTGCAGTATATTAGTTGTTTTTTTTTTTTTTTAATAGAAAGCATGTAGACATGTAGAAATTTCTGTGAGTTTCTTCCATAATCAACTTACAAGCCTGCCAAAAATTGTTTTTTGCAAGAAAGCATATTCACAAGGCAGTTTCCATTAAAAAATGGTCTATTTATCTTATAAGAAAATGGAAATAAATTTTGGGGGTGGAAACATTTTTATCAAAGCTGTGATTCATTGTGCAGGGAAGAATGGCAGAGCAATTTCACATAGACACACCATCAGCCGCCTGGGACTTTGGCTCCACGAAAGTCATCTCACCACTATTTAATGCCATATTTATTGTCCTGTCATTAGCTCATAAATAATGTGCCAAGATCTATGATACAAGAGATGCCACTTCTGCCCTCATAGAATCATTCAAAAAAGGAAAAGATGTCAGAGTTAATATCTCCCACAAATACTCTGGAAGTAAACTCTTGCAATTATGAAGAATCATAAGTTTCCCCATAAAATCAGTCTGAGCAAACTCTAAATGGGGCTTAAAATAGCACTTCTAGCCCATATTCCCTCATAAAATCTCAGAACCCAGTTGAGATAGCTATATCTGTCATGGGCCTTCAGGCAAATAAAACTCAAATTGATGGGGATGATGTAAAATGAAATCCCTTTGGGCTTCATATTCACATTGAAATTCCGATTCAAAGTACCAAATGGGCACTGAAAATCAAACAGTTTACTAGTTATGTGTTTTTCTAAGTGAGATTTGGGAAACATAAAATAACCCCCAAAAGTCAAAGTCTGGAATTACACAATAGCATTTTAATATTCAAGGTACAATGTAGATTGTTAGGGGATTTGCATTAAGATCATGGGCAATTGTCTTGATAAGATTATTTTCTTGCTATACAAAATTGTTGTTTCTCCTCTATAGTGTTTGCTAGTAAAGTAACTGCCATTATGGGAAAAAAAATTGATTATTGCTATAGCAAGGCTTTGAAGACATTGGAAGGATGTAAAAGTGGTCTTTTTATTATTGTGACCTCTTAGATTAAGCCTCAGCTTGGGAAGGTATTATAATATTATCATAGGGTTATAGGAGGTTTAAAGCTAGAAAGGAATTTTGAATCTAGAATGTTACAACCAGAGAATAGAATGTTAAAACCAGAAGGAATCTCAGAATGCTCTCTACATGGAAAATAGAACGTCACAGCTGGAAAGGACTTTGCAATTGAAATTGGTAGTACTGGACATGATCCTAGGATAATCTAGTTCAATTTACTCATTTGATAAATAAGGAAACTGAGGTCCAAAGAGACCAAAGAGGTCCTCTAAACCATATCATAAAACCTCTCTAAACTTTCTAGCTAATGAATGTTGGCCAAAGGCAAAACAGTGAGGCAGAAGAAATTCTCCTTAAGTGTTCTGGCGTTCTGTGTTTATCAGCCTACAGCTATCTTTAGTTATCTCTTCATTTGGCTGATATTGGCCATCTGTGGGACACACATATGTCAGCACATAAGGATCAAGTGAATGAGACAATGAAAATATTTTAAGAGCTGCAGGCTTTCACTCCCTCCTGTTGTTCTAACTTTCTAGATTTACAGTCTGGATCTTGTCCATGTTGCTTCCCTGCCTACTGTTGATTCAAATCTCCAATCTTCCTGACTGAGTTAGGAGCCTAAAAAGCAGCTTCTTTATTTCTGTTGATCTCACTTTATATTTATTGTATTATGGGAATTGTTGTTCATTCTTGAAAAGGTTAAATAACTTCACCAAAGTGACATCATGACTTGTGAGTGAATTGGATTTAGTGAGGAAAAGTTCACAAAATCATTAGCCCCCAGTCATCGAGGTCCAGTGACAAGACCAAAGTCAAGATGTTTAATGGTCATGAAATGGATGATTTTGGCTCTTCTAAAGAAAGGTCTTTCCCATGCCTTAGTTTGACAATCCTTTTTGTAGCATCAAGGAACTGAAAATTGAGTGGATGCCCACCAATTGGGGACTAGCTGAATAAGTTATAGTACATACATGTAATGGAATATTATTGTTTTATAAAAAATAATGAGCAAGCTGATTTCAGAAAAGTCTGGATGCTAAGTGAAGTGAGCAGAACCAAAAGAACATTGTACACAGTAACAACAAGATTTTGTGTTGCTCAACTATCTATATTGTTGTAAAGAATATATGTATACATTTATGTGCACAGGAAGGAAAGAATGATTTATATAGTGCCCACTGCCTATTACTAAGCTAAGCAGCAACCTTGAGATTTCAGTGCTATTATTATCCATATTTTACAAAAGAGAACAATGAGAGACAGCGGTTCAGTGACTTATGTAAGATTAAGTATTTGAGGAAGGACTTGAACTCAGGTCTTCCTACCTCTAGGCTCTTCTCTAGAAGCATCTGAAAGGAGGTTATCATGTGGAATAGGGATTAGACTTGGTCTGCTTTGCTTCAGAGGATCAAGCTTCCAATACAGATCACACTTCTACATAGACCTTTTCATGCCAGGTTATTCTGTCCATATTTTCTTCTGCATTCTGTGGAGAATTCACTATTGTAGCGTGGAAAGAACATTGCCTGTAAGTCATGGAATATGAACAGGGGAGTTCTGGCTTCCCCTCTTAGTGCATACATCTATTCATGAAGAAACCAGCTCACTAGGTCATTTTCCTTATCTTTAGAATGAGAGCTTTGGACTCTGCTTCCTACAATTGCTTCTATCTCTATGGTCCATCCAACCAACTAGAGCCTTTTTCTTGGTTCTTTTAACATGCCAGAAATACTAGGGAAATAAAAACACTCTCCATTTCTCATTCTTTATTCACTATATATTATTATAACCATTAGCAGCAGCACCACAATGCTCTTTAAGACTGTTTTAGGAAACTGAAGCTTATAGGCATTAAATTACTTGCCTTGCATCACACAGCTAAAGACTGAGTTTCTGAGGTAGGATTAAAACCCAGATGTTTCTGACTTCAAACCCAATACTTTAAAGATTTTGCAATGCTGACTCTCTCTGGAACCAACTTTATCCTTTTCTGGTGACACATACATTTGATGATGTTTCTATGACATTTCTGGAACGAATATTTCCATTGACTTTTGATTTGTCTTAAGAAGCTCTTTGGTATAGTGGAGATAATTACAGTTGGAGTCAGAAAAACTTAAATTTGAATTCTAACTCAGACACATACTAACTTGAGTCCCTGAAAAGTCTCTTAACCATAGTTTTTCTACCCATAAAATAGAAACAAAAACAGTACTGATTTTGTAGGATTATTGTAAAGATTGGTTGTCATTATTAGATTTTTTTCAAGGTTTAAAGCAATATATAAACGGCAATGCTCAAAGCTGCTGTCACCTTTGTGATCATTTATTTCTTTTTATTGTGAACTTAGAAATATTTAACAAGCGAAACAACATAATACAAAAAGAACAAATAAATTATACATGAAACTGTGAACTTCAGTGACATACAATGTATTTCTTTTCAAACTTTATTTTCAATTAAAGAGATCATATCAAAATTGTTGTTTTGGTCCCTTTCTGAACTTTGTGTTTTCTTCTGGTATTTTTATATGTGTTTCATTGCTCTTTTGATTTTTTTTTTTTTTTTTGACATCTCTATCACTTAATCATTATTATTCTCCTGAGATCATGATGTTCCAACATTCAGAGTCATACCACATCCCTTGTAGAAAACACATTAAATATAGAGGTTTTAGGCAGGCATTTCAGGACCATTTAAAGGTCTGAACAATTTTCATGTAATGGACATGCCCATTTACTAAAGATGCATTCAACACATTATGGTCAATGTCAGTCTAGTTGAAGACAATTTCAGAGTGAAAGGATGACATCTGTGCTTTCCTATTCATGAGTCAAGCAGGAATATGCTTTCTAAGTGTCAGCTACCTGGAAAGCAGTCAGCAATCATGCTAGGCATTTGTTTTTCACTCAGAAAGCACCCAGAAGAAGTTAATGTTCCTAGTTCACAAAAGTAGGTAGGGGAATCCACTGGTGAATTCCAAACCTGCAGCTTTTCTCACTTCAGGGGCTGAAGAATGACAAGCAGGGAAGGAGGGAGTGATTGATAGGTATGCTGACTCAAAGAAGAATTGCATTAAGGACAAAATAGGAGACATCAACTTGATGACTTTGACTTTTACATAAGAAAGCATTCACTTAGGTGCAAGTGAGTCTGTAATGGCAGGGGGTTGCCTGGAGGCACAGGGAAATGTCTCCTGGGAAGCATTATGAATTGATCTGCTTCATGGAATCCAGAGGGAACTTTGCTTCAGGCAATTTCCAGGAGAAACACTTGGAGCAACACAATATGAGTCAACTCTCATGATAGAAGCAGCACAATATAGTACATAGAGAGTGGGTTTTGGAAGTCAAATACTGACTGTATGATACTGGAAAATTTACTTAACCTTTCTTTAATCTAGGCAATTCTTGATAAATTACAGATAATATGCTGGACTATATTGGTAGAAAGAATTTTCTCACCTAGGTGTTTTCTATTTCAGTGAAATCAAAGTTTTAATCCCAAATATCCACAGAATTTCAGAGCTAAAATTATTACAAGGCATTGTCTAGTACAATACATACTCATAATGGAATCTTCTCTCCAACATTCCTTAATGAGTAGTCAATCAACACTTAAATGTCTCTTATTAGAAATAATCCACTACCTCCTAAGGCAGCCCATTTGACTTTTGGAGACCTTTGATTATTAGATATTCCATTATCTTGACATTCAAGGAAATATTAATTCATTATATAATTAACTATTATAATTAACTACATAATATATTGCATATTAATTATTATAATTACATATATATATATATATATAATTGTGGTCTGATCAAATCAGAGGACAACAGAATCATACTTTGCCTTATCTTTTTCTAGACATAGTACTTCTAAAATTTCATAACTGCTGTAATCACCATTGCAACATCATAACTGACTGCTACTGACCTTTCAGTTTATTATGACAACAAATCTTTTTTCAAAAATTATTTAATATTTAATTTTACCTACCTAATCAGGTATTTGTGCAATTGATTTCCTGTATCCAAATAAACATATTTACATTTATCTCTATTGAATTCTAACATATTCCACCTAACATTCAAGCCTAAAAATCTCCCTTTATAAAAGAAAAACTTCTTGAATTTTTTTTTCTAAAATCTGAATAAAATCTTTATTCACCAAACTCAATGACCTCTTATTTGAATCCACTTGGATCAAACATAACTTCCTCACTTTGGCTTTTAAAGTATTTCACGACCTGGCCTTTACCTATTTCCAATCATATATATCAATTCCTTTCCAGACAAATTGGCCTTTAATGTTCCATTAAATTTCCATTAATGTTCCACTATGCTTTTATACTACTGTTCCCATTATTCTCCCTTCCTCATCTCTACTTCCTAAAATCCCTTCTTTCTTTCAAAACTTCTTCAGAAATATTTCCAGTGTGAAATTTTTCCTAATATGATTACTTCTTAATGCTCTTTTCCCCAAAATATTTACTTGTATTTATATTTTGTATATGTTTTATATAGATTTTTTTTTTTTTATGTGCATGTCTTTCTGAAAAGAATGTAAACTTCTTGAGAGAAGAGACAGTTCAGTTTTGGGAAAAATTTTTTTTTTTTTTTTTTAATACACAGCATCTCAAACAATTATCAAATTATAGTAGATGCCTAAAAAAATGCTTGTTTATTGATTGTCAGCCAGTGTATTAGGTAACCCTCCCAACTTTGTATCATTTGGAAATTGGATAAGACAGCTCTCTATGTCTTCATTCAAACCAAAGAAAGAATTGTCTAAGAATTCAGATCAATTATAATGGAAAGAGATTTGATTAAGCATAAAAGTTGTTATTGAGTTCTTTCAATCATTTCTGAGTTTTCATGTTTCCATT
The DNA here is from genome assembly GCF_902635505.1 of Sarcophilus harrisii. Taxonomy (NCBI): domain Eukaryota; kingdom Metazoa; phylum Chordata; class Mammalia; order Dasyuromorphia; family Dasyuridae; genus Sarcophilus; species Sarcophilus harrisii. The sequence continues at coordinate 624,584,727 of NC_045426.1, read as the reverse complement.
TTGGGGTTTTCTTGGCATAGATCTTTATACAGATAAAAATTGAGGCAAATAGGGTTAAGTGATTTGTCTAGGGTCACATAGCCAGTAACTGTCTAAGGCTGGATTTGAACTCTTAACAATGAGTTTTCCTGATTCCACATTCAGTACTTTATTCACTGCACCACCTAGCTGCCCCTATGTACAGGAGACTTGTGTTTAAATCAGAGTTTCACTGTGTATTATCCGTAAACTATAGGAAAATCATTAACCTCAGATTTCCTGAAGTATGTAGTATAAAGAGGATTGGCAGAATTAGGTTTGGTTTATGATTTTGCCATTTGCTGAGTCATTTCATAAGCATGACCCTTAATTTGCTCACCTGTAAAAGAGGCAGAGACTATAACAGAAGGATGAGCTTCTGAACTGGCTCTTAAGAGTCAGATTATTAAATTTTCAGTGTGAATATGTATACCTTGTTAATTAATGAATTATAAATCATGGCTTTTTGTTTTGTTTTCTTTTCTGGACTTATGAAAACATTGAAGAAAATATTAATAATACAGATTAAACTTTTCTTCAGAAAGCTGATTGTTAAACATTTATTAGCACACCTCTAGAACAAACTCATAATTTTATTGGCATAGGGAACTCCCAGATGAAGAAGCTTCTTCATTAATATTGGTCAGCACTTTTTCTGCAACATGTAGTATTTATTAGAGAGCTGCCTAGATCACTGAGGGATTCAAGGATTTCCCCAGGTTTTTCCATTCATCATGAATCAAAGGTGAAACTTGAAGCTAAGCTTTTATTGCATTAAACTTGGTTCTCTATTCATTACACAATGCAGTCTCTCTGATAAAAAGACTATAGAAAGAATTGTATAACCTAACTCACAGAATTTTCAGTTCATCAAAGGCTTATTAAAAAGTTCCCCAAGGAAAAAAAAAATATGAAACAACACTTTCTTCCTGTCTTTGCAGTAAGGAGTAAAGAACATTACAGACAATATCAAATTATTTCAGATACAAATATTCTTTTTGATGTATTGGCTAATTTGATTTTCTCTTTGTCCCTCTCTGTCTCTGTTTCTCTGTTTCTGTCTCTATGTCTCATTCTGATTCTGTCTCTCTCATTTGTTCTTTGTTATAAAAGAATGGCTTTAAATGTTTGTGGCAGCCTTGTTTGTAGTGGCTAAAAACTAGAAAATGAATGGATGCCCATCAATTGGAAAATGGTTGAGTAAATTGTGGTATATGAATGTTATGGAATATTATTGTTCTGTAAGAAATGACCAGCAGGATGAATACAGAGAGGATTGGCGAGACTTACATGAACTGATGCTACGTGAAATGAGCAGAACCAGGAGATCATTATATACCTCAACAACGATACTGTATGAGGATGTATTCTGATGGAAGTGGATTTCTTCGACAGAGATCTAACTCAGTTTCAATTGATCAAGGATGGACAGAAGCAGCTACACCCAAAGAAAGAACACTGGGAAATGACTGTAAACTGTTTGCATTTTTGTTTTTCTTCCTGGGTTATTTTTACCTTCTGAATCCAATTCTTTCTGTGCAACAACAGAACTGTTTGGTTCTGCACACATATATTGTATCTAGGATACACAATGACATATTTAACTTGTATAGGACTGCTTGCCATCTGGGGAAGGGGGTGAAGGGAAGGAGGGAAAAGTCAGAACAGAAGTGAGTGCAAGGGATAATGTTGTAAAAAAAATTACCCAGGCATGGGCTCTGTCAATAAAAAGTTATAATAAAAAGAAAAAGAGAGAAAAAAATAAAAGAATGGCTTTGTTATAAAGAATGGATTTCAGAAATGTATTATGAGTGACATAAATATAATATTACCACTGAGTTTCTCCCCAATTTGCACTTCTACTCATGGCTTGGGAGGAGAAGGTTAGTGATACTTCATTCACAGAGAGAATACTTTGTTCAAAGAGAATATTGACTCCTGTTAAGAGTCATTCAGTAGGGACAGCTAGATAGCACAGTATTTAGATTAGAACCCCTGGAGTCAGGAGTTCAAAACTTGAACTTAGACATTTAGCACTTACTAGCTCTGTGGTGCTTGGTAAGTCACTTAACACCAATTGCCTCATCAAAAAAAATTTTTTTAATTATTTAAAAAAAATTTTAAAAAAATTCATTCAATACCTACAATTAGTTTTTAGTGAAGTCAACTAAAAAAGGTAGAGCTGTGTGCTATCCATGTGAAATTTGTATGTTCATGTAATTTCACTAAACGCAGTTCATAGGAAGAAATATGGCTTACCCCTTATCAAGAGATCCTGATTCCTGCCAGAAAAAGGGGCCAAAGGTTAGCCAGTCTGTTATCCTCTAAGAGAGACAGATGGATAATGGGTTAAAATTATATTTCTCTGTTCCCCTAAATATTTCTGGTCGAGGGATATTGTTGTATTGTTTTAGCTGCTTTTCTGGTCTAATGGTCTCATAAAGAGAGAGGTTGCCCTAAGCTTCTATCTGTAGGCTTGACTTTTTCCCATTAAATACTAGTTATATGAAAGACCATCATAAATAGCAAGATGAAAACCTACAAGGAAACTCAATGAATAAAAAGAGTCAGGGATGATTCCAAGGTTTTGAACATGGGACACTGGAAAGAGGATTATTATATCAACCAAAATGGGAGCATTTGGAGAAGAAAAGGATTTAAAGGAAAATGCAATCATTTCCATTTTAGCCATGTTCAGAATGTCCACGTGGAGATATAATCAGCAAGTATTGGTAATAAGTTACACCGTTTCAGGAGAAAGATTGGAGATATATATATATGAAAGTCATCAGCATGAGATAATTTAATTTAGGGGATTTGATGGGGTCATCAATGGAGAGAGAAAGAGGCATAAAATCTTTATTCCAGAACCCACAGGATTGATGGATATCCCCTTTTAGTGGGCAGGAGTAGAATGACATATCAATAAAGGGAACTGATGGACAAATCAGAGAATGAGGAGTATCATGGAAAGCAAAGAAAAGAAAGTATCCAGGATGATGTGTAATAGTATGTGTCAAACACTATAAAGGGATCAAGAAGAAATGAAGAATGAAAAAAAGGTCATTGAGATAAAAATCTAGCAATGATTATCATGGTTGTGTAATCAAGCTAGCCTAACTCTTGTGAAATTTGTAATGTTATATGAAGAAGGTAGGGGGAGGGTAATGTGGGAGTGAAAAGCCAAGAAAGGCTCCAAGATCTTCTTGGTTGTGGCTGGCTTTGTTTGTAATTGTTGTTGTTTGTTTTTCTATGCGACCCTAATTGCTGATCTTCTCAAAGTGGCATTCAGAAGATCATGTGTATTAATCCAAGGTACCCTGAAGACCGATTTAGGACCCTGGATACCTTAGAATTAGGGGGAGTCAGGATAAGCAAAAGTCCTTGAATCATTATTCTTTGTCCAAGGGAGAGGAATGGACACAGGAATCTCCTCTTTCTCTACCTGTCCTACCCTATCCTCTAATCCCTCTTCCAAATCTCTCTATATGCCAACAGATCAAGCCAACACAGAATAGTGGGGCAGACCATTTTCCAAGCAAATGCTAATAGAGTATTGTCCAATAAGTAATTAGCCTTAAGTGATCAGCTGTCCAAGTGCATCTGCTCAGTTTCGGCCCATTATAGTACTCTTCATGTCAAACTTCTGTGTGGTTCTCTACATTTTGAGTCCAATCACAGGATATATTAATTATAACATCTGTTTTACCTTAAAGATTCAGTATCTTATTCATTGTTCTCATCCTAGTTAAATGAACTTAATACTGTCTCAGTGGGATCATATGTCTAGTTTTCATTCTTGAGCCTATAGAACATAAAGGAAGCGCTCAATAAATTCTCACTGACCTGGCTTGATTTCAATTATATTTAATTATTTTGCTTGGCTTTGTTTAACTAAATGGAACATGGGAGTTTACTTTAATGGCATCATTTCTTTTGAAAGAATATAATATTTGATGACATTAATAAAGCTAATGAACATTGAAATGGTGGCTGAAATGGCTGAATGTGCCTATTCTCTCTGTGTAATCCAGGATGTGGACATTATTATTATTATTCAATAAGAGATAATAAAATAAATACTTGGTATGGGTAAAGTTCATTGATACACTAATACCATCACAATCACCATACATCTGACGACATATGGTCATTCTACGAATGTTGGTGCAGACAATGAGACAAAGGGTTTATTAACACTCCAGGTGTTGACAGAGCTTCTTGTGACTTCTTTGTGTCTCATAAATCTTCAGGACTCATCTGAAAATCTCTCAGGACCCACTTTTCCTAATTATTTCAGTTTCATCTAGTGTGGAATCCAGTTCATAACTTTACAGAAATAGATTCTATGATGGACATTTACAAGGAGAAAAAAAAAATAGTTCATGAGGAGAAGGTTAAATCCAAGTTTCAGTTAATGTGGAATGTTTCTTGTTTTGCTAGAATGGCTATGTTGCCTTAGAAAAATAACCATTCTCTGATAGCAATGTTATGTCAATCAATGATATCCCTCCCATGGAATCTGAGCTCAGTACACCTACTGAAAGTTGAGAACTGAAAAAAACTGACAACACATTCAGGACAACCATGGAGATAGATTGAATTCAAAACAATTTATCTAAAGCAGAAAATAAGGAACATAATTATAAGTCTGAATGAGTAAATTGGTGCTAAGTGACTGACCAAGAGCCCTTGATTCATAGAACAACCCAAGTCAGCTCTAGAAGGGACTTCAAAAGTGAATTAGTCCAATATTCTTATCTTACAGATAAAGAAACTGAGGCTAAAGGATATTGAATGAAAGTAAATGATAGAACAAATATTCAAACTGACACTCTGATTCTAAATCCAAGGATTTTTCCATTTGTACTATTTTCTCTCATTAATTTAATAGAGTATTGTACCTGTAATTTCATAGACACCTCCCTATAATAATGCAGGTCAGCACCTTCTCTGCAACTTATGTTCTTATGCAGTTGCCTCCAGTACCGAGTAACTAAGTGACTTACTCAGGGACACACCGTTTCTTCAAAGACATCACTTGAACCTAGTTCAAACTAGATTTAAAGCTAACTTTCTCTCCAGTAGACAGGTAGGTGACAAAGTATATAGAGCTCAGACCTGCAGTCAGGAAAACACTTCTTCCTGAGTTTGGATCACACAGACACTTAATAGCTGTGTGATAGGGCAGATCACTTAACCCTATTTGCCTTAGTTACCTTATTTGTCAAATGACCTGGAGAAGGAAATGGCAAACCACTATAATATCTCTGAGAAGAAAACCCCAAATGTAATGATGAAAAGTTGGATACAAATGAAGCAATTGAACAATAAAATGTATTTGAATATCTATAACTGAAAATCACATAGCCTTCCCAATAACATCAGGAATGAAGTAAGGATGCCCATTATCATCACTATTTTCAAATTTAATACTAGACATGTTAATTTTAGCAATAAAAGAAGAAAAAGAAATCAAAGGAATTAGAATAAGCAATGAGGAAACTAAATTATCACTATTCACAGATGTAAGATGGTATACTTAGAGAACCCTAGAAAAGCAACTAAAAATTACTTGAAATAATTAACAACTTTAGCAAAGTTGCACTATATAGGATAAACTCACATAAATCATCAGCATTTCTTTATATGACCAACAAAACCCAGCAGCAATCAATAGAAAGAAAAAAATCCATTTAAAATAATTCTAAGCAATATAAAGTACTTGGAGTCTATCTGCCAAGAGAAACCCAGGAACTATATGAACACAATTATGAAAGACTTTTCACACAAAGTCAGATCTAAACAACTGGGGAAATATCAATTGCTTATAGATAGGCCAAATCAATATAATAAAAATAAGGATTCTGCCTAAATTATTATTCAGTGCTATACCAATCAAAATATCACAAAAATTTATCTGATAGAGCTAGGAAAAAAATAACAATAAAATTCATTTGAAAAAACAAAAGGTCAAGAATGTCAAGACAATTAATAGAAAAAACACAAAGAAGTTAGTCTAATATCAGCTCAAATTATATTATAAAGCCGTAATCATCAAAATTATCTTATACTGGCTAAGAAATAGAATAGTAGATCATTGGAATAGACTTGGTATGCAAGTCACAATTATAAAAATAACCTAGTGTTTGATAAACTCAAAGACTCTAGTTTGAGGGATAAAAACTCACTATTTGACAAAAACTGTTAGGAAAACTGGAAAACAATAGGACATAAACTAGATTTAGACTAATATCTCACACTGTATACCAAGATAAGGTCAAAATGGGTGCATGATATAAATAAAAAAAGGTGATACCATAAATAAATTAAAAGAGCAAGGAACAATTTACCTGTCATATCCATGGGAAGGGACAAAATTCATGATCAAACAAAACAGGGAGTATTATAAAACACAAAATAAATAATTTTGATTATATTATATTAAAAGCTTTTTTTTTTCACAAACAAAACCAAGGCAACCAAAGTTATAAGGAAAGCCGAAAGCTGGAAAACAATCTTTATAGCAAATATCTCTGATAAAGACATCATTTCTCAAATATATAGAGAACTGAATTCCTTTTACAAAAATACAAATCATTCCCCCATTGATAAATGGCTAAAGGACATAGACAGATTTTACATGAAGAAGTCAATGCTGTCTATAGGTATATGGAAAAGTAGTCTAATAACTTAGATTAGAGAAATACAAATTAAAACAACTCTGAGATACCACCTCGCACTTATCAGATTGACTAATATGAAAATTAAAAATTGATAAATGTTGGAGAGGATGTGGGAAAACTGGAACATTAATGCACTGCTCGTGAAATTGTGAACAGATTCAACTATTCTATAGAGCAATTTGAAACTATGCCCAAAGGGCAACCAAACTGTGCATGCCCTTTGACCCAGCAATATCATTACCAGGTCTGTATGCCAATGAGATCTTTAAAAAGGACCTACATGTGCAAAAATATTTATAGCAGCTTTTTTCATGGTGGCAAAATATTAGAAATTGACAGTTTGCCCATCACTTGGGGAATCACATAGCTGAACAAGCTATGCTATACAAATGTAATGGAATACTAGAAGCAATAAAAAAATAATGAACAACATTTCAGAAAAACCTGGTAAGACTTTTACAAACTGATGCAAAGTGAACTGAACAGAACCAGAATAATTCTATACACAGTATCAATATCATTGCATAATGATCAATTTTGATTGCTCAGTTCTTCTCAGCAATACAGTACAAGAACAAAGTACAAGTACAAATTACTTATAAAGGAAAATGATATCCATTACTAGATAAAGAACTGATGAACTCAGAATGCAGATCAAAGTATATTTTTTCACTTAATTTATTCTTTCTTGTGACATATAATTGGGGAAAAATACTATTTAAAAATAAATAAATAAAATCATATATAGAGAGAGAGAGTAGAATTGTGTGTACACCCAACACACACTCACAGACACACACATCCTTCAAATCACCTGAGCAAGGATATCAAATAGAGCCAAAATTCAGGTTTTCTCTGCTAGAACTACTAGTAAGTGTTTTCAAAGTTATATTCTAACACTTTAATTGTCTTTCTCTTCTGCCTGATCCTATTTCTATTTACCTTCTTTTGCCACTTTGTTCTTTTCTTTTTATTTATTTTTTATTATTAAAATTTTTTTTCTTTTCAAAACATATGCATAATTTTCAACATTTACCTTTACAAAACCTTGTGTTCCAAATTTTTCCCTTCCCCCAATCTTCTCTGCTAGATGGCAAGAGATTCAATATATGTTAAACATGTGCAATTCTTTATACATATTTTCACATTTATCATGCTGCATAGGAAAAAGGAAAAAAATGATAAAGAAAACAAAATGCAAGCAAACAACAACAAAAATAAAAATATTATGGTGTGATCCAAATTTAGTCTCCACAGTTCTCTCTCTGGGTGCAGATCCCTCTCTTCATCACAAGTCCATTGTAACTGGCCTGAATTATCTCATTGTTGAAAAGAGCCATGGTTATCAGAATTGATGAATTGATCATCATATAATCTTGTTACCTTTTACAGTGATCTCCTGGTTCTGCTCACTTCACTTAGCATCAGTTCATGTAAGTCTCTCCAGGCCTCTCTGAAATCATCCTGCTGATGATTTTTTATAGAACAATAACATTCTATACCATTTATATACTATAGTTTATTCAGCTATTCTCCATCTGATGGGCATCTACTCAATTTCCAGTTTCTTGACACTACAAAAGGGCTGCCACAAACATTTTTTGCACATGTGGGTCCCTTTCCCTCCTTTAAGATCTCTTTGGGACATAAGCCCAGTAGAAACCTGACTAGATCAAAGGGTATGCACTGGTTGATAGCCCTTTGAACATAGTTCCAAATTGCTCTCCAGAGTTGTTGGATTAGTTTATAACTTCACCAACAATGTATCAGTGTCCCAGTTTTCCCACATCTCCTCCAAATTTGTCATTATCTTTTCCTGTTATCTTAGCAAATCTGACAGGTGTATAAAGCTACCTCAGAGTTGTCTTAATTTTTATTTCTTTGATCAATAGAAGTTTAGAGCATCTTTTCATGGGACTAGAAATGGTTTTAGTTTCTTCATCTTAAAATTGTCTGTTCATATACTTTCATCATTTATCAATTGGAAAATTGCTTGAATTTTTATAAATTTGAGTTAATTCTCTATATATTTTTAAAATGAGGTCTTTATCAGAACTCTTGAATGTAAAAGTTTTTCCTAGTTTATTGCTTTTTAACTTAATATAATCTAATTTATTTATTTTGTGTTGGAATTTGTTTCGAAGAAAATCTGCAACTTCATTTATTTCTCTCAAACAAGAAAGGAAAATTGTCTCTCTTTTCTAAGCTTTCATGCAAACTGTCTCTATCACACTGGCATGTAATTGTCAAGTGATCATTCCTCCATCAACCTAAATTTTTGCCTTCTCTATAACAGCATGCAAAATATCTGAGCCTTGAAATCATTGTTGCTTTAAAATTACATGGCAAAGAAAGTACCTAAAACAACCATTTCAAGCTGCCCAACTAGGGCACACTTTCCCACAAATATAAAATGTCTGAAGGCAGAGTGAAATAAAATAGTAGGAAAGCATATAGAGAACATATGTTCCACCTTCACTCATAAGTTAGAATGGCTTGAAAGTTCTGACTATCATATCTAGGTGATTCATATTCCATGATAACATCAACTCAGCTGGAGAGATACAGACATCAGATTCCCCCCTCCCAAACTTATAACCATCCCCAAAGTGTTTAAAAACAAAAAAAGCACGAAGTTTGTTGTTGTTGTTTTGTTTTGTTTTATTTTGTTTTTTAGAGAAAGGAGCTTCCAAATTGGCTAAGATGACAGGAAAAGTAACGACGAATGTTGGAGGGGATGTGGGAGAACTGGGATACTGATACATTGTTGGTGGAACTGTGAACAAATCCAACCATTCTAGAGTGCAATTTGGAACTATGCTCAAAAAGTTATCAAACTGTGCATAACCTTTGACCAGCAGTATTACTGGGCTTATATCCCAAAGAGATCTTAAAGGAGGGAAAAGGATCTACCTGTGCAAAAATGTTTGTGGCAGCCCTTTTTGTAGAGGCTAGAAACTAGAAACTGAATCAATGCCCATCAATTGGAGAATGGCCGAATAAAATATGAATGTTATGGAATATTATTGTTCTGTAAGACATGACCAACAGGATGATTTCAGAAAGGCCTAGAGAGACTTACATGAATTGATGCTAAGTGAAATGAGCAGAACCAGGAGATCATTATACATGGCAACACGATTATATGATAATCATTTCTGATGGACGTGGCCTCTCTTCAATAATGAGATGATTCAAACCAGTTCTAATTGTTCAATAATGAAGAGAGCCATCTACACCCAGAGAGGACTATGGGAAATGAGTGTGGACCACAATATAGCATTTTCACTCTTTCTGTTATTGTTTACTTGCATTTTTGTTTTCCTGCTCAGGTTTTTTTCTTTCTTTTTATATCTGATTTTTCTTGTGCAGCAAGATAAATGTGTAAATATGTATACATATATTGGATTTAACATATTTTAACATATTTAACATGTATTGGACTACCTGACATCTAGGGGAGGGGATGGGGGGGGAAGGAGGGAAAAATTTGGAACAGAAGATTTTGCAAAGGTCAATGTTGAAAAATTACCTGTGCATATGTTTTGTAAATAAAAAGCTATAATAATAATAAAAATAAATTTTAAAAAAGAGAAAGGAGCTTCTTAAATTACAAACTAAAAAAAAACCTGTGTACAAGCTATTAGGGTTATTAATTCAAAATTACCTGTTCTCTCTTTAGCTTTGTGGGAAATACAATAGAAAACATAATTCCTGTTAACCAAAAGTTTATATCTATATAATATACATATATGTATATATATATATTATATATATGAAGTTAAAATAAGCAGTCACATGAACAAATTAAATTACATTAATAGGAGAGTACATTTTAAAAGCCAAAGGAGTATCAACAGCATTAAGAGGTATAGAAAAAACATTGTAAAAGATGACTTCTAAGCTACCTTCTAATGTCATTTTATGTCATGATTTATATTTTGCCCTCTTTTGTTGTGGTACAGGAGCCATCTGCCTGTGGCTGCTGGAGGTCTAACTCAGATCTGTAGAATGGATCACTTCATGTGAGAGGAGGATGATGATGATGATGATGATGATGATGATGATGATGATGATGATGATGATGATGATGATGATGATGATGATGATGATGATGATACAGGGAGACTAAGAGGTGATTGCATTCTCTAATCTCATTCCTCTATCCTCTTGCCTCAGATTTATTTCATTCCCAATCCACAAGGAACATCTGCATTAGTAAAGGCTGCTTTGCAACTCCATCAAGTGTTATGATTCACAGCTGAGAAAGTTCTCAGAAAATTGACCTGCCCCTTCACTTAGGCATGGTCCTTAACAGTCTTTTTCTTCTTCTTCCTATTTTTTTCTTGCTATTTTCATTCTTACTTTTTACTTGCCTCCTCCCCCTCCCCACACATTGTTCCAAACAAGATTATGAGGTGTAACTCAAATTAGGTTGCTTGGTTACAAACCCAGATGAAAGGTAAAGTTGCAAAGGTAGCTAAAACATTTGGCTGAAATATTTGGATAATCTGTGAGTTTTAATTATACATCTATCTCTTTCCATTAATACCTAAAAACAAGTCATATAGTAGAAACTTATATAGTCAAAAATGTTAGCACCAGAAAAAGAATTGTTTTTATGTGTCAGAAGACAATAAATCTTAAACTGCATTTAAATAGAAAGCAGTAAGTAGTGATTTTGGTACCTTAATGGAATTGAGGTAGAAAAATAGGATTAGGGAAGATGTCTGCCATCTGGAAACTTCCTATTTTAATTAAATGTTGCTCCTAACTTTATGCTAGCTCAGTTGTTTCTAAAACAGAGAACTTTCAGCATCTTATGAATTTTGGTGTCCTAGAGCAAAATTCCAATTGCAAGACATCAGTTATGGCTTTGCCTGTACAGTATACACAAGTTTGAAAAGATTCCCTGCTCTCAAATTGAAACTAGCATTATTATGATCCTCAATACAATTAGAAGTGCTTCAGTATGGGACAACTTGCTTCATGGAGATAGTAGATTCCCTTTTGCTAAAGATATTTATGTAGAGGCTAACTTCTACTTTTCAAGATGTTGCAGAAGGAAGTCCTGTTCAGGTGACTTTATAAAGCATCATTTCTATTATCCTTTCTTTTTAAATACTCTTTTATTATTTTTCCAGCTACATATCAAGAAATATATTAATTTTCATTTTATAAAATTTTAATATCCAAAGTTTTTGACTCTCCCTTCGTCACTCTCCTCTCCCTTTCAAAGGTGGTAGACAGTTTGATATAGTTTATCCACATGCTATCATGTAAAACTTACTTCCATATTAATCACATTTGTAACAGAAGAAACAGATCAAAACAAAAAACACAAAAGAGATTAAAGTAAGTGAGAAAAATATGCTTTGATCTGCATTATAAGTCCATCAGTTTTTTATCTGGTTATGGATACCATTTTCTTTCATGAGGCCTTTATACTTGTCTTGCAGCATTGTGTTGCTAAGAATTGGGTCAATCATAACTGATAATCACACAATGTTTCTGATACTGTATACAGCAGTTCCTTATTCTGCTCATTTCACTTTATTTCAGGTCATGCAAATCTTTCCAAATTTTTCCTGAAATCTGCTTGTTCATCATTTCTTATCGCTCAATGACATTCCATTATATTCGTTTTCCAATTGATGAGTATCCCCAAGATTCCTGATGTTTTTCTGCCAAAAAAAAAGACTGCTATTAATATTTTTTCACATGTAGTTCCTTTTCCCTTTTTTATGACCTGAGATGCCTTCTAATAGGTTTCCTGTCATGCTTTACTTTGATTATTCCATTATCTCTTTAGTGGAGCCTTTGAAAACTACTGCCTTCCAAATTTGCAAAAGCAAAGCCCAAATTGAGGAAACACCACCATCTTTTGAGTACTCCCCAGATCTCATAGATTTATAGTACATCTAGCCATGTGATTAGCATTACCTCCTTCTATGGGGTCTTCCAATATTCCAGCAAACTTCTTCAGGTCCTGTAATTAGGAAATATTCCTGGAATATTATTTGCTTAAGTTTTCCCTCAACTCAATTTAATCCTTTAACTCCCACGGAGTTTTTTCCCTTATGGTTTATTTTTTGACACTAGGCATCTGGCCAATTTGCTTTTATAAATATCACAGGAATGGTTTCCATGACATTGGATGCATTCACCACAAAGATACCTTTGTCAAACTCAGAATGCCTTCTTGGAGAGTTAGAATGTAGTTCAGGTTTCATGGAACATGAGGAATTTTCCTCATGGTTAGCATGATTAAAGTACTTATTTTAGAGTGTCCATCTCTGTCCTGGATACCTGGCAGATCTTCACCAAATAATTGACTGGTAAGTATTATAGTTAGATTATCACCCATCAACTTTTATGTAGTTTCCTCTTATTCAGGTAGGTAACAAATGGCCTCCTCAAGCTTCACCTAAGTCTTTTGTTGTTGTTGTTGTTGCTTCTCCTGTATGTTTTCCTAAAATTGTGCATTATCTAACATTTGATCAATATTTATTGTGTACATAGTCATTTATATGTTTCTCCAATTAGATTGTAGACTTCTGGAGGACAAAGACTTTCTCTGTATTCCCAGCACTTAGTACAGTGCCTAGTACACAGCAGGTGATCAATATATACTTGTTGACTTATTAAGCACTCACTATATGTCAAACATAGAGCTAAGTGCTTATGATTACAAAGAAAGACAAAAATATTCTCCCTGCTCACATGAAAATCCCATTCTACAGGGGAATACAACATGTAAATAATTATATACATACAAAATAAATTCACTGTATATGGAAAGTAATCTCAGAGGAAAAACAGGGATGGAGATGGAGTGAGATTGAAAAATTAACTACAACAAGAGGTGGGATTTGAGAGAATCTTGAGGAAAGATGGAAGACAAATGGCAGAAATGAGGAGAGAGAGTTTGTAAGACCTGTAAGATTGTCTCAGGGGGGAGTCACACAGAAGGTACTTGATAAATATTTGTCATTGTTATCATTTGACTAGCGCATTTTTGTTTCCAACTGGCTTTGCTTGCATTTACACCTCACAAGTCTTCTAGGAAATGGGTAGTATAAATTTCATGTCTTACATTTTATGGATGAGAATAATAGAGACTTGGATAAAATAAGTAATCCTGAGGTCTTCTGAATCTCTGTTTGAATATAGCCTCTATTTCCATATGAGTCAATAGAAACCAAACAAAAAACCCAAAACTAAATGAAAATCACCTAAGCATGAATAATGATGAGTAAAGAAAGAGTCAATGTCCAGAAGGAAGTGATAGTGTACTCTGAGAACAGAGTTTAGTGCTAGTTTGTAGAAAAGTCATTAACAAGCTTGAGAGAATCTTGAGGAAGATGAGTAGGATGGTGAGATTATGACAAAGATAGATATGACTGGTATAGCCAGAAGAAGAGATTTGATCCCTGTTTTTAAATATTTTAGAACTTTATCACAGGGAAGAGAACTGATGTGCTAGAACCAGCTTGAGCCAGCTCATTCAGAGTCAATTATGAAAATTTTTATGTAAATCCTTGTCCTCTGTAAACTTCTAATTTTAATGTCTTGGTGGCTTAGAATGTGTAAAGAGAAGAGTGGACATTATTAGATATAATTTGAAGCAAAAAACTTTTTTCAAGCTATAATCATAACTTCATTAGGGACTAAAGGAAACACAAACCTACATTATGTAATTTAACATACATTGGGTTGTCTTTCTTACACCTAAGTGACACCTGTTTCAACTTCTTGATATATGGCTTTTGGTAAAGCATAATCATCTCCATCAGACCTTTATTTTTTTTTAATGTAAGAAGATATAATAGTAAGTCAATAACACTTGTTTTTCTACTTATTTTTGATTTCAACCAATTCTTTCTACCATGTCCAAAATAATTTTCTCATTGCATATGCTAGATCATTATTATTTTGCTCTAATCTATTCAGTGATTTTCATCGTTTATAGAATGGATGGATGAATGAAAAATCATTTTTAAGAGCTTACTCGGCAGATTCCAAACATGCCAGCCATGTGAGGACCCTCTGTCCACTGGACCCTCTGTTCAGTGCCCTCCTTATCTCTATCTTCACCTATCTCCTACTTGTAAACTCAATAATAAACCTCTTTTATCAATCTAAAAAAAAAAAAAAAAAGAGCTTACTCTATGCTAAGTAGTGTGCTAAGTATTGAGAATATCAAAAGAAAAGGAGAGCCAAATCCTTCTCTCAAAAAGTTCACATTCTAGCAAGAGAGACAATACATAATGTACAAGTCTGAGGGAAAAGTCTTGTGATCTTTGGGGGAGAGTGGCAAAGCAGATAGGTAACTCCCTTCTTTAATGTAAAATATTATCAGTTTCTCATGCTGAATTATTTGAAAATATCAAGGACTTTGGTAGTAACTGTGTAATAGTAATAATTAATTAGAATTAAAAATAGTAATTATAACTACATCATCCACAGTCATTTTCATCTTCACAGGTCATATCCTTCTCCAGGATATTTGTGGGGCATTCTGGGTTGGAAGTGTGGTAAGAGATCATTTCATTTTTCTTCGTGTAATGTTCTTCTTTTAAAAATAATGTTCTCTGGGAAGCAGGGCTTCTGGGAGCAGCCTTTATTTCAGTTCAGTGTAATCACCCCAAATGCAGCCAGGGATTAAAGTCCAAATCCTTTATTGTTTCCTTCAAAATAGCCCGGTTAGCTTTCTTAGAGACCTATCTCTCTCCTTGGTTCCAAGAGCTCTTGCCACTAGTCCTTTGTCTCTTCCAGCTTCAGCCTCTAGTTCTCTCCAAATCTCCAGCCAGTACAAAGGTGGAAGTTGGAATAAATCTGACTCTGCCTCCGAGAGAGTGTGCTTATGGACTTCTGTGGGCTTGTGGTAGCTCCTCCTTATATATGCTCTCTTAAAGGTGTGAACTCTAATAAGTATAAAGTATATAATCATTGCATCTATCAATTCCAATGACTTAGCACCTTGTTTCAAGTTCTGGCCCATAACACTTCACACTCCCCAGGAAAAAGAGTTGGAAGGCAACTCAGAAGCCATCTAATTTGTCCATTCATAGATATAGCCTCTACAATGCCCCTAACAAATAGCCCCCTAGCCTCCACTTGGATTCACCTAGAGTGCAAAATTCATTTCCTTTCAAAACAACTCTAATTTTAATCTTATTTCTTTAGTTTGATCTGAAATCTGGCTCTCTGAAGCTTTTCCTTATGTGTTCTAGTTTTCTTCTAGAAAGACAAATAGCATAGATACAATCCAGAGATATTCTAATAAATATTTTAAAATGAATTTTTTGATTTTTAAAGTTCATGCAAGATACCCTTTCAAATTTAAACCTGTATCATCAATATTTCCCCATCCCTTTATTAGGCCTGGACAAGCAATAAAACAATAAATCAAGACCAAATTTGTAGCATTTGCTCATCTCTGAAGCATAGATGCTGTCATTAAATTTTAACAATTGACTCTCTGAGTCAGCTGTTTTAAGCTCACTTAGTTCAGGCACCATTCCTCTTCTATGTGGCAGAGCTCCAAATATTAAGTTAGGATCCAGACTTCTTTTCTGGTTGTCATCTGTCAGACTTATCTTTGTCACCATCTTATCTTATTCTTCCTTTGGATTCAACTTGTTCTTGACATTTCTAGTGTATAAACCACACTGAATTATCTATTTTTAGAGTGTCCTGACCAGGCACTGATACTTTCTTCATTCTGGGAACTGACCCTTTCTTCATGCAACATTATTCATGCCAGGGTGAGTTTTTTGTTTTATTTTTTGTCTGCCATAGCATAGTATTAGCTCAAATTGCAAGATCTTTGGCAAGAACAGATAAGAATACTGGACCCCCTTGCAGGATATGGGAAGTGCATTAAATAATGAGTGATATGATTCCAAAGAAAACATAATTTATTTCATTAAATAGCATCTCTGTTTTTTAACATCAATTTACACTAGCTGGGGAAGAGACAATAATGTATAATTTTTTGAAGGGTCAGAATTTAATTTCTTTTAATTAAAGGATCAAAATAGGGTAGTAAAAAGCAAAGCTATAACAAAATTTTTGCCATGTTATGTCTTCCATGTGGGAATCTAATATATGTATATTTTCCCCCAAATACCAAATCTCAGGAAACTCAGAATACTGACCTTTTAATCTGATAGCTGATTCAATTTGTTTCTCTAGAGTTGAGTAAAAGACAAAATTTCATCATATATATATATATATATGTAAAGATCTCAGGGTTTTTTCCCCAACAAAATCAAAATTTTCGTCTACCCATATAAAAATATAGTTATCTATGTTTACATACATGGACACACAAATATATATATGTACTCAACATATTTTACCTACCCTTCTCAAATATGGATATTTGTATGTGTGTGTATGTAGTGTGCTTTCTAGAGCCCCTAGCTGGAGTGCCAAAATATACCATATGGACTACTTCTCTGGAGGATCTCATGACCAGCCCAAGTCCTTGGTCTTACTGGAGGAGTGAAGAAGGCAGAAGACTCATGAGGATGGTCAAAGATACAGTCTTCTAATTTCAAGTCTTCTCAGCCCTTAAATACCTTAATAGGATTACATCACTACAGCACACTGAGCATGTGCTAACTAGTAGTATTATATCACCACAGCACACTGTGCAAGTGCTAACTATAGTATAATTACATCACCACAGCACACTGTGCAAGGATTAACTATAAGCACCCTGCTATTGATAAGTAAATGTCTCTTACTGTAAGTATCCCTTGCTTCTAGTAGAACATAGGTGGTCATGCCTTCCTTGACTTCTCAGGAAGGGTGAGAGGCACTAAAGGGAGATGGGGAGCCAAATAAGACATTGTCAGCAGGTTCCCTCTGGGCTGAAGGGTCTTATACCTTACCCAGTGTTCCCCCACTATCTGCAGCCCTCTACAGTGTGTGTGGTGTGTGTGTGTGTGTGTGTGTGTGTGTGTATACATATATTTGAAATATCTATATATAGATGGTAAGAAAAAATATAGAGTACATATACACATATGTATGTACATATATACATATTAATATATGTATGCATATATAACAACCATGTAATTTCATTGACATTAGTAAAAACTGCTGGGAAAGGAATGGCTAATAATTGGCAATAAATTGCAATTGGCAATAAATTCGCAATAAATCTGTACTTTATGATTTTTGAGAATACCCTGTGGCATTTAGAGATAAAGAGATTTATCCAGTTATAATGTCTGTATATGTGCGGCTAAGCTAGAACTCCTGTCCTGCCTCTGAAATCAGCTTTCTGTCTACCACTGCCGACTGCCTGCTGATAATAAGAGCTCTTATTTATATAGATCTGTGTGGTTATGCAGAATTTTACATATATTATTCCTCATTTGATCCTTATATCAATTTTATGAGCAAGACAGCACAAGTATAATTATCTATTTTTACTAGTGAGGAAATTAAAATTCTAAGAATTTGAGAATTTGCCCATAGTCTGGAGAAGCCAGGCTTCAGCCTGGAACTTCAGACTCTGAGTCTAGTCTTCATGGGAGACTGAAAGACATTGCTGAATAGAAAATGTATATATTGGTGATGGATAGAGACAAAGGTGCAGTAGAAGAGAAGGATAAGGATATTTCTATTCACTGTTCAATTGGTAACTTAGTTGACTTCTACAGCCGCAAATAACTGGAAAATGTAAGCATTTTACATCCCAACAATGACTCTGGTCCATGTCAGCTGGGTGATACCAACTCCTTTAAAATTCAGACCTTGCTGCTATAGATCTAGCCTCAGTTATGGAATGCTTACTATCATTGGAAACTTTTTTATTTTTGATAATCATCAATTTAGTTCTATCTCTCCATAAATTTGACTCATAAATGACAGTCTTAAACTTATGAAAAAGTCAGAAAGGATATTCAAAATTCCCTAGGCAAAGTGGGATTATTCTATAGTGAACTAGAAAATTGTTCAATGAAAGACTTCCCAAATTTAAGTGACACCATCTATTAAAATGAAGAAAAGTGGACAAGTGAAGTGAGTCTCAAAAAAAATTTAAGAAAATCAACCACCTGGATTTCAGATTATCAGATTATTTCAAACAAAAAAAATGGTTGTTTTGGGAGAGAGGAGTACTGAGGGATAGAATTATGTGGAAAATGTCTCAATTTTCCCCTTGTCTTTGTGCCCATGACATTTTGTCTATTTTTTCCATATCAGGGACAAAAATTAATTTTGTTGCTAAGAGCAGGATAAATTCCTAAAGGCTTTAAGCAAGGAAAAGAATTTTAACAATTAATTAGAGGAAGACAAATTCCCTAGCAGTAACCAGGAGGAAGACACCATTAGGCCCGAAGATTCCATGGGATGGAATTATGCATTAATGGGTAGGCTAACCTTAAAAAGGATTTAGCACCCTCAAAAGAGTTAGCACATGCAATTTTTTTTTCCATTTTGGATGAAGAATTTGTTATTGCCTCAATATTGTTAATATATAATTTGTATTTTGTTCTACCAGGGAACAATTCTTTGGCCAGACTGTAAAGTCTGGACTAGCTTTCTGGAGGTTTTCTGGTCGAGTCTTGGTCTTTAGGAGGAGCAATGAAGGCAGAAGACTCACAAGGAGGATGGTCAAAGATGGAGTCCGGAGTCTTCTTTATGTCTGTGTCTGAGAATCTGAGTTTCCAGTCCTCTCAGCCCTTAAATACATCATTATGATTACTTCACTACAATGCACTGAGCATGTGCCAGCTTACATCACCATATCACACTAAATATATGCCAACTAGAGTGATTACATCATTACATCACACTAAGTATATGTTTAACTAGAGAACTATTATCCCAACAATCACACTGAGTAAACACCCTGCTGTAAGTATCTTTGTTTCAAGTACAACTTTCCAGAGTTCTGGCCTTCTATATCAGACTATTGATAGATGCTACTCATACCTAATCATTAAAATGACCACACATTTCTAAAGTACTATACATATAGTTTATTAAGCAGTATAAGTATTTTTCCCTGTTTCATAATGGTTAAAATTTGGGCTCCAAGATGTGAAGTCAATTGTCTAAGATAACATAGATATCTAGGTAAAGTGTTGGGGTTCAAAACTATATCTTCTTTCTCCAACTCAAAAAAATCACAGGATCCCAGAATCTGAGTTGAAAGAAACTCTAGAGGCCATTTGGGACAGAAAAATTCCATCTGCAACATCCCTTACCATTTATTGTTTATCCTTTTGATGAAAACCTTCAATAAGGAGTAATTTTCTTCCTTCTTAGCCAGACCTTTATATTTTTGGATATTTTGGAACTGTTAACAAGCTTTTAAAACAAGTCAATCAACCAATCACCTATTAAGTCTGAATAGGCCATTTTGTATCTCCCACCCATTATTACTAGTTATAATCTGGGGCCATCATGAGCAAATCTAATCTCATTTTCATATGGCGGCTTTCAAATTGCTGAAGGGAGTTATCACATTCCCTTTTCAATTTTCTTTTTTTTAGGTTGAACCTTGCCATTAACTTCCATCTATCTTCTATAAATATGGCAAGACAGAGGATTTTCATAATACTAGATACTCTCCACTCTCCAGATGACATTCTTCAGATGATTAATATTCCTCCTCAAATATCACATTCAGAATTGAGCACACTATTCCAGTAATACTATGGTAATACTAAGGCTTTGTAGAACAGTATCATAACTTTCCTAGGAATGTATATCATGCCTCTTTGTTAAGGGACAGGTCAATTCTCTGAGAGTCTCCACAGCTGTGGAGGATAACTGTGGATCATAACATGTGAAAGAGTTGCAGGGCATTCTTTGCTGACCCAGGTGTTGAGGACTGGGAATGACATAAATTGGAGGCAGAGGGAAGAGGAGAGAGGTCAGACAATGCAACGGCCTCTCAGTCAGAGAGGTCAGAGAACAGCAACTGCCTCTCAGTCTCCTTGTATCTTCCTATCACATCCTCTTCCTCACAGAGGAGATCCATTCTGGGTTGGATCTCCAGCAGCCACTGTCAGGTGGCTCCCATATATTCCAACATCTCTTAGTGTAGTCTAAGATTTCATTAGCTTCTTTGGGGCTGTTATGTCAAACTATTGACTCACATGGAGCTTTCATTACATTAAAATCCCAGCTTTCATTTTTCAGAAAGAAAGAAAAAAGAAATTTTGTCTAATCGTGTCTATCTTATTTTGTACTTGTGGAGTAATTTTTAGCCAAAATGTAAGACTTTGCATTTATTCTATTAAATTTCATCTTATTAGAATCATATATATGTCTTTCAAGATATTTGCAGATGATGATTCTGCTATCCACTGTGTTTGTTTTCCCTCTGGAATTTGTGTCACACCTGAAAATATGCTAAATATGTCCTCTTTGCCTTTAATCAAGTTCTGTGCTATTGATCCCTAAGAAGACTGAGGGACAGAAGAGACTCATGTGTAATTTACTCTAATCAATTTGTAGATTCTGATTTTCAAATATTGTAGTCCAGGATCTCTTGCATTCTCTTTAGGACTTTGTTCCAATGTGAATTAGCTGAAGCAAGAGTTGTGTTATGTGACCCCAAAAATGAAGTTCATACTTGAATAAAGATTCTATTCTAAACTCTAGATTTTCTATTCAAATTATCTTTTTAAAAACATAAAATTTAAAACATCTCTCCTTAGAACCATTTAAAATATTATATGTTCATAAGACTGGAGTTATATTAAAAAATACATACAATTTGGCATCTTCATTTCTCTAAATATGCTGTAACTCTTAGATATCTTCTCAGTTCCCCAGGAAGTCTTTAAAAAGATATACAGCAGTCTGAAATTAATTTACATGATTAGGGACAGAAGAACCCAGATTTGTTAGTGGCTCAGATCAAAAGTTTTACAGCTAGATGTAAGAATGGATATAGCAGTAAGACTAGGAAAGCTCATCTTCCTGAGTTCAAATCTAGCATCTTACCCTTTACTAGTTGTGCAACCCTGGGTAAGTCACTTATTCCTGCTTGCTTCAGTTTCCTCATGTATAAGTGAGCTGGAGAAGGAAATGGCAAATCATTCCAGTATCTTTCTCAAGAAAACACTAAATGGGGTTGACTAAATAACAACTTAAATAACTGATAAAAATCTGGTTTCTAGTTTTTTATGGTGGCATGCAAGTAATCCTTACTCTTCAAAAACTGCATCAACTAAGGAAATGCTCTAACAATTCCTACCAAAATAGAAAAATGTTGACTTCAGATTTGTTAATATCTTGGTTCCATGTGTTTGTCCTGTGAAACTCACTGTGCTCAATTCAGAAAAGCTTTTTAAAACTCTTGACCCCAAGGAATAATTATAGTCACAATAGTTCCTGGAGATTTGTTTACTAAGGTATACAAGATCTGCTTCCGTGATGTAACCCAAAATCTATAAAGTAATGGATCCTCAATGTAAGGAAGAATTCAATGGTGTCCTATCAGATCATTAATAGGAACTTTCTCTTTCTTCTCCATGTTAACAGGAGCTAAATTCACTTAAAACACATAAAAGCTAACAATTTCCAAGAGCTCTTGGGATGAGGTATATATAAATAGGGCTTTATAATATCAAATCTTTCAATTTCATGAATTGTTAAAGGAACTGCAAGATTCAGGTTTCCAACTTTTATTTTCCCATTGACTAAAACTGATACTCTCCATTTTGATGCCTGAGACTGAAAAAGGCATCTAAAGTCCTTGTACCCACATACAGAATTAAACAGTGTCATGTATTTTCAGCGATTAGTAATGTATGCACAAATTTGCAAAATGGATATAGTGTATTGATTACAAATTAGAGCATAAGTTTTTTTAAAATGCTTTATTTCATTCATTGTTTAAACTATAGCAGGGAGGAATATCAATGGACCCAGAGAGAATGGAATTGTCTATGGGGCAAATAGGTTTCAGAATAAAAGTCGTTTCTCACAGCTACAATGAAAATAAGTTCATGTTACAAAATGAAAATAAGATCATGCTAAGTTCACAGTCTGCCATTAACCTTGAGATACCTTCAGGTTTCAATTAAAATCCCACCATCTACAAAAAACCTTTTTTGATCTCCATATATACTTGTGTCTTTTCTCTATTCATCATTTTCAATTTATCCTGTCTGTGTCTTGTTTGTGCATAATTGTTCGCATGTTGTCTTCCCTATTAGACTATCAGCTTCTTGAGAGAAGGAACTTTTTTATGTTTAGGCACTTCGAATAGTGAGTGATATACAATAGGTGCTTAATTGACTTGATTTGATTAATGTGTTAATTTTGTGGGTCTGGACTTATCCATGAGCCTGGATAGAAGAAAACAAAACCATTTGGTTTGCTTGTTTATATTGAATTGAAAGCTTTTGATAAAATGAATTACTTATTTAAGAGAAGTAAGATACAACGTTCCACTTTCTCTACCATCTCACTATTCAAGATGAAACATTTTCAAAGACCACAAAAATGATGTTCTAATCTGATTCTTCCAGATTATTTACACTAATGAATTACTGTTTGTGGGGACAGAGTAATGTCTCAATTGTTACTGTGCATGATTAATCCAGTTTCTGGCATTTTCTTTGCCTAGTTCTTTTCTTGGATTTCTATCTATATTATGAATATTCCCCCAAAAAAATTCATTATCAAAAGAATTACCCAGGCTCCTATTCCCATAGAAATCTTCTAACCTTGTATGGTTCCCATGCTTTACTCATTCATGTGTAGAGTAAATGACCTCCTTACTATAGTAAAACCAATATTAACAATGTCAGCTTTCAAACTTCCCAACTGTTGATAATATGAATTTCCTAGTAAGACTTAGTAAGGTCTGAAATCTGAGTTTCTCACCAGTCAGGCTTCTCTATCTGATTTTCCCCAGAAACACTCAAAGATTTTTGTACTAAGTATGCTTGATCTCAAAATAACAAGGATAGTTGGTAAGGTATTGGCTGCCATTGTCTCATTTACCCTGTTTCATCCCATGGCTGATGAATGATTGTCTATTCTAGTCTTGTAGTAATAGTATTTCCAACCTGACTTGTTATGTGCCAAACATTCAGGGTGATGTTTCAACAGGATGGCCAGATCGAATTGCTCAAATCAGGTGTCATCTTGACCTTTTCATCTACAATCCATGATTGAAAATTTATATCCTCTGGTATCTTTTGATCTAATGATGAGGTCTAAGAGGTAGGTTTCCCAATCAAACTATACGAGCGATTATCTCTCTGGGACATAATACAAGGTTGAAATCACTTAAGGCATGCCTCTATAAATGCTGTTCTAAAAAGGTCAGGGGCTGATTTCTCTTGGAGATGCTTTATTAATAGGGTGATGTTAAAAACTAACTTTAAGCACTTTCTTCAGATTGAAGTGGTTGTCAGTGGAAATGCTATTGGCTTAGAAACCAGAAGACCAGGCTTCAAATTCTACTTTCTACCATATATTACTTCCCTCTAAACCCCAGTTTACTTATGTTTTGAATGGATGAACACATATAAAAACGAAGGGCTCTTTCACTTCAAAATCTATGAAGCTTTGAATTGAGCCCAAAGTCTTTCAAACCTGTTCTTCCTGACACCTAAGAGATCCAGGAAATTATAGAGAAAAAATTCAAATTCTTTGAATATTTGTTATAATTTTTTCCCTTTTCTCAGCTTAAATTATTTGGTTCAAAGACAATACAGATCCTTGAGGAAAAGAAAAATACTTGCCTCATGATAAATTGTTTGTTCTCAGGGAAAATATATATTTACTTAATGAGCTAAGAGTTTCTGGCCTTTTGAGACCTTTCTGTATTTTCACAGAGCTTACTATGTTTGTTTCATGCCTATTTTTTTTCTAGTGCTGCATATATACATCTATTTTTTGAATAAGAGTCCAGAAATAAATGATTCTCAGGTACCTTCTGCTTAGATCAAGGAAGTCCTTTTATTTTTCATGATAATGTAGAGTTTTGTGAGAAAGGAAGGGTATCAAAGGGGAAAGTCCTATAAAGAGATTCAAAGGATCATAGAATGTGAACTAGAATGTCCTCATTTTACCTATGAGAAAACTGAGACTCTCAGAGAAGAATCTTGACCAAGGTAACAAGTAGAGCTAAGATACAAATACATGTTGTTTGATTTGAAATCCAATATATTTTCCATTGATACAACCATCTTTATAATCACAGATTCATAAAATCTGTGAAGAGCTCTTAACTGTGTCTCTTTAAATATAATCTACCTCCTAAACAAATCACGAATCTCTGTGAGAACAAGTGGTCATCCACAATCCTTTGCTTAAACATTCTTAGTAACAAAGAACTCACTACCCTCTTGGACATCTCATTTTGATTTGACACATCTTTAACTCAAGTTAGTATAGACAAAGCTAACACTCTCTTCTTCATCTCTACCATGTTTTGACTTTTTCCCTCCCTCTATCACATAGATTTTGTCTTCAAATTCCACTTTTGACATTATTAACTATGTGGCCATAAGTAAGTCATCTAATTTCTCTCAATCTGTTTCCTTATATATAAAATGAAGGGGTTTTACTAGATAATCTTTTAATTCCCTTACAGCTCTCTGCATGTATGACTACAGAATTCTACTGACACAATGACATAATAATTTGTCTTCATATTATTTATATGTATGATATTTTTAAAATAAAAATATTTATTTTAATATTATTTATCATTAATAATAATGTTATTAATATTTATTTTATGTCATCAAAGTTATTCTAAGTATCCTCCCAGAGAGCCATTTAATATAATAAATAGTATTTTATAGAGAAAAGGAAAAATCAGCACAACTGATCAATCTATTATAAAAATCTGCAACACTGGATCTCTCACCTCCCTGAAGAGTTAGTTTTGGGGAATCTGCTCTTACCTTTTCAATTGAGACCTTCTTGACTTTCATAATTTTATTACATTTACTTTATGTGTATATGTATGTGTGTGCATGTGCGTGTATATGTGTGTTTTTGTTTATTCCATTTTCATAGCCATAATTACTGTGACATTATTTTCTAGTCTCTGTTTACTTTATTTTCTATCAGTTCATGTAGATCTTTCCATGCTTCTCTCTATATATAGCACATATAATTTCTTGTAGAAGAGTAATATGTCATCATCTTCATTTACCACAATTTGTTTGGTCATTCCCAAATTGTCAGGCATATATTTTGTTTCTAATTTTTGTTGTTGTTCAGTTGCTTTCAATTATGTCTGACTTTTTGTGAATACATTTGGGTTTTTTTTTTTTTTTTTTTTTTTTGGCAAAGATAATGGTTTGGTTTGCCATTTCTTTCTCCAACTCATTTTACAGGTGAGAAAACAAATGACATGAAGTTGAGATCCACAAGGTCTTGTTCAAGGATCCACAGCTAGTAGGTGTCTGAGGTTGGACTTGAACTCAGGAAAATTAGTCTTCCTTACTCTATGCTCGGCATTCTACCCATTACACATCTAGTTGCTCCTTCAAATCCTTAGCTATCACAAAACATTGCTATAAATATTTTGGAGCATATAGGGACTTTCTTCTTGCTGAAGTCTTCATATCACTTTTAGTTTCTCTCATGAATCACTACATTTCTCTGCTTCTGTTTAACTCTTTGTGAGTCTGATTGTCTCCCTCTATTCTTCTTTCCTCTCTCCTCTCTGTTTCTCTGTCCTTCTTTCCCTCTATCATTTGTCATGTGGCTGCATGCTTTAATATATTCTTCAAGCAATATTCCCCGAAAAAATGCACTCTATGCTTCATGGATCTCATACTGCTGGTTTCCTCATCCTAACTCCAAAAGGTAGTGAGTCTTACATGAACGATACCCCTGAGAACCAAAGTCAAGTCCTATGTTCTTCTCTTTGGCAGCAGCCTCTTTTCTGGACAGCAGGGTGCTTCTCTGCACAGCTCCTCAGGAGTGCCATCTGCCTCCACCCTCTGCAGCTTTCCTATTTAATCAAGCTCAGTCAGGAGCCCTACTTTCATCACTGATCATTGTCACTAGGATTGCCTGGACGTGATATAATGCCAGGTGCAAATCAGTGGAGAATAAGTGTTGACTTGGAAGCAGGAGAAGAGAAACAAATGTTCTCAGTTCATTCATCCCTGAACAATTACTATCCTATCCAATGGAAATATCTCTTGTGGCACAGAAATGAGTAGCACAGGATTTGGATTCAGAACTACTTTGTGACCTGAAAAAGGCAAAGCATTTCATCTAAGAATTTATATAAAATATTTATTTCAATCCTGAAGAGACATAAGTGATCACTGAGTCCTAGCAGATCCCAAACTAGAAGAGACCATAGAGGGTATCTAATTCAAATCCTTCTATTACAGATAAAGAAACTGAACAAGGAGAGTCAAATAATTTTACCAAAGTCACATGGTAAGTGAGATATTTGAGATCAGACTCAAATTTACATATTATAAGTTTAGAACTAAAAGTTGAACTTCCTTTATCCTATATCACACTGTCTCATAATTTAAATTTAAGGAAAAATGAGCTCTAAGAAATAGTGGGCTTTTCCTGTTATCCACATACTAAATGTCAGAGAGAGAATTTGAACAATGTTCCTTTAACTTCAGTGCCAGCTCTGCCCTATACCATCTCTCTACACTATAGTTTTCTCCTGGATGAGAGTAGGGTAAGGTTGATTTGGGCAGGACTCAAAAAGCTTTAATAGCTACTGTCAATTCAATTAAACAAACCATCTGTTCAGTTCCTACTAGTTGCAAAGTAATAGCTGGGGATTAAAAAAAAGGTGATAATGCAATAATTCCTGATCTCAAAGGATTTATATTCTCCTGAAGTTTATGAAAAGTAAACACATAAGCAAAGAAAAGCTGATTTGAAAAGGAGAATCAATATGCAGGAGAGTATTTAGTTAGTCAGTCAATAAACATGCATTAAGTGCCTACTATGTTAAGGACTAGGAATGCAGAGAAAGGTAAAAGGTAAGTTTTGTCCTTGAGGAACTCACAATAAAATGGAAGATATAATATGTGAATAACTGTACCAAAAAAAAAATACTCTAATCAAAATAAATTGGAAAGAGTCAACTGAAGAAAAGTGTTGGAATGAAGAGGGACAGGAATGGCTTCTTGTAGAAAGTGAGATTTTAGCTGGGACAAGAAAGATGTCAGGAAAGCTAGGAGACAAGAGATAAGGAAATAGAACATTCTAGGTGTGGGGAATAGAAAGTGGATCCAGAAAGGCCTCTGTGGGAGTTCCCCAGGGAACTGTCTTTAAAAGGAATTTTATCAATGACTTGCATAAAGCCATATAAATCAAACTTATCAGATCTGCAACTAACATGAAGTTGAAATCCATACCTGAAGTACTGGATGGTGGAGTCAGATTCCACAGAGATCTTTATTTATAGAATGAAGAGGTAAGTATAGAAGATAGAATTTAAAGGGAATCAAAACAAAGTCCTACATTTTGTTTAAAAACATCAGCTGCAATAGTGTCAAGTTAGGAAAATGCTGCTAGTTATACGAACAAGACATAGGGATATTAGTGGAATGAAAGCTGAGTATAGCTCCCCAGAGATGAGGAAGCTAAAGAAGTTCTTAGATGGCCTTACTGGAAGAATAATGTCCATAACAAACTTAGTGTTAATCCTTCTGCATTTTGCTCCTGGCTGGAACAGACTATCAAAATGGGAGGGTTGTAGGAAAGAATTAGAAGAGTGGAGGAATCATATTATTGAGTTATAGATGTAGAGATATGAGAGGAACATAAAAATTCATTGAGACCAATGCACTCATTTTACAGATGAAAAAAAAAATGAGTTGAGGAAGATTGTGATATACTAAAGTTGCTTAAGAGCTAGCAGATGTGGGGCAGCTAGGTGGCACAGTGGATAGATCACAAGCCCTTAAGTCAGGAGGACCTGTGTTCAAATCTCATAACACTTAACACTTCCTAGCTGTGTGATCCTGGGCAAGTCACTTAACCCAATTGCCTCAGCAAAAATAAATAAATAAATAAATAAATAAAATAAAAAGAGCTAGTAGGGGATAGAAGCAAGTTACATGTCTGGTTCTTATGAGCACCAAGTTCCACACTCTTTTTTTACTGTGGGGTATATGGAGTATTCAAGGAGGAATGGCACTTCTGGTGTTAGGGCTGCTGAGCCCTTTTCAAGGATGTTTATCCCTCTGAAGTGTCCACTTGTTCCCCAACTCTCATCTGAGTTCCAGGAAGTCTGGGGATGTGAAGTTTAGGCTTTGGTAAACCATTTTGGCAGAAAAGCTAAATCAGATTGAGGGACTGAAAGCTATTGATGAGTTAAAGGTTGGTCTACCACATTCATGTGACGATTTCTCCCCAGGTAGAATGGGCAGTTGGGAAGATTTTATTCCATACCATGCCACGAAAGGAGCAGAAGCAGGCACTATGGAGCACTTAGAATTTGATCAGACATTGAAGAGCAAGGTAATCCACTGCCTCACAGGCTATTGCTCATCATCCTGACTTTTGTCTTGCCACTTTCTCCCTTCCTTAGAGGGAGGAAGAAAGGAAGGAATGAAGGAAAAAAGGAAGGAAGGAAGGGAGAAAAGAAGGAAGGAAGGAAGGAAGGAAGGAAGGAAGGAAGGAAGGAAGGAAGGAAGGAAGGGAGACATGGAAGGAGAGGAAGGAGAGAGACAGGAAGGAAGGAAGGGAGGAAGGAAGGAGAAAAGGAAGGAAATTTTTTAAAACTACCTACTATGTTCCAGGTATTATGTTATGTCGTTTTATCTCATTTGATACTTGTAAAAACCCTGGAGGTAGGTGACATTATTAATCTCCATTTTGCATTTAAGGAAACTAAGGCAAACAGAGATTAAATAATTTGTGCAGAGTTGGGTTATACAACTAGCAAGTTTCTAAGTCCAGATTTGAACTCTGTTCTACCTAACTTTAGGCCCAGCTCTCTCTCCATTGTACCATTTAGCTAAAAATTCACATGGTGAGTATCAAAAGGTTGCAACATATAATCAATGAAGGATATGAGTAAAGAATGTAAATAAGTTGTCAAAAATAATTCATATGTATGTGTTCTATAGCACCATTAATGAATTGGATGACTAAAAGAAAAATGGTTTTATTATTGGGATGATAGATGGAAGGTCGGAATGCTCCCTCCTATCATCAGGAGTGACTATGGAAGGCATTCAGGATGCTGATCAGACTCCCCAGTGCACACTTTTGGTGGGCTATGAACAAGAGTTTCATTGAATAAGCAACTTATCAATATGTGTTCTTTGTACCACTGAGAAGCTCCTGAAAAAATGAGATCACTGATTCATTCAAATATTATTTTTTTGCTAGTATGGAGGTTTAGTGTAACCTCTCTAATATTTATTTACTCTGATCCTTAAAGGGTAGGAAAATTTACAAAAATATAAACCAAGTGCTTCAGATCATGGAATTTAAAGTAGAAAAGGATCTAGCATGTTTTAGAAAACAGAATATAAAGAACATAAAAGGAACATAAAGATCCTATACCAATTTTACAGAGGAGAAAACTGAGACCCAAGAATCTGATACTTTACCCAAAGTCACATGAGCAATGTCAAGATTCAAATCTCCAATTTCTGATATCAAATTCAAAGATCAATTCCCTCCCGTGACACTAAGGAAACATTTTTCATCTCATTATGTTTTTGTCATCCCAATTTCACAGCTTGATAAATCCAAGTTTACATTTGACAATGTAAAGGAGATTTTTTTTCTTAATTGAATACTCAAATTTAAGTATTAAAAAGTATGTATGGGGAGAAAGAACAAGAGAAAATTCTGCTGACAGCTTTAGCCTCACCTAGAAAGTTTCTGTATCCCAGAAGCTGTGTGGTATGCTGGAAGGACCATTGAATTTAAAGTTAATGAACCTAAATCAGAATCCTTGCAACAGAGCTGTAAGTAGCATTAATTTTTAGGGACTTTCCCCAGGGTCCTTAGTATTGGAATGGAAGCAATTGCCCTCCCTACAAAACTACCCCCTAGTCTTTCCCCTATGACCAACATAGTCTTCGTAGCAATTGTCATACCTGTGCTTTGTTTTAAAATCTTGCACTGACTTACAAAACCACCTTTAAGTGATCCCTTCACAGAATCCCATGTTCCCCTTTGCAAGTTCCCCTATCCCTAACCACCATGAGATGGTCTACTCCTGCTCCCATAATGATTTGTGATGACATCACACATATGGCTACCCATTCCTTTATTTCTACTTAGGATCTTTTAAAAGGGGAACAAGAGAAAGGAACTTATCAGCAAGGGCAATTTCAAAGTCCCAGGCTATTTTCTCCATTGAAATTATCACCTGTTGACTCATCAGGACAAAGTGGTTACTATAGAATGGAGTGAGAAGGGGTCTCAAAAGCTATCTAATCTTATATAAGGATGTGCCTCTTCAAGAATCCCATCTCTCACAAAGAATCCTACTACCTCCCAATCTATTCCATTTGCAGAGAGCTCCAACATTAGGAATTTTTGTTTGTTTTATTAAAAACATAAACCTACCTCTCTGCAACTTTCAATTAATCTTCCTGAATCTGTACAGCAAAAATAAGGTTTCAAACTGAAGTCAAAATCAGCCTTGGATAATAGTTATATAACCGTAGTTTATATAACTACTATATAGTTAAGTCACTTAACTTATTTGCCTCAGTTTCATCATCTGTAAAATGGGGATAATGATAACACCCACTTCCAGGCTTAGTCATTATAAATTATTTCACATAATGCCTGGCATACATACATATTCATTACTACTGCCACTACCACCACCATCACCAGCACCACTACTGAAACACAGCTGTCCTCCTGGTTCTGCCACTTGTTAGCTCTGTTATTGTCTATTATCAAGAAATTGACAATAATGAAAATGATAATTATAAAATGAATAACTAAAATTTTCACAGTACTTTAAAATTTGAAAAAATTCTTTACTATAATATCAGACTCTCACTGGAGGGCCTCAGGATCAGCTAGAGTCAGGATAAATCAAAGTCCTTGGTCTTTAGGGGGAGAAGTGAAAGAGGCAGGCAAGTTGCCATGCGGCACCTCAAAGATGTATCCTGGATTCTGGAGTCCAGAGTCTTCAGCCTCTTCCCTCCTTGACCTGCAACCAAATGACACTGACCTCCAGCCCTCCAATCCTTGCCTACGATTATCTCAACACCAAACATTCAGCAAGCTCTAATAGTAAGGAGAGCCATCACATCACCATTTCATCTAAATATGTTAATAGAACTATTATCTCACATAGAATAGGTAATTAGCTTTAGGTGCTCAGTTGTCTGATTCAAGCACACCCTTTGGAATTTCAACCTTCTACAATTTACATGTATTATTATGTTTAACTCTGTTTCAGTCTTAGGGCCTCATTTTCCACAACTATAAAATAAAACAATGTGCATGCAGAAAGATCACTGAATTTGGAGCTAAGAGACTTGAGTTCAAATCTCAGCTCTGCCACTGACTAGCTATGTAACTTTGGGCAAATTTACTTCTACTAAACACTTAGCAATTTTTGCCCAAAGTAAAAATATCCAAAGAAAAGTGTTTTGTTAGAACGTCTCAATAATTTAATTCTGCAATTCAATATTCAGAAATAAACATTTATTAAATACCTACTATGTAGCAGGCACTGTGCTAAACTCTGAGGATATAAATAAGGGATAAAAAGAGAATTCTTTCTTCAAGGAGCTTATAATAGAATGGGGGAGGGGAACAAAACACAAAAAAAAGTTAGAAAGGAGATAGGGGATCAGTAGGTCCCCATAGCTAAGGTATCTTGTTTTGGTTGAAACCAAGCAGAGTGGTAGCTGGTGAGAGGAATGACTTGGAAATCCAATACCTGCCCTCTCTAAAGGAAAGGTTTGGGTGGAGTTCAGTGCTGTACAGGGAAGAGAACACTGAAAGTGGTAGGAAGTAATTTAATATCCAAGGTTCACTGTCTCGACATCTGTGTGGCTTTGAGCACAGTTAACTTTTCCAGTCGTTTTCTTATTTAAAAAAAAAAAAAAAAAAACAGTAGGGAATTGAACCAGATGATCTGTGGTTCTTTCTAGCCTTAAATCCTATGATCCTTAATTGTAACAGTTATAACCTAGTAAATCAGTTCATGACAACCCCTTTGTATTTTACTTTCCCTACTACTTTGCATACTACTATCTATCTTCATTCTTAAGAAATTGCTCAAATCTTACCCTTAATACATTTGAATGCTTAGATGGGTCCCAAGCATGAGAGCTTCAAAGTATCATTCTTCAAACAATCCTGATCTTAGAATATTGCAATGATTCTGAGCACTTCATTTCATTCTTTCTAATACCTGCCTTTCCTGACGACAAAATAGGGCTTATAAAATCAGTTTATTTCTATTAACAGCATCTCATTGGGAAGTTTTGGGGAAATGAGAACTAAGTGATCTTAGTAGGTACCATATGGCCCCTCTAGCCTGTGCTCTGCTAAGGATGAGGAGAGACTAAAATCTTTGGAAACAGCTGTTAAGAGAATGATGCCAGAGCTTACTAATTAGTCTTCTTCCCATTGGTCTATTTACTCTTCTTCTACCTGCTTCTTACCTCCTTTGTTTGGAAAGCTCAATTCCCTAAATGAGGCACCTGCCAGTATCAAGTGGTTTAGCTATTATGAGGCAATTAGCTAGCACTTTGTAACTGTCAAGTCTTCTTCACAGACACAGTATTTAGGGTGATGCATTGTTGTGGACCTTCTAAGGTCCCTATAGACAGGACCCCTTGCCCAAACTTTACATGGTGATTTCCAAATGATATTGTAATGCTGTCTGGGTGTTGCCAAGGATTTTAGAGTGCTGTGAAGAAATGTGTTCAAGCAGGAATCTTGGCTAATTTTTCTATTTTCTTTTCCACTTTGACCCTTTGAATAACTAGCCACTTCTAAGGATGAGGAAGGGGAGGGGAAGAAGCAACCACAGCCATGTGGGAGAAGAATGAACACACAGCTAATGGATGAAAGCATTCAAAACACCAGCCAGATATTGAGAGGAAGCTAATAACTGCACTAACAGTATAGAGTAGGGCTCCTTAAACAATTTTATGCTGAATAAGTCCCTCACCAGGCTGAGTAATCCTATGGACTCACAATTTTTAAAGAAATACGTTTAAGTACACAGGATTGCAAAGGAAACCAATTACATTAAGATTAAGATGCATTTTTTCTATCCAATTCACAGATTTCTTCAAATGAAGAGGTTCTTAAATCCCAGATTAAAAACTCCTGACCTACAAAAGCTTCCTGGGGAAGATTTTCTTTTGGGGCAATAATATCAGTCATAAGAAACTTTACTCTGGACTCCAGGAAAGGACCATACACAAAATACAGACCTTGCATTGTTGGAACCATTTGGGCAGTTGAGATAAGCTGCTTGAAAATACAGACAGGGTGGGAGCCTAATAAGAGAATATTTAAATGGCAAAGTGATTGGTTTGGCAACTCAGTGAAAATGGATCTTTTCAATAATGATAAATGTTGGAAGGGATGAGGAAAACTAAGATACTAATATATAGTTGGTAGAATTGTGAAATGATTCAGCCATTCTGAAGAGCAACTATGCTTAAAGAACTATAAAATTTTGATTCAGTAATATCACTATTAGGTCTGTTTTCCAAAGAGATTATACAAGAGAGAAGTGCAAAAAATTTTGTAGCAGCTCTTTTTGTAGTGGCAAGGAACTAGAAATTGAATGGCAATCAATGGCACAGTAAGTTTTGATATAAGAATGTAATGGAATATTATTTTTCTATAAGAAATGATGAGCAGACTGATTTCAGAAAAACCTGGAAAGACTTAAATGAACTGATGCTGAGTGAAGTGAGCAGATCCAGGAAAATATTGTAAATGGTAACAGCAAGATTATATCATGATCAGCTATGACTAATATAGCTCTTCTCAGCAATATATTGATCAAGACAATTGGGATCTATAGAATTGGGATGAAAAATGTCATCCACATCTAGAGAGAGAACTATGGAGACTCAATATGGATCAAAGAATAGTATTTTCACCCTTTTTTGTTTTGTTTGTTTGCTTGCTTTTCCTTTCTTATATTTTTCCCATTTGGTCTGAGTTTTCTTGCATAACATGAGAAATATGGAAATATGTTTAGGATTATACATGTTTAACCTCATCAGATTGCTTTCTGTCTTGAGGAGGGTGAAGGTAAGAGAGGATGGGAGGAAACATTTGGAACCTTACAGAAATGAATGTTGGATTTTTACATATATTTGAAAAAATAAAATACTATTGAAAGAAAAAAAGGAAATACATCTTTTCCATCCATTTCTGGAGGTCTTCAAATGAAGGCTTCCTAACTATCATGGAAAAGATTCCTGTTCATTAGATTCTCTCTGTAATCCTACAACTCTGAAAAGTCAGCTGAAGCTCTCAGGGAGCTTCCAGAGCAACAACTATATCTGATTTCTGTCATCTCCTATAGTTCCAAGCTCTAGAGGACTCTGATGCTCTTGTGTGGCCTCTATACACTGAGGACAATCTATCTTTCTCCCTGACTTTGTACTGAGAGATAATAGATAAAGTACTGGACCTAGAATCAGGAGGACTTGGATGCAAATTCCACCTAAGATATTTACA
This sequence comes from Sarcophilus harrisii, assembly GCF_902635505.1. NCBI lineage: Eukaryota > Metazoa > Chordata > Mammalia > Dasyuromorphia > Dasyuridae > Sarcophilus > Sarcophilus harrisii. The sequence continues at coordinate 624,549,370 of NC_045426.1, read as the reverse complement.
TTGGACACTAACACTTGTTGCTGAACATATCCCTTAACCTTTATGGAATTATTTTCTCATCTGTAAAATGAGATAGTTGGACTCCCAAAACTCAAAACAGCATGCCCAACCCTAAATTTATAATTCTGTTATCCTTTGAGCCTAAATTAATGTTATGGTAACCAAAATAAGTAACTTCAAAGTTACAATAGATTGTAAAGAATGACAATATAAAAGATAAGTATACTTATCTATAGTGTACATATATATATATATATATATATATATATATAGAGAGAGAGAGAGAGAGAGAGAGAGAGAGAGAGAAAGAGAGAGAGAGATACTTCTTTAGTATAGACAAGAAAAGGAACTAAATACAAATAAAAACAGATGGTATAGCATCCCCAAAGAGTACTTCATATAATAAGGTAATATTAAGGCATTTCACAGCCAATCTTAAATGCAAAAATGTGCTGGAGATGAGAATATCAGTATTCAGGGTAGATTATGACAATTTTAATACAACTATCAATCCACACCAAGCATTAAGATCATTTATATCAAGATAGTCAGGAATCTTTGGTGTAAATCCAGTACCAGGAACTGAATCAATACTGATACTTACCTCATACTACCACCCTATCATACTGATTCGAACCTTCCCTTCCTTGGGGACCCCATCAGAAACCAAAATCAAAATTTGCCTCTTTAGAATCCTCTACCAGATGGATTCCAACTATGAGCTATTCCATTTTGTTCTCCACTCTCCATCTTCACCCTGACCATCTTTTAATCTACCATTCCTCATGCCACTCTTCCAGCCTTCTAACCTCTAGATACCACAGTACAGAAGAAATGATCTCTGGATTCCCTGGAATCATGCAATTATATTCACCTTGGACATTTTCTGTCCCATGACTATGTCTATAACTTTCCATCCTTACCCATTCCTACTTTTCACTATTTGTTCCTAGAACTGTAATCAAATAAAAAACATTGTTGCCTCAGTAAAGACAATGAACTATCTTCTGCCACTCACCATCTCTATGACTTAACCAGACCAAACACTTTTTCCCTTGGTCACCATTCTATTGTGTATGGTGTAGATTAGAATGTAAGCTCCTTGAGGATAGGAACTGTCTATAGGAACTGTCTCATTTTTGTATTTCTATTTCAAGAACTTAGCACAGAGTTTGGATGAAGCATAAGTCTGGAATAGACATTTCTTTTTAAGGAAAGGACCTATATGTACAAAAAAATATTTATAGCAGCTCTTTTTATGGTAGAAAAGAATATAAAATTGAGAGCATGCCCATCAATTGAACAATGACTGAACAAGTTGTGGTACATGAATGTGATAGAATTTTATTGTGTGACAAGAAATGATGAAGGGGAGGATTTCATCTCTGGCAAGACTTATATGACTTGATATAAAGTAAAGTAAGCAGAACCAGGAAAATAACTTATACAATAACTATAATATTGTGAAGATAATCAACTTTTGAAAGATTTAGCTATTTAGAACAACACAATAGCTAATCATAATTCCAAAAGACTCATAGTAAAACATGATATTCACCTCTAGAGAGGAACTGAGTGCCAGCTGAAACCTCTTTTCTTCTCTTTCTTGTCATCTTTTTATTTAATTTTAGTTATAACTGATGCTGGAATTTGTTTTGCATGATTATCCACATACATACATATCTATATAAATATATATATATATATACACATATACATGCATTCATGTATGCATATGTGTGTATATATACATACATATACACATTATATATATATATGTATATGTATATATATATATATATATATATACACTTTCCTCCCTTCCTCCTTCCTTTCCTTCCACCTCTTTTTTCCTCCCTCCCTTCTTCTCTTCCTTTTTCCTTTCTTTCTTCCTTGCTTCTTTTCTTTCTTCCTTCTTTCTTTCCTTTTCCCTTCCTTCTTTTTTCCTCCATTCCTCTCTTCCCTCCCTTTTTTCCTCCCTTCCTTTCTTCTCTCCTTCCTTTTTTCCTTCTTTCCTCCTTTTTCCCTTCTTCCTTCTTTCTTCCCTACCTTCTTTTCCTCCTTCCCTCCTTCCTTCTTTCCTCCTTCCCTCCCTTCCCTCCTCCCCTCTTTCCTTATTTCCTTTCTTCTTTTTTTCCTTCCTCCCTGTCTTTCCTTTTCCTTCCTTCCTTCTTCCTTCCCTCCTCACTTCCTCCTTCTTCCTTCTTCCTTTTCTTTGTTTCTTTCTTCCTTCCTTCTTGCTTTTCTTCTTCCTTCTCATTCTCTCCTTCACCTTCAACTAAAGATTAGTATGACATTTTTGAAGTCAGCTATAGGATTCCCTTTTTTACAGGTAAACTGTCATTGCTCATCCAATGTAATGACAATTTAATCTGTCTTCTATTAAAAAAACAAAACAAAAAAATAAGAAAACATGGCAACTTCCAATAGCTAAATACCTTGTTCCATCATTCTTGCTGTGAGAAAGAGTTAATAAACCATTATGGGGGAAAAGAGTTTAGTTAAAGAAGACTTTTCACTCTACAACCTTTAAATTCTTACTCCGTCATCTGTGATCCTCTAATTGTTCCCACAATCTCATTGTATAAGTGAGGAAAGTGAGGAAAATTAGACCAGAGAAATGAAATTACTTACCAAAGGTATTTCCTCTAGCCTCTTTTAAAAGAGCTTTTTCAAAGCTGTTTCACATCCATTAGCTCATTTTTATTCTCATAATAACTTAGATTCTATAGGTATTAGGGGTATTATCATCTCCTTCTGACAGTAAAGCTGAAGCCCAGAGAAGTTACTTGATTGTCTGAGCCCATACACAGCTAGTTACTGGCAAAGATGGTTCTAAAACCTAGGTTTCCTCAAAATAATAGACAAATCAGATGGGATCAAGTAGTGCAAAGGATGCTGGCCTGCCAACACAGAAAAAAGGGTTAGAATCCTGTTTCTGAGACTAATACATGATCTTAAGTCATTTCGTTTTTTCCTTTTGTTCTGATTTTCTCTCTAACATAATTCATAAAACAATATATTTAAAAAATAAATAAATAGATATGTCAATTAATAAAAAAAATAAAGTAAGAATTAGCTCTTAAAATAAATAGCAGTTTTCTAAGTTAGAGAACTTCAAAGCCCATTATACTGGCTACCTCTAGTCTACATAAATCAACTCAGCCAATTATTCACTTGGATGCTCTTCTCTCCAAATGGAACTTGGAGCAAAGCCTTACCTGCTATTTTTCCTTTTCAAATTATAAATAGCAACAGATAAGCACAGATGCAAAGTTTCATCTCTAACTATATGAGGCACAGAAGGGCAAGAGCTGTCCCTGGTGCTGTAGGATGATGAAGTTAATTCTCAAGTATGAATGAATATGCTGAAGCCTTCTAATAGTTGACTGCTTCTAATTGCCACAACTTTTAGAGAGGTTTTCAGTCTTTTGATGTGCTTTCCACTTCTCTAGCTTCTTTTCCTCCTACTGCTGTTGTTTTGTCTTCACTGACTTAAATAAGAGTTTCCAGCTTCTCAGAAACTCATTTTTTTACTTTCAAAGTCACAATTTCCCAAATTTCTCCCATCAAATGCATATATATGTGTATTTAGTCATTTTACTTGTGTCCTACTTTTTTTTTTTGCAAAAATATGGAGTGTTTTATCATTTCCTTCTCCAGCAAATTTTTCACATCAGGAAACTGAAGCAAACGGTTACATACCTTTCCCAGGACAAACAGCTAGTGTCTGATACCAGATTTGAACTAGAGTCTTCCTGATTCAAGGTCTAGCACTTTATCCACTTTCTCACCTAACTGTTCATCAAATGCACAAGCTTTTAAAAATTGGGTGTCAGTAACCAATATTTATATGATTTCTCATTTTCTTAGGTATTATCCTTTACTCTCCCAAACTATTACCAAGATCTGTTGATTTTACCTTCATAATATTTCTCAAATATGCCCCCTTTTCTTTGATATTGTGACCATTTTGGTGGAAGCCTCATCACCTCTCTTTCTTTCCTATCTGGCTGAATACCTATGGGGTTCTAGATCATGTCCTTTGTCTGGTACCTTCCTAATCTTTTCAGTTTCCTCTTGCATTAAAATATAAACTCCTTAGTAAAGGGATCCACATGGGGGCAGCCCTTTTTGTAGTGACAAGTGACAGATGACAAGTGACAAGAAACTGGAAACTGAGTAGATATGCATCACTTGGAGAATGGTTGAATAAGTTAATAAGTTATGGCATATGAATGTTATAAATTATTATTGTTCTATAAAAAATGATCAACAGGATGATTTCAGAGAGACTTTCATAAATTAATGGTAAGTGAAGTAAGCAGAACCAGGAGATCATTGTATATGGCAACAGCAAGATTATATGATGATCAGTTCTGATGGATGTGGCTCTTTTCAATGATGAGATGATTCAGGCCAGTTCCAATGGTTTTTGTGATGAAGAGAGCTATCTGTACCCAGAGACAGAACTGTGAGGATTGAGTGCGATCACAACATAATATTTTCACTCTTTTTCTTGTTGTTTGCTTTCTCATTTTTTTCCTTTTTGATTTGATTTTTCTTGTGCAGATGATAATTGTGGAAATGCGTATAGAAGAATTGCACATGTTTAACATATATTGATTTACTCATTATCTAGGGGAGGGAGTGGGAGAAGAAAGGGAAAAATTTGGAACACAAGGTTTTGCAAGAGTAACTGTTGAAAATTATCTATGCATATGTTTTGAAAATAAATTTTTAAAAATGTTAGCTCCTTGAAGCCAGAGATTGTCTTTCTTTTTAATATTCCTATACTCAGCAGTGAAAACAGTCTTAGTCACATAGTAAAAAACTAATAAAAGTTTATTTGCTTACTGACTTTCACCTGGACTGTTATACTCAGCTGCCAAAATGATCCTCCTAAAATATCATTCTGACCATGTCACCTCCTCTTCTTCTTATGACTTCTGGAATTAAATAGAAAACCTTTGCAGCATTCAAAGTCCTTCTAACCTGAACCACCCCTTATTATTCTAGTATTCTTATACCTTACACTATATACGCTATGATCCATTGATACTGTCCCCATTTTTTTCCCTAACAAGACCATCCATCTCCTAACTCAGCATTTTCCCCAGCTCTCTCCTGTGCTTAAAATGTTCTCACTCCACATATCTGTTTCCTGATTTCCCTGGCTTCCTTCAAATCCCAGCTAAAATTTTCATTTCTAAAAGAAGCCTTTCCAGAGTCCTCTTGAGTCTTATTTATTCTGAATATAGTTTACTCCTACATAGTTGCTTGCATGTTGTCTTTCTCATTAGACTGTGAGCTTCTTGACAATGGGGACTGTCTTTTACAATTCTTTGTATCCTGAGCACTTAGCACAGCAGTGCCTAGCACATAGTAAGTGCTTAATCAATGTTTACTTAAAAGCTGATGGAGTCTTTAGTCAAGAACACATATTCAAATTAGCCAAGGAAGCCATAATGATTTTAACTTTGAAGTCTCTAACATCTTTTACTATCTCTTTAATACCCTTAAAACTGCTTTCCTTTACTCTCACAATTTTCTAGTTTTTCATGAATAAAACACATTTCTCTTTATAACATTAAACTTCCCACAGAAGTAAGAGATCGCTTTATCTTATGGACAAATTGATCCTCAAATGTATACTGTATATAATTTTCTCTCTAAACTGTCCTAATCCCATCTGAAAACTACATTTCTTTGTACATAAATTATATCAAAGTATATTGGAACAGCATTCTTTTACCAAAATATTCATCCATAATAATGACAATATCTTCCGTCCTTTGACAATAGGAATATCTTTCTTTATTCAAAGATATCTTTTTTTCTGCTCTTTTTCATCATTAGTTGTTCCTGAAAGAGGCAGTGCTCATCTTACATGAGCATGCCACTTATTCCCAACTAGATTCAGATTGACTGATTAGGACTGGGGAGGGAGAACAACAGTTGTGATATGCTCATTCAGAAGCAGTTAATGTGCTACAAATTTCTAATAGAATTTAGGAAATTGATGTTTTGCTGTGATGAGTTCTAAATGACATTATTTCCCACATTAGCTTTTGCTTCTCTATAGTCCTTTCCAGCTTGATATCTGGGATCCTAATGTTCTCCTTTCCAACTCTATTAATCTTAATTCAAATTCTCAGCCTAACACTTTCCAAGATTCATGTCTGGCAATTATAGCTGCAAAGATCTTTCCTTATTAGACATAAGGTAAAAAAAAAAGTGGGAATTTTAGTTTTCTTTTTTGTGTGTGTGCTATGAGTCATTGTTTAGTCCTTTTTTGTCTCTTATGCTTTTTGTAATTGTTATGTTTTCTATAAAATCCACAGTCTTCCAAGAAGTCATATTTCTGTCCAAAAGAAACAAAGCAAGTTTAACAATATTTTCTCTGTAATGAAAATTGGTCAAAATGTAACATTGACCTTTGGGCACACACTGATTTGGTCAATAAACTGCCTTAATGACTTTGTGATTTGAAGGAAGCAACAATCCAAGCTGAGAAAGAGCAGAGTTTACTACCTATAAGCTCTTTAATTCTTATTTGTAATTAAAAGAATCAACATATAATCTCAATCATACCCTCAATCAATCAAACACTGTGGAAAGTGCTGGGCATTGTCATAATATATACTCAGACAAAGATAATTAAAGATCAAATTTGGTTCATATCTACAGTCTTAGCAAAAGGGAAGTTACACAATATACAGTGTAGATAAGGTATAGGGCAACTATTTATTTCTTCCTCATGACAGAAATATTTAAATCTTAAATGATTTCCAAGTGCAAACTAATGTACTAAAAAGGAATAAAACACCTTATCACTATTATTACATTCTTCCAAAAAGTTGATACTTTTAAAATATAAGAAAACATGGAGCTCTTAGTTAGATACTGAATAGTCATTTAATATTTATCTCTATTATGTATATTGTCTGAACAACTTCCTCAAGATAATTACCATCTGGCAAGCCAGACCAGAAATCTTGTTGGTACACATTTTCTCCAAGAAGTTCTGTAGTAACTACTGTGTAGTAACTACGACTACAGTAGTAATATAGATGCAGATAACTATAAATGCAGACAGTTATAGAAAGAATATGACCTTTCTCTGTAGAGACCAGTATCCCCTGGAATGGAAATATGTCTTTTGTAAGTCTAAAAGTAGATCCCCCCTACCCTATAATGTGAGAATTTCAGGCATGATGATAGAGTAAGCAGGATATATTACTATATAGTAACTACTAAGCCGTCATATTCCTAATTTCCCACTGAAAAAAGGAGGAACCCAACCTCTTTGTTCAAAGCAGCTTCCTTCTGTGTATACTTGTATTTCCTAAGGGACTTTGGAGCTTCCAAGGTGGCAATTTCCTAAAAGTCTTTTATAGTCACTGTTCAGACTCCTATGCTTAAGTAGAAACTACAAAAAAGAAGAGGCAGTTCAAAGGATGACTACCATGGACTGGGGAGAACATATATTTCTTATGGTAAGATGGAGGGAGTGTAGGGAGAGAGAGAGGAAAAAAGGAAAGGGAGAGGAAGAGGGAGAGGGAAAGGGAGAGAAAAAGACAGAAAGAGTCAGGGGAGACAGAGAAAGAAAGAGACAGAGAGAAAGACATACAGAGACAGAGAGAGAGGGAGAGAGAGAGGAGAAAAAAGGAGGGAAGGAGGGAAAGAGACAGAAAGAGAAAAAAAGAGAAAAGAGGAGAAGGGAGAAAGGAAGGGAGGAAGGGAGAGAGAAAGATTTGAACTGTAGTATTCCTGTATCCACGTAGCAGCTCCTAAATAATATCTTAGTAAATTAATATTATATCAGGCTAGGATATGATGAAAAGGAGCAATTTAAGTGAATTTAATTCTATGTGTGTTTAGTCACTGGCACATTAGAGACAAAACCATAACTATCTCTGGCTTCAAGGAGATTATATTCTATTGGAGTCTTATATATCTTGATTTTTATATAGCTATTTCATTTTCTCTCCTCATTAAAGTGTGAATTTCTTGAGGACAGGGGCTATTTTAGCCTTCCTTTGTATCTATAGTCCTCAGCACAATGTCTGACACATCGCAGATGCTCAGTAAATGCTTGCTGATTTGACTTGACTTGACTTGAAAAAAGCATACTCTCTAGAGTTAACATAGAAGCCAAAACAAAAACGAGGTAGCTCAATGGTGCAACAGATAGAATACTGAGCTGGAAAAGGAAATGGCAAAACATTCAGTTTCTCTGCCAAGAAAACTCCAAATAGGATCACAAAGAGTTGGACATGACTGAAATTACTGAACAATGGACAAAATCCAAAATATACCAAATAAATTCATGTACTAGAGATAGAATAGGTAAATCAGACATAGCCTTTTATATAATATAGCACTTGAGTTAAGCCTGGATGGAAAGTATGGACTCAGGTAGAGTAGAGAAAATATTCCAGGAAGGTATGGTAATTTATGCAAAGGCATAAATTAAATGCCATGCAGGAAGTTCATTTCTTGTATTAAGATTTCTGCTAAATATTATAGCTAAAAACTGTGAATAAAACAATCCTTGCCCCCAAAGAGCTTACATTCTCTAAGGGGAGAAAACAGTTATATAAGTATAAACAAATGTGACCACACAAAACTGTTGCTTGCCCAGGTATCTGTTCTGCTCACTGAACCATCATCTCTGAAATTCCCAGATCACAGGAAGACTAACTTTCCTATTTCCAAAGTAGTTAAATGACTGAAACCTTAATTCAATGCCCTCCACAAACATATTTCAAATTTTATTACCATCTATATCTCATATGACTCCTTTTCATATATTCTACAGTCTCCTGTCTCCTGAATTCCAGTCCACATTACCAATTATCTTTTGGATATTTCAAAGTAAAGGTATCTTAATTTATACCTATCCTAAAACAAACCTTATTATCTTTCTCCCCACATCCCCTAGGATCCTCCCTTCTTCCTTGCTTTTTCATTTCTGTCAAAGGCGTCACCGTCTTTCCTATTCTCTAAATTTTCAACATTAAGGTTATCTTTGACTTCTCATTCTCTTGTGTAATGAGAAAGAAATCTTTCACGATTGGTACTTTAGGATAGATGGCACAACAGTTCCTTGCTCTCTTACCTTGTGCAAGTTATTTAATCTATATCCTCAACTGTGAAAATAAGAGAATAATAATAATATCTACCTCTTAGAGTTGTTATGAGGATCAAATGAGCATACAAAGTGCTATGCAAATATAGTGTTATGCAAATATATGCTATTATTATTCCCGAAAACTTAAAAATGACTATCATAGTTATATGAGCATCCTGTGATTTATAATTCAAAAAAAAGTTCGAGCTCATAAAGATATGAATACAATTATAATGTGGAATTTTATCAGCATTGGTTTAGGTTCAGAAAGTCAGCAAGTCACACAAGAAGGGATACTATCTGATCAATGATCACACTAACTTACAATGTCTATGGTGAATCTAAGAAAAGGGTTATACAGATAGATAGCCAGGTGAAAAAAAAAAACTAACATGTATCCTTGTGATGTTTGCCCTTCATTTAATGACATATGCTCATTGATATATATATGATAATTGCCACATGTTCCACATGTTCTTGTTTTATTATTGTTATTATTTCTCCTTTGTTTATGTTCATTTTCTTTGTACTTGCAGCATTCATTTATTATGTAGTCTGTTGACTATATTCAATTTTGTTGTTAGCTACATGCTCATAAAAACTGTTATTTTGCATAGCACATCAATGTTATTATCAGCTTGATTTTTTTGCTTACGTACATTTGTTTGGGTGACATGGATATGGGTGTAATGCTGAGCCATGTATATGTAATATATCCTCCATGAAATTTAAAAATTTTGGAACAGCCTGTTGAAGGATTCCATATATTATACTAGTCCAACTGCATTTATTTTGATGTATATTTGTTGTGAATGGCACCCTAAAGTGATTACTCTGGTAGCTGGATTAATCATCCTTATTCCGTTAAATTCTGATGTGATTTGATGCTATACTGTATAATTCCAGATGTCAAGGGCAGTGCAGCCAGTTTTGCCAGAGACAACAAAAGTCCAGACCCTAGGGGTGAACATAATCAAGGTTTGACAACTGAATGGCATCCTGGGATTCTGGTTGAGTGTAACAAGCATTCCGTTTCCAGTTTGAAAGTTGTTTAGGACTATTTCATTTTTGACCCACAGCACAGATTTGAGTTCTTTAAGTGATACACAGCTAGTCTGGGGGGTATGATATAAGAGCAACAAGGGATCTAGCAGCAATTCTGGGGAGTCCACAACCTCACCCAGGATTTAAACTGGTTCAAAGAGAATCAGCAGCCAGGAACAATAGTCAAAATTACAAACTGAAAAGAGAAACAGAAAAAAGGCTTAGGGAAAGGCTAAGAAAGGCTGAGAACAGAGGGAGTAAAGAATGAAATGAGAGGACATTTATGTCAAGGACTGAGGGAAATTCCAATAAAAAGTCTGTTCCTCCTCCAACTTTTATTCTCTCTGTCTGACCAGCATCAAACACTGTGATATATTGTCTACTTGTTTCATTTATCTAAATATTTATATCCTGATTTTTGCTTGAAATGTAAATAGTATAATATTTAGATAGAGAAAAACAAAAATTAAAATTTGGGCAGAAAGCCAAACCTCTGCTGAATGTTAGGAATTTTCTTAAATAGGTGCTCTGAGCTATTCTGATTACATTAATAACTTTTCATCTAAACTCACACTCTAAAATGCCTTCTCTCCCTCCCTCCCTCCCTCCCTGTCTCTCTCTCTCTCTCTTCTCTCTCTCTTTCTGTCTTGCTCTCCCCTGAAATAGGTATGTGCTGAAAAAGAATTACGAATTGAATTCCTTCTGGTCAGATATATCCTCCATAATAGCAGCAATTTGTCAAATAAAACCATTAATGACTCACATTTATATAATGCTTTATAGTTTTAAAAAGTGCTTTCCTCACAACAGCTCTCTCATTAACTTGAAATATCTAATTTTTCCATATCTTATATTCAATCATTCACTGAATCACTCCTTCAACACTTTATTGGGTGACTGGGGGTGGGGTGGGGAATGACTGGTATTTTTAAGCTAAACACAGAAGTGTACTGACAAATGTTTAACAACCAGGTGGTCTCTCAGTATATGTAGAAGACATTTCTAAGGTTAATTTGCATTATTGATGTGTTCTCTATCACTTTCTTAAGTTTAGAATCAATAAAACAATAAATCAAATTGTGATTTGTAGTGTTTGCTAATTTCTGAAGTGTAAATGTTTACACTGAAAATTTAAAAATACTTTGGCTCTAGCATATTCCTGGCTTTAACCCAACAGATAATGGCTGCAAGGTTCTTGACATATAGATTTAGAATCACAAAGCAGTGTCAGAGGTCATCTACAACTCTTGCTTTATCAAAAGAAGAAACTGATGAATAGGTTTGTCCAAGGTCAACTCAATTTAATTCTACAAACAATTCTTAGATGACTAATATATCCAAGACATTTTGTAGATGTTAGAGATATTCCTTCTCCAACTCCTATTCCTACTTACTTTGAGGTCATCTAGTACACATTTCACTAAAGCCATTTCTCTAGAGGAAAGGAGTTAAAACAACTAGCATGGAACATACAATACTCATATGCAGGCTACAACACTCCTGTGTACTCCTGAACTAAATTAAAATGTAACTTGAAAGTATGTAACAAAATAAACAAAAATACAATAAAACATTGAGAATGTTTCTCAGAGTCAATATATGCTTACAAGGATTCTTATGCACCTTTAGTGGTCCCCTTTTGCATTTGAATTCTCTACCACTGCTCTTATAGCATTCCTTCACTGATGCTCCTGTTTCAACATCTCTATTGACAGAAAACTCATGACTTTATGAGGTGGTTCCATTCTGTCATGGAGAGATCAGTTTGCTATAAAAATTTTTCTTTTAACATTAAGCTTAAACATGTCTTTATATCTATCACACATTGCTTTTAGTTTGGTCCACTGATTAAGCCCACACCCTTATCTAATTCAAAGCCTTCGAAAATATTCAGGAAACTCCATCAGACAGAATACCCCATCACCTATTTACCTAATTCTGATACAACAATGAGGTCAGCATAACAGTTCTATAGACCTTCAGTTTGGTAATCTTTCTAATACCTCTCCTCTCCCACACTTTCCTTCAGAGCTTCCCAAACACTGAAATAGTTCTAGCAAGGTGTGTGTCAATCTCATTATCAATGTGGACATCTTTGTAAAGTACACTGTTAGAGATAGAAAAACAAGGATGAATCACTTGTCACAAAGTATGTATTCCACCTGGGTCAAACATCATATACACAGAAAAGTAAATAAAAGATAATTTATGTAATGAAATAGTATTAACTGTTGGGGAAATAAGAGGTTTTCCAAAGAAGGGGATGCCAAAACTGAAATATTTAGGATGATGACAATTTGGAAAGAAAGAGATGAATTAGTAGATAGATGAATTAATGAATAGCATTAATTAAGAATTTACCATTAACTAGTCAAAAGATATGAACAGTTTTCAGATGAAGAAATTATAGTCATTTCTAATATATGAAAAAATTCTAAATCATTATTAATTAGAGATATACAAATTAAGACAACTATCAGGTACCACTTTCCACCTCTCTGATTGACTAAGATGACAGGAAAAGATAATAATATATGTTGGAAAGAATGTGGGAAAACTGGAACATTACTACCTTGTTGGTGGAGTTATGAAAGAATCCAGCCATTCTGGAGAGCAATTTGGAACTATGAACAAAGGGCTATCAAACTGCACATACCCTTTGATTGAGCTGTGTCTCTATGGGGCTTGTATCCCAAAGAGATCATAAAAAAGGAAAAAGGACTCATAAGTACAAAAATATTTGTAACAGCTCTTTTTGTAGTGCAAGGAATTGGAAACTGAGTAGATGCTCATCAGCTAGAGAATGGCTGAATAAGTTAATATGAAAGTAATGAACTATTTTTGTTCTATAAGAAATGATGAGCAAAATGATTTCAGAAAAGTTTGGTAAGATTTATTTGAACTGATGCTAAGTGAAGTGAGCAGAAACAAGAGAACATTGTACAAAGAAACAGCAAGATTATGTGATGATCAACTGTGATAGACGGCTCTTTTCAACAATGCAGTGATTCAAGGCTATTCTTAGACTTGGGATGGGAAGTGTCATCTGCATCCTGAGAGAGAACTATGGAGAACAAATGTGGACCAAAGTATTTTCACCTTTTTTGTGGTTTTGCTTGCTTTTTTTTCTTTCTCATGTTTTTTTTCCCTTTGAAACTGTCTTTTCTTGTGCAGCATGACAAATATGGAAATATTTTTAAAAGAATTGCTCATGTTTAATCTATAGAGGATTGCTTGCTGTCTTGGGGAGAAGGGAGAAAAATTTGGAACACAAGGTTTTGCAAAGATAAATGTTGAAAACTTTGTATGTATTTGATAAAATTAAATGCTATTAAAAAAAGAATGTACTATTTGCAAAACTTTAAAATAACAAAATAGGCTATTTTCTCAGGGAACTTACTGTCCAATATGGGAAACAACACTTGGTAGAATAGGAACATGAGAGCTGTTTTCAAATTCTTGAAGTATTGGCACACAGAAGAGACATTATTGTTGTTTTCACTTGACCCAATAGAAGAGCACTAGGAACAGTGCATAGAAGTTTCAAACATGTTGTGGAAAGAAAAATTTCCTAACAATTAGAGCTGAACACAAGTAAAATGGTCTTGTTTCCCTACCATTTGATGTCTTTAAGGAAAGGACAATTTGCAGATACAGGAGACTCTTTGTCAGGTATAGGTCAGTCAGTCAGTCAGACATCAAGCATTGGTCAAATGTCTACTATGTGCCAGATATTGTGTTAAGAGCTGATGATACAAAGGCAAAAGCAAATAAAAACTAATTAAAAAGTTCCTGTCCTCAATGAGTTCTTAGTCTAGCATTTCTTAAACTCAATTCCCTCATCTATAAAATTACGATGATAATAAGGTTGTTGTGAGAATCAAATAAGTTGATATTTGTGAAGCATTTTATAATCTTTTAAGATGTTATTAAATTTATATGTTACTTTGAGTTGATAATTTTTCAGTGGATGATAACTTGAGTTCTTCCCCAAATGCCACAGATTCTCTTAGAAAGTAGGAACTAGTTGTTGTTTTTTTCCTTTTAATTTTTCAATAGAGGAGGCTTTGAGAAGTAGATATAATAAATGATTACAAAAATTGTAAATGCAAAAAAAAAAAAAAAAGACAGAACTGCCACTTTGTAGACACATGATCCATGTAGTGTAAGAGTATGTCTCTGATGGAGAAAGTACTCAATAGGTTGTTGGAGGGCTTGATAGTTGCCGTATATGAGATGATTAAAATTTTTTTGTTAATCCATATGATCACCATTCACTCACACAAATAAAATTTTCCCAAGTTTTTTTTAACTTTCTCAAGTAATAATCAGAACTTACCCACTGTAATTAATTGCCACACAGAACTCATCTACAGGTTGAAAGAAAGAACTGAACTGGATATACTGACCTCTGTCTTCTATATATAATCACTAATATTGAGTGGACATAAAAAATAAATGCTTATATTTATGGTTGGAGAGAAAGCAGCAGTGATCCCCAAAGACTAACTTAAGACTTTTCAAAGACTTGCTTTTTACAAAGATAATTCCAACATCCACACAGGAAGCAGTCTTATCTAGGATATGTTCCTGTTTCCATCTTGGGCAAGTTGCTTTTTCTTCTGAAATATGAAATAGAGATAATAGCTAGCTGAAAACATATGATATTACATGCACAAAAATAATGAGAAAATAACTACCAGTTTTCATTACCATTTGTGTCTGGATCAGAATTGATTGTTTAGTTGGTCAATTGTTGTCCTTCGTACTGTTGTACTTTGGACCAAAATGACATCACTATGTTAGAGTTGAGTTCCAGTATGTCTGAATTTAGTTGATCAAACCAATGAGCTTGTAGTGCTCTGTGACAGGTTGGACACAAATTGTCCATATGAACATTTGGGATGAGTTCTCTAACTTTTCTCTACCTTTGTGCATCTCACAAAGCTAATTCAATTTCTTTTGCACTAATTCAATTCTGCTTTGCTCATAGAGCACAGCACCTTCTCTGATGAGGGCACACTAGTGTCTCTCATGTCACACAATCGACTCAAAAGTTTTTAGGATATACCTTGGGAGTATCCTTATATCACTTTTTCTGACCACCTTGTGAGCATTTGTCCTTTGTGAACTCTTCATAAAATACACCTTTTTGGCAAGCATACATTTGGCAAACAACATTACAAGCCCAATGGAGTTTCCTGAATATTTTCAAAGGCTTTGAATTAGATAAGGGTGTGGGCTTAATCAAAAGCAATGTGTGAAAGATATAAAGGCATGTTTAAGCTTAACGTTAAAAGAAAAATTTTTTTATAGCAAACTGATCTCTCCATGACAGAATGGAACCACCTCATAAGGTCAAGAGTTTTCTGTCAATAGAGATGTTGAAACAGGAGCATCAGTGAAGGAATGCTATAGAGCAGTGGTAGAGAATTCAAATGCAAAAGGCGACCACTAAAGGTGCATAAGAATCCTTGTAAGCACATATTAACTCTGAGAAACATTCTCAATGTTTTATTGTATTTTTGTTTATTTTATTAATTATTTTCAAGTTACATTTTAATTTAGTTCAGGAGTACACAAGAGTGTTGTAGCCTTCATATGAGTACTGTATGTTCCATGCTGGTTGTTTTAAGTCCTTTCCTCTAGATAAATGGCTTTAGTGAAATGTGTGCTAGATGATCTCAAAGTAAGTAGGAATAGGAGTTGGAGAAGAAATAGGGACAGTGGCAGTGATGTTAGTAGTAGTAGTGCTAATAATAGTAGCAATGGTGGTGATTGTGGTAGTAGTAGTGGTGGGAGTGACATAATTATAGAAGTAATAGTAGTATTAGTGGTAGTGGTTGTGATAATGATAATAATATAATAATTATAGCTAGTATTTATATAGTATGTCAAGATTTAAAATGGTTTTATCGATATTATCTTAATTTCTCCCCACAACAACTCTTGAGAAGTAGGTGCTATTATTATCCTCATTTTACATTCCTAATTATTCTTTTCTGAGACAGGGGAAATAGAAACTCTTTTTCCTGCTTCCCAGTTTTCCAGCTTCCCAAATCTTGGATAAACTACTACTTATTATGAGGAAGATTCTGCCATCATATAGGAAGAGTTGTAGCAAACATCTGTAAAGTCCTTCAGTGAAATGCTTCCTTCTCGTGTTTGACCAATTTAACATGGACTTGCCTGGAGCAATTCTTAAAATAGTCCCTTTCCAATAAAACAATGAATCTTATTGAATAGTGCACCACATTTTAATCAGTGTGTATTTTAGAGGAACAATGTGTCAGACAAAAGATTAAGTGGAAGACATTGTTTTCTTATGCAGAGCAAACACATTTCAGATATGTGCTGTTTTAGTCAGAATTGTGCAAAGTTCAGTTCATATCTTTTGCTTTGAGCTAAATAATGCTGAGTATTCTATTGAGTGCCTAATGAACAATACCTGAAAATAATAAGGGCCTGTTTCCTTGATTCCTTCAAAGCCTTTGGCACTCAGTGGGTTGAGACATACCAATCTCTCTGCTATTTTGTGATGACAATTTTTCTACACCATTCAAAGTAGCTGTCAAGACCCTCAGAGAAGATTCAGGAAAGCAGGAGTTAACATAAAAAGCCTGTTAGATGGGCTGTTCCAGAGCCACTTGGGGGGATGAGAATAAGGAGGGAATCAGGAAATGCTTACCAAAGTTAAACAAAGAGGCAGAAAGGAAATAATGATAACAATAACTTTGATGAAGAAGATGATGATAAAACAACAACAATAATAATACAGTAAAGGTGTTATACAATCATTTAAAGTTTGCTCTTCCTTCACAGTTAACCTGTGAAGCTGTTTAAGTGATTTGGTAGATAGGGAGTTGTTCTCAACAAGGTTCAAGTCCAGCTTAAGGGAAATTGAATTGACTTGCCTCATCACATTCTTGAGACTTGTCGTATCTGAAATGCAAACACAGGTTTCTTAACTTTGAGTTTAAAAAGCTTCATTCTCCATAAACTGATTTTTTAAAAGGACCATGATAGAAAATATTTTTTTTCAGTTTTCTCAAATTCTGAAGCTTTATTTTTTTTTAATTTAATAGCCTTTTATTTACAGGTTATATGTATGGGTAACTTTACAGCACTGACAATTGCCAAACCTCTTGTTCCAATTTTTCGCCTCTTACCCCCCACCCCCTCACCCAGATGGCATGATGACCAGTAGATGTTAAATATATTAAAATATAAATTAGATACACAATAAGTATACATGACCAAACCGTTATTTTGCTGTACAAAAAGAATCAGACTCTGAAATATTGTACAATTAGCTTGTGAAGGAAATCAAAAATGCAGGTGGGCATAAATATAGGGATTGGGAATTCAATGTAATGGTTTTTAGTCATCACCCAGAGTTCTTTCTCTGGGCGTAGCTGGTTTAGTTCATTACTGCTCCATTGGAAATGATTTGGTTGATCTCATTGCTGAGGATTGCCAGGTCCATCAGAACTGGTCATCATATAGTATTATTGTTGAAGTATATAATGATCTCCTGGTCCTGCTCATTTCACTCAGCATCAGTTCATGTAAATCTCTCCAGGCCTTTCTGAAATCATCCTGTTGGTCATTTCTTACAGAACAATAATATTCCATAATATTCATATACCACAATTTATTCAGCCAGTCTCCAACTGATGGGCATCCCCTCAATTTCCAGTTTCTAGCCACTATGAAGAGGGCTGCCACAAACATTCGTGCACATACAGGTCCCTTTCCTTTCTTTAGGATCTCTTTGGGATATATGCCCCGTAGTAATACCGCTGGATCAAAGGGTATGCACAGTTTGATAACTTTTTGAGCATAGTTCCAAACTACTCTCCAGAATGGTTGGATTCATTCACAACTCCACCAATGGATCAATGTTCCAGTTCTCCCGCATCCCCTCCAACAATCATCATTATTTTTTCCTGTCATCTTAGCCAACATGATAGAAATTAAACCAAAAAAAAAACCAAATCCAGCAGCCAAAATGGTTTCACATGGACAAAAGAGGAATCAGGATGAAAAATGAAGCTTTTAGACGTACACGAAACTCTCATAGTCATAAAGTAAAATACAGGAGGAAAGGATTCAATCAATTATCTCCTTACTTTTAAACCTGGATCTTTCAGTTGAGTTGCCACCGTTTGCATAGGGTAATGTGCTCAGGCAATCAGAAAAATCAAATCAATAAATGGAAGGATGATGCTCAGTGCTGATAGTCAGTAGCTGATTTAGTTAGTCCTAAATACCAACTATGCCATCTTTCTAACATGTTGCAGCATCCCCAAACAGCTGGCTTTTTGGGAACAGCTAGGTAGTACAGCCTAAGCTAAGACCATTGGACATGAAATCAAGGAGACATGAGTTCAAATTTGTTCTGTGATATTTACCATATATGTGACAAGTCACTTGACCTCTCTTTGCTTCCATTTTCTCAATTATAAAATGAAGAAGATAATTGTACCTATCTCCCAGGGCAGTTGAAAGAATTAAATGAGGTAATATTTATAAAGCATGAATCAAACTGATTCATTGCCTCTAGATATAAGACCCCATTGGATTGAATTAAAGCTCCATCCACCATCCTTGTGACTTTATTCTTTCTTAGACTCCACTATCCTTTAAGTGCAGGCTCCTTGTATTATATAGGTCTTCCCTCAGCCAGCACCACACCATCCATATGTGAAACCATCAGTTTCAGCAAATGGAGAAGCGTTGAATGCTGTGGATAATTTCACTTACCCTGACAGTATACTGTCCAGGGATGTCCCCATTGATAATGACATTGACACATACATTACCAGAGCTACCTCAGTGTTTGGGAAGCTCTGGATGAGAGTGTGGGAGAGAAGAGGTATTAGACTGACTACCAGACGGATGGTCTACTGAGCCATTGTACTGAACTCATTATTCTGTGCCTGTGAAACCTAGACAATATGTCAGTCCATGCTAGGAAACTGAATCACTTCAATTTGAACTGTCTTAGAAAGATTTTAAAGATCACCTAAAAAGATAAGATATAAGATACTGAGGTCCTTTCTTGAACTAAACTAACAAACATTCAAACTTTACTGCAAAGATCACAACTCTGTTGGGCTAAGCACACTGTTCAAATGTCAAATGTATGCTTGCAAAAAAAAATGATTTTATAGAGAACTCACACAGGGCAAGCATTCACAAGGTGGTCAGAAAGAAATGATACAAGGACACTCTCAAGGTCTCTCTTAACTTTAGAATTAACATGAGAAACCCTGGCACAGGACCAGCATGGTGTGCTCTATGAGTAAGGTGCCGTGCTCTATGAGCAAAACAGAATTTTTTTTTAACCTCAGAAGAAATGTGAGATGCACAAAGTTAGAGAAGCCAACCCAAATGTTCATTGGAACTATTTGTGCCCAACATGTGGCAGAGCATTCTGAGCTTATATTGGTCAGTTCAGCCATAGTCAGACACACTGTCACTCAACTCTAACATAGTAATGCTATTTTGGTCCTCTTCAAGAATGGAGGATAACAACCAACCAGAATAGTAACTCCTCAAGGTCAAGAACTCTCTTTTTTGTATTTGTATTCTCTGTACTTTGCATAATGACTGACACATAGTAAGCTCTCCATATATCCACTCTCCTATATGTATGCTACCTACATTGCCTCTTAGTGTTTTAAAGTACCCTGAAGGTTGTAAGGGTTCGTTTCTCTACTGCCATGGCCACAGCTGCTTTGTACCCCCACTGTTAGATAACAGTAATTACCACCTCAGTTCCATTTTTGCCAGTTAAGATCAATTAGCTTCATAAAGGTATATTTGACATCAAAGATATAGCCTGAGAAAATACTAGCATTTCTCTTTCTCCACACTTCAGACACACATCTCCTTATTCCACCTAAGTCTCTGGTGAGAGTGGGCTCATTTATGCACAGTTTCTATGCAGCACAGTCTAATTAAATTCATGCCCAAATGCTGTATTTGATGCTGGTTAAATTAAGGTTGGGCTAAGACCCAAATGTCACTCTTTGTTCCTCAGGGTACTAATGCTGAACTGAGCACAGTGCCTGACATGTAGTAAGTGTTTAATAAATGTTTTATAACTAACTGAACTGGCTTCTCGCTCTAAGCATTGGAATACTAGGGCACTGAGGGTTCATTCTGCTGACCTTTTGAAATTCACAAAATCTCTAATCTCTTCACCAAGAAAAACAAAGAATAAATTCAAAGCCAAATGCTGTTAACCATTTTACCAGAGCCTGATTTGATCTAAAGGGGAACCAAGAACCCCATCCTTCATAGCATTTTCTCTTACCTGATTCCATCAAATGTCACCAAGAAGCGACCAATCAAATTTAATGAATCTAAAAAATGGCTATTGGAAATTAAAGATTTTTTGGAGACTCAAAGTACACAGACAATTGAAAATATTCTCATAAGCACAAGGTAAGCAGACTGGAAACAATACGTATATTTCAATGTCTCTCCAAGATATACTTATTACTTAATATCTTTCCTCTCCCATTGGCACATTTCCTATCATTTCTAAATGAGGAGACCCCATAACAGGTGCTCTGCATGTGCACAAGATGCTTATATTATTTCATTTATTCATTTATAAGTTATAGATTGAGAATATTGGAGGAAATGCTAGTGGTCACCTAGTCCAACCCCTTCATTTTGAAGGTTGTGAATATTAAACAATTTACCATGATCATTATGAATTCCCCTTTTAATTGGCTTTCTTGCTTGATGAATTTCACTTATGTAGAAGAAGGACAAGTTAATGACAAATCTGCAGTAGAAAAAAGAAATGTAGACTACTTTTCCTTGACATCAAGGTACAGATACCACTAGGTATTAGATGATATCACTTTCATATTTTGGATGGAGAAACACTGACATCTATGATCAGTTCAGCTGGGTAACATATACTGAACTGTTGCTTCTCCTGAAGACTTCTGACATGGGGCTGACTGGGACTTTTATGAAGGACCTATACCTAGAGACTCAAATGTTCATGGTCATTAGAATTGAAATATAGACTGTTTTCAGTTAAGACCACATTGCTCTTTAGATGATTCAGGTCCCAGTTTAGGAAATAAAGGATGTAAACAGGAAGGTGTGAGATCAATTCTTTCTAGGTGGTACAAAGACAAAAAAGAAAGCTAACCTTTGGCAAATAGAATTTGGATCCAGAAAGACCTCAAAGAAGTAGAAAAATTGAATGAACATATTTGATACCTGTGATTTCATTAGCAAGGAAAACTTTCAGTGTGGAAACCTAAGACACTAAGGAGATCTCAGTTCCACTATAACTTAATAGACCATCCTAGAAAGAACTTTTCTGAATAACAAAAAGTTCAATATATGGAAATGATCTGTGATCTTTTACATTTTACCTCAGTTAACACAAAGATAGTTATGTTGTTTATCTTTCTTTCACTCACAAATGCACTACTTCCATGTTCACAAACTCTGAAATTACCTTATGTGATCAAAATCTGTTGTTATTATACCTCTTCCTCTGCCTTGAAAACCCAAACCTTGTCTTCATTCTCACCATAATTTCCTTCTTCCCTTGGGTCCCCTCTCAATTTATTCTATACCTGATCTTGCTCTGTGGAATATCAGCCCTTTATTATTCTGGCTATTGATTTCTGTCATTCCTCCTTACATGCAGTTAAAGGAAGCTGGACTTCAAATAAAGCTAATCCCAATGAACTATATGAACTAGTTGTAGTGACAAAATATCTCTGTGCTAACCCCTACCCATATAGCCCCTATGGGCCAGTACTAATAGGGAGGAAAAGGCTTAACAAACCCAAGGATGAAAACTATGACAGCATAACTTTTCATAACAAGAGTCACGGAACACACAATGACATTCAGGATTTGTCTCAAATCTCTGTCTTTGGGGCTCCCTGTGATAGACTAATTACACTGCACAGTTTACCCAGAATTGGAGTGAGTCATTAAAAAAGCAATTATTGCCAGCCTCCCTTGTTCTCTATGAGGTCTAAATGGAAGATTTAATAGTATTATAAGTTAGGTTTTTTTCCCCTTCCAAATGAATTCTGAGAAATGGTATACAGCCAATGTATGTTTATTTAAAAAGGGCTTATCTTAATTGAGTTTTTCATAACCATGTTCAACTGGTGACATAGACTAAAAATGAAAAGGGACATGCTGGGGTTGGGGGGGAGGGATGAGGAGGAAAGAGTGTCTTCCAAATCCTGAATTGGTTGTTTTTATATGCTCTTCCCACATTATTCAATACAATGAAGACAACAGTAGTCATTTTGAATTTCTGATTCTCACCAAGATGGTGATACAAAATGACCCTGATTTATGATTTAGATCTTTGTGATTTTAGTAATCTTAAATATAGGTAGATTCCAACTTGGATAATATAAATAAAATTGGAGGGGTACAATTTTCTGGTATCAGAAGACCTTGGTTTAAATTATTCCTTTTATACTTGTTACCTGTTTGACCTTGGATAAAACATTTAACTTTCCTGGTTTATCATTTATAAAATTAGTGTGTTTGACTAGGTAACCTTTGAGATACTTTCACACTCTAGATCTATGATCTGATGGGGTGCAAAAAGAGGGAAGTGTGAGTTCTATGTTCCTCCATCTTAGTTATGTCACTTCTGGAATATTATGTTTGGTGATGCAAGAGAAGTGGATATCACATTTTTATTTATTTATTTGGTGAGGCAATTGGGGTTAAGTGGGATCATACTGCTAGGAAGTGTTGAGTGTCTGAAACCAGATTTAAACTTAGATCCTCCTGACTTCAGGGCTGGTGCTCTATCTACTGAGCCATGTAGCTACCCTGGGATATCACATTTTAGAAAAAGAATGAATAAATAGAATAACACTTGGAGTAATGTGGTACTTTGGAAAGGTCTTGGAATTAGAATAAGAGGACTTGGGATTTAAATGCCATCTCTTTCTTGGGCGATTCATTTATTAAATATTAATTCTAAGATAGAGAATTTTAGAAAATAAAAGAGTAAAACTTTAGATCTGATATAGTTGGTTGAGGACATCATCTGTAAAATGAGGACATGAAATTAAATGAACTTAAAGGTCTTGTCTAATATTATATCTGTTACCTTATGAATCCAAACATTTGCTGCCATAACAGTGCAGAGAGATAGACAGAAAGAGAGTAAGAGAGACAGAAAGATAGTGAGAGAGAGAGAGACAGAGAGAGAGAGAGAGAGAGAGAGACAGAGAGACAGAGACAGAGACAGAGACAGAGAGACAGAGACAGAGACAGAGACAGGAAAGGAAAAGAGAGAGAAGAGAAGAGGAAAGAGAGAAGGGGGAACGAGAGAGAGAGGGAGAGAGAGAAAAAGACAGAGAGAAAAAGGGTCAAAGATTGATAGAGATTCATTCCAATCATTGCACCATTCTATCTTTTACTTTCAAATCCTTTTTGTGTGTTGTCTTCCTCCATTAGAAGATAAGCACTCTGAAGGCGGAAATTGTCTGGCATTTATCCTTGTATTTGTATTCCAAGCTAACCCAATACCTAGCACATAGCATTTAACATGTTTGTTCTATTTATCTATCTAGTTTATTTATACTCTATCCATCTCTCATCTATCCCATTTATCTACCTCTTATCTTTCTATATATTCTCTCACTCAGCTATCCATTCCCTTTCTTCCTCCCTACACAGACATAGATATGTAAATATATATATATGCATACATACATACACATACATATCACCTATTCCACCTCTGTTTTTTTTTTTATAATCATAGATTTAGAACTGAAAGGGGACTTCCAAGACTATGTAGACCAAAATGATTTGAGAAATATCATAGGATAGGTGGTCAATTCAATTCAATTTAATTCAATTCAATAAACATTTGTCAAGATCCTGCTAAGTGGCAGGCACTGTGCATGAGAATATCAATAAGAAAAAGAAATATGACCTCTGTCCTCAAGGAGCTTACAATTTAATAGAAGAAGGTAATACACAAAAGAAAGCTACAAAGGAGTATGGGACATCTAATGTAGGTGCATCATGTTCTATGGATTGCAAAGTGAGGTGAGCTATTGATGGAAAGTAGAGAATTTCATTGGAAAGTTTACATCTCAGTCTTCTAAAAAGGAAAACTTTGGGAGAAATGTAGTGCTAGACATCACCTTCCATTCTGCAGGGGAAGGAGACTAAGGAAGCTAAGACATTATTGCTAGAAGTTCAAACTAATCAGAATTTTTGATGGAAAGAAAATAATTAGCTAGTTAGAGCTTCAGAGAGATAGAGCTTGAACTGGACCTTAAAGGCTTAGACAAGGTGATGAAAAAGATTCACAGCAGAACAATAATTTTAAATAAATACATTTCCATAATATTTTTAAAAAACTAATACTTTCTTCATTCTTGTGACGTGGGTGATATACAACTTTTGTTCCCTTTTTACAAATGGGGAAACCATGACCCAGAAGGATTTTTATGATTGGATATTTCTCCTCCTAGTATGTTTCTAAGTCAGATTTGAACCTGAGTTTCCCAAATCTAAGACTTGTAATTCATTGAATTATGCCATACTGTCAATCTAAGGAGATAGAACAGGCTGAACAAAATCATGACATGAGGAATTTTGCGGCTGTTGTTTAGTTCTTTTCAGTCATGTCTGACTCTTCCTGACCCCATTAAGAATTTTTTTTTGGCAAAGATACTGGAGTAGTTTGCCATTTCCTTCTGTAGCACTTTTTTGCATTTGAGGAAACTGAGGTAAACAGAGTTAAATGATTTGCCCAGGGTCATACAACTAGTAAGTTATTTGAGGCCAGATTTGAACTCGGGTTTTCCTGACTCCAGTCTCTATCTTCAGCTCTGCCATTTAATTGCCCCAGTATGAGGAACACATACTGAAGTTGTGGGACCAAAGAAAGTACTTAGAGGGCAACTATCTTCCCCAGCTTGATTCTAGACCACATATGCTCTTTCCTGTCACCCAAACAAATCTCCACCTTTCCAGGCTAACCATCCTTAATTATTGAAATTCCTCAACTGGGCGAAACGCTGCTTCAAGAGGAAAAAGATAAACATTTTCACTTCAAATATATATTTTGAATATTTTCTGATAATATTGGATGCTCCTGGGACCTCTTTTCATCTGCCAGTCAGACGTCAGCAGGTTGTATAGGAAGCAATCCCTGGCATGTCTTTTTCTTGCCCTCATGGCTTGACAAATACAGAGTTTGTCTTTCACAGATTTGACTGCTGTGTCAAAACAATTTAAATATTTAATAGGGATCTGGCAACCTGAGAATACCTCCATGTAGATTGTTTTTTTTTTTTTTTCCTGTTACTTGAAACATCCCTAAATTCTAGTATAAGAAAGTTGTGCATTGAAGAGGCGGGAGGAAAGCACTTACTTTAAAAATGTATGCAATTCCTGACTTAATAGCATTGAACTTTTGTTCCTAGTCAAGTCCTCAAGGAATGAAAGAAAGAATGGCAGTGTCTGTGGAGAAAAAACTGATCTGTAATCAGAGAATCTGCTAATATCTTGATTCTGTTGGCTAATACCTGTATTGCTATGAGTTGCTGTGACATAAAATTAAAGATCAAGAACCTCCAAGGCCATCTAATCCAACCCCGTCATTTTACAGATGACAAAAATGATTCCACAATTTACTTACCTTATATCACACATTTAGTAAACATCAGAGAAAGAATTTTAAGCCTTAGTCTTCTGGCTCTTAGAGTCAGTGCTTTCTTTACTTTACCATGTTGCTTCTTGGACAACTAAATAGCTCAGTTGATAGTGTCAGAAAGACCCGAATTCAAATCTACTTTCTAGCTTTGTGACCTTGGGCAAGTCAATTAATCCTGTTTGCCTCAGTTTCCTTATCTGTAAAATGACCTGGAGAAGGAAATGACCAACCACTGCAATATCTTTGCTAAGAAAACTCCAAATGAGGTCACAGAGAATCAGACATGAACAACTACAAATGTGGCTTCTTAATTTCACTTGATCTAGAACCCAACTACTTTATCTGTAAATTGAGAGCAGTAGAAGAATTAATTGCTCAACAATATTCCTTTCCACTATAAATCCATGATCAAGTAATATATATCACATTCCCTCCTCCACACAACAGACCTTCAGATAGTTGGCCTAATCTCTGTCTGAAAAGAAATCTCTACAGAATCCCTGACAAGTGGTTCATAGTTTGATGTCTTCCAGTGATGGGGGGCGCACTACCTATTAAGACTATTCACTGTATTTTTTCATAGCTTTGAGTTGAAACCTGCTTGTATCTCAAGTCCAGTATATAAATATGTATATTTATATACATATATTGTTCAAACTTGATGACCAGATGTCTCGTTGTTTAGTTATTTCACTCATTTTGGTCTCTTTATGACCCCATTTGGGATATTTTTAGCCATTTCCCTTTTTATTTCATTTTATAGATGAGGAAACTTAGACAAAGAGAGTTAAATGACTTGCCCCACATCACATAGTAAGTGTCTGAGACCAGATTTTAACTCACATCTTTTTGACTCCTGGCCTAGGGCTCAATCCATTGCACCATATAGCTACTGAACCTGATCTCTACTGATCTAAAATTTCTAGTTGCCCTCTCTAATGGCATGAAGTTTAACTAGTATTCCTCTGAAATTGAGATAAATTTTCTGAATGGACATCCAGAAAAATGAGGGAATACTAACTCTTCAAGGTCAAGCTTAAGTGTTAAATACTATCTTAGGCTTTCCTGATGTCCCCAGATGTTAATAGTCTACTTCTCTTTACCACAACCACCCCTGCTTTGTATTTACTTTGTATATAGTTTATTATACTTTATCTGTGAAATGCTATTTTAACGTGGGTAGAATATAAACTCCATGAAGGCAGAGAAATTTCTTTTGTTTTTCAATGAAGAAGGAGAAGAAAGAGAAGGAATAGGAAAAAGGAGTTAGCATTTATATACCACTTAAGGTTTGTAAACATTAATGAAGAAGAAGGAAGAAGAAAAAGGAGGAGGAGGAGAAAAGAAGAAGAAGAAGAAGAAACAAAAGGAGAAGAGGAAGGAGGAGGAAGAAGAAGAGTTAGCATTTATTTATTTATTTTTTTTTTTAGAGTTAGCATTTATATAGCATTTGAAGTTTGCAAAAATTAATTTACTATATACAAGGTACTGCAATTACATGTCACTTTAATTTCATTTTAACAAGCATTTATTAAGCACCTAATAGGTGTCAGGCATTATGCTAAGTGATTTACAAATATTATCTTATTTTATCTTCACAATAACCCTGGGAAATAGGTGCAGTTATTATCCCCATTTTATAGATAACTAAGGCATACAGAAATAGGAGGCCTATTTTGAAGTCCTTCTCAAAGAGATTACTTGGATAAAACTTTGTTAAGAATGTCCTGCAGAAGAGTGTTGCATGTTTGCTTTGGCGTTTTCAAGGGCTCTATATTTTCCATTTAGTAACTAATCCATTATTAAAGGCAAACAAGATTGTTGACCATTCTATCCATACTCCCTCATGCAGTAAATGAATCCTGGTTATCCTTTTCCTTCACCTTTACTTTCTGAGCTCTGTGTGTGCCCAGTAAGAAATTAGGGCTTTATTCGAGAAAGTCATGTTTGTTCATTTTGGTTCTGCCTTCTACATCCCCGGCTGGGTAGCAGCTGGTCTTCACATCTGATTGAGGGCTTAGGAAAAAGAGAAATTAGTTCAGTAAGAATTCCACAAGTCACCCTCTTCAAGTTGTTCCTCCACTTCCAGAACACTATTATGACTGAATAATTAGGGATTAGCTATCAAACATCAATTTTTCTCCAAATCCAATTAAACATATGCATTGCTGGAATTTAACCATTTGCATTACTATTAATAATAATATTTTGCATTTTGAGAGTATTCTGAATTTTACAAAGTTTTTTCCATACAACAAATTTTGAAGTAAGTAGTACATGAATAAATATTCAAAGAATTTGTGACCACTTTAATGAAGATAATAACAATACCTAGTTCTAAGGTTCAAACTTGATAACATTTGAAAAGTACTGAGTGCCTTGCCTAGCACATAATGGGTGCTTTATAAATGTTTATTGCCTTCCTTATTTCAATCTGCTTTTCTGGGGAAGGGAGCATCAGTATTATTATTCCCATCTAATTTAGGAAGAAACCAAGGCTCAGGGAAATGAAAATTTTGAAGAGGCAGGATGGTGTTATGAAAAAGAATACTGCATTTGGGGACAAAGGACCTGAGTTTGAATCTTGTCTCTTCTACTTTTGAAATGAGGAAAGAATATTGTGATAATTTTGAATTAAAAATTCTGGGAATTTTGATCTACATCTATTACCTAGTGTGACATTGGACAAGTCATAGAATCAATTCTGTAGGACCAATCTCACCATCAAAAATAAGACCTCTCACACAATCACTAAGGTTTCTTCCAGATTTAAATTTTATTATCTATCCAGATATGGATGAATAAATATCAGAATTAAAAACTCAAGATCAGCTTCCTGATTCCAAGACCAGATATCTTTCTTTCCCTTCAAAGCATGGACCTGAAAGCTCAAAACTGAATTTGCTTGAAGGAGAGAGGCACAGTGAATTGAATTTTTTGTAGATGAAGCCTGCAATAGCAGAAGAGCCAGGGTGAAAGATTACAAGAACAGGAATTAATTTCAAAGAATCTACAGCTAAGAATGAGTCTTTGAATGACAAAACCTCCCTCTGAGATTGCTGCCAGAGACCCAGCACCTTTTGACTTTTCCTCTTAATGGATGTCTTTAAGCGGCAACATGATCACTTGTCAGGAATGTTGTTGAGGGAATTGTTGGTCAGTTATGTGATTGCACTGGATGCCCTATGAGGGACCCTCTACTCCTGAGAGGCTGTAATTCCGTGATCATCATCCTAATTATTACCTACATCATTAAACTTTTATATTAAAGAAATACTGTTGGGATTTTGATAACACTAAATAATCAGTGATGGCAAAAATATTTGCTGGTGAAGTTATTAAAAGCTTCTTTCCCCAAGAATGACTCCATCTATAAATATTTGCTGAGGGACTGCCCTATTCAAGAATCTGAACTAGACATTATAGGGGATATACATACAGTGATTATGTAGCATAGTAGGAGGAAGAGAAGAGCATTAGTCTCACTTGAAGTTATGAGTCTTGGATTCAAAGCCTGAATCAAACATTATTAATTGTGATTATGAAACAATCAAAATATCAGTCTCCACAGTTCTAAAAGAGTAGACATGATACATTCTATCTACATCATAAGATTGCTATAAAGAATATACAAAAGTCTTACAGAAATATGGCTATTGATAAGAATAAATTATTTATTAAGAACTGTTTTTAGATAGACTTCAAATCTGAAAAGAAAAAAAGAAGAAAAAGATGGTTCCCATGCTTCCCTATTCTTACTTATTTTGCCCCCTTGAAATTAACACCTAGGCAGCTAAAGAGACAGAATACTGGTCCTGGAGTCAGAGAGACCTGAGTTCAAATTCAGCTTCAGACACTTGCTAGCTGTTTGACCACGGCCAAATTTCTGTTTGCTTTAGAGTCCTTAAC
Source organism: Sarcophilus harrisii (assembly GCF_902635505.1). Lineage (NCBI taxonomy): Eukaryota > Metazoa > Chordata > Mammalia > Dasyuromorphia > Dasyuridae > Sarcophilus > Sarcophilus harrisii. The sequence goes on along the minus strand of NC_045426.1, from coordinate 624,519,578 downwards.
TGTAAAATGGGTTTAATAATATCATCTACCTTTCAGGTACTTTGTGAGGACGAAATGAGGTCATATTTGTGAAGTTCTTAGCACAGTGTCTGGCCCTTGGTAATAAATAAATAAATATTTATTAATCCTTCCTTCCTTCTTTCCAAACAATAAACAAGCATTTATCATATACCTATTTTGTGTCAGACAACAGAAAAAAAAATGAAATAATTCCTGCCGTCAAGGAGCTTATATGTTAATGTATGTGTATATACATACATATACAATACACACATATAAAACACACAATATACATATACATAATCCAAAAATTGAATATGTGTATATATATCGCATGTTTTATATGTGTATATGTGTATACACACCCATCCACAATATACATAAATACACACAGAAAGAGAGAGAGACAGAGAGAGGGGGAGAGAGAGGTAAAGGCAGACAGAGAGAGGCAGAAAGAAACAGAAAAAGAAGCAATGTGAAGCAAAAAATACATTGTAAGATTTGAACTCAGAAAGGAATGGCTTTGAATTCTACCTCAGATAATTACTAGCCATGATATCTTCAAAAAAAAACCTACCTAATTTCATCGTTAACTAGATTCTTTGTGGATAAAAAGAAGGGGTTGGTCTCACACTCTGAAGTATTGTCCAGCTATAAACGAGTCTATGAACTAGATGTTTATCAAAGATCAACTCAATGAGAACTCATTTCTACTTAGGAACAAAAAAATCACTAAATTCACTTACTTATAGAATGATATTTCTCCAATTATCTTTCAAATCTGAATCATCATTTCCATCCATTATTTCAATTATCCAAAAGAAGGTAGCATAAGCTATTACATAGTTCTAGGAACTGTTGTAAGTATTTTATTTTTAACAAATATTATCCGATTTGATTCTCAAAAGAATTTTGTGAAAAGGTGCTGCTATTATCCCCATTTGAAAGTTAAGGAAATTGAGGCAGACAGAAGTAAAGTGAGTTGCCCAGAGTCAGACAAATGTAATGTCTGAAGCTGGATTTGAACTCAGATTATTCTGACTAGACCTGATACTCTATCCACTGTGCTACCATCTACCTCTGGACATTGCCGCAGATATCAGGCTGAACTGGGCATTTATCATCATCTCCTCATATTGCACTACAATTCTAAATAATTTCCTTATTTCCAGTCTTTGCCTCATCAAATCATTGTATGCATGATTTCAAGATTAGTCTTCCTAATGCAACCCTAGTACATTGTTTCATTGTACAATAGCTTCAATTCCTGTCTACTGTTTGTTTATTAAAGTTCAACTTCTCTAGTTTAGTAATCAAAACCTTCTTCAATATGAAACCTATCTATTTATTTAGCCTTTATTCACCCTACTCCCTTTCATATACTCTAACTTAAACTCTATGTTTAAGTTAATTCAGTGGGGGCAATGGAATAACAGGAAGAAGGAAAAAGTTAAAGATAACTACAAAGATGTGAATCTGGAAGACAGGAAGAATGATTGTTCCTAAGACAGAAAATAGGAATTTGATGAACAATGAGTATTGGGAGACATAGAAGGAATTCCAATTTATATATGTTAAGTTTTTGATGTCTAAAGGACATTCAGGCAATCAAAAATATGTGACTATAATTCAGGAGAGAGTAGAGCTCTGCATTTAAAATTAAAAGGCATCTAAGCACAGATGATAATTAACCCCTGGGAATTGAAAATTCAACAAAGAAAAGAGTCTTTAAAATAAGAGAGCCCAAGATTGTTCAGAGGAATGATGACACGAGAAAGAACATTTAGAAGGAAGGATCACATATGGAGAAGAATCAAGAGAAAGAATTGTCATATAAGCCAGGGAGGAGAGTTTGCAGGAAAAGGGGTTGGTTAACCATGTTAAAAGCAACATATCTATTAAGAAGGAAGAGAGAGGAAATGCCCTTAAATTTAGAAGTTAGGAGATCATAGCTAACTTTGTAAAGCATTGTTTTCAATGGAGTGATAGAGCCAGAAATCAGATTATATAAAATTGTGAAGTGAAATCTTCCATTTCCATTCCTTTGCCCAAGATGTCTCATTCCTGAAATTAAATTTTTTTCAATTGTTTTATAGAAAAACAATCTTCTTTCAAAACATGGATCAGGTACTACATTTTCCTGAAGTAAGTCTTTTCTGCTTTCATTCTCAGTTATTAATTAACTATCTAATAGTTAATTAGGCCCCACTATTTTATGAGGGGGATTGGACTGATGAGAGAGTAGACAAGCCAACCAATTGAGAAGGAATAATCTAGGAGAAATAATGAGATCTAGAGCGTGGTGAAAGTGGTAGCTGTGTGAACTCAGAGAAGGATTTAGATTTGAATAAAGTTAAGATGGAAATGAAAGATTTGGCAAGTGATTAGATGGGCACAATAAGGTAGTGTTTAATAAGCCCAAAGATCCCAACTATTGGTATAAGAACTCACTATTTGACAAACATTATATATATATATTTGAAATTAATGGATTCATTTGTTAAATGTTTACTAGCACATGATTGATTCAATTAGACTAGTCTTTTTTTTTTTTTTTTTAACTTTAGTCATATTCACTAAGCCTTTGTGTAAAGGCATTATTGTGTGATGTAAAAGGTCGGAAACTTGGAGTGCTACTTCAAATTGCATCTCACTTACTAGTTGTGTGACATTGAGTATGTTCCTTAACCTCTATAGAATTCAGGTTCCTTTTCTGTAAAACAGAGATTAGAACTAGCTTCCAAAGTCTTCTCTAGCTTTTAATCTATGATCCTTCTGAATACACTTCCCCTTTAACTCTGAGGTTTAGAATCCTATGCTTCTTTTAAGGCTCAACTCATGTTCTATCTTTACATGGGGCTATTCCTCAAACCCTCAAAATTATGCCTTTCTCCCAAATTGCCCCATATCTATTTTATCTGTACCTAAATAGGTATTCATATTGTCTCTTCTAAATAGAACATAAGCTTATCAAAAGTAGAGATTTTTGTATTTATATTTCCATAGCTCTGAATAGTGCCTGACAATTAGTATGGAATTAATAAATGCATTTTCATTGCCTACCTGAAGGAACCAGGAGTATACCTATGCTCAGTAGGCACGGGAGGAAGAGTGCCTGGATTCTGGAGAGGATAGCTAGAGATGGTGTGTCTTCCGGAGAAAATTAGAGTTTTGATCATTCAAAAAAATGAAAAGATTATAAAGATACAGTCTAAAATAAAGGAGAATTAACTTGTATGAAGTAAGGATTCCAGGGTTGGGGAATAGAGTCAGGGGCACTATGAATAAGGAAGGTACATGTCCCTTAAGGACATGAAGGCAAGGGTGGGATGGAATGAGGAGCAATTGGAGTGGAGAAAGATTTTTGGTTCAGAAAACATTGATTTTGAAATATAAAATAAGTGGTATAAAAGTTGTGATTGGTTCCCAAGATAGGCAATCATTATTTGATTCTTGAACTTAATCTGTATGGTCCTCTGTTAAATGATTATGAAGTTAGCAGTGGCTAGGGAGTATGAAAATGGGAGTAGGAGGCAGAAGCTCTTAAAGTTCTGAGACCTCAGTCTAAGAAAGATTAGCTGGCAGTGAGGTCTCTGGGAGCTGAGGCTTACTCATCATTTGAACCTATGTTGAAGTCTCATCACAAGAGGTAAAAGGGCAAAAGGCAAACACAAGTAGATGTCCCCAGAAGATCTTAACTATATTGAGGTTCAAGATCCAGAGTAGGTATTTCTCTTTAAGAGGAAATTTCTGCTAGAAATAGGAAAACCATATATTAAGAGTCTAGTATACATCAGGCACTCTGCCAAGCACTTTACAAATGTTATCTTATTTGATTCTTTGAGAAAAAGATCCCTTTGAGCCCTTTCATGTAGATGCTCTGATTAACCCTATTTCTAAAAGTTGAAATTGAAGCAGATAGAGGTAAAATGATCTGCTCAAGATCACAAAGCTAGGAAATGTCAGAGAGCTTGGATTTGAACTCGTTTTCCCCACTACAGTACTAGAGTTCTATCCATAGGTTACATGGGTACTTTGAGAGTGAGGAACAAAATAGCTAAAGGTTACCTTCAGAGCAGGTTTTCTGCTGACTTGAGTATATGGTGGATGAGACTTAGAAAGTTCATGTTGGATTGAGATGCCTTCCAAATCTAGAAGCTGAGGATTGAAATGAGACATTTCATTTCAAGGACATTTCAAGGACAAGGTCTCTTAAAGTTCTGAGAAATGCAGAAGGTAAATAAATTGTTAGCTAAGTCATCAGGACCTCCACTGTTCTCAATTTTCAGTCCAGCTTAACCATTTTCCTTGGTAATGAAATAACTTGTATACGCAATCACTGGAAGCCTGCCAATAATTTGGGGGACTCAGAGGGACTATATAACCAAGTAGAAATAGAGATATACCATCTTGATTTAAAAAAATAAAACAGGGAGCCAAGATGGCTGAGAAGACACACGTGACTTTCTAAGCTCTTCTCTTACCCTCTTTATCAATATTATATCGAGCCTCAAAAATAGTCTTGACTCTAACAACCGTAAAGATGAAGTGGGAACAACTCAACGGCCAAGGAAAATCTGCAGTCTCGCCAAAAAGGTTGGTTCCGGGGCCAGGGGAATGGGCAGACCGGGGAGAAAATTAGGTTCTGAGGAGGGAGTCTCAAACCGAGGGGTGAAAACAGATCTCAGCACAAGCTCTCAGCCCCCCCACAGGCAGGGGGGTTTCCCAGGGGCAGTTGTGATCCAAGGCAGGAGGACGAGCCCGGAGGGCCTAATCTGCACAGTGGGGAGCTCGGCTTGGGGCCATAGAGCTTTCCAGGACCGAGGATTGGGCAGAGACACTGGGGCAGGGGATTGGGCGTTGCGGGCCTGCTAATACTCACAGTCCCACAAGGAGGCTCCCGGCCTGGGGCAGTGAGCACCTTTCACCCCTTTAGTCTCTTAAGCTAAATTGCCTTAACCCCCAGCCCAACTGGGCACTTTGATAGCCTTGGACCAGTGCTGAATCCCACCTTCCTGTTGGGGGAAGGGAAAACTCCCTCAGAGCAAATTTATACCCTAGAGCCTGAAAAATCCCTTTTACTCTTTCCCTGTTTGCAGGGAAGTTTTCCCTTTTGCCAAGGAGACCTACCCTAAAGGCTTTAAAACATGAATAAAAAGATTGAAAACGATCGGCAAGCTTCTATGCAAAAAAAAGGCAGGTCAGCAAACCTGAAGAACCTCAAACAGCAAAAACCATCAGACTTCCTTTTTACATGATGCTTCCTCAAGAAGAGACCATTAAAAGTTCCAAAAGAAAGTTAGAAGAAAATGGGGAAAGGAAGGAAGCCTTACAAAGAGGAACAACCCAAAATACAAATTGGAAAAAAGTAAAAATCTCAGGAAAGAAGAAATTTTGAATTGGAAAAAATAAAAGAATTCACTAAGTAGGATTTGTGAATTGGAAAAGACAAAGAACCCAAAGAAATGGGATCTGTGAATTGGAAAAAAAAAATTCAATTTAAAAAATTAATTGAAATGGAAAAAAATTCCACAGACCAAAAACAATAATTCAAAAACCAATTGGACAATAAGAAAAGAAAAAAGTTAATGAAGAAAATAATTCCTTTAAAATTAGAATTGGAAAAAATAGAAACTAATGATTCATTGAGACAGCAAAGAATCAGTCAACAAAAAAAAAATAAAAACTTTGGGAAAACCAAATTATCTACTTTAAAAAAACGAAGGACTTGGAAAATAAAGATTCAGGAGAATAATTAGGTTTTAATTTTTCTGAAAATATGATGAAAAAAGGCCAGATACTATTTTAAAGAAATCAACAAAGAAACTGCCCAGATGTAATAGAATCAGAAGGGAAAATAGGCATTGAAAGAATTCATCGAACACCTTCGAAAGAAACCCTAAAATAAAAACCCCAAAGGAATATTGTGGCCAAATTTCCGGAACTATCAGATTAAGGGAAAAAAATTTACAACAGCCAAAAAAACCCATTTAAATACCAAGGTGCCCCAATAAGAATCACCCAAGATCCTGCCTCTACATTAAAGGAAAGAAGGGCCTGGAATAATATTCCGAAACACAAAGAACTTGGGATGCAGCCAAGAATAAACTACCAAAGGTTGAGCATTTTCTTTCCAGGGAAGAAGATGGAATTTAATGAAACAAATGAATTCCATTTGTTTCTGGAAAAACCAGGAACTAAACAAAATTTAATTCCAATATAGAACTCAAGAGAATGCAGAAAAAAAATAACTCCTTGAAAATTTATTTCGTTGTGGATATACAAAAAGAATACATGTATAATTTGATTGTACTAAAACATAAAAAAGGGGAAGTAATATGGAAAAAGGGATGATGGAGAATAAGGTGGGAAGGAGGGATAAAGAGGGAAACCACATCCCACAAAGGGGCAAAGGAAACTTATCATATCTGGGGAATTTAGAGGGGGAGGAACATTGTGTGAATTCTTCTCTCATCAGGGTTGGCTCAAAAGAAAAATAATTGACTTTGTTTTTAGAGAAAATTCTCCCATTAAAAACGGGGAGAGGGGAAAAGGGGAAAAGAAAAATAAAAAGGGATGGAAGGGGAAAAAGACCGAGGGAGGGAGGGGAAAAAGAGGGTAAGCATCATGATACAAGAGGGGTACATAAGTTTAAAAGGGGGAAAAAGAGGGTTGGGGGAGGCAAGAATAAGTAAAGGCACAATCTGGGGTTAAGGATGGTAGGAAATACAGATTTATTAATTCTGTTAATTAAAATGTGAATGGGATGAACTCCCATAAAAAGAGGGAGGCAGATAGCAGACTGGATCAAAAGTCAGAACCCAAAATATGTTGTTTACAAGAAACAATTTAAAGCAGGGGGAATACATATAGAGTAAAGGTAAAAGGTAACAAAATCCTTTATGTTTCAAGGGGGAGTCAAAACAGGGGGTAGATCCTTATATCAGATCAAGCAAAAGTAAAATTGATCTAATTAAAAGGAATAAGGAAAAACTTTAATCCTCAAAAGGGCATAAACAACAAGAAGCAATTCAATATTAAACGTATATGCACCCCAGTGGTATGGCATCCAACTTCCTAAAAGGAGAAGTTAAGAGAGTTGCAAGAAGAAATGGAACAACAAAAACTGTAATAGTAGGGAGATCTCAACCTTGAATTTCAGAAATTGGGTTAAAATCAAACCACAAAACAAATAAGAAAAGAAAAAGAATAAATAGAATATTAAAAAACTAAGGTATGTTGGATCTTTGGAGAAAATTGAATGAAGATAGAAAGGAATATACTTTCTTCTCAGCAGTTCATGGAAACATATTCAAAAATTGACCATATATTAGGACATAAAGACCTCAAAATTAAATCAAGAAAGAAAATAGTAAATGCTTTCTTTTTCGAATCATGATGCAATAAAAACACATTCAACAAAAAGTTAGGGGGAAATAGGCCAAAAAGTAATTGGAAACTAAAACAATCTCATCTTAAAGAATAATTTGGGTGGCAACAAATTATAAATACAATTAATAATTTCCTTAAGATAATGACAATGATGAACACTACCAAAAATTTGTGGGATGCAGCCAAAGTGGTAATAAGAGGGAATTTTATATCCTTAGGGCTTACTTGAATAAAAAAAAAAGGAAAGATTAATGAATTGGGCTTGCAATAAAAAAACTAAAAGACCAAATTAAAACCCCCAATCAAATACTAAATTGGAAATTCTAAAATTAAAAGGAGAAATTAAAATATTGAAAGTAAAAAAACTATTGAACTAATTAATAAAAGTAAGAGTTGGTTCTATGAAAAAGCCAATAAAATAGATAAGCCTTTGGTAAAACCGATTAGAAAAAGGAGGGAGGAAAATGAAAAAGTAGTCTTAAAAATGAAAGGGAAACTTTCCAAGTGAAGAGGGGGTTAGAGAAATAATAAGGAGTTATTTTGCCCAACTTTTATGCCAATAAATTTGATAACCCAATTGAAAGGATATCCTCCCAAAAATACAACTTCCTAACAACAGGAGGAGGAAGTAAATTGTTTGAATAGTCCCATTTCAGAAAAAAGAAATAGGGCGGCAATTTAAACCTCCCTAAGAAAAATCCCAGTACCAGATGGATTTACATGTGAATTTTTACCAAACATTTAAAGAACAATTGGCCCCAATACTATATAAATTATTTATAAAATAGGGGAATGAAAAGTCCTACCAAATTCCTTCTATGACACAGACATGGTACTGATACCTAAACCAGGTAGGTTGAAAAAGAAAGAAAAATTATAGACCAATCTCCTAATGAATATTGATGCTAAAATCTTAAAAAGGAATTAGCAAAAGACTACAGAAAATCATCTCCCAAGATAATACCTATGATCCAATAGGATTTATACCAGGAAATGCAGGGCTGGTTCAATAAAAAATTCAATAATAATTATGTTAATAATCCAAATTAACAAAACCATATGATTTATCTTCAATAATTTAAGAAAAAGATTTGATAAAATCCAAATCCATTCCTATTAAAAATTGGAAGATAGGAATAAATGGACTTTCCTTAAAAATAATCCAGCATCTATTTAAAACCATCGGTAAAGCATCAATGGGGGAGACAAACTGCAAACCATTCCCTAAGATCTGGAGGAAACAAGGTTGCCCACTATCACCGTTACTTTTAATATTTATTAGAAACGCTAGCTATAGCAATAAAAGAGCTGAGAAAGAGATTTAAAGGAAAAGAATAGGCAATAGGAAAGCCAAATTATCACCTTTCCGGACAAAGGACTTAGAGAAACCCCAGAATTTTGTGTTATTAGAAATAATCCACAATTTTAAACAAAAGTTGCTGGTTATAAAATAAACCCACATAAGTCATCCCAGCATTCTTTATTACTAACAAAATCCAACAGTCAAGGTTACAAAAAGAAATTCCATTTAAAAGTAACTAACCGATAATATAAAATTTTAGGAATCTATTCTGCCAAAGGGAAAATCAGAAACTTTATGAGCAAAATTACAGACCACTTTTCACAAAAAGTTATCTAACCAATTGGAAAAATATTAAATCCTTGGATAGGGCGAGCAAATATAAATAAAGATGACAATATTACCAAAACTAATTTTTTATTTATCCTTTAACCAATCAGACTCCCAAAAACTATTTTTGTGACCCAGAAAAATAAAAACAAAGTTCATATGGAAAAACAAAAGGTTAAAATTTAAGGAAATTAATGAAAAAAAATCAAATGATGGTGGCTTTTAGAAAAGATCTAAAATTATATTATAGAGCAGCAGTTACCAAAACTATTTGGTAGGCCAAAAGGAATAGATTAATTGATCAGTGGAATAGATTAGGTTCAAAGGGATAAAACAGTCAACAAATAAATTTAGTCTTTGACAAAACCCAAAGATCCCAGCTTTTGGGATAAAGAACTTGTTTGTTAAAAATTGTTGGGAAAATTGGAAACCAATATGGCAGAAACTAGGATTGGTCCATAAACTTGCCTTACACCAAGATAAGGCAAAATGGGTTCAAGGACCAGGCATAAAGAATGGAAATTATTAATAAATTAAGGAACACAGGATAATTTACCTCTCAGACATGTGGAAGGGAAGGTCTTTAATGACCAAAGCAGAACTAGAAACTCATTACTGATCACAAAATAGAAAATTTCGATTATCCAAACTGAAAAGTTTTTGTACAAACAAAACCAAAAGCAGACAAGATTAGAAGGGAAGCTAAACTGGGAAAATATTTTTACAGTCAAAGGTTCTGATAAAGGCCTCATTTCCCAAAAATATATAGAGAAATTAACTCTAATTTATAAAAATCAAGCCATTCTCCAATTGAAAAATGGTCAAAGGATATGAAAAGACAATTTCAGTGAAGAAATTGGAAACTATTTCTTAGTCATATGAAAAGATGCTCCAAGTTCATTATTAATCAGGAAATGCAAATTAAAGACAACCTAAGATACCACCTACCCACCTGTCAGATTGGCTAAGATGACAGGGAAAAATAATGGAATTGTTGGAGGAATGGGGGAAAACTGGGACATTGATGCATTGTTGGTGGGTTGGAACGAATCCAACCATTTTTGGAGAGTAGTTTGGAACTATGCTCAAAAAGTTATCCAAATTGGCATACCCTTTGATCCAGCAGTGTTACTACTGGGATTATATCCCAAAAGTTATAAAAAGAAGGGAAAGGGACCTGTATGTGCATGAATGTTTGTGGCAGCCCTTTTTGTAGTGGCTAAAAACTGGAAAACTGAAGGATGTCCACCAGTTGGAGAATGGCTGAATAAATTGTGGTATATGAATATTATGGAATATTACTGTTCTGTAAGAAATGACCAACAGGATAATTTTCAGAAAGGCCTGGAGAGACTTTACACGGACTGATGCTGGGAAATGGAAGCAGGACCAGGAGATCATTATATACTTAAAACAATACTATATGATGACCAGTTCTTGATGGACCAGCCATCCTCAACAACGAGATCAACCAAATCATTTCTAATGGAGCAAAGTGAACTGAAAAAGAAAGAGGTTCTGGGAGATGACTAAAAATTACATTGAATTCCCAATCCCTATATTTATGCACACCTGCATTTTTGATTTTTCACAAGCTAATTGTACAATATTTAGAGTCTGATTCTTTTTTTAAGCAAAATAACTTTTGGTCATGTATACTTATTTTGTATCTAATTTATATTTTTATATATTTAACATCTACTGGTCATCCTGCCATCTAGGGGGGGGGGGGGGGGGGTAAGAGGTAAAAAATTGGAACAAGAGGTTTGGCAATTGTTAATGCTGTAAAGTTACCCATGTATATATCCTGTAAATAAAAGGTAATTAAATAAAAAAATAAAAAAAAAAAAACAAAAATAAAGGAATACCTATAGTGATAACTCATTGAATTTAATGTTGATTTCTGGCAAAATTCTAGAATAAGTGAATGGATGATTTGTGTTCTCTTAGAATGGGGAGCAGTGAACTAGTATATGTGGTCTTGGGAATGTCATTTAATGTCTCTTGCCATTCCTTTTTAGATTGTAAGCTTGTCGGAGCAAAGGGCTGTCTCATATTAAATATAACCAGGTTTTTGATAATCATAGGCACTTAATAGATTATATTGGATTGCAATCAGTGTCCTCATTTGTAAAATGAGGGGATTAAATTAGATGATTTGGGAAAGATCTTTTCTAAGTGCTATGTTCCTTTGTTGAAATTCTGAAAGTCTCAGAAATACTGTAGACTGTGAGAAATCCTTTCCCAACATGATCATTTCACTCTATAAAGACCCAATCTGTACAGATGGTTGCTTCGTTCCAGGCCATGTCAGACCTAGACTCTGTGATGTTTTCCCCTTATCAACAGAGATCTCATTTTTGCAAATGATTCTTCTATTTGGTGCAGCCCAGCTGGAAGCAGAGGATGCCTCATTGGCTCCTTCCAGGGACCAGAAAATGATACATGCTGTTGTCAACAAAGGACCCTGCTGTCGGTTCATTTTAGGAAGGAGAGGAGGGGCAATTCCTGCTATCTGCTGCTTAGCATTTCACCAACAAGGTGTTTGCTGCAAAGTGAAATATCAGGACATGTTTGGTTCATCATGAGGCAGCTTAGTACAGTGAAAGAAGCATTGGATCCCAAATCAGAAGGCCTAAGTTCAAATCCCACTTTGTGACTTACACCTGTGTATCTTAAATAAAACACAACATCTCTGGGACACAGATTCCCTCTTTTTAAAATGAGGGGTTTGGATTAGATGACCATGTCCAAATAGATTTCAAGAGGTCCATGACTTTGGATTGGGGAAAACAAAAACAAAACAAATCAAAACAAAATTATATCTTTATTTTCACTAATCTTTAACTTAAATTTGTTATTTTATTTAATTATAAATATAAATAAATCAAGTCTGAAAAAGTCAATAGGTGTCACCAGATTGCTAAAGGTCCCATAACACACACACACACACACACACACACACACACACACACACGTTAAAAATCCCTGCCCTCGATATATATACTGCAATCTTCTTTTGAAAGACAATCTGATGTAGCGGGGGAAAAAAGCAAGGATCTTAAATTCAAAAGACACTTCTGACCTTTGCTAGCTATGGAAAGCCTGGCTGGAATTATAGACAAATCACTTTATTTCTCAGAGCTGCAGTTTCCTTATCTACAAAACACATTTAATTTAATCAAGGGAATATTTATTCAGCATCTATTATATATCAGGAATAGAGTTAGGGAATGGGGATGAGGAGGGGAGTCAAAAAATAAAACTAAAAAGCAAATTAATAGTTATTAAGCAATCTATCCACAAAAAGTAATTAGTGAATTACTAAGGGCCCAGGAGTTGATGTGTCAGGCTTTGGTTTAGATTTAAAGTGTGCATAGAGCTCATAAAATAGTAGGAGGAAGAAATGGCCTCAACTCTCATGCAGATGATAATATGATTTAGCACAAAAGAGAAGTCAAACAGAATTAGAAAAGGCAGGTCATTGAATGCAGAATCACCAGTGACTCAGTTTAAAATTTGGAAAGAGATACATGGGGGATTAAAATTATACCACCTAAATAAGAGAGACTGAGGCAGAAATCTGAGTCAATGGCACTTTATTAAAGAGTTCATAGTCCTCTCTTATGAAGAGATTTTCCACACAATTTGAGTTGTCTCCTCCTTCCAGGGCCCTATTTTATAAGGTTAGATGTCCAGTCATTCAAGAACAGCTATACCAAATACAGAATAATTCCATTGATTGACATGTGATGCATTGGCAAAAATAAACAAAATATCACTAGGGTCACAAGTGGGTGAAGCAAGGAATATCTCTTTATAAGATGAACAGGCTTCTTCTGTTGGAGATATATTGGACATAAGGAAATGGTTCAAGCTATCATATCATATTAATATCATATTATATCAATCACTTAAATGGTCATAAGATGGTCATCTGTTCCTATTAGACATTATATTGGTCCAGAGGAACAAAAATATTTGGGGGGACTTTCCAAGTAGTTGTGATCTCTGCCATGTCTGGTCACCATCACAAGACAAAACAAGGGTAGAGAAAATTTAGTTAACATCTAGTGGTTAAGCAAATAAATTTAGAATCTGTAGCTCATAGCTCTGGGGTCACATATACAGAACACAGAACTTTGATGTATGATTCTATTAAATTGATTAATACTAATTGGAACAGGGTAGGGATCCAAAATGAATTACTTCTCTCACGCAGAGATCCCTTCTGCTTGAGACAAAAGCGAATCCTTTAAGAAGGAAGCGGCCCTTGAGTTGGAGTTTGAAGGAAAAAATTATTACAATTGGTTTAGATGCATAAGGCAGAGTTTTAACTAATTAACATGTATGTGTGTATGATTAATTAGTTTCCCAAAACACGTCCATATAAGTTTCATGAAATATACCTGGGGTAAACGGTATGGAAATCATCCTTAATTTAAATTTTTAGCACAACTCAATTTGGAAATCTTCAAAATGTAACAATATCATCTCAAGGGGAAATGGGAAGATCATCTAGTTGTGTGATAACCAGGAGGCAAGAACCTGTACCATCTGGTAATTTCCTATTTTAAGTGATTATGCTTACTAATTCAGTGTTAGAGTATGAATTCTACTGGTACCTTATCAATCTCAGTACCCTAAATCGACTCCAGTTGCCCCATTTTAGCAACAAATGCAATAGGAGAGATCTATTTATCTTAAACTTGGGAAAGACCTAGTGCAAATGCATAGGAACTGTAGAGGATAGGATAAGATGGTAATAAAATGATTATAGAATTTTGCTAGAATATAAGATAGGTAACAAAAAAATAACATGAAATGGGCTTATAGATTCCAGTGTTTCCCTATCACTTAGATAATTAAATAAAAATTCTATTTGGTTTTTAAAACCCTTTATAATCTGAGCCCTTCTAAATTTACAATCTTCTTATATTTTATGGCCTAGTACATAGCCTATTATCTAATGACCATCCTCTTTATTGTTCCAAAATAGTCTCTCAATCCAATTATTTTCACTTTGCTGTTTCTCGTACCTGGAAGTTTCTCCTCCCTATCTCTACTTCCTGGTTTTCCAGACTTTCTTCAATTCATAACAAAAGCAACATTGTTGCAGAAGCCTTTCCTAGTTCTCCTTAATTTTAATGCCTTTCTCTGAAATTACTCCCAAGTTATCCATCATGTGTCTCACATGTACACACAAACCATTCTTTGAGATTTTCTTGAAAATAGAAGCTATCTTCTATTTTCCTTCCTATCTCCAACAGTTAGCTCAATGCCCAGCACATTGTAATGCTTATTAGGTGACTCAAAGCTAAGTTAGAACAAGATGGTAGAAACCGTTGGAGTCAAATTAAAGATATTTATAGATAGTTTAATTACTAACTAATAAGAAGCCACTAAAAATGTTTGAGTAGAGCTTACTTTAGAGAAATTATTTAGACAACAGTAACTTAGGAATAATTTAGTGAAAAGATAACATAGGCAAAGAAACTAGTTAAGTTATTAAAATAATCCATATAAGAAGTAATATAATAATTACTTGATCTCAGAGTCACAAAAGGGACAGATGGAAAAGATCACTCTAAACAGAGAATCAAAAGGATTGACCCACTAATCAAATGCAGATTGATGAGATAACTGGGATGAGAAGAAAAAAAATAAAACCAGATAAATCAACTTTAATACATGGATTAGAGGGAACATAGTGATTGTAGTTGTTTGTCCTTTGTTTATGAAGAAGACCATGACATCAGGGGGGTGATGCTATGACATGCAAGTGAATTGGATTCAAATGAGGGAAGGCTAGGGAATGTCACCTACCTTATTCCTTCAAAACCATCTGGGTCCAGTGACCAAATGTAGAATAGGAAAACTGGAGATGTAGGATACAGGGAAAAACTTTGGCCTTTTTAAGTTAAGGTCATTAACAGATTTCAATTTGACTGAGGGCACTCATTTAGGGCTTAATACTAGGTAGCAATGGAGGAAAAGAATGGCCTCCTACAGCTACTCAAAAATAAATAAATAAACAAACAAACAAATAAATGAATTAATTAATGAATGAATGGATAAGTAAATAAATGAATGAATAAATGAATGAATGGATGGATGGATGGATGAATAACTGAAATAAACAAATAAATAAATATGAGCTGGGAAAACCCTCAATACCAATAGGAATTTAGGAGGCATCACAAGTTTAAATAGAAGGAAAATGATGAGCTCAATTTTGGATTTGTTGGGTTAGGCTACAGCTAAGTAGAGATCTGAAAAGAGTGATAATAAACACTCATTTGATCTAATCATCACTGATAGTTATTGCTTTATATCTCCTACCCTGAGTTGGAGGAGGTCAGGATATTAGAGATGGGGGAAGTATGGATATTGAAATCCTTTGGGCATGGTGGTTGGTTTAGAAAAGGAAAAGGTCCTTGAAAAACTTGAGAAAGGATTTATATTTATTAGATATTAGATCAAGGAGGGGAGAGGATGATCATATGCCTACACAGAATGTCATTAAATCTACCCTGACTGTATACACATTTATGGGATGGAGGGACTGGGATTCATCCCTCCTCTTATTCCTGTGTGTTGAGAACAGCTGGACAAAGAGGTGCCATAGATATTATACTATGATTTATAGTATTGCTATTTTATCCTCCCAACCAGAGCTCCAAAGATTTTATTTGGTTGGAGCTAAACCATTGGATCTGGGCTTCCAGGGACTATGACACTTTACATTTATTCATAATCATTTTCTTTCCTAAGGCTTTGCAGGTTCACTTCCCATTCATCTTCTTCTTATTTCTTGAAAAACTTTCCTTTGGAAAATTCATGTCAATGAATTACTCAGTTATTCCATTCATCATAACATTCTTCTCTAGTCTCATTCCCCTTTATGAATTTTCTCTCTATATTGGAATGCAAGCTCCTTTTTTAAGCAGGGACCATTTGGCTTTTGTATTTGTATCATTAAGGTATAGCACCATATTTAGATCATTATTAACATTTTATAGGCATTTTTCTTTCAATCATCACATCGGTATTATCAACAATTAGATTGTGGAGGCAAACAGGAAGTGAGAGCACTTATGGCTGAACATTGTCTCATCTAGAATGGGGATTTCCATGTAAGCTAAGAAGTAGAGAAATGGAGTTTTTTAAACCTCAAGAGTTAGGGTTTTGTGTTTGAAATATAAAATTTTCTACCAAAAAGATTCTAAAATGAAGACTCTTTAGCTCAGAATTCTTGCTAAATATACACATAATCTATACCACAAACTTGTAGGGAATTTAAGAAAAGATTCCTAATACAAAATGATATAGTGGGTAAGACAATGGATTTAAAATCAAGAATCAAGAATCCCCATGCTGACCTTGCCAATAACTAAGTAAGCAAACTTTGGAAAATCAGTTTTTTCTCTTTTGGACTTGTTTCTCTCATTTGTATAATGGATAGGTTCTCCAATATCCCTCTTGGTTTTAATATGCTATGATTTGGACCCTGCTTAAACTGAAACGGAGCAGCATCTGTCAGAGGCACTGAAAATAAATTAAAAGCAAGCACTTGAAATAGATTTCTCATTACTCAAATTGTTATATTTTTTATTGTAATGGCAGCAAATCCAGCAAATAATTTCATTGTCTCTACAATCATTCACAATCTGAAGTTTACCAGCTCATCCATTTCAGTGCGGATAATGTCACCATGAAGTAATGAGAACTTTGCTCAAACCATTTGGGAAGATTCCCTTTGGGAAGAATGTGCAAAATGGTATGAGATACTTCATGAAGTGATGATTTATTCCCATTACTATAGATTTTCCAACAGAAGCTGCATGGCATATTAGAAACATATTCTCTTGAGAATTGAAAGGAGCTTTAGAAATCATATATTATCAGGCCTTCCTTGAGAACAGTCACCTTTACAACATCCTAAATAAGTAGATGATTAAATATTATTTGTATAATTCCAGGGATAGGGAATCCACTACTCACTAAAGAGATCATTCTGTTGTTGCACAACTTTTTTAGAAAATTCTGCTATCTCTACTTATTGTATAAATTGAATTGAAATTTGTCTTTTTGTTACAGTAAATATAGTGCTGGACATGGTAAGGAAGACATCTCTCTGAGTTCAAAGATGGCTTCAGATTCTTAATAGCTGTGTGACCCTGTGCAAGTCACAATCCTATTTGCCTCAGTTTTCTCATCTGCAAAATGATCTTGCAAAGGAAATGAAAGGGAAAATGAGCTGAAGAAGGTAATTACACCAGTATCTTTACCAAGAAAAACCCAAATAGGGTCACAAAGAGCCCAACATGACTGAAAATAACTGAACAACAATTAAACTTCTGTTCATTACATGTTCCCTTCTCCTGAGATATTGCCACTCTAACACCACTCTGGTGCAGGCCCTTATCACTATTCATGTTGGGACTACTAACTTAAATAATTTCTAATGGTTTCACATATGTATGTAACTAGGATGAAACAATATTAGATGGGACTGTGGAACACAGAATGTTGCCACCCTGGAAATGGATAGTTACAGCTAGAAGGGGTTTTAGAATATGACATGTTGGCACCTTAGATTTCAACTTTTGCAGATTATCCAGTTTGACCCCTTTTTTCTTACATGTGAGATATTGAGAGTCAAAGAGTCAAAATTAACCATTTACTACAAAGTCTATGGATCTCTTGACTGCCAAACAATCTTACGTTCTCTCCAAGTTCTTTGATAAGATTTTTCAATGTTGTAAAGATTTGTGTCATTGCCTGGTATTAGCTTAGTGACTTGATAAACTGGTTTCAGCCAAATTTAGTGTCAGTGACCCTTAAGGTAACATTTGAATGTCTCACCACTTCATGAAATGGATTTCAGAGCACACCTTGGAATGGAATGTTTTTGCCATTCAGATGTGAACCAAATCCTGACTCTCTACAAACAGACATACACATAAACACCCACACCCAATCTCCCTCCTTCTGTGATAGTGAGAATTTAGTAAATATTGAATCATATTTCCAGTCTTTGCTATGTCACTGATGAAAGACTCATGACCAATATTTTCCAATCTATCATTTCCTAGATTTTTAAATGCCTTCTGTCATCAGCAAGGAGCAGAGATAAGCAGCTGAAAAGGACAGAACTTTGGAGTCAGAATGGGAGATGATAGGGTTAGCAAATATTTGCTTTCACTTTCCTGGTTGACTTGGAGAAGGATCCTGAGATAAATAGATAGAATAAGTATCCTAAAACACCTCAATGATCCAAAGAATATTAGACCTAAAAGAAACCATCATCTGCTCCAACCCTCTAATTTAATGAATGAGAACACTGAGGTCAAAGGACTTATCCAAAATGCTCATTACTGGCACTCCATGCATATACATAAGAAAAAGGTGGTTGAATGATATTCCAATCAATTTTCCTAAATAAATATTGCAAATACACAGCAACAGGCAAAGGTCTACCTAATGCCTTGCATTTTTCCTAAGTATTGGTAGCTTCTCTCACAGAGACATAACTAACTGCACATATAATACTAATAATAACAATTATCATTTTATTTCCAACCAGAAAAGCTTCATAAAACAGAAGAGAAACTTGATATTGAAAAATGGTAATTTCTTTGGGAGTACTTCAAAGAAACTCATATGTTTATGATATTAATTATGTTATTGTTTCCTTTCTCTTTACAGATGCATAGGTGAATGCTTTTAAAACCCCTTATGCATGTATACATGCAGACTGACACATCCACATACACACATTAGTGCTGAGAGAGATGTGCTTGGAAATTTCACTGTAAAAAGATAGGTTTATAAAAGGAGGGACTTACATTTTTCAGAAATAAGAGTATGTTATGTATATGTGAAACACACACACACAAAATGTCTCTGACATAAAAGAAAGAATAAGCACAAAAACAAAGTCATCTTTATTATTGAAATTATAACTATTGACCAATTTTTGGCTTCTTTTATGATCTTATCTGAAATTGTTAACTGCTGGAAAACTCAAAATCTTCAGGTAGATTTAGTTCTTAATTAAAACTGTTAGAATAGAAGTTTTTGCAAGGGTCAAAGTTGAAAAATTACCCATGCATATGTTTTGTCAATAAAAAGCTATAATAATAATAATAAAAAAAGAAAATATGTTCTAGATTCCCCACAGAACTCTAGAGCTACTTAGGATCTTTGTAACTCATGTAGACATATATTGTGGAGTGGATGTCCATAAGTTGGGGAATGACTGAACAAGTTGTGGTACGTTAAGGTAAATGGAATATTATTGTTCTATAAAAAATGATGAATAAGCTGGTAATAGAAAGACCTAAAAAGATTTACATGAGCTGATGCAGAGCAAAACAAGCAGAAGCAGGAATACATTGTACACAATAACAGCAAGAATGTTTACTGTTTACCTATGAAAGACTTGGTTCTACTCAGTAGTTCAGTGACTCAAAGTAATCTCAATAGACTTTGGACAGAAAATACCATCTGCATTCAGAAAAAGAACTAAGGAGAATGAATGTAAATCATCCCATGTTTTGTGCATTTTTTTTCTTTTTTTTAATCTCTCCCATGTTTTTTTCTCCTTTTACTCTGATTTTTCTCTTCCAACACGATTCATAAAGCAATGTATATTAAAAATAAATTTACCACAATAAAAGAGATTTATTGTATCACATTTCACAAAAATAATAATATTAACACTGAATTACAAATTTCATGAGAAGAATAATTGTGTCCTATTATTATATTCTTTACAGCACCAAAAACCTAGCAAGTGATCAAAATATATTTAGGCAACTAAGTGTTGGACTTCGACACAGGAAGACCTAAGTTCACATCCTGATTCAGACCTTTACTTAACTGTGTGGCCCTGGACAAGTCATTTAACCCCTCGCAGGCTGATTTCTTTTCTGCCCAATGAAAATAATTATAGTACCCCAAGTTACAAGACTGTTAAAAATGTTATAAGTGGCATCTGTAATGCCCATCAATTGGAGAATGGCTGAATAAATTGTGGTATATGAATAATATGGAATATTATTGTTTGGTAAGAAATGACCAAAAGAAATGATTTCAGAAAGGCCTGGAGAGACTTACATGAACTGATGCTGAGTGAAACGAGCAGGGCCAAGAGATCATTATATACTTCAACAACAATACTATAGGATGATCAATTCTGATGGACTTAGCCATCTTCAGCAATGAGATGAACCAAATCAGTTCCAATGGAGCAGTAATGAATTGAACCAGCTACACCCAGCTAAAGAACTCTGGGAGATGACTAAGAATCATTACATTGAATTCCCAATCCCTATATTTTTGCCTGCCTGCATTTTGGATTTCCTTCACAGGCAAATTGTACAATATTTCAGAGTCCAATTCTTTTTGTACAGCAAAATAACAGTTTGGTCATGTAAAAAAAAAATGTGGCATCTGTAGATTCCTTTGAAAAACTTAAAATACTTTATAAATATGATCGCATTTAGCAACCAGAGTGTATTAAAATCAGCCTGAGTCAGAATAAGGGAAAATCCTTGATCTTTATTCTTTGCAGAGGTGAAGGGGAATGGCAATACAAAGTGAGAGCAGACACAACATGAATCTGGTCAGCAGTGCCTCTGCCTCTCTCACTCCACCCACCAAATCGTCTCTACGTCATCTCCTATACAACACATCAAACTTGCACAGAGTGGGCAGGGCCATTCTTTCTCCAAGAATATATTAATAGAGTATTGTCCAATTGCTATTTAGCCTCATGTGCTTGGGACCTCAGTTCAATGACTCAAGAGCTTCAGCCCATTATATATAAATACTTATGATGATGATGATGTTACCCCTTATGCCAATTCCTATTTGTCCCAGAGAGCTGAATTCCCTGAAAGTGAAGCTGGCTACATTTCCTCTGAATGGTTTTAGGTATGCCCTCAATGTTTGAGGTAATTCTAATGCTACTGGTTCAGGTCCCCAATCAAATATAGTCAAAGAGAAAAGATATAAATTCAGCCAGCTAGTGTTTTTTTGTTTGTTTGTTTGTACAGATAGTTCCAGCTCAACATCTAATTAAAAATGCACCACTTTGCTCATCATATGTGGACAGAAAACAGTCATAAAATACCTGCACATGCTCCAAAGTCCCCTTGAGGAATTTCATCAGGCAGAGCATGATGTTTATATTTATGACAACTAGACTTGTGTTGGCTAGTTTTCTGTTACATGTGTTTTTGAATAGAGAATTATGATAAAAGAAGTTATATAAAGGGTGTTGTTACAATAATATGTGAGCAGAAAAGATGAATTAGTCTTGTGGAAAGAGCAAAGAAAAATGGATGGTCTTTGTGCTACAATAGTGCCCATTTAACATTAAGATAAAGTGAGGAAAGCACCGAGCATGGTGTGTAGGCATCCTGTGGCAAATTTATGGAAGGGCAAGGGATAAAGTTGCAAAGGAAGGGCAGAAAGGAATGGTTCATGACATGCATAATTAGAAGAAACACCCACGTTGGTAAGCTCAGACATTCATTTGATTATTTAAATTGAGTACATGAGAAAAATAAATTCTATAAACTAGGGATAAAATATTTAACAACAAAATTAAAGACATAAACTCATGGCTATTTCTGGCAGAACAATATAGTTAGATTATGTTGCCTGTGGCAGGATACTCTTATCAGTCAGCCCAAAGGGACACTGGGATTGTAGCATGGAATCAGAGAGAGTGGCAAAAAGCTCAGTCACTTTTCTACAACCAGAGAAGATAAGAAATGGGGGAAAGAGTAAAAGTACTCTGGATATCTTTCCTTCTTTTTTTTTTTTTTTTTTTTTTTTTTTTGACTATTTTCTGTTTAGTTCAGTTCTATTTAATTACCTTACTCCCACTAATGTCTCTATTACAGCCTTGGTTCTCTCTGAGAGTTGGAGGCAATATGTTTTATGTTTTGGATTTTGACAGATCTGATCTGAGGGCCTAAGTGTATATCAATCTAAATAATAATAATCACATTTCTATCTTTTATTTTTACATCGTCTTAGTTTCTAAACATATTCTCCCATGACCTCCATTCTTTTTAAGCTGTGCTTTATGACAAAAAAGAAAAAAAAGATTGTTTTTTTTAAAGCAATTCAATAAAAAGTCAATATATAAACTGAGTAAGATTGCTAATATAATATTTTTCATACACAGTTCCTCATTCCTGTAAATAAAATATTAGGTATTTTCTCATCTCTTATTTGTGGCCTTGCTTGACCATTGTAATTACCTAGCATTCCATTTCATTTGCTATATTTCTATATGCCTCACTGTAGTCAATATGTATACTGGTTTTCATGCCTTTGCTTACATACTCGGTAATTCATATAACTTACTTCAATATTTTCTGAAGGCAAGCATATGTTAATAATGATGATAATAGTAATAATTAACTTATTATATTATATATAATTATATATTATTATGTTAACACATATACTAGGAACTATGCTATAGGCTTGGCAATTATTCTTTCTCTTGATTCTTACAACCATGAGATGTAAATGTTACTATCATATCCATTTTACAGATGAGGAAACTGAGGCAAGGAGAGGTTAAGTGACTCATTTAAGATCACATAACTTGTGACAGAGACCAGTTTTAAACTTAGATCTTTTTGACTTCTGAGTGGATGCTATATCTATTGCTTTACCCAGCTGTCTTATTTTGAAGATTTTTTCCTCTTTTTTGTGGAGTTTGATAATTAGGGTTAAGTGACTTGTTCAGGCTCACACATCTAATAAGTGTTAAGTATCTGAGGCTGGATTTGAACTTAGCTCCTCCTGACTCCAGAGCTGATGCTCTATCCAGAGTCACCTAGCTAAATCCAAGATCTTAACAGAAAAAAAAGGTATCTATACTTTCATTGATGCTCAAAATCTGCCTTCTTTTTCAAGCCAAGTTCTAGGTGATGCTGGAAGAAATATGGTTCAATTATTATATTTCTTTCTATAATTCCAAGTAACTAGAAATTATAATGGTGTTAATCGAAATAATATCAGGAGTCTAAGAATTTTTCTGAGTCTTACCAGGTAAGAAGTTTAGAATATGTGTATCCCTTCAAGCCTTTTGGTAGTGGTCTGTTGAAGCATCACAATCTTTGATACTAAACAGAAACTACATGTTACAAGCAAAAGAAAATCACCTGAGAATTTCACTTTCACATTCTAGTTTATGCTAACTAGGCAAAAAAACATGGCATTTCTAGACATGGTAAGCCTTCTTGAAACCCAATCCATCAAATGGTAAAACATTCAAATGTAGATGTCAGCTCACATCACAGAAAAATAAAAACCAGAATGGAGACAGCTTTTAAATTCTTGCTGAAGGGTATAAATCTGATTTTAACACCTCCAAAGTTGCATGATCTCTCTCTCTAACAATATGGATTGCAATGCTCACATGCATTCTCAAAAAATCTTTGTAAAATGCCATACCTCCCTACTAAATTATCCATAGCTGGCCAAGCTCCCCAGAAGGTGTTTTTTTGCACATAGCTAGGCTGGTTCTCACATAGTGCTGTAGAAATAATCTGTCCCTGGGAAGATGAATAAGACTTTCCAATTTAGTAGAACCTGACAGAACATGCACTCCATTAGCATAGTCTTCAAGAATCAAGGGGTCTCTTCTTGCACAATGAGGCAAAAGTGGTAGGTTTTTTATGTAAAAACTGCTTTGAAAATCCTAAGATGTTCTGCAGATGCAGATGATCTTTAATAGTACATTGCAGCTCAGATTGCTCACTACTGAAATTACCTGGCTTTTGGATGCTTGAAACATGAAACACTCAAGAGTTCAGAATGGAAGCATGTCTAATGTATAAAAATGGGCTGCAACATAGTATTAGCAATGGGGGATATGAAAGAAATGAATACGGATGTATATGACTAACAAGTAGATCTATTAAGAAGAAAACACAACAGACTAGCTTTATGATATAGCAGAAAAAATGCAAACTCAAGACAAAGACAGGGGCACAAATCCATTGGTGTGATGAAAGCATACTCTGTGACCTTAGGATGCTTACCTAACTCCCATAGTTCCCACTTTCCTTACCTTTAGAAAGAAGAATTTTGACCAAATTTTTTAATTTTAAATTAAAAATCTAATTTTTAAAGTCCTTTTCAGTTCTAAATGTTATTAGTTTAAATGGATAATGTTAGTGCCATATTGGTGACCTCTAAAATAAGCTTGATACAGAAAAAGAAACCCTAGTCGTGTAAATCAGAAGTCCTGGTCTGCTTTTACCTTTCTGTATGAAAGTGGGAAGCCACCCAACCTCTCTGGACCTTGAATAACTTAGATGAAATAATGGTCTTGAACTAGCACTTTGAGTGTTTTAGGAGATTCTTGATAAAAGGTTAAGAATAAGTCTGGAAAAAGAACTGCATAGAATAGAAGTCACAGAGGGAGCATAGAGTTAGAGCTGAAAGAAACCTTGGAAGTCATTGGGTCTAATCCTTCATTGTCTAGTTGAATCACAGAGAAGTTAGGTGATTTGCTCATTGTCGTGTAGTAATAATTACTCTATTGGAACAAGTACCTAAATTTATGTCATCACAGCTCCATCTAAATATATGGTTCTCTAAGTGGCAGTAAGTACTGAGAAAATTTGACAAAATAATCACTATTGAATATTTCTCAATCAGCTGCATGATGTAGTAGAAGAAACTTGGCTCTGTCTTTAGCTTCCTCTTCTCAATGAGCAAGTTATCCAAACTTTCTGGACTTTGGATAACACAGATAAAATAATGGGGTGGAACTAGATGATGTCTAAAGCCATTTTCAATTTGAAATTTTGGGACCAGATTTAAAGATCATTTCTGATATTCTAGAATTCTGCTTAAATGTGAAAGTAATTAAATGAATCAAAAAGTATCAGAACAGGAAAGAATATAAGTGCTCTTCTAAGCTAATCTTTTATTTTATAGCTTAGAAAATTGAAGGCCAGAGGAAAGTAAATGATTGAGAGGTGACAAATCCAAGACATATAGTTAATTGTAGCATGAAGAAATTATTCCAAATGTTATATACTATATTCTATGCTTCTAGCTTATCTAATTCAACTCTCTTATTTAATATTAGAAAATGTAATGCTTTGATTTATTTCACTATTACTGCATCAATAATTGAATGCCCCACCATGTGAGGGGAAATTTTAAAAAATTTCCCAATTGAAATAATCCCAACTTCCACATCTGCTTTAACTTGAGTTAAGAAACCAAAATGTAATTGATGGATGAATGGTAAACTAATACAAAAGGAGTAATTTTTACTTCTGTGCCCTTCAATAATAAAACACAAGAATCATCAGATGATTCAAATCAAATCCCATTGATGAGGAAAAGGATTTTAGAGATTCAATAACAATCATTTTACAGTTGAGAAAAGTGAGTGCCTATGAACAAAAGTTACTGGCCTAAAATATATGATGACCTTTCAAAGAAGAAATCCATACAGTGGATCCTAAGATGCTGGGGTGTTGGTCTCTCATTATTATGCCTTGTGTCTGGCTTCCTTGTAACAAAGAATATCTATTGTCTATAATTACTTAATTATGTTCATCTATTCTTTTCAACATACTATAAGTCCTGTCATTTATGATACAAATACAGTTAATTAGATAAGCAGGAAATTAGAAGCTCTACAAGGCCATTCACATTTACAATAATGAATTCAACTGATTAAAAAGCCCTAGCTAACTTGTTAGCTTTCTTCTTTATTGTTTAAGCCCTAAATATTTATCTTAGAATTTCTTCTTTGCTTTCTAGGGATAGAACTCAAGGAGACCACTTTGGAAGCAGGAAAAATGAACAGAGGGTGATGTTTGGTCTGAAACCACTAAGGAATGTTGCACATAGATGGTGACATATAGTTCACTGAGCACACACACACACACACACACACATACACACAATATTTTATGATTGGCTAAACTAAGATCAAGGAAGCAGCAAAACTAAAATGTTTCAAATCCAGTTTTCCCAATTTCAGAGCACTGTTTGGAGTCAGCAAACCTCAATCCAAATTTTCTTATGTATCTAAGTTTTAAAAAAAGAAGAAACATTCATTGCCCTTAAGGAATTTTTTTTCTATTGGGATGGAAGTGGGGATCAAAACAGATAGACAAATAGAAAACACAATACATATACAAATTTAATTTCAGGAGGAACAAGTACTAATGGCT
The DNA here is from genome assembly GCF_902635505.1 of Sarcophilus harrisii. Taxonomy (NCBI): domain Eukaryota; kingdom Metazoa; phylum Chordata; class Mammalia; order Dasyuromorphia; family Dasyuridae; genus Sarcophilus; species Sarcophilus harrisii. Next base: position 624,493,316 of record NC_045426.1, on the reverse strand, counting down.
GTAGGGGAAAAGAAAACAGGTTTCATGAAGAAGTGGCACCAGAACCACATCTTGATGAGAGATAAGGATATTCATGAGGTGAAGGTTTCCAGTAAAGGAGTACAATTTGGAATCAGACTAGAGATGGAATAAAAATGAGAGAAAATAGGGAGTCCCTGAAAGATCTTTTTGTAAGAGATAATATCAGATCTTTGTTTTAAAGAACTTAAATTTGGCAAACATGTGAAGGGTGTACTGGAAAGAGGAGATCTGAGATCAAGAAGGAGATTATAATAATCCATATGAAAGGTAATAAGAAGTTGAATGAGGATCAAGGTTGGTGAGAAATGAGGTTGGTGGAAAGTGAATTTGAAATCCTTCAAGGAAAATCAAGAAGAAAAAAGAATCAGGGATGATTCCAAGGTTTTGAAGATAGGCCACTGGAAAGATGAATATTATAGCAACTAAAATGGAAGAATTTGGAGAATAAGTGGATTTGAAAGGAAATGTATTCATTTCCCTTTTAGACATGTTCAATTTGAAATGTCTTCAGAATTCAAGTGGAGATATAATAAGTACTGGTAATAAGTTACACTGAGAAAAAAAATTGGAGCTAGATATATACACATGAAAGTCATCAGCATGAGATAATTTAGGGGATTCAATGAGGCCAGCAATGGAGAGAGAAAAGGGCATAAAATCTTCATTCCAGAACCCACAGGATTGATGGATATTCCCTTTTAGTGGGCAGGAGCAGAATGACACATCAACAATGGGAACTGATGAGGAGTATAGTGGAAATCAAAGAAAAGAAAGTATCCAAGATGATGTATAATGATATGTATCAAACACTATAAAGAGATCAAGTAGAAATGAAGAATGAGAAAAGGTCATTGAGATAAAAATCTAGCGATGATTATCATGGTTTTATAATCAAGCTAGCCTAACTTGTGAAATTTGCAGTGTGATATGAAGAAGGAGGAAGGAGGGCAATGTAGGAGTGAGGAGCCAAGAAAGGCTCCAAGACCTTCTTGGTTGTGGCTGATTTTGTTATTGTAGTTGTTTGTTTTTCTATGTGACCCTAATTGCTGATCTTCTCAAAGTGCCATTCAGAAGATCATGTGTATTAATCCAGGACACCCTTTAAGTCAAGGTTCAGTATGGTTCTCTACTTTTTGAGTCCAATCACAGGATACATTAATTATAGCATTTGTTTTGCCTTAAAGATTAAGTCTCTTATTCATTGCTCTCATCCTAGTTAAATGAACTCAATACTCTCTCAATGGGATCATGTGTCCAGTTTCCATTCCTGAGCCTACAGAACATAAGGGAGGGTAGTCAGTAAATACTCACTGACCTGGCTTGATTTCAATTATATTTAATTTTTTTGTTTGGCTTTGTTTAACTAAATGGAACACAGGAACTTACATTAATGACATCATTTCTTCTAAAAGACGATAATATTTGGTGACATTAATAAAGATAATGAACATTGAAATGGTGACTGAAATGGCTGAATGTGCCTATTCTCTCTGAGTAATCCAAGTTGTGGACAAAAGGTCTTTCAGACAACGAGAAAGGGATAATAAAATAAACACTTGGTATAGGGAAAGTTCACTGATACTCTAATAGCATCACAATCCTCACACATCTGACCATATATCCACTCTAGGAACTTAATACAAAAGTTGATTTTGCAGTAATCTATTTTTGTGCTTACAGTAGATTTCTTATTTGTTTGTTTTTATAACAAACCATTAGATCATTGTTTCTTTTTTGGAAAGAAATCAGGATTAAATGATTTGACAAGTTAGTAGTAAGGTAGGATATGAACTCAGGTTCTCTAACTCCAGAGCCTGTGATCTATACATTGAGCCACCCAGCTGTCCCCTAGATCATAATTTTACAAAATGTGACACACAATACTAACTCAAGAGGATTAGAAAAATAGCTGCAATTAGTGAACATTTCTGTCAAAAACTCATCACACAAATATATCCGTTTTTTGAAATGAAAATAAAATTTAAATCAAAGTGAACAAAAGTAAAAGAATTTATACTGATCCAAATTCTCCCTCGTTGTAATGGAGAGGTAATCAGAATGATTGAATCCTTACTAGATCTGGATAAATAAAAGACCGTCTTTATTTCCTTTATAGTTGCCATAAAATTGTGTAATCATACATTTAGGATTGAAAAGGAGGTAAAAGTCTTTGCAATTCTCTAATTTACAAATAAGGAGACTGCAGCTGAGAGAAGTTAAATGATTTAACTTTTACAACCAGCTAATATGGCAAGGGTACTGGGCAAAATATAGTATAAGTAACCACCATATTTTAACCTTGATCAACTTTTGGCTACTGTATTCAACCAGATTGCAAGAAAGGGTGAAGTCTCCTTGAAAACTACACCCAGATAATGGCATATAGACTAATTCCATCACAGAAAGACGATTCTCTTTTAAAAGCAGACTAATCCCATTACCTGCAGGGTAACCAAAAAATGTGAACACTGCCACTGGCAAAATGGGAAAGTGAGAACAATTTGTTCCAAGGGCCAGGAAGGTGACTCAGGTAAATGCAATGGAGCCCTTAGAGCTTGGTCAAACATCACAGATTCCAGGGTCACTTGATGCATCCTAGATTATCACCACATCTTGACTTCATGAGCTGGTGACTCAGGGAAATTGAGTGAGGCTGATAACTTTATACAACTGTGCTTCATTTAAATCTAAATCCAATTTAAATCCTATAAATCAAGACATCACCCCTGAAGTCATTAGTCCTCTTTAGAAATGAAGGAAAAAATAATTGCCCCTTAGCTTGAGGACTACTACTAACCAATGCACCCTCATCCCATCACCTGCAGACTAATCCCATCATTGGATAATTAATTTCATCTCCCATGATGCTATAATGGGGAAGAACTGAGATGATACTTATCCCACCTACTCATTAAAACATCTACCAATAAAAATTATCTTATCCTTATATATAAAATGTTCTGATACTGTCTATATAATATAAACAGGCTTAATTTGAATTTGACAGCCAGCCCCACTATAACTATTTAATGACTTGAGCTGTCAATATTTCTTATTGTTTTATTTCTTGAATTTCCCTTTATTTGACCAGGGTAAAGCCAGAACCAAAATTTTCTTTTAATAGTGGGATGTTTCCTTGCCAATACTTTCGCAATTCCTGCCTCTCTATAGGCACAAGTGATCATATTCAATCCTGTTGATGCAGTGGATAGAGGACTAGACCTGAAGTTAGGAAGACCTGAATTAAATCTGGCCTCAGACACTTTACTGGCTCATGTGATCCTGAACAAATCACTAAACCTTGTTACCCTCAGCATCCTCACTGGTAAAAATAATTTGGAGATGAAATGGCAAACCAGTTCAGTATTTCTGCCAAAGAAAATCCAAATAGGGTCATGAAGAGATGGATACAAATGAACAAAAATAATATTAATATCACCCTTTCATTAGTATTCAACCTTCCCCTATCTCCTGGATTATTTCTTACTGCCTCTAAATTTGCCCATAGAACACTCATATGTTCTATACATCCTTACTAGTTATGACTATATTTCTCCTTCCTTTTATGGCTAAATTCTTTGAGAAGGGCATTTTCAATTTGTGTCCATTTCTTCCTTCTTATCCTCTTCTGAATTTCTCAGTCTAGATTATAACCTCATTAGTAGATCCAAGCTATTCTTCCCAACACTCTAATGACCTTTTAATTGTGAAATATAATAATCTTTTCCCCCCCCCCCTTCTTCCTTTTTGATCTCTCTGTAGCTATTAATCACTCTTTTTTTGGTGTTCTTTTCTCTCTATAACTTTGAGACAGTATTAAAAATGTTTTTCATGTTTAATAAACATCCCTGAAAAATAGAAAATTGTTTAAAATATTTTATTGGGAAATTTTTGACATGTCAATTACCATCTTCTTCTTGATATTCTTTTCTCTTTGGTTTTACATTACAGTTCTCTATGTTATTTTTAACCCAAGATTTCTAATTGCTTTTTCTCAGTCTTCTTTAATAGATATTCATCTTGGTTATGTCTAATTTTTATTATTTATTCAATATTTTATTTTCCTTAATTATATGTAAACTATTTTTATCATTCATTTTTTTTTGATTGAATTACAAATTTGCTCCATAACTCCCTTCTCTGCTCCCTCCAATTGAAAAGGTAAGAAATTTGAAATAGGTTATAGTCATGCAAAACATATTTCCATATTAGTTTTATTGTGAGCAAAAACACTGACAAAAAAAAAAGAAGAAAAATAAAGTTTTAAAAGCCATGCTTCAATTTGCATTCAGACTCTGTCAGTTCTTTCTTTGGGGATAATCACATTTTTCATCATGAATCTTTTGGAATTGTCTTAAATCACTGTATTGCTGAAAACAGCCAAGTTAATCACAGTTGATTATCATACAATATTTCTATTACTGTATACCATGTTCTCCTGGTTCTGCTCATTTCACTTTACATCAGTTCATGTAAATCTTTCCAGGCTTTTTGAAGAGTATTCTGTTTGTCATTTCTTATTGTACAATATGTTCATTCAAAATCATGTACTACAATTGATTCAGCTATTCCCTAATTGATGATTATCCTCTCAAAAAAATCTAAATCTTTGCCACCTTTAAAAGAACTGCTATAAATATTTTTTTCTACATATTGGTTCTTTCCTTTTATTTTTTTAAAATTTCTTTAGGATCCAGGTCTATACAGCATTTCTGTGTTAAAGGGTAGGTATAATTTTATAGTCTCTAGGTATAGTACCAAATTGTGAGAATGGTTGAGCCAGTTCATAATTCCACCAACAGTGCATTAGTATCTCAATTTCCCCACATCTCCAACATTTGTTATTTTCTTTTTCTATCATATTAGACAACAGATAGATAGGAACTGTTACTTCAGTTGCTTTAATTTGCATTTCTCTAAACAATAGTGATTTCGAGATTTTTCAGAAATAATTATCCATAGTTTTGATTACTTTGTCTGAAAATTGCTTGTTCATATTCTTTAACTATTTATCAATTGGGGAATAGCTCTCATTTTAATAAATTTGACTCAATTCCCTATGGATATTTGAAAAATGAGACCTTCATCAGAAATACTTATTGTAGTTTTTTTTTTCATAGTTATGGTTATTTTCTCTCTTCTCTAATCCTGTGCATCTTCAAAAGAATAGTCTTATTGGATATCTTAAATCTGATTGTCTATACTATCTTAAAGTCAATGTTTCTAAAATTCAACTCATCATCTCCCCCTCAAAAAATAAACAAACAAAAAAGTCCTTTCATAATTTCCCATTTACTATTAAATAATATATCTTTTATTTAAATCTTTTGTTGTCCTTAGCATTTCTGTCTCAAATGTCTCTTTGCGCCAATCTATCCTTCACTCAACTGTCAAAATGATCTTCCTAAAATACAGATCTAACTATATTCACCCTAACTCCCTTACTTCCCTCTTCAAAAAATTTCAATGATTCCCTATCATTTCTAAGATTAAATATAAAATTTTCTATTTGATATTCAAAGCTCTTTATAAATTAATATCTTTCTACACTCCCAAGCTTCTTACACTTTTCCTTATTCCCCATATATCCTTTGATTCATTGACACTAGCTCCCTTGCTGTTCTTCACACAATATGCTCCATCTTCTGATCAGTTATCCCTCAGGCCTGGAATCCATTCCTTTTTCATTTCAACAGACTTCCCTAGTTTCCTTCAAGCCCTATTAGTTTCTCACCTTATTCAAAAAAGTCTTTGCTGATGCCCCTTAATGCCAGTGTCTTTTCTGTGTTAATTATCTTCAATTCATCCTGCATATATCTTGTTTGTAAGTCATTTGCATATTGTCTCCCCCATTAGATTGGGAGCTTCTCAAAAACAGGGACTGTTATTTCTTTGTATTATATTGTACAATACTTTGTATTGTACTGTGTTTTGTATAATGCATGGCACATACAAAATCTTGAATATATGCTTGTTGAATTGACTTAGTTCTGATTCTCCCTTTACTCATATGCAAAAGGGGATAATAGTACTTGTATTTCTTAGCTCAGAGATTTATTTTGAGGAAAATGCTGTCTAAGGCAAAAACTTCCAAATTATTTTTATCAATATTATGAGTATTTTTTTTTTATTTAATAGCCTTTTATTTACAGGTTATATGTATGGGTAACTTTACAGCATTAACAATTGCCAAACCTCTTGTTCCAATTTTTCACCTCTTAACCCCCACCCCCTCCCCCAGATGGCAGGATGACCAGTAGATGTTAAATATATTAAAATATAAATTAGATACACAATAAGTATACATGACCAAACTGTTATTTTGCTGTACAAAAAGAATCAGACTCTGAAATATTGTACAATTAGCTTGTGAAGGAAATCAAAAATGCAGGTGGGCATAAATATAGGGATTGGGAATTCAATGTAATGGTTTTTAGTCATCTCCCAGAGTTCTTTCTCTGGACGTAGCTGGTTCAGTTCATTACTGCTCCATTGGAAATGATTTGGTTGATCTCATTGCTGAGGATGGCCAGGTCCATCAGAACTGGTCATCATATAGTATTGTTGTTGAAGTATAATGATCTCCTGGTCCTGCTCATTTCACTCAGCATCAGTTTGTGTAAGTCTCTCCAGGCCTTTCTGAAATCATCCTGTTGGTCATTTCTTACCAAACAATAATATTCCATAATATTCATGCACCACAATTTATTCAGCCATTCTCCAACTGATGGGCATCCATTCAGTTTCCAGTTTCTAGCCACTACAAAGAGGGCTGCCACAAACATTCGTGCACATACAGGTCCCTTTCCCTTCTTTATGATCTCTTTGGGATATAAGCCCAGTAGTAACACTGCTGGATCAACGGGTATGTACAGTTTGATAACTTTTTGAGCATAGTTCCAAACTGCTCTCCAGAATGGTTGGATTCGTTCACAACTCCACCAACAATGCATCAATGTCCCAATTTTCCCGCATCCTCTCCAACAATTATCATTATTTTTTCCTGTCATCTTAGCCAATCTGACAGGTGTGTAGTGGTATCTTAGAGTTGTCTTAATTTGCATTTAGGGGGAAAAAACTTAATACTTCATGAATTATTTCATTAGACAAAGTTTTTTGTAGTTAGAATAAAGAAAAATAATTAATAATAACAATATTATCGGCATTTATATATTTTTTAAAATTTTATGCACACATACATTATTTTGCTTGTTCTAACCAACAATCCTAATGTAGTATAGTATTAGTATTTCCATTTCACTGATAGAAAAATTGAATTATTGAACAACTTGTTTGAAGTCTCACAAATAATAATTATAAGAACAGGGACTCAAACCTAGGTTTTCTGATTCATGTTAATTTTTTTTTCCTTTTCCCTATTGTCTTTTATATGTGACATTAAAAAGTTAAAGAGACATAATTTCTGGGTAATTAGCCATTTTATTAATAATGCTAGTACTTTATTAATAAGAGATCAATAGCACTCTCAAATGCCAAAGATCCTCATGGCTTATATTCTCTTGGGAAAATGATTGTTCCAGAAGATGGCAATCAATTCTGATTTGTTAACAAGGAATGAGAAAAAATAATATTACAACAAAAATCTGGAACTATTCTGATGAGTTCTGATAATATTATTTACTTCTAGATAACACCCAGTCTTGGGCAATTTAATAGGAAAAAAAATATCTCTGCCCAAACCTGAATGGAGTACAATGGACTTTTCCACCTTAAATTAAATTCCTTATAAGACTAGGTAAAGTCTCACACTTAACACGGTACACCAAGATAGATAAGATCAAAATTGGTTCATGATTTAAGGATAAAGAATGAGATTATAAATAAATTAGAAGAACATAGGATAGTTTACCTCTCAGACTTGTGGAGGAGGAAGAAATTTGTGACCAAAGAATAACTAGAGATCATTATCGATAACAAAATAGAAAATTTTGATTAGATCAAGTTAAAAAGTTTTGTACAAACAAAACTAATGCAGAGCAGACAAGAATAGAAGCGAAGTTATAAACTGGGAAAACATTTTTACAGTTAAAGGTTCTGATAAAGGCCTCATTTCCAAAATATATAGAGAACTGACTCTAACTTATAAGAAATCAATCCATCCTCCAACTGATAAATGGTCAAAGAATATAAACAGACAATTTTCAGATGATGAAATTGAAACTATTTGTACTCATGAAAAGGTGTTCCAAATCATTATTGATCAGAAAAACGCAAATTAAGACAACTCTGAGATACTACTACACTTATCAGATTAGCTAAGATGAGAGGAAAAAAAATAATGACAAATGTTGGAAGGGATATGGGAAAACTGGAACACTGATGCATTGTTGGTGAAGTTGTGAATGAATCCAACCATTCTGGAGAGCAATCTGGAATTATGCCCCAAAAGTTATCAAACTGTGCATACTCTTTGATCCAGAAGTATTACTACTGGGCTTATATCCCAAAGAGATATTAAGGAAGGAAAGGGACCTGTATGTGCAAAAATGTTTGTGACAGCCCTCTTCGTAGTGGCTAGAAATTAAAAACTGAATGGATGCCCATCAAATGGAGAATGACTGAGTAAATTATGGTATATGAATATTATGGAATATTATTGTTCTGTAAGAAATGATCAGCAGGGTGAATACAGAGAGGCTTGGAGAGACTTACATGAACTGATGTTAAGTGAAATGAGCAGAACCAGGAGATCATTATACACTTCAACAAGAATGCTACATGAGGAATAATGCTGATAGAAGTGGCCATCTTTGGCAATGAGAGAATCCAATTCAATTCCAATTGATCAGTAATGAACAGAACCAGCTACACCCAGAGAAAAGAACACTGGGAAATGAGTATGGATTACAACATAGCATTTACATTCTTTCTGTTGTTTGTTTGCATTTTTGTTTTTCTTCCCAGATTATTTTTACCTTTCTAAATCTGATTTTTCTTACCTTTTCTAAATCTTGAATTTCTTCTTATTTTCTGCAATAAAAGAACTGTATAAATATGTATACATATATTGTATTTAAGAAATCTTTAACATGTTTAACATGTATGAGACTGCCTGCCATCTAGGGGAGAGAGGGAAGGAAGGGAAATATTGGAACAGAAGTGTTTGCAAGGGTCAATGTTGAAAAATTACTCATGCATATGTTCTGTCAATAAAAAGCTATAATAATAATAAAAAAGACTAGGTAGGGTCTGTTCAAAGTTGAGGAGAAAGTTAATTCATGGTTCAAAGATTTAAGTTTTAAAATGAGAACTTTAGAAAAAGGGGAAACTGGATCTCTCCAAATTTTTGGTTGTTAATAATCATTTCTATGACATAGATTTTTAAAAATTGGGCCAGATATGTGATTTTACTGGGACAGAATGCTCCTAGCAAAAACATGCCCCCTACCATTGCAGATTTGCAATTTTGCTGAATCTTGTCTTTTTTTTCCCTGAGGCAATTGGAGCTAAGTGACTTGCCCAGGGTCACACAGCTTGGAAGTGTTAAGTGTCTGAGACCAGATTTGAATTCAAGTCCTCCTGACTTCAGGGTTGGTGGTCTATCCATTGTGCCACCTAGCTGCCCCAAATTGTGTAATCTTAATGCCTGAGAGTCCTGAGAGCTTAATTGATTTGTCCAGGATCACACAAACAAAATGTGATTGCCAGCAGAACTTGAAAAAATTCTTCCCGATTCCAAGCTCTTGAATTGCACATGTTCAACATACATTGGATCACTTGATTACTGAGGGAGGGGGTGCAGGAAGGGAGGGAAAAAGATTAGAACACAGGGTTTTGTAGGTGTGAATGTTGAAAATTATGCATATGTATATTTTTAAAATAAAAAGCCTTAATTAAAAGAAAAGGAAAGGCAAGGAAAGCCCTCTATCTTCCATGTCATGTTTCTGTATTCATTCCTACATCTATTCTTTGGGGATACACATACAGTAAAATAGCTATCCCTTCCAGCTTTATGTAAGCTGTAATTTGGTAGTATTACACCTGTGCCATCATCCAAACTATTTAATCAAATGTTGAGAGAAAGTAGCACCAAGGACAGAGATCTGGAAACCTTCAGAGATGTCTAGACTGGACATCAAGCCATTAGCACCTACTCTGAAGCCAGCATTCAACTGTTCAACAGAATTCATCTAGTTATAGTTTTGTCTAATTTGTGATTTTCCATCCGTTCAATAAGAACAGCATGAGGGAAAAAAAATATGAAAAAAACAATGTGAATCGGAGATTCCATCAACCAATTTAAGATTTTTAAAAGATACCTATAGGAAAAGGGGGGGAAGGTCACATAATGAGGGATAAAAATACAAAAGCATATCATAATTTCTTGTGAGTAGTACCAGAAAATTCCTAAAGCTTAAAGTTATCTTAGATGAAATCATCATTGACAAAATGTTTCAGCCTCACTGCATCACAGTATTTTAGAGTTGAAAAGGACTTTTGTAGACATCTACTTTCATTCACATATCAAAAGGAAACTCCATTATAACATATCTTATAGTTGATCATTGTCTCAACTAAAAAACCTTCAGTAAGGGAAAACCCATCATTTTTTGAAACCACTTGTTTCACTTTTGAGAAGTATTCATTATTACTAAGAAGCATTTCTTTATAGTAAGGTTTATTTATTTTTTATTTATGACTTCCAAATTTTATTAATGGTTCTTTTCCCTAAACCAATGAAAAAAAAAGTCTATTTATTTTTCCTCCCCAAGAACAGTCTTTAATTTATTTAAGGAGCTCTTCCTTCACAGTGTCTACTATTTTTGGTATTTAAATTGGTGAATATATAACTTACTATGTATGTATATTATATATGTATATATATATATATACATATATATATATATAATGTGTGTATGTGTATATATACCAATTTTATAGGTGTAATAATATACATATATAGAGAGATAATGGTTATAATTCTATTTATATTTATTTTTATTCCCATGCATAGCAGTGTCTGACATATACTGTCCTTATTAAATGATTGTTGCTTACCTATTCTTGATGAAACTATACTTATTCTTTGAGATTATTGCTTCCATTTTTTAGATGTTTTCTAACCATTTTAAAAAATTTTATGTAATGAATTTTATATATAAACATAATGTGCATATGTATGTATATTCTACATTTATATCTATATAAATATACATAAATATACACACATATGCACATTATGTTTGTAATGCATACATGTTGTATATCATATAAATTTAATATATTATGTATGGATAAATTTCTATGTATGATTATATGTATATACATGTATATAATATGTATCTATACAAATATATACATATAAAATATATATAATCAATTTGGTGGGTTGTGATTGTATATATGCGTGCATTTATATAGAGGTATGTATTTCTATATATATGCATACATGTAATTTTATAACAAAGTTACATGTGTGTGAATATATTTATATTACATATAGAATATATGCATATTATATATAATATATAAGTTTGAATATGTTTATATTATATAATTTGGTAAATATTATATGCCTATTTATAGAGATACATGTATGTATAAATATACATAAATTATATATATATGCACATATATATATATATAATAGTCAACAAGTTAGATAACATAGATAATAGATGAGCTACTTGTAGGTAGTTCAAAGTATAATAGAAAGAAGCAAAGGAGTGTTTCTGAGATTACCCCTTCATTCATATCCATTTATCCAGAATAAACATCTGCTATCATTGTTGTGTAATCATGTTCAACTTTTCATGACCTCGTTGGGGTTTTCTTGGCAAAAATAATGGACTGATTTGCTATTTCTTTCTGCAGCTCATTTTATAAATGAAAAAAACTGAGGCAAACTGAATTAAGTGAATTGCCCAGAGTCACATAAATATACTACTCCACAAATTCAATAAGTGATTCATCCAAATTTTTAAAAATAGCTCACCCAATATATGATGCATTGAGGTATGTAAAATGCTTTACATACTTTGATATATTTTATACCCACATTAAATCCATAAAGTCAATGGTATTATTATTCCCAATTTATAAATAAGGAAACAAGCTAAAAGAAATTGTCATTTATACGTCACCAGCTTTTAAGAGTCTGAGGCATTATTAGAACCTAGGAGACTTGAAGTTCAGGGTTCTATTTGTTTAGTTACACTTCCTCAATCGCACCCCTAACCTAAATAATTCCCATTTTTATCCATATTTTTCCCTAATTTGGCCATGTCATAGAAAATCTTTTACTACAGGGAACCCTCATTATAGAATGCAGATCCTCTATCAATGCAGATTAGCAAGTGTTCTGCAACTGTTAATCTTAAAAAGTTGTGCAAGGATAATAAAAGCATAAAGGACTTTCCCCGAGTCATGCAACTAGTATGTATGTACCAAAGGTATGACCTGAACCTAGAGCAAGGATAATAAAAGCATAAAGGACTTAACCTGAGTCATGCAACTAGTATGTATGTACCAAAGGTATGACCTGAACCTAGATGCTCTTGAAGCATTTTCCTCCATCTATTAAGCTTGGTGTGGGAAACATCTAGTTTGGCAGGCATATAAGGTCTGCAAAATCATTTGCTAAGGCAAACATAGGCACTCTCACTACTTGAGGTCTATAAATTGATAATTTTGTATGGCCTACAAATGATATTATAAATATTTAAATGTACCTTGCAGAAAAAAAAAAAAGATTACCCACCTTTCCATTAAGCCAGTGTTTTTTCTTGCATAAAAAAACTATGTTCTTTAAACTACATTAAAGTGTATTCAGTAAGTCTCTTTTTAAAAAAATTATATGGATATTAAATAAAAGAAAATGCTTTCTAGTGATTTAGAGTCAGGAGCCCTAAGTTGCTCCTTAAACAAATCCCTTTACTCCTTTACTCTCTGTTTCCTCATTTGTAAACGGGACATCAGTTATTCCTGCCTTTTCTTCTTCCATAGGGTTATTGAGTCTATAATAATGAGAATCACAGAATGTCAGATTTAGGGGGAAAAAACAGTAGAAATCATCTAATCTAACCCATAGAATGTAATGTTCTCATCTCTAAAATATAATCGTTCTCTGGGAGCAGGTTTCTCAGGGGGCTTCTGGAGGTAGCTTTAAGTTCAGTTCAATGTAATAATCACCTCAAATGCAGTCAGCTGTTAAAAGTTCAGTCCTTTATTGTCTCTTCCAAAATAGTCCAGTTAGCTTTCCTTAGTTCCAAGAGCTCTTGTTGCTAATCCTTTGCCTCTGCCAGCTTTAGCCTCCAGCTCTCTCTGAATCCTGGCTCTAAATCTCCCAACTGAATTCTGGCTCTGTCAATCTCCCCAAAGGACTGCTGCTTTCTCCATCTCTCAAAGTCTCTAGTGCTTGTCCTTTTATATGCTATTTTAGAAGTGTGAATTCAAAAGTTGACTCCTCCAAGAGAAAGTGGGATTGTAGGTTCCTGACTTGTGAATCTAGAAGGCTAATGTGTGAATTAATGTGTGAACTCTTAAAGGTGTGAAAGGTGTAAACTCTGAACTAGAGAACTGCTAAGGATGATGCTAAAATTAGACAACTGACATCACTTTGTAAGAATACTAACAATAGAAGAATCACAGAATTTCAGATTTCAAAAAAAAAAATAGATATCATCCAATCTAACCCATAGAAGAAGAATCACAGAATTTCAGATTTAGAAAAATAAAATAAAGAAAAAAAAATAGTCTAGCCCATAACTGGGGGAAAAAAAAAGTAGAAGTCATTTAATCTAACCTACAGACAGATGAAGAATCACAGAATTTCAGATTAAAAAAACAGTGGAAGTCATTTAGTCCAATCTATAGGTTAAGAATCCCTAGTATGTCATATCTGACAATCAGCTTTTCAGTTTTTGATTGTAGACTTCCCCTGAAGGAGAAACAACTACCTCACAGTCAATCAATGTCACTTATAGCTAGTACAAATAATTAGGAATTGAGTTTTGTTAACTCAAAGCAATCACTTTGTAAATTTTAAAATGACAATAGAAGCTCCTATATTTATTTAGATTTTTTTAAATTACTAAGCACCTCCTTACATCAAGTACCTGTTCTTTTTGCACAGTATATAATGAATGCTTAACAAATATTTGCTGATTGAATATACATATGGAAAGAACACATATTTCTCACGAGAAAACACTAAAGAAATTTCACTAACTTTCTCTATTTGAACATAATAGTTGACTTCTTTGGATCCTTAACTTCCCATGAACAACATTTTGTCTTGTGCTGCTCCTAACCTACAGAAAAAAAAAATAAATCATCTTTATATTTTCAAACAATTTTCATTATCTTCCCTATACTGTCCTACAAAATGAGGAACAAAATGATTGACTTTTGAATAGTTCCAAGCACTGTTTTCTTCAAAGAAAATATAGCCTTGGAAGCTAAAAAAAAATCAGGACTCTGCTCTTTGCAGGCATAGATTATATTTAATAGGTTGAATTAGTGAAAGAGAGAAACCTGTCTTTGGGCCAAGTCCATCATTTCTCTACAAGTAGTGATTTTTAAAAAATCACTTTTGCAGCTCAAAAATGCCTCCCTCCAGTAACTTCTGGACTCATGATGGTAAGTATTGCTTTGAAAAGATTAGCAAATTGGACTGTTCTATGTTTGACATCTCGCCAATACTTTTGAAAGCATCCCTGCTTTCCTTTTTTCTCTCTTAGTTTGTGAAAATGACCAATCCAACTAGGGAAAAAGAAAATATAAACAATAAAGATCATGTTCAGAAAACTCATTCTGCTTTTTTATATTGGTCATACTTCCTTATTTAACTCTTACTTGCTATTTCATCACACCTTAAGGCTACTCTAAATCCTGTCTATTCCAGCATCCTATCTAACCTTGGGTACTTCAATTTATAGGTCAGAGGATTTAGAGTAGGAAAGAACATGAGAGTTCCCTTAGAACTAAGGATTAGAGTAAATGCCTTCCTCTTCATCTCAGCCTCTTAGAAGTCCTTTTTTTCCCTTGAAAACCCAGTTCAAATGTCACCTTTTACAAAAGGCCTTTCTTGGTATCCGATAGCTGCTAATATTCTCTCCTCCAATCACTTCGTACATATTTTGTATTTTATTTCTTATTTATTGTCTCCCTTTTGTCTTTGAATCCTCAGTTTCTAACAGTTTGAGACAAAGAATCATAAACACTTAATTCCTATTGTTTGATTTTTCTCTTTCAGCTTTATGATCTTAAAAATCTATTTCAATTCATTAATATTCAATGTATCTACCCTATGTGTAAGAGCTGATACTAAACAAAGATATAAAGCTTCTTTCAAATAATTTATAGTCTAATATAGGGAAGATATACACACAAATAATTGGGATTGGGATGATGCTAATCCCATAACGATAAACTCCCCACCTTTTTAAAAACTGTCCTACTAATATGCTTTGTATGCTTCCATGTTGTTACCTAGCAGACTACTAGTCTGTTGTTATCTTCAATAACATTAGACTAAGTGAGGAGACATGACTATTTCAATATCTAAAATCTGAAGCATGGCTCCAATAGTTAGGAAAAGAATAACATGGTATCCAAGGCTACCAAACTCAGAAACTTTCTTATCTAATCTTTTTATGGAAATCATCCTATTTTTTGTGACTTTCCACATAGATCCAAGGCTAAATCTTATAGCAGGCATAATTATTGCCCTCTGAATGGACTCTTCTGTTTAAATAAATAGAGCTGACTCATGTTCCTAAGGAAATAATTTAATCTTAAATCCCAAGATTTCATACTAATGTCTTGTGCTTCTGTCTTTAAAAAAAATTATTAAAAAAAAACAGAATAAGATAAAAAAATGCAAAACAAAACAAAAGAGAACATCAAGGAGGATTCAAAATCTATAACAATAAATTATCTACCAGTTCAAGAAAGGATATATAATAGTAGAGGGAATAATATTCATGAGTGTCCATCTTTTATTTACTTCCTTATAGATTGTTCTTTTGAACTCTGCTGTGCACTTTTTTTTCCTTTATTTTTTTTTTCTTTTTCATCCCTCCTATCTCCCCCAAGCAGGCTATAATTAAGCAAAGATTACATATATGTATACATATATAGATATAAACACACACATATCTTTCCTAAGCTTGATAACTCTGCTTTTGTTCTGTTCTTTAACTTGTCTTGCTTTTATTTAACCACTTCTCCCCTCCTCCCCATGGAGCTCTTGTCTTCTTCCTTCGCATTTTCTTTTTTTATAATAGCTTTTTATTTTCTAAAATACATGCAAAGACCATTTTCAACATCACCTCTGCAAAACCCTGTTTTCCAAATCTCTCTTCTTTCCACACATTCCCTCAGACAGCAAGAAATCCGATATAGATTAAAGATGTATAATTCCCATGAGTTATAGTTTTAGCAGTATAGATACATTGTACCTAGAAGATTCCCCCTTAGTTCTTTATAGGTTTTCTAGGGTTATTTACCCTTCATGATACACGAGAGTTGCCTATTTAACCTATTACCTTAATGAGTAGGTTTTCAGAACTGGGAGCCTTCCTCCCTCCTCTTCTGCTTCTGTGTTTATTCTTCCTCTGCACTTCATCTGTATAATGAAATTATTATTTTTTTTTATCTTAATTGTGCCCTAATCTTTCTTTTACACTACTCTATTGCTAACATCAATCTTAAACATATGGTATATATTTTCATGTAAAAAATATAAAAAAATTTGACCATATTTAATTCTTTGAACTTGATCTTTGATATTGACTCTTATATATTATATTTTCTTTTGGGTTTGAGTTTGGTTGAAAGTCCTGAAAATCTACAAGTTTATTGAATATCCATTTTTTTTTTCTTATTTTGCTGGATTTGATATTTGGATCACAGGCCTAATTGTTTTCATTCCTGCTAAATATGATTTTAGAACCTGTGATCTTTTATTGCAGCTGCTGATAAATTCTTCACAATTCTAATTGTAGGTCCAGGATATTTGCTTTTTGGGTTTTTTTATTTTTTGTTTTCCTGTTTATTGTGAAATTTTCTCTTTGATTTAAGGGTTTTGAAATTTGGCAATACTATTTCTATCTTCTACAAAGGATCTCTTTCAGATGGTGATCAGTGGATTTTTTTTCTGTTTTTACTTTTGCCTCATGTTCTTACTCCAGGACAATTTTTTTAGATTGTTTCTTGAATTATTGTGTCAAGTTTCTTTTTTTTTTTGGTCACAGCTTTTAGATAGTCCTATTATTCTTATATTTCCTTTTTTTTTTTTTTGATATGTTGTCTATATCTGTTGTTTTTCTTATAAGATATTTCACCTTCTAGTCTTTTTTTCATTCTTTATATTCAGTTTTGTTATTTTTTTAGTCTCTCATAGCTTCACTGGCTTCTCTTTGTCCAATTTTAATTTTCAAAGAGTTATTTTCATCTTTGAGACTGTATATCTCCTTTTCTAGTTGGTTAACTCCCCCTCCCCCCCAATCTTGGTTGTTTTGGCTAATTTTTATTTATTTTCGTTTTTTCCTCAATGTGTCTCATTTGATTTTTAAATTCTTTTTGAGTTCTTCTATAAATTCTCTCTGGGCAGGGGGCCATTTAATGTTCCTCTTTAGAGTAGAAGCTTTTTTTTAACTTCATTGTCCTCCTCCAAAGATGAACTCTGGTCTTCCTGGTTCCCATAGTAAGTTTCTATGACTAGGTGCTTCTTTGTCTGTTCACTTTTTTTTTTATTTAATAGACAGTATTGGTGTAAGCACCTCTAATCATGGGAAGTGAGAATGGTGCCTCCAGCTTCACTTCAGTGCTTCCCTCTTACTTGGTACTCCAAACTAAAATCTCCACCCTCTTGCAAGTACCCACAACCAGCAATATTCCTGCTCTACTGCTTCTCCACTTACAGGTATGCTGATATCTTCTCATTCAAGGTGGTATCACAGAACTGGGCCGGGCATTCCTAAGCAGCCAAAGTACATTCAGTCTTACTAGACTCAGATCACCAATTCCAATGCAGTCCAGGTGGTGAAAGAATTTTGTGGTTCTTGCTAAGGCTCCAGCCAACCCAGCTTGCCCTAGAGGTCTCCACTTGGTGTTTCTGTGGAGCTAGCTATAGATGTTTACACCTAAGTTAATCCCTCAGGTTGGGTTTTCTTTGTATCTTCGGGTTGTACCAAGAGAACCTCTATTCTGCCCCAAGTCTTCTTGATTTTTCATCAGTCTCTATTCACCCTGATATGCAAATGTGTTCTGTCTATGAGGGAAAACTGGACAGCTTGAAATTTATCAACCTTCTCTGTCACCTTCCTAGAATCCTTCCCATGCTTCTGTCTTTATGATGCAGTCAGCAAACTCCCCTTTCATTCCTGTATGTACTTGACAATGATCTTTGCCAGAGAATTGGTCAATTTTCTTACCTAGCAGAACCTGAGGAGTACAGATCACATATGTTATGCCAGCTCCTTGGCCTTCCTCTTTTTTGACCCATTAAAATTCTCACTTTTCAGTCTTCAGTTCAAGTTGCACCTCCTCTGGAAGGTTTTTACTAGTTCTTTCAGGGACAAATGTCACTTTTCTGAGTTCAAACCCTTGATTAGTTCTTCCTTTCTTTAAGAAATCCATTAAGGACTACCCTGTGGCATCTTCTGAACTGTTGACTTTATAGACAGAATAGAATGCAAAAATCAGTATGTTGTTCTCATTTCTGATTTCACTCTATTTTGACCATTATAAATATAATAATTATAAAGTCAATTAAAGAGCTCAAAATTTCCTGAGTAGATCATATAAGACAGAAGAGCTAACATGTCTGTAAATACAGAAAGATTCATGTCAACTAAAAATAGTACAAAATATATACAGTTCCATGAATCAGGATCTAGTGAGAAATTTTTTAGTTAATCAATCATTAAGCATTTATTAAGCACATACTATGTTCCAATCACTCTACAAAACATTGAACTTTTGAAGGGAATTTAAAAAAAAAAACAAAAACAACCAAAATCTCCAGATCCTCAAGGAAATGACAGTCCAGTGAAGAAGATGAAACACTAACTAGATGTATACTTAATAAATTAGAGGTTACCAACAGAGTAAAGGTACTAACCTTGCTGTTTTCATTTGTCCTTAATTCTAAAAGAGAACCATGGCATCAAGGAGATGATGCCATAACATGCAAATAATTGGATTAAAATTCGGAAGGGCTATACAAAGTCATTTGCCTCACTCTCCCCTCTAGAGCTATCATAATGCAGTACCAGATATAGATCAGGATCACTGGAGATGGCTTTAGATGCAGTGGGAGTTCTTGACCTTTTTTAAGTTGAGGTTTTCAACAAGTCTCAGTTTGATTGAGGCAACCCCCATTAAGACTAAATAGTTACTGAGGCAAAGAATGTCCTCTTTCATGTAGTCAAAAAAATCTAAGTAAATAAGTAAATAAATCTGGGAGGTGAAGACCGTCTGGGTTTCTGGCCAAAACAGAAATGGTTGCTATTTACATTTAATATGAGTCAAATAGGACCCAAACAATGACCAAATGGGGCTTGATCTGGAACCTATTGGTGGCCAACCAAGGAATTAAGAGACTTTTAGGAGAAGATGTGATTTGAGCTATATGAAGGAAGTCAGGGAATTTAAGAGGCAGAGATGAGAAGACAGAGTATTCCAGGGATGGGAGATAGTGAAAATGCCCAAAGTTGGGAGATCAAGAATTTTATGGAGGAATAGCAAGAAGGTCAATTTGACTAGATCACAGAATCTGTGGTGGCAATACAGTGATATGTAAGAAGAGAGAATATGTAGGAGGAATCTAAATCATGAAGGACTTTGAATGTCAAACAAGATTTTATATTTGAACCTGAAAATAATAGGAATTCACTAGGGTGTATTAAAGGAGAGGGTAAGTGATGTGATAAGATTTGTGCTTTAGGAAGATCAAGTGTTGTACTACAGTTCTCTTCTATTTGTTCTGCCTCACTTTCCCTAATTGGTTCTTCTTCAGTTTCCTTAATTTTTCTGCCTCAATCCCCTTAATTGCAAACCCCTCCTCTGGTTCATGAAGACTGATATAATTCAGGGCCATTTGCTCTGAGGTTATAAATTGTCAATGTGTAAACTAAGAAAGGGGGACTCCAGACTTTGTGTCTGGAGTCTGACATTTTCTAAACTCCTAGATTGTTAGAATTTATGGTCCTACCTCCCAACCTGTCAGAACCAGATTTATGGTTTCTTCTTGAAGATTCCCACTCACTAGAGTTTGGACTCCACCCCCCTGCCTTTGTTTAGCTACTGTGTATAAATATGTCATGGAGAACTCGCATTGGCTGCTGGATGCTGGCTGGATGCTGGCTGGATGCTGGCTGGATGCTGGGTTCTTGGAGACAATAGCCTCATTCAGCCCTGGGACCAAACCATGGATCCATTTGATCCCAGTGTATCTCTCCTATTTAATAAATTATTAAATACTCTCCAATCTCTATCGTGCCTCAGTTTTCCTGGCATTACACAAGGTAGCATAATGAATAGACCCCTAGGCCCGGACTCAGGAAAACATGAATTTAAGTCCTGAATAAGACACTTGCTAAATGTGTGATCCTGGGCAAGTCACTTAACTTCTTTGCCTCAATTTGTCAACTGTGAAAAATGGGGGAAATAGCATCTATTTTACAAGGTTATTGTGAGGATTAAATGCCATACTAATTTGTAAAACACTTAGCATAGTTCCCGGCACATAATAGGCTCTATATAAATAATTATTGTCTCCCTCCTTTCCTTCTCTCTCCTCCTCTGTCAATTTGATAGTTGAATGGAAATAAGGCAGGAATCCAACCAACAGGCTACTGCAATAGTCCAGATTTGAGATGATGAGTCCTTATATCAGAATGACAGCAGTGTCAGAGGAGAGCAGGAGGCATGCATATAACAGATATTACATATGTAGAAATGACAGAATGTGGCAACTGATTAAAAATGGGAGATTAGAGAGAATGAGAAGTCAAGGATGACAGCTAAGTTGCAAGTCTAGCTGAGTGAGAGGATGGTAAAACCCTGAACTGTAAATGAGAAATTCAGAAGAGGAGAGCATTTGGGGTAGGAGGAGAGGGAAAGATAATGTGTTCCCTTTAGGGCATATTGAGTATAAGATATCTACAAACTATCCAATCTGAGATGACCAAAATAAGTAAGGATGCCTATAGTAGAAAGCATATATTAACTATTATGTTCAAGTGGATCTTGATGGCCAGTTATCAGGGACTCTGTTGAATGAATTCCTATTCAGGTATGTCAGATTAGATGAGCCGTAAGATTCCTTCTGACTCTGAGATTCTATATTTCTTTGACCTATATAAGGCTTCCATGAAAAATATGAGGATAATGTAGATTGAAATGTTTCTAACTCAGAACAAATTAAGACCATGCATTGTGGAGAAAGAGAGAGAGAGAGAGAGAGAGAGAGAGAGAGAGAGAGAGAAGCATTAAGATTTATAAAATCATAAAAAATATGGATAAAGGAAAACAGGTTTGGGGATTCTATTATTCTTAGGCTTATTCCTATAATTTATTTGCTAATATAATGAAAGACACGATCTTCTCCTACAATACCCATTGGATTTAACTTCTAGAAGCATAATTGGCTTCATGGTTTCTGTATACCTTCCTCCTCCAATGTATATGGCACAGTACTATCAGGTTAATTTTCCTAAAATACTGACCATTATTGGATCAGTATGGAGAGTTGTTTCATTTGTTTGTTGCATTCCCATAGCTACATTAATGGCTAATATCTTAGTCTTCTGAGCCAATCAACTCCCAACAATGCCTTCAATATGCCTTGTCACAGATAGACAAGGACAAGCAGATGGACAATGAGTTAGGCTAAGAATTAAATAGGAGAAAGAAAGCAGCTTGGAATGCATTTGGGAAATTGTGCCATGCTTTTAATGATCACAAGCTGCTTCCCAGTTGCTTTGAACCATGTTTTCAACACAAATGTTCTTCCAGAAATGTGGTATATTTTCAAATATCCAAGGAATCAATGCATATGTGAATCAAAGGGCAATGAAGAGAAATATAATATACACCAACACCTAAAGCATATTTCCATCAATAACTTTTGCATTAGTAATAGCACCAGGAAATGTATAACAATAAAAGGGGAATGGCCAATGATAAGACAAGAATAAGGGAGGACAGATCATTGACTTGAGGGCTCCAATAAAACCCACTAAGTTTTAAAAAACTAAGGAAATGTAGCACCAGCACATTTTGTAGATCTTCTGTAGACTATTTTTGGAAGAACATGGATATCTATTTCACAGGAGATAAATAAATTCTGGATTCAAAGACAAAGGAAAAGAGTATTCACACTGAGGAAATTACCAATCTATTGAAGTATAGGTAGATCTGAATTGGTACAAATAATTAATCCTCTAAAGAGATTGCATTATATGAGTTGGCACTACATATTTCCATTGAGTTGTAGCTAATTATCATATTTTACATAATAAAAACTTTGGATGTTGGGGGATTTGAATACAGGCAACTACTTTATAAGTTTGATTATTCTCATTAATCATGATGTAGTTGCATCACGGTATTCATAAGAAAGGATTTATAACTGGAAGTTATCTAGTCATCTAGTCCAACCAACTCATTTTACAGATGATTAACATGAAATTAAAAAAAAAAAAAAGATAAGTATCTTTTTCATAGTTCTACTACCAATAAGAGTTTGACCTGAGATCTGAACTAAGGCCCTAATTCTAAGTCCATAATTGCTTCTATTATAGTATCAAGATATTCACTGCATAGCTTGAAAAACTTCAGTTTCCCATTTACTGTCAAATAAAATGCAGGGTGGGGTGGGTTGGGGGTGGAACATGGGAGGAATGTTCTTTTTTTTTTTAACTATCTTTTAATTATCCAGCCACCTATAATTTGTCCAAACCTTTGCTATTTCATTGCCAGTACTTCACTTCCTCAATCTTCCAATTAAAAATGGATCACTTATTATCCAGATTTGCAGAGTTAATTTCAGAGTTAGGGAAACTGACTAACTATCCATTCCAAGGTTGAATAGAAAAGGCCTACTTCAGGGAATGTATCCTCTCATTAATGGTCTTCTTAAAGAGCCTGGAAGAGCATTTGTTATTGGACCTGATTCAAGCTAATTTGATGCTTCAGGTTTAGAAACAAAGCAAAAAAAAAAAAAAAAAAAAAAAAAAAGGCACACATAGACAATTTAACAGCTTTCCAAAAAGCGATTTTACTTGGCCCTGAAACAGATAACAGTGGAGAGTTGTTTCATTTGTTTGTTGCATTCCCATAGCTACATTAATGGCTAATATCTTAGTCTTCTGAGCCAATCAACTCCCAACAATGCCTTCAATATCTTTTAAGAAAAATAACAATAGCTAGGTTAGCCTACATTGCAGAGGTTGCCAAATTCACACCATTTATCAATGACAAAATATTCCTTTCTAGGTATAGTTTATTCTTGGAAAATAATAGGATCAGAGAAATAGAGTTTGAAGATACCTTAGCAATTTCAATACTTTTCAAGATTCAAAGAAGTTAATTGGCCTGCACAAGTAACAAGAAATAGAGTTGGAATTTAAAACCAGGTCCTTTGACTTCAACCAGCAATGCATTCTACTATGCTACAATGGTCACCATGGTATCCTCCAACACTGTGATTCTGAAAAGCTATCTATCAAGTTAAATCTTCTTTTGCCTTCTGACAGAAAATACATCTAGACCCTCTGTGCTCATAAAAGATTCAAGTTTCTAGTGTTTAGAAATATTTCTAATGCTATTTTCACCACAATGCTGTGAACTAAGTAGTCCAAGCATTATTATAGCCCTTTTACAGAAGAAAAACAGAGTCTGAGAAAGGTTAAATGACTTTCCCAGAATCCTCCAGCCATTAAATGATAGAAGTAGTAAAGGACAATTTTCTTAAATCTTAGTTTTTTAATCTTTATGGGTATACATCTATTATTGCATTTATAATTCAATATCTTTAATTTGTCATTTTCTATGTATATGCCAAATCCCTGGATTTACTTAAAGCTTATTAATATTAGTGAGTGCTTCTGATTCATCTTTAAAGTGCACAAATAACATACTACAGGTCCATGCACATAGTAGGCACTTAAATCTTCTAAAGAGGGAAAATATATGTTGAGATAAAAGACTATTTAGAGAGTTTCAATGATATTCTCTTTGCTAAATTGACTATTCCAACTTCATAGAACTTGAGAGGGAAATGGAACCAATCATCCATATAGAGTAGTATAACACTAAGCATGAAACATTGTGAATATAAATGCTGCCAAAAAAAAAAAAAAAAAAGATGATGGGAAAAAGGCAAAAACTACAAGCTGTGAACCACAAGTTTGTTCCTTGCATGCAAGATCAGCAGAAATATGGGGAAATCTGCTGGTCTTAGATTGGTTTTATCTCTCACTTTAAAGTGCAAAAAACAAATCACAAAAAAATTCCTTTTTATAGAGAAAATTTATCATTGGAATTATAGGCAGTACAATTCAGCAGAAATAATGGTGGATTGGAAGGAGCTGGCTTCATATCTTCTCTTTGCTATTGCCTACTTTTGTGATCATGGGAAAGTCCACCTTAGTCTCTCTGAGTTTCAGTTTCTTCATATGTAAGATGCAGATAATAAAGCAAAGAATGACTAAATCTTCCAACTCAATATTTATGACCTTATGAGATAGGTGGGGGAAAAGTGTTGCTATATTACCCAAGTCTTAGGCTAATTAATTTCAGAGATTTTCATTAACAAGTTGGAATCAAAGACTTAGAGTTCAACCTTCTCATTTTATAGAGGAGAAAACTGAGGTCTAGAGGAGGGAGAAAGGACTAGCTAAACTTTAAAAAGTATTAAACCAGGATTTGAATTCGGATCTTCTGACTAGAACTCTTTTTGGCTATGTCATTCTTAGAGGCCATTTAGAATGACCCTTAATTAAAGAATGGTTCTCCTTCTTCAGTGTATTCCTTTCATATATGAATTGGACTAGCTGGCCACCAAGATCTTTTCTGATTCCTATGATCTGTGAGTCTATGTCCCAGCTTCTGCTTGAAGACTTCCACTGATGAGAATTTCACTGCTTAACAAAGTAAAACATTCAACTTTCTCCTCACTCTAAAATGAAGTAGAATGAGTTGTCTCTTTTTTAAATTCTTCAAATATTTGAAAATGCCATCATGTTAGCTTAAATACTTGGAGGAAAGTTACTAAAAGAGAGCTCCAAATATGATCAATTCATTTATTGGGGAAATCTGGAAGTTTTGCACATTACAGAATTCTTCTGATTGGGGAAAAAAACAGTTGAGGGAGTACCAAAAGTGAAATTGTTATAATTGGGTGATTGATGAATTCCAGTATTAGAGAAATTTTCATCAATCAGCAAAATTCAGTCATCAAGCTTTTCACAATTCTTTAGCTACAGACCATCAATTATCAGATCCATCAACCACATCTCAGGGCCTTTCACAAGTCATAAGATACTAGTATTTCATCAATAAAACCTTAGGATCCAAGGAAGATGTGACTTTTGTGGCAAAGGTCACTTAGGAGTTGAAGAGTGGGTTAGTGATTACAGGGATGGAAAGGCAGGTGAACTTTATTTCAAGTACTACACTTGGAGAAATGTACCTTATTTCAAGCACTGACCTTGGAGTGGGAAGTGGAAGAGAGGTAATACAGCAATCAAATCCTTTAAATATATCTAATCTAGCTTATAAATCAAATACAATTAACAATCATTAATACATGGTAGATTGATTAATCATAAACTCTTATCCTAACAGCATTAAGTAACATAACTAACTCAAACTTAATCCTTTTCAGCCTAATTCACTAATACAATCATCAATACTTATCAAATCATATTGAACTGAATAAATGCTGTTGAATTTGAGTAGAAGTATCAAAGTTAACTTTACAGTTGTCTGGTAAAATAGTTTTCTTCATACCTATTTTACAGCCACTGTTTATTCTAAGTTCCTGGATGTCAGATATCTTACACATCTTTTAAATCTCTGGAGTTTTATTTTCCCCCAATCTAGAATATAGCAATAATAATGTCAACTTATGTTGCTTTGTAGATTTTTGAAACATTTTGCTTATATAACCTCACTTGATCTTTGCAACAGCCCTATGAAATATGTAACTCAAGTATTATAATTTTCATTTAACAGATAATGAAATACAAATCTGAGTCTGCTGATTCCAAACCTGTTGCTATTTTCACTATACTGAAGTGATGTTCCTAAAGGGAAGTGACTATTAATTCCAAGCTGAATGGATAAATAAATGGAAGGATAAATGAATATATGTAGTTCCTGAATCCCAGGAAGCTTTTCAACTATGGAAGGGGAAGTTAAGAGATCACTCTAAAATCACATTTAAATAAGACCATCAGAATTATGCTTATTTCCAAGAAATCCATCTCTCCCCCCACTCCCATTTTGCTTGAGCTTCCTTCACACCTTCCTGGTATTGTGGTTACTGCTTGTTGACTTTTGTTCTGGTTCTTCATGGCAGCCAGTCTATATTACTGGCTGCTATTTGGCCTAATAGTTGCATTGCTATCTGCCACTAACCTGTTCCCACAGCTTGGGAATTCTTCTAGAAACACAAAAATCTAGAGAACTCTGTCTTTCCTTGAATTTTGGTTACAGGAGAATTTCTAGATTTCATTCTTTTGCTAACTTTCTTGTGATGTTAAATCATATAAAATCCTTTATATTTACCCCCTAACCTTTCTCTTAGGGATTATGAGGCTTAACATGATAATTATAAGGCCACAATGGGAAAACCATAAAGGCTTGAAAACATAATG
Source organism: Sarcophilus harrisii (assembly GCF_902635505.1). NCBI lineage: Eukaryota > Metazoa > Chordata > Mammalia > Dasyuromorphia > Dasyuridae > Sarcophilus > Sarcophilus harrisii. Next base: position 624,466,440 of record NC_045426.1, on the reverse strand, counting down.
AAAGACCCCTTAGAGTATGTCCTTGTTTTTAGATGGAATTTATATATCTGGGGAAAAAATGCTCTACTATTTCTTGTATCTCTAGGGCATGGCTATTTCTTGCATATTCTCCATGATAGATTATTTCCTGTATCTCCATGCCCAGTTGTTTTCTGTGTCATCTTCATGGCTAACTGTTTCTTGTATCATTTCCATGATTGACTTTCTTGTATCTTCATGTCCAATTTTTTATGTCATCTCCATGCTTGACTGTTTCCTGTGTCGTAATCTTGGCTGTTTTCTCTCACATCTTTAAGACTGACTGTTTCTTATATCTTCATGTCCATTTTTTTTTCTATATCATCTTCATTGCTGAACTGTTTCCTGCATCATCTACATGGCTGATTTACTTTCTATATCTCCATGGTTAGCTCTTTCTTCTCTCTTTATGAGTGATTCTTTCCTATCTCTCTCATTTTGATTTTTCAATCTAATCAATCCACAAAGTTAAATCACTTTGTTCATATTTCAGAATTAAAAATAATTTGGATCATCTGTTTATGAGCCATATTGTCCCAGCTAAATACCCAGAGTTTTGGTCAGTGTTTAAGTTTGAAAACTAAGCTAATTAAAAACAAAACAAAATGAACCAAAATACAAAAACAAAAACACTTTCCTTCCCCAACCTGGGCCACTACTCTCATTCCTGACTCCAACATATCTCAAGTTCCAGAATGCTGATGTTTGATGTAAGTTTTATCACCCTAAATTTGAGTCTGTCTGATAAACAACAAACATTTCTAAAAATCCTATGGAAATCACTATCTTGGACACAAGAGGAAATTCAAAGTTTGAAATTTACAAAGCATATCCCTCATGGTAATCCTTAAGGTAGGTGGTTAGAGTATTATCACATTTGATTGATGAGGAAAGTGAGAGTCTAATATAATCTAATATATACTTCAATTCTAGATATTCTAATATATTTTTCACTATATCACAGAGCAAGAAGACTACAAAGGCTCACTATCTCACCAAATCATTCAGAAAACTTCCAAAAATGTATGAAAAGGATAGTGATGCTTCAAATAACAAGCTGAGGAGGGGAGTTTCTCTCATATTCTCATTTTATTACCATCACTAATGATTTCATTCTTCCCTTTTTCCCCTGTGGAATCCAAATAAAAATGGCAAGTATCTATTCTATTATAATTCCTTTATATCCAAGATTTTCTGAACTATTTCAAAGATGTAGAAAATAACTGTTCTTGTAGTTTATTAAAAGTATTAATATAGCTGTAAGATCATTTCTTATAGGCTCACTGATAGCATCCTCAGAATAACTTCACAACCAGAAAAAGCAAAAGGGACAGTATCTACTTCATCCTGTTGCTGAATGATTTTTATCTCATCTGATAAGTGTCTATACTGTGAAATCTTTGTGTTCCATATGAGAGTATGTTGGAACTAGCTTAAACTGGCTCACAAGACCTGATAAATTTTCAGTGTGAGCAGGAATGAGGATCAAGGCTTGATTTATTGTTTGGTTGATTGCCTAGACTTGGGGAGAAACTGCTAATAATGAATATTAAACTTAAAATAAGTATAGATGGTAGGAAATGAAGAGAAAACTGTCCTGAGCCCATTTCTTATGTGGAAGCCCTGGAGTCCACAACTCAGCCTTCCAGTCAAAATATCCAATAAGAAGGGAGGAAGTACCCATCTATTTTGACCAAAATATCATAGCAGATTGAAACTAGAAGCAAGTAATGAGAACCCAACTTTCACCTTATAATCAAAACATTAAAAATGTGAAAAATAATAGCATTCTTTTAACATAATTATATAATTTACATGATTAATATATTATATTAAATTACATGATAATAGCATGCTTTTTAAAAATATAGTTTTAGCAAAAAAATTAATATGTAGTAAATTTATTATTATATAAATAAATGTTTTAAAATAATTAGTTTTAATATTCCAATGTGGCTAATGTCAATAGATACAATGCAAAATGTTTTGCAGTCCTCAATAATGTTTAAAAGTGCAAATTGTAATATTCTTCTCTAAAATATAATGTTCTCTGGGATCAGAGAACTTTTCACTTTATCACAGAGCAAATAAACTACAAAGGCTCACTATCTCACCAGGTATACATAAATCCCCCCAAATGCAGCCAGGAGTTAAAGTCTTTTATTGTATCCTTTATTGTCTCCTTCAAAGTCTTGTCTCCTTCACTTGGGGCTCAGCTAGTTTTTCTGGAGGCCTATCTCTCTCCTTGGTTCTGAGAGGCCTGCCTTCTTGGCTTCTGAATGTCCTGGACTTCAAAAGTTTGTGCTTCAATATCTAGCTACTACAAAGGTGGACGATGGAATGAATCTGTCTCAGCCTCTGAAAGCTGCTAGTGTGCTTGTCCTTTTTGGCCCTGAAAGCTCCTTTTTATATGCCCCACACTGAGTATACATCAATTATTATATCACTAGGAAACCATTATTTGTTGTAGGATTAAATCAATGCTTAATTAGATTTAACCACTGCCTCCTCAATTCCACTTACTTTGCACCTTGTAAGAATCCTAACATCTCTCGCTTTCTTTTGTTTTTAGAACATAGGTGGTCATGACCTCCCTGACTTCTCAAGGAGGTGAGAACCCCAAAAAAGAGGTGATCACACCTTTCATGAATGCTCCAAAAAGGGGTGAAAACACCATAAAATGAGGTGATCATGCCCTCCCTGACTTCTCAGAAAGAGAAATGAAAGCACCAAAGGAATTGGGAAATCAAATCAGATTAGCAAGTTTCTGAAGGGGCTCACTCTTAAAACAGGTATACATAAATCCATCAATATGGGAGGTATTACACATAATTACATAAATTATATAAGCACACAACAATATAACACAGACTAGTAGTGATGTAACAAATAACATGAATCAACATGAGGAATTATATATGTCCATAAATCCTAGAAATAGTCCAAAACCAATCTATCATCCATTATTTCATGTGCCAGGAATCCAATAATTCCTGCAAGTTTTGAAGTCCTTCAATAGTCTCATCTTGTTAGGGAATCCAATGACTCCTGCAGATTTTAAAGTTCTTTAACAGCCTCATTATCAGCCATACTCTTTCAGTATCAGATGTATTTTTAGGTCTTCTTTGTTTTGAGGTTTTTCTCTTTTTTCTGTCTCTCTGAGCCAGATGCTCATTGGCACCCATCTGATTCCTTCTACATCTATAGAAATAAAAGCAAATACTTTCTCCCAAATAGTTAACCTATCTAATTCCCTTCTATTTACCACTTTCTAAATCTCTTCTCATCACCTGGCTATTACATTAGAGCTGGTCATTATATTGGACCTGCTCTCACTGGACACTGCCTTTCTGTTGGGTTAAAAAGCCTGTATTCTCTCCAATTGTAATCCCTTTCTGCCATCTCATTGCTTTTTGGCTGACTGATCATGTAATCCCTTTCTTCTATCTGATTGCTCTTTTGATGATTGACCACATTAGAGCCCTGAACTTCTAAAGGTGTAACCTCGGCTGCCATCATTCCCCACCAGTCTTTTGATTGAGGTCTTGGAGCTGAGCCCTGACTTTCATTTCTCTTGGTCAATACACAGTCTGAGACCCAGTGGAAGGCCTTGTGGCATTTTGGATATAGGGTTTTAGGTCTTCTCTCACCCTGTCTTCTCACTCTATCTCTTTGCCCACACTGAGCTCTCAAATGTCCTATTTTTCCACACTGAAAACATTGATGAGTTTCTCTAGAAGTCCCTTGCCAAGAGGGACTCTGTCTTCCCCTGTTCATCATAGTCTGGGTATAATAAGCACTTGTGCCCACTGTGGCACAGCATCTTATGATCTCCTCTAAAGGAGCATCTTTATGGAGTCCCCATATAATTCTTCTGCAAATCTCATTAGCATTTTCTTTATCCAGTTGTCCAATCATTATTTCTGCAGCTTCATTTTCTCCAATACCTCTTGTGATAGCTGTTTGCAAATGTCCCACAAAATCTGCAAAGTTTGATTGGGACCTTGCTCTATTTTTGTGAAGGCTTCCTCTTGATCTTTCTCTGGGAGGGAATTCCAAACTTTTATAGCAGCAGTAGCAATTTGTTCATATGCTCCTATGGGGTAATTATATCTGTGCTGAATTCTCTGCATATTGACCTTCATGCTAGTTGGTCAAAAGTGATTTGTATATTAATTCCTTTTTGCCTATTTCACTGGGCTTGAATCCTACATAATTCATGATATTCTGAAAGCCACAACAAGTTTTGTCCTGGTTCTAAACATGTCCTTGCTATGGATTTCCAATCACAAGGGCTTAAAATTTCATAAGCCAAATTATCTAGTAACATCTTAACATAAGACGATGTAGCCCCATAACCCTTTTTCAAATCCTTAATTTTTTTCAGATCAAAAGGAATGTATCTTTTCCTTTTTTGACCTGAAGAGTCAAGTTCTCCAATCACAGGGTATGAATTTATTTTTAAATGAGATATATCCTGCCCAATGCTTTTTGTAATCTTGTCATAGGTTGCTTCATAGGAGGTGCTGAATGTATTACTGCTTCTCCCCCTCCTCCTTCTCCCTCTACCAATGAAGGGTTAATTGAGGGAAGTAGGTCAGGGGATGTGGAATGACTTAATTTCTCCTGCTGTGAAGTACCACACTTAGAATTGTACTTAACTCCATTCTTATCTGATTCTTCATCCTTTTCACCTAGTTTATTAAGATTCTCTCCCTCCTGCTCTTTCTTCTTTTTTCTTATTCGAACACTTATTTAACTTCCCAAAGCCAGTTGTATTAAATTATATGTATTAAGTGTGTCTTTGGAAATTGAGTTAGGTCCAGTTTCATTGTAGAATTGACATAGTTGCTCTCCTACTAATTTCCACTCCTCTAGATCCAATTCTTTTTCCTTACAGAACCAAGGAGATATGTACTGTACAGTTTCTAAAAGTTCAGTGATCTGCTCCCAAATTATAATCAAACCTTGGCTTTTCATAAGTCTGACAATGCTCTCTACACATTTTCCTTGAAGAGGAAAAGGCTGTTTTCTAAACATCTGTCCCATTTTAGCTGAAATACTATTTTAGTCCTTTAGCAAAGTTTCCTTGTTGTACTCACCGTAATTTCTGGATCACAGATGAAGAGTCTTTGCCCCATGTTGGGCACCAAAATGTAATATTCTTCTCTAAAATATAATATTCTCTGGGAGAATGTTTCTTGGGGGGCTTCTGGAGGCAGCCTTCCTTTCAGTTCAGTAATTACAAGTGCAGCCAGGGATTAAAGTCCAAATCCTTTATTGTCTCCTTCAAAGTCTTGTCTCCTTCACTTGGGACTCGGCTAGTTTTTCTGGAGGCCTATCTCTCTCCTTAGTTCTGAAAAGTCTGCCTTCTCTAGCTTCTGAATGTCCTGGACTTCAAAAGCTTGAGCTTCAATCTCTAGCCACTACAAAGGTGGGCGATGAAATAAATCTGTCTATTAAGATGAGGTTCCACAAGAAAGTATTCTCAGACTGTTTACTGGAATTCCCCACTGAAGTAAAAGTTTCTTCTTGAACCCTCTCTTTAATTGTTACAAAATCTCCCTGCTGTCTCAGAATTACTTCCAGTAGGGCAGTCAGAAGGAGAGGCACTGTCATTATTCTTGACCCCAATTTTTTCACAGAGAAGCAAGGAGCAGAGGTAAAGGAAATGTTCAGGGGATTTAAAGTAAATATAAGAATCACAAAAAAATGAGAAGCCACTTTTAGAAAATACTTTAAATTTTATCAAGGATTTTTCTTGCAAGACTCTGTTAGGAATAGTATGTTTTACACATGAGGAAACTTGAGTCTCAAAAAATTTAAATGACATAACCAAGTTGCATGCCTTTTTGATGGCAGAGCATTGTTTTAAATACAAATCTTGGTGGTTTCTTTTATTATTATTATTAAAGTATTTTATGTTTAAAATACATGCATGGATAATTTTTCAACAATAACTCTTGTAAAACCTTGTGTTCCAATTCCTCCCTTCCCCCACACCCTTCCCTAGATGGCAATTAAGCCAATATATGTTAAACATGGTAAAAATATATTAAGTCCAGTATATGCATACATATTTATACAATTATCTTGCTGCACAAGAAAAATCAAATCAAGAAGAAAAAAATGAGAAAGAAAATAAAATTCAAGCAAACAACAAAAAAGGACTGAAAATGCTATATTGTGATCCATACTCAGTTCCCACAGTCCTCTCACTGGGTGCAGATGGCTCTCTTCATCACAAGATCATTGGAACTGGCCTGGATCTCCATGTCCATCAGAATTGATCATTGTATAATGTTGTTGTTGCTGTGTACAATGATCTCTTGGTTATGTTCATCTCTAGACATCTCTGAAAACATCCTGCTGATTGTTTCTTATATAATAATAATATTCCCTAACATTCATATGCCATAATTTATTCAACCATTCTCCAACTGATAGGCATCCACTCAGTTTTCAGTTCCTTGCCACTACAAAAAGAGCTGCCACAAACATTTTTGCAAGTGTGGGTCCCTTTTCCTCCTTTAAGATTTCATTGGCATATATGCCTGGTAGAAACACAGCTGGATCAAAGAATATGCACAGTTTGATAATTTTGGGGGCATAATTCCAAATTGCTCTCCAGAATGGTTGGACCACTTCACAATTCCACCAACAATGTATTGATGTCCCAGTTTTCCCATATCCCCTCCAATATTAATCATTGTCTTTTTCTGTCATCTTAGTCAATCTGAGAGGTGTGTAGTGGTACCTCAGAATTGTTTTACTTTGCATTTCTCTGATAAATAGTGATTTAGAGCACTTTTAATATGACTAGAAATGGTTTTAATATCTTTATCTGAAAATTGTCTGTTCATATCCTTTAACCATTTATCAATTGGAGAATGCCTCGAATTCTTATAAATTTGACATATTTAGAAATGAGGCTTTTATCAGAACCTTTGAATGTAAAAATGTTCTTCCAATTTATTGTTTCCCTTCTAATTTTGTCTGCATTAGTTTTGTTTGTACAAAACCTTTTTAACTTAATATAATCAAAATTATCTATTTTTTTATTCAATAATGATTTCCCATATCCCTTCCAACATTTATCATTTTCCTTTTCTGTTACATTAGTCTGACAGGTGTAAGATTGTATTTCAGAGTTGTTTTTCTCCTCAATACTATTTTAAAATATTTTTCCCATATGGCTATAGATAGCTTTGATTACTTTGTCTGAAGACTGTTCATATCCTTTGATCATATTTATTAATTGAGGAAGGGCTTTTATAAATGTGACTCAATTTCTATGTTTGAAAAGTGAAGTCTTTATCAGAGAAACTCACTATAATTTTTTTCCCACAATAGTAATTATCAACTATATATTTATCTTCATCCTATTCCCCCCATATATCCTACTTTCTCCCTCCACTTACCCCATTTGTTTTGAAAAAGTGTTTTTCTTCTGACTTTTGTCTCCCCTAAACTGCCTTCTTTTCTATCAACTTCCCCCCTTCTTTTATACCCATCTCTTCCTACTTCTCTATATGTTAAGATAGAATTCTACACCTAAATAAGTGTGAATATTATTCCTTCTTTGAGCTGATTCTAATGAGAGTAAGATTCATGTACTCCCTTTCCCTCTTCCCCTCCACTATAAAATCACTTTCAGTCCTCTTTTATGTCAGATAATATATTTAATTCTTTCTCTCCTTTTCTCTTTTCCCTAGTGCATTCTTCTTTCTCATCCTTTGTCTTTATTTTTTAATATAATCATATCATTATATTCAACTAACTGCTGTAATAAGAAAGTTTTTGATAATTATAAATATCAAATGTGGGAATAAAAACAATTTAACCTTATAAAATTCCTTATAATTTTCTTTTCTGTTTACATTTTTATATTTCTTTTGCATTTCTTTATTACAAAATTTGTTTTGTTTGTGGGAGAAATCTGAAGAGCTTGGAATTCTCTGACCTCTCCTGCCATCTTCTCAGAATTTTCCCTTCTTTTTTTCTTACTATTTCCCCCAATTATATGTAAAAACAATTTTAACATTTTTTTTAAATGTTAAATGAGAGTTGCATGTGTGTTTTACTTCTCCCTTATTGTACATTGATTTGTGAGTAAACCTAAGCACTCTTTTCAATCTAAAATTGTGATCAAGGTCCCTGCTCCCCTAGAGCCAGAAACTATCTGTGCTGGTGCTCCTCCTTGTCCTAGGACTAAGTCTCAGGACAATGACCCAGATCCACATATAGACAATATGACAGAGTCCTTCTTCTAGTGTCAGCAAAAGAACAGTTGAGAATTTTCTTTTGATCTGCAATCCAATCCCTTTACTGTCTGTGGGCTCAGAGGTTGGGAAATTGTCACTGCTGCCACTGATGCAGTTACTCTCAAGACCTGTTGTGTGGAATCAAGTAAGATAATTATTGTAAAGGAAGGGACTCACCTGCACTCTCTCCTAAACTTCTCCATATATTTTAAAATAATGACTAAATAAATTCTAGGGAAGCAAAACCCACAAAAAAAATAAAGTGAAAAAACTTTACAGGCCATGACAAATTAGATGGTCAGTAGGAAAGATCTGTTGCCCCAGGATGAGAGAGAAGTACAATATAGTGCATGTCATGCCAGTGTAGACTGGGACACAGCAAAACAGGAAAAAGTCTTGAGAGTAACTTATTAGTGGCAGCAGTGACAGTTTCACCCGCTAGATTGGCAAAAATAAAATAAAATAAAAATTTTGGAGTGGTTTTGAAAAAACATGCACAATGATGTTCTGTTCTGTTACTGAATCTGTTATTAGGTACAATCATTTAGAATTATACACAAAAGGGACAGGTAGGTGGCACAGTGCATAGAGCACTACCCCTAAAGTCAGGATCTGAGTTCAAATTTGACCTCAGACTCTTAACACTTCCTAGCTGTGTGACCCTGGGCAAGTCTCTTAACCCCAATTGCCTCACAGGAAAAAAAGAATTATACACAAAAGTTTTCTAAACAATGTCTACCCTTTAGCCCCACTATACAACTGCTAGATTTGTACTCAAAAGAAATGTTTTAAAAATGGAACAGTGTCTACATTCACAGTAATATTTATAGCAGCCCTTTTTTGATAGCAAAAAACAGGTAACAAAAGGGATGCCCATCAATTATAGAATGCTTGAATAAATTGTATACAAGGAATATTTGAATATGTAAGAGATGTTTGAATAAATTTTAATCATATATAAATATGATGCAATATTATTTTGTTATAAGAAATGAGAAAACAGATCATTTCAGAGACCTAGAAAGACTTGTAGGAAGTGATATAGATTTGAAAAAAGTACAATCAGAAAAACTATTTATACTTTAAATCAGTATTTTGAAAAAGAATCATTTTGAAGACTTTTAAAAACTGAGCAAGATTGAAATGAGCAGAACTAGAAAAATTTATGTATTACCAGAAACAGAATAAAGGCAACAACTTTGAAAACTGTGAGAATTATGGTCAGTACATTGACCAATGATCCTCCAGGATTCTAGAAGAGCAGGAACGAAATATTCTATCCAGCTATTGAAAGAGAAATGATGGTTTGTACCATGTATATATGTACAGAGACCCACATATACAATTATATGAATGTAGGAATATGAACAGATATTTCTCAAGGAAAATTATGTTAATATATCCTGAAATGAAAAGGATAGAGGTAGATTCAAAAGCTCTTATATATACATATGAAGATTACACACATGCTTACAAGTATATGTGTATACATATGCACATATATGTATATATATGGATCAGAAAATAAATGTGGACACATTTTTCATTGCACTACTATGTACATATAGGCACACATGCACACACATGTAGGTATAAGTGTGTGTACACATATACATACGTGCACATCCACTTTGCATCTGCTTCTCTACCTGGTTTTAGCTCTATAAAACAAGATGCTTCTCCCAGGTTAAACTTATGATTTCTAATCTCATTGCCAGTGGCAAATAATCAAGCCTTGGTCCACACTATTTCTCTCAGCCTCCTCTCTTCAAAAATTACATGTCTGGAGAATAGAATACCAAAATCCTTCTAATACTTTCCTTTATACAGTGTAGCTATGGGTTTTCAGATCATTCTACTTCTCAATTGTCACTATGCCTGGTTTAAACTCTGTGAAACAACATGCTCCTGTGCTGGGAAAATCTTAGTGTCTACTCTCTTCCCTCCATCTGTACTGTCTCTCTCTCTTTTAGTTTGTAAGTTACTTAAGGGGCAGGTAGTCTTTATTTTTATTAATTGTATTCCCACCATTTATTATATTGCTTGGCACATAATAGACATTTAATAAATGTTTATCAGATATATGTTTGTCTATGTATGTATGCATATATATACACATATATAGGTATATATGTAAGACATGTATCTATTTACTTATATAGATATATGTTTATAGGTAATAAGAAAATTTTTTTTCTTGACAGAATATTTGTTACAAGGAATTTTCTTTTTTCTCTTTTTTTCAGTGGAGGAAGAAGAAATATTGATTTAGGCTAATGAAGAATTAGAGGGTACCACAGCTAAAACATATTGCATGTACTTTTGAAAAATCTCTTATGATTAGCTTTGCTTAATTTGTTACAAAAGGCCTCTCACAAAATAAAAGTAATATATAAATATTTCTACTATAAAAATAGAACATGACAAAAAAGCTTTAAAAAAATTCTTTAAAATGTTTCTCAAGATGACCATGTTATTTCAAGACAAACTGTAGATAGGCAACTGAGTTGAAAGTGGCAGGGACTGTAGACGTAAAGTGAGCTACAGTACCAAACATAGCAGTCATGGCAACTTAAGCCCAGGTAGGGTGGGAGAAGACATGAAGTAGGAAGCAAGTGAGCATCAAGGAAATTCTGCCCATTCAAGAAAGGTATACAAGTCTTTTCATTAAGTGCTTTTGTGTGAATTTTGGAGGATGATATCGAATTTAGGGGCTTGGTGGAAGTTAAAGGACACTATTTCTCTTGCCAAATTTGATTGCCAAATTAATTTCACTTGTTATTATTCTTAACAAATCTGTTCTCTGTTTAAAGGTTTATAAGACAATATTAGTAAAGGAATAAAGCCTTTAAGTAACAGAAGTCCAAAACAAATGCTGCCAAAGTGTTACTCTGGATAGGATACGAGCCAAAAATATTATTCAGAGACAAAAATCTCCCAAGATTGAACCTGAACTGTCTATGTGCCAAGCTGAAATTTGGAGCCATAAATTATATGTTTCTTAATTGTTTTCTTGTGTTTATCAATTGCCTTCTCTTATCTCTGAATACTACCTGATCTATATTATGTGAGAGACTCTGATTTTGAATTCCCCTAAGAATAAATGTATTTTATTTACTATGTTGAATTCTCAGCTCTTCAATCTGCCTACCACATAGATCTTCCACATAAATCTGTCATGTGGAAAGACTTAGAATCATCAAATATTAGAATCTTAAACATCAAGACCACTCTGTCACTTAGAATTTCAAAACTGTAGCTCACAGAGATAAAGTGAATGGGTCTAAGCTTATACCAAGGATTAATGGCCAAACTCTGATTCTGACCAATTAAAAATGGTAGATTGTGAAATAGAAATGACTAAAATAAAACCTTGAATAAAGTCTAATAATATTTTGGCACTTTTTTACTTGCACTGAGAAAACTGATTACAAGAAGGACATCATGATATGGATGTGACCAGGAATAATTTTCCATGTGAAAAGCCTTGAGTTTTATTGAATTAAGTTCAATATGAGTCAACATATCTGCAAAATGTTGAAAAAAGTTAAAGTAATCCAAACGTAAGAAGGCATTGGTAAGTCAATAATCACTTCATAGGTACCCACTATTTGCCAGACATTATGCTAAGCACTGGAGATACAAAGAACAACAAAAGATAGGCCTTGTGCCAAAGGAGCTTAGCACCTAAATGGAGAGACAAGTAAAGAAATGTGTACAAAAAACAATCCCAGGAACTTACAAAACATTTCTCGCACAAATAAAATCAGATCTAAATGATTGGAAAAATATCAATTGTTCATGGGTAGGCCAAGCTAATATAATAAAAAAAGACGATTCTGCCTAAATGGATCTACTTGTTCAGTGCCATACCAATCAAACTGCCAAAACATTACTTTATAGAAGTTAGAAAAAATAACAAAATTCATCTAAAAGAACAAAAGGTCAAAAATGTCAAGGGAATTAATGAAAAAAAAAAATACAAAATATGGTGCCTTAGCAGTACCAAACCTAAAACTATATTATAACGTAGCAGTAATCAAAACCATTTTATATTAGCTAAGAAATTGAGTGGTAGATCACTTGAGTAGATTAGATACACATGACACAATAATCAATGCCTATAGAAATTTAGTATTTGATAAAACTCAAACACTAGCTTCTGGAATAAGAACCTACTATTTGACAAAAATTGCTGAGAAAACTGGAAAATAACATGTCAAAAAATTGGCATACATCTACATCTAACACCTCATACCAAAATAAGGTCAAAAATGGGTACGTGATTTGTACATAAAGGGTGATACCATAAACAAATAAGGAGAGCAAGGAATAATTTGCCTATCATATCTTTGGAGAAGAGAAGAATTTATGACCAATGAACTAAAGAACATTATGAAAGGCAAAATGGACAACTGTGATCAAATTAAAAAGGTTTTGCACATAAAAAAAAAAGAAACAAGATTAAAAGAGAAGTATAAAGGTGGGAAAATTTTACAGCCAGTGTTTCTTATAAAGATCTCATTTCTAAAATATATAAAGAAGTGTATCAAATTTATAAAAAATACAAGCCATTACACAATTGATAAATGGACAAATGATATGAGCAGACAATTTTCATATGACAAAATTGTCCTCTATTGCCATAAAAAGTTTTCTAAGTCACTATTGATTAGACAAATGTAAATTAAAACAACTTTGAGGTACCACTTCATACTTTTCAGATTGGCTAAGATGACAGGAAAAGCTAATGATAAATGTTGGAGGGATGTGGGAAAATTGGGACACTAATACATTGTTGGCAAAATTGTGAAATGATCCAACCATTCTGGAGAGCAACTTGGAAATATGCCCAAAGGACTATAAAACTGTTCATGTCCTTTGACCCAGCAGTGCCACTACTGGATCTTTATCCCACGGAAATCATAAAGGAGGGAAGATGCTTGTTGCAGCTCTTTTTGTGATAGCAAAAAATTGAAAAGTGAGTAGATTCCATCAATTGGGGAATGGCTGAATAAGTGATGGTATATGAAAGTATGGAATGTGATTGTTCTATACAAATGATGAACAAGTTGATTTTACAAAGGCCTGGAAAGATTATGTGATCTAATGCTGACCAAAACAAGCAAAAGCAGGAATACATGGTATACAATAACAGCAAGAATACGGAATGATCAACTATGAAAGACTTACTTCTTCTCAGTGGTTCAGTGATCCAAAGCAGTCCCCAATAGACTTTGGACAGAAAATGTTATCTGCATCAAGAAAAAGAACTATGGAGATTGAATGTAAATCAAAACATGTTATGTTCACTTCTTTTTTCTGTTTTTTTCTTCTCCCATGGTTTTTCCTTCTTGTTCTGATTTTTCTCTCCCAACATGATTCATAAAGCAATGTGTATTAAAAACAAATAAATGATTTTTTTAAAAAGAGGAAATAAGTACAAAGAAATTATATACAAGATAAACTAGAAATAATTAACATAGGAAAGTCACTAAAAATAAGATTTTTGGTAAAGATTTCCTGTAGAAAGTAAGATTTTAACTGGATTTTTGGGAAGCCAGAGAACCTTTGGAGAGTTATGAGAAAGTTGGAGTCCAGAATAAGAGAGGTGGATAGTCTTACATTCTGTGTTGGTTAGTCCATATTGATAGTATGATGTTTATTTCTCAGGAGCTGGTGACATTCAAGGATGTAACTGTGGACTTTACCCAGAAGGAGTGAGGTCTCTTGGACCATCTTCAGAAGGAATTATACAAGGAAATCATACTGGTAAATGACCAGAACCTACTGTCTTTAAGTAAAGCCCATTTCTCTTGGTAATTCTAAATATAAAATCAAAGTGAAAATCTTTTCTCTCTTCATTGTAGGGGCTGGATCATTTATCAATTATTAGAAACAGAAAAATGTTGCTCTCGCTGCCTGGTTTTCCTGTAAAGGTTCTTTGCATTTTGTGATAAGAGCCTAAAGGCTTCTTTTGTTGCTTCTGAAGATGTCTCTATCAGTTCCAGCTAGCTTCAAATCAGAGCTCAAATCAGTGTCAAAGAAGTTCACAGATGATTTATTCCAAACTTTACCTGGGCATGAATTTTTGCTGGCCAAGTTTCCAAAAACTGCTCAGGGAGTTTTTCCTTATAACTCCTTCCTCTTGGAGACAGGTCTAGTATTTGAAATACTCTTCTTTTTAATAAACATAAATTTATATCTCACATCTTTTAATTATCCCTAGTGTACCAAGTTTGTCCTTAATATTATTTCCTATTGTCCTAAACTGGAGGCACAGGTGGTGAGAAATGAAGGATAAAGAATGAGCCTATATTCACCTACCATTTTCCAGGTGTTGTGCCAAGTGCTTTCGTTAAAACATATGTCACCTCATCCTCATGATAACCTTCCAATACCTTCTACTTGTAAGACATGATGTCACCTTCCCAGTATCGTGGGCCTCTTTGTGAACAAAGGAGAAATAAAACAACAATAACAACCTCATTTTAGGAAGCATCTTAATAATTTCATATGTGGACTGAAATGACCACATCATCATATGATGAGAGAGTTGTAGAACATATCATGTGAACAGCAATTGAAAACCTAGAAAATGTTATTAGGGAGAGGGAAGAAAAGACTAAGAAGCACTATAAAAGTTTCCTTCAAGTGCAAGACCATTGAAGTGGAAAGAGGCAGCAAATTGTCTCATTTAATACCAGAGGTTAGAGCTGTAAGCTGTTTCTGGAGTACCAAAGGGGGAAAAAAGTGTTATTTCTTTTGTTGTTGTTGAGCTGTTAAATGAAAAGCCATATAACATGTGTGTTTTGTAATCTAGGTAACATAAAAGCTTTCAGCAAAACTATTGTCCTTTCCAAAGTTGAATTATTCTGATTAAAGGTCTCCTCCTAAAAAAGGTGATGTTGAATACCAAGGTAAAGGGTGTTAAGTTGTCATCATAAGTTTATTCTATGTAGCCAAAATGAAGCAGAAACTATAAATTTTCCTGCTACTTTTTTTTTTCAGGCAGACAGTTCAAAGCCATTAAAGTCTCAGAAAACTTAGGTGGGGCTCTGAATTATGATGATTGAAAATTCCTATGGATCAGCAATAGACAAAAAATTGACCTATATCTTTCTTCTTTTGTGTTCTAGATATGACATATTAGTTCAAATAAAGGTCATCTCTGAATATCATCTGTATTCTCATGAGAACTATCTAAAAAGAAAAAATTAGTTAGGAACACATTGAAAAATTATATTCATTGTAGATAATAATCCTGTAGTGAGGCCACTATCCCAAGATGATTTTCCTGACTTCTGGATGCACTTACATGATAAAAAGTGTGTAGTAACAGAAGTGACCCAGACTCTGATTCAAAAGTCCAGAGCTTTTGTCTGTCTGTCACTAAAACTCCTTCTATGGTCTTGTACTTCAAATAAATTTTATAGGTCTTTGCTAAGAATTTATTATCTTTCAATTAATCAATAAGCAGATTTTGTTATTATTATATGGTATTATATATTATTATGGTTGTTATTTTTTATTATTCCTATTATGGGTAAGGCACTGTGCTACATACTGGAGATACAAAGACAAAGATGAAACTGATCTTTTCTTCAAAGAGTTTGTTTTCTTTCATGGAAGACAAAATGCACTACATGTACATACACAGGAGATAAAAAAGAGACATAAGGGCATTGGGGGGGTGGAGTTTTGAAGTTTGTATCATGAAAGGCTTTGATGGAATAAATGGACTCCAGCAAAAAGTATGTCCCTGGTAGCAATCCAGTATTTATAGTGGGCTCTAGTGAGGAATAAGCTGACTCTATAGAATTATCTTGTACAGATAGAACTATCTTGTACTGATGTTCATGTTGCCTTATATAATCTGTAAATTAAGCTTCTGAGGTCAACTTCCGAGGCTATCTTGTATAAACTGAATGACCACATTCATTAGTTGATTTACTGAAACACACAATTAGCATAGTTAACACACCTTCCCTGGATCCTTTCCCATAAAAAGTCCCACCATCCCCCTTGTTAATTGTGATTTCATTGGGAACTTTGCCAGCCTTATGGGATTATAATAAAGCATTGTCCCTTGACCTGGAGATGATTTGAGTCTGTAAATTTATTTCAGATGACTGCACTTTCTTTACTTGTTGTGCCTCCTCATGACTTGGACCTCATTGCCTTTATATGAGGCTTTAAATGAATTTTGATATAGTTAAGACATTCTAAGAAGCAATGAAGAAAAGGAAGTGCACTCTAAGCAATGAGATTGCTGGCACTAAGTCCTAGAAATGAGAGATGGAGTGCTACTTGGATAGGAAAGCAAAAAGGCCTTTTTTTTTTCTACTTAAAGAATTCAGTCAAAGCACTGTGGTAGACAGTGAATAGTATATAAAAACTTAATAATATATAATCATTGCTATCATGATCTTACAATCTACTTGTGGATAAACTATATGCACACTATGTGGCAAATATTTAAAAGAGAACCAAGGAACTATGAATAAGCTTGAAATCAGGGAAAAAAAGTAATAATAGTCTGTAAAAGATATAAAGAAAATACACTTAGTGATAAAAATGAGGTAAAGTAATTCATTTTTAAAGGAAGGTAGAACATGGAAAGAAAAGGAATTAGAAGGATTAATTCACCACTTATATTGAAATAGGAAATAAAGGAACAATTGTATGACTAGATAAAAGTAAGAAATATAAAAGGATTATTGTTTTTTAAAAAATATTCTAAAATGGGGCAAAGAGATGGAAAATAGGTGTGGGGCTTGAGGTGAGGGAAAGAGCGAGAGCAGATTAGCTAAAAATAAGTGGAGAGAAAGTACTGTCTTTAGAAAGATTACCAAAAAAGGCACAATTCAGAAAAAATAACATTAGAAATAAATGGTAGTAAATACAACACTCATTCTCAAAACTACATGTGAATGGATGAAAAAATTTAATTAAATGAAAAGAAAAAGAATGAGAAATTAGAAAAGAAATAATAAAATCAATCCCCATAGTACACTGTTTGCAAGAAACATAACTAAAAAGGAAATATATTAAGAGAATAAAAACAAGGGGTTTGAACAAAATTTACTACACATTTTCTCCAAAAATCAGGAGCTATAATCATGCTATCAGATAAATCAAAACCAAAAACTGAAAGATAAAGATAAATAAGAAAGCTAAAGGAACCATAGACAATAAACATATTAATATTAAATTTGTAAGGACAAATGGCATAGTCATAATAACCAAACCAGGACAAATAAAATAAAATGTAAAATAGAAGCAAAGGATAAATCAAATGGAATTGTAGACCAATATCACTAATGTATCTAAATTCAAAATTATAAATAAAATCTTGTCAAATGGACTATAGAAATTCACCCAAGAAATCATTTCTAATGAAACAATATTTATATCAGGAATGGAAAGATGATAAAATATTAGTTTCAAACAAAAAAAAACCCCACAATATTTTGTTCTTCAGTTATATTTCAGTTGTATTCAATTCTTTGTGATTTAATTTAAGGTTTTGTTAACAATAATACTAAAATGGTTTGCTATTTCTTTCTCCAGCTCATTTTACACATGAGGAAACTGAGGAAAACAGGAGTAAGTGACTTACCCAGGATCACACAACTAATGAATATCTGAAGCCAAATTTGAATTTAGGAATATGAGTCTTCCTAATGTCAGGTCCAGTATTCAAGCAACTGGACTACCTTGATGCCCCATAATCAACAAAAGTAATCATTTTAAAAACAAACAAATCCCCAAACTTAAGAAAATCTCATTAACTGTATAGTTAACACACATTAGGGAAAAAAAAAGACACTGTAGAAAAAAAAAGACACACTGATATTCATTATATTAAAAACCCTGCGATGAGAGAAATCTCATGAAAAGTACTTAAATTTAAAAAAAAAAGAAAGCAAGTATCAGATGGAATAAGAATAAAGTAGAAGATTTTCCAGTAAATTCAGGAGTAAAACCAAGGTGGCTATTAACCTCACTGCTATTTGATATCATTCTAGACATACTTGCAATAATATTAAGACAAGAACAAGAAATTCAAGAAATAATGATAGGTTAAAAGATTAAAAACAATTATTTATGTGTATTAAAAATAAATAAACAGTACAATAAAAAGAAAAAATATCTTTTTATTTGCTGTTAATAATATAGCTTAGAAAATGCTAGAAAAGCTGGATATGGGGACATGTCTAAAATCCTAAATCCCAGAGAAGCTAAAGCTGAACTGAATTTAAGAATTTTGAGATTCATTGAGCTAAACCAAATTGTGGGTCTGAATTAATTTGGGTATAATATAGTGAGATCCCAGGGATGAAGTGCTACCAGACCACAGAAGGAGTGGTAATCCCGCCTCACCCCCAAAGAAAATGAAGCAGGTAAAATCTTCTCTGTTGATTAATAATGAAATCTGGCCTGTAAGTAGCTTCTAGTCCCAAGGTGAGAGAGACATCTAATATGTTTTTTTTTAAGTTTAGGGAATTAGCAAAGATTTTAGAAAATAATTAAGTTCCTGACTAAACAAAAAAAAAACTCTTAAAAATCAACATCATTACTATATAATAATAGCAAAATCAATGAAACAATAATAAATGAAATTTTATTCAAAATGTTCATCAATGCACAAAATATTTTTGGATCATTCTACCAAAGAACAGAAAATATTTGCATAGGTTAGTTGATAAAGTGTTCCATAAAGAAATGAAAAATAATTTAAAATGTTAGAACAATTTTCAATGCTCATACTTGGGCCATGATAACATAATAAAAATAATAGTACTACTCAAGTTAATTTACAGTTTTAAGGCTATCCCAATTAAACCATCAAAAGGATTCTTTATAATAATATTAGAGTTACTTGAAAAATCTTAATTTCTAAAGGATCTATGGAAATAATGAAAAAAGTAGGAATGAAGAGAGAATTGCACTTTCACTCCAGAGACTACAATTGTAGTAGTCATCAAAACCTTCTGGTATTATTAAAAGACAGAGAAATAGATAAATGGAAGAGACGAGATAGAAATACAAACAATGGGATTCAATAACCTTGTGCTTAATAAACTGGAAAAAGTAAGTTACTTAGAAAATAACTGTATTTAATAAATACCAGGAAACTGAAAAGTTTATTGGTATAAGTTTGGCTTAGACTAATATCTTATACTGTTTTATAATAAATTCAAAATTGAAACATGATCTTAATATTAAAATTCATGCCATTAAAAAAAAAGATGAAAAGAAACAAATTATATGCCTTTCACAACTATGGTTGAATAAAGAAATTCCTAGCTAAAAAGGGTTAGTGGCAATAACATAATATTTGGTTACATGAAATTAAAAACATCCGTATAAACAAAATTAATTCATCTAGTTTAAAAGTAGTCATATTAATGGAGGGAGGAAATAACTTTATTAAATTTCTCAAAATAGGGTTTTGTAACAAAGGTATTATGAAAACAAAAACCATTCTCCATTAGATCAGTGGTTAAATATATAAAGAAATATTTCTCAAAAAATTTGTAATCTATTAACAGCCATATTTTTAAAAATTCTGAATTGATAATGAGAGAAATGCATATCAAAAACAACCTCAAGATTTCACCTTATGCGCACCAAATTGACCAGATGGCCAAAAAAAAAAAATCACTGTTAAAGAGATTGTGGGAACATAGCCACATTATTAATACATTTCTGGTGGAGCTATCAATCAACAGAACCATTCTGCAAATAAAATTGAAATTATACAAATAAAATAATTAAAATATCACCATCCTTTGATCCAGAGTTTCTATTACCAAGTATATATGTCAGGGAAGGAATTAATAAAAAACAAGAACAGGAAGAACAATAAGAACAAGAACAAGAAGAGGAGGAAGAGGAGAAAGGAAAAAGAAGAAAAAGTTAAAGGAGAAAGAAGAACTGAAACACAAGGGCAACAAATACAAAGCCATTGAAAGTAAATGTTGCAAAATTACAAAAGAACAAGCTTGCCTCCAAAGACATGTGAGAGGACAATGTCTACTCCTTTGTAGGTATGGGAGGTCCACTATTCTAAAATATTGCATATGTTTTTAGACTTTTTCAGTCTATTTGTTGCATTTTAATGTTTTTACTCTCTTTTTTTTCTCTTAATTAAAAAAAATATATATAGTTACATGTGTCTCTCTGGGAGGGTAGGAGTGAGGAATACAGGAAGAAATTTAGATAATATAAACAAAGGTAACAATACAAATTTCCTTTTTTTTTATCAATATTTTATCTGAGGTTTTGATTGACAGTAAAACAAAAAGGGAGGGGGGTAGATCAATGTGATTATTCTTTGTATATGCTTTATTTTCAGCTTGTTCATATCTCTAATATTTTTAGTCTCTGTTTTAGCATTTTAGGCTTGACATTCAAACATTTTTTAAAGACCAATTCTGGCCCTACCAGCCCATGATTCTAATAATTAGTAAACTTATTTTTATTATTTGTTTTCTAAACCATCAGCAACCTAAAGTTATTTCTTAGACATGCAGCCTGTTATTTTTCTCCTATGTTTCACACTGGAGTTCCATTGGAAGGAGCATATTGACAAACAGTATCACCACTCAATAAATATTTGAATTCCTGGCCAAATGAATATGAATTAAAAATCTTACTTAGTTCAGTAAATCTCTCAGATTTGTGACTTGCCATTTAATATTCATGCCCCCCTTTAATGTACATAGAGAACATTTCCTAAATCAGTGAAAAATATGGTTTGAAACTTGTATATTTAAGAATTAACTTACTTTTTATTTTTCTTCTCCTTACACTTAAGCAAAAATGTTTTGGTAGCAAGTAGCATAGGTGTCAGAGTTTGCACAAATTTACTTTATTAAGGATTTATCTCAATCTCTTTATGTAAACCTGATGGCAGTCATTAAGTTCTAGGTAGATTTTAATCTGGTCAAGGTCTTTCTTAATTACAGTTGAAAGACTTAAGGGAGAGATGACTTAACTGTTTACATCTGTTTGATAGACACAAGTGTGTATTTCCTAACATTTAACTGTGGGAAATAATCAGAAAAATCTGAGCTTCCAGATTTGTTCCCCTAATTTGTCCTTGGAAAAATGATCATAATGTTGAAGTGCTTTTCACCATTAGAGATTCATGTTGCATTTTGTTAGCCCTCTAAGACCAATCTCTTCAATATACTTTATTGTGTATTATTATGATGCTTATTATATCTTTTAGTTTTCTATGATTCTTACTACTCTCTTTTTAATATTTTTATTTTATGAAATAAAACAAGAATTTCCAAAACAGTATAATAAAAAAGAAGATAGTACATGATTAAAAATCTATTGTATACAACTTGCTATTTCTTTTAAATATATAATTATCTTGTAAACTTTTTTCTCCCCATTTTTTCTGCCCTCCCTTCCTCTCAATCCACTCCCACAATAGAGATAGTTATCATTAAACACAAATAGACATATAGATATACATAGATACATACACATGTAAAATCATTCTATGCATAATTCTATTTGTCAGTTCTTTCTCTGGATACAGATAGTGTCTTTCTTCATATGTCCTTTAAAGTAAGTTACAGTCCTTACCCAATACTTTTAGGTATTTATAGTAGTCAAAATGGTTTATTCACTCAAAGTCATTCCAAAAACAGTAATGATATTACTCTATACATTTTTCCTTGGTTCTGATCATTTTGCACTTATTTCATGCAAATCTTTCTGTGTTTTTCCAAGATGATTCTAAGATTATATTTTCTTATAGTATATAGTATTTCATCACAATCATGTAGCACAAACTGTTCAACCATTCCTCTATAGATTACTACTATGTTTTTTTCTGTTTCTTTTCTCAGCAGGAAGGAAGGGGAACACAAAGAAGGAAAGAAAGAATGGAAGGAGTGAATGGAAGGGAAGAAAGGATAAAGGAAGGGAGGAAGAAAAGGAAAGAAGGAGGAAGGGAGAGAGAAAGGAAGAAAGAGAGAATGAAAGAGAAATTAGGAAAGAGAAAGAAAGATCATCACTTTATGGGGTCTCATGGGGGAAGACAACACATAAAAGGGTGCTGAAACAGAGAATAGGTTGGAGGTTAGATTGACAGAGTCAAGAGGTATTCTGGAAGAAGAATAAAGATGGGAGAATAGCTAGTTTTAGAACTTCCTCAGAATTGGAGTTCTGGGAGAAATTCATGAATCAGAAGAGAGGGCGTTGAAAGTAAAGGGATTTTCCAAGATGAGCAAGCCACAGAGAACTGAAATATTTTCCAGAGTGAGAAGGCTACAGGA
Source organism: Sarcophilus harrisii (assembly GCF_902635505.1). Classification (NCBI taxonomy): domain Eukaryota; kingdom Metazoa; phylum Chordata; class Mammalia; order Dasyuromorphia; family Dasyuridae; genus Sarcophilus; species Sarcophilus harrisii. Next base: position 624,443,852 of record NC_045426.1, on the reverse strand, counting down.
ATGTGGTAGAGAAGTAGCAAAGAAAAGGAGTAGAGATTTTGTGGCACTTTAAATGAACCTAAAGTAATCTGCCTGAAAAGCTTATCCTAATGTTATTCCTGTCACTGAGAATCAAAACATTATTTACCCGAACTGATGAAGTCATAAATATATTAAAGATTCCTATCTATTTGTATGCTATGTCCTCACTCTTGTTGCAGTGTCAAAAATATCACAGTAGGCAAAAGCTTTAGAGATCACTGTAGGCCAACTGATTTTTTTAAAAATCCATGTCCTGGAACTCCAAATAAATTTAGTAAGCACCTACTATGTGTTGGACACTGTGCTAAGAGCTGAAGATTTAGAAAAAGACAATACACAGTCCTTGTCCAAAGGGAACTTACAATCTAAGAGAGAAGACAACATACAAATACATGTGAAGCAAGCTATATGCAGCATAAACAGGGAATAATTAAAAGAGAGAAAGCATTAGAATTAAGAAGAATTGAAGAAGTCTTTCTGTAGAATATGGGATTTTAATTGGGATTTGATAGAAGTCAGGAAATCAGAGTAGAGAAAGAAAAGCTTTCTCAGCATGGAGAATAGTCAGATCTCTCTCACTACCTGTTTTCTGGAAATAGAAGAGGGCTAGTTTTGAGAAATCTGGTTCTAAGATGATGTTTTTCTTTCTTTTTTCTTTATATTTTAATATCTAAACCTTTATTTATAGTTAATCTTTTTCTTTATGATTTAATCTTTCTTGTATTTTTAACCTTTCTATTTTTAACCAATGAGATGGATAAAAATATGATAATTTACTCAATTTTGGTCTTCCTTTTACTTTCATAGTGATCAGGAACAGAAAAGAAGGCAATAAGAAGTACAATTAAATTATAATGTAAATTTTTATTCAGGAAAATTGCTTGAATATTATCAACATTTATTTCATGATCAGTTCCAGGATCAAGTACAAAAAATTCAAAACTTTCAAATAGTTTTTTGATTTATTATATTATGGGAATATATTATATTTTTCCATAGTTAATCTAAGCTACTGATAAATCATCTCTTGACAACCTTCCACATAGACACACAATGCTCTGACATTTTCACTGTCTAAGGTCTGTTTTAGTTCTCTTCACTACATAAATAAGCACATGAAATTAGTTCTGAACTGCTACTGTTTTTGAAGAATTAATGAGAAGCATGATTCAGAAAATAATTGAAAGACATATAGTAGGTGTGAGCAGGAGGCACCACAAAATCAATAGGGAACTCTGAAGAACTGGGGAAAGGGACACTCATAAAAGGAACTTTATGTCAGGAACAAAAAGTAGATTGGTCATGGGACTAAGTCTTGGGATGATAGGTTTCAGAGGGCTCCAATGATACCCACATGAAAGCAAGAGAAAGCAAGGAAGTCCTCTACCATGTTGGATAGTAACTCTATGACAAACATTATATTCCATACTGTTTAAGGTAATTGAAGAATTGATGAGATTACATATCTATTTGAATATTCCTTTATTATAATTATAAATACCAAACTGGTATAGATTTCACAAAAGTCAATAGCAGCAATATAAATCTTAACTCACGGGGATTATTTTGCATAATTATTTAATCCACAATGATTTGCTCTTTTCATCCCATAAATTTCCACTCATAACTTTTTTGTCCCTCAGATTACATATAACTGTGGTAATAACAATGAGAAATATCATTTATAAAAGTTCTTTAAGGTTTTCAAAATGCTTTAAAAACATATCAATTGATTTTTATAATAACAAAGTGATACATTGTATATAATTCCAGGCCTGGCATTAGGAAGACTCATCTTCCTCAGTTAAAAATCTGATCCCAGGGGTGGAGCCAAAATAATGGAGAGTAGACAGGACTTTGAACTCTTCCAGATCTTCCTCAGATCAATACCAGATCAAACCTCTGAACTGGTTTTAGAGTGATAGAACACACAAATATTTAAAGTTCAATGAATTTCCAGCAGAAGATATTTTGTAAGAACTTCAGGAAATGTTTCTTTCAATCAGTGGAGGAAGGAGGGAAGGTCAAACAGTACAGGGAGAGCTAGGGCAGCCCAGGGTGGAGAGGCCTTTATGGACAAGGGTAATCTACACAAAGGCTCTTAGCCAAAATACAGCAGTGTACGCTACTCTGTCCTGGTTCAGAAACCAGTTGATCAGCATACTAGCTGTGAAACATTTAATGAAACTACAAAAGACAAATGGTGAGCCCCTAAACCCCAGAATAACATGAAACTTAGTCATGCCTACACAGCACAAAAAGGAAACTACCAGCTCCAGCCTGAGGCAGCATGAAGCCACAGTCATTTGTAGAGGAAGCTTGGGGCAATCTCCCCTTTGCCCTAAAAGCAAATCTCAACTTTTAAAAATGAGCAAAAAAGTAAAAAAGAGTTCTGACCATAGATACCTTTTATGGAAATAGGGAAGAATAGACTTCGAACCCTGAAGACACTAAAAGTGAAACCTCTCCAGATAAAGTCACAAAGGGTGATACGAGATGTGTTGTGAGATGGTCTCCATCTCACAAGATTCTCTTAGAAGAATTCAAAAAGAATTTTAAAAGAGAGTTAGAAGGAAGATGGAAAAAGGAAATGAAAACTTTGCAGGAGAATTTGGAAATGGAAACAGAAAATTATCTAAAGAAAACTCATTAAAATAGACTTAGTGAAATGGGAAAAGAATATAACTCTTAAAAAATTGGTTTGATGAAATGGAAAAAAATCAGCTCGTTGAAAAACAAAACTTGTGAAATGGACAAAAAGTCCAATAAACAAAACAATTTATTTTAAAGTTCAATTGGTCAAATGCAAAAGGAGATTCAAAAAGATAATTGAAGAAAATAATTTGCTAAAAATTAGAATTGAACAAAGGGAAGTGAATGACTTCAGGAGACATGAAGAATCAGTCAAACAAAGCCAAAAAGAAGAAGAAGAAGAAAATGTAAAATATCTTATTAGAAAAACAATTGGCTTGGAAAATAGATCCTGGAGAGACAATTTAAGAATTATTGAACTACCTGAAAACTATGATGAAAAAAAGACCCTAGAATAACATCTTTTAAGAAGTCATCAAGGAAAACTGCCCTGATGGCCTAGAACCAGAGGGTAAAATAGACATTGCAAGAATTCACTGATCACTTCCTGAAAGAGACCCCAAAATGAAAACTTCAAAGAATATCGTAGCTAAATTTCAGATTTATCAGATCTAGGAGAAAATATTACAAGCAGCCAGAAATAAACAATTCAAATATCAAGGAGCCACAATCAAGATTACCCAGGACCTAGCAGCTTCCACTTTAAAAGATCAAAGGACCTAGAATATGATATTCTGAAGGACAAAGGCACTTCAATTGCAGTCAAGAATCAACTACCCAACAAGATTAAGCATTATCATTCAGAGGAAAAGATTCAATGAAATAGATGAATTTCATTTATTTTTTATGAAAAGACCAGAGCTGAGCAGAAAATGTGATCTTTGAATACAGAATTCAAGAGAAGCATAAAAAGTTAAAAAAAAAAAAGGAAAAAAAACTTTTAAAGATTTAAAAGTTTGCATCTGAAGAGGCAAAAAAGATATTACAATTGAGGGAAAGAAGGAAGGGGAATTTGCATTGCATGAACTTTAATCTCATCAGATTTGGAACAAAGGGAGAATATCACAGATATTTAGTTTCATAGAGTAATTTATCCCACTCTATATATAGGGAAGTAGGAGAGAAAAGGGGAAAGAAAAAGGAGAAGCTAATAGAGGAGAACAGAAGTAGAAGGGGAAAAGGATAAGAAAGTGGGAGGGGCTACAAAAGGAAATGGCCGTTTGAGGGAGGTATTGGCCAGAAGCAAAATGCTTTTGAGAAGGAAATGGGGGAAACAAAAGAGAAATGTGTATGACTTGGGGAAAATAAAATAGTAGGAAATACAGCATTAGTCATTTTAACTTGGAATGGAAATGGGAATTCTCCCATAAAATAGAAGCAAATAACAGACTGGATTAAAAGCCAGACTTCTACAATATGTTTATAAGAAACACATTTAAAGCAGAGTGATATATACAGAGTAAAATAAAAGGCTGGAGCAGAATCTATTATTCTTCAGTTGAAGTAAAAAAAAAAAAAAAAAAAAGCAGGGGTAGCAATTCTGAGCTCAGATAAAGCAAAAGGAAAAATAGAACTTATTAAGAAATAAGAAGGAAAGGTATTTCTTGATAAGGAGTACTGTAAATAATGAAGTAATATCAATGTTAAACATACTGATATAGCATCCAAATTCCTAGAAAAGAAGTTTAAAAAGCTGCAAGAAAAAATAGACAGTAAAACTATAGTAGTGAGGGATTCAAACCTTGCTCTCTTAGAACTAGATAAATTGAACCACAAAATAAATAAGAAAGAAGTTAAAGAGTTAGGTATGATAGATCTTTGTAGAAAATTGAATGAGAACAAAAAGGAAATTTTTTTTTTCTCGGTGGTACATGTAACATATACCAATTTCGATCATAGACATATTGATAATTTCATCCAAGAGAATGACCTCAGCTTCTAAGATAAGAAATCCCTATTTAACAAAAATTGCTGGGAAAATTGGAAAATAGTATGGCAGAAAGTAGGTATTGACCAAAATCCAACACCAAGATGAGGTCAAAACTGGTTTATAATTTAGAAATAAAGAGTAATATTATAAGTAAATTAGAAGAACCAAAGATAGTTTACCTCTCAGAACTGTGGACAAGGAAGGAATTTGTGGCCAAAGAATAACTAGAGTACATTATGAAATGTAAAACAGATAATTTTGATTATATTAAGTTACAAAATTGTACAAACAAAACCAATGCAGACAAGATGAGAAGGAAAGCAGAAAAATGGGTGGGGGGAGGGGCAGAGGGGTAAATTTACATCCAATGGTTCTGATAAAAGCCTCATTTATAAAATGTATAGAGAATTGACTCAAATTTATATGAATACAAGCATTCCCCAAGTGATAATGGGTCAAAAGATATAAACAGACAATTTTCAGCTGAAGAGATTAAAACTATTTTTAGTCATATGAAAGAATGCTTTAAACCTCTATCAATCAAAGAAATGCAAATTAAGACAATTCTGAGGTTCTGCTACACACTTTACATGAACTGATGCTGAGTGAAGTAGATATAATCAACAGAACATTGTACATGGCAATAAGATTATACCATAATTAATTTTGGTGGACACGGCTATTTTCAACCTTGAGGTAATTCAGGCCAGTTCCAATAAAGTTATGATGGAGAGAGCCATTTGCACCCAAAGAGAGGACTGGGGGACTGAGTGGGGATTACAACATAGCATTTTCACTCTTTTTATTGTTATTTGCTTGCATTTTGTTTTCTTTCTCATTTTTTCTTTAGTATTTTCACTGTTTTTGGTTGTTTGCTTTCTTTTGTTTCTCTTTTTTTTCCTTTTGGTCTGATTTTTCTTGTGCAGCATAAGTGTGGAAATATGTTTAGAAAAATAGCACATGTTTTATCTACATTGAATACTTTCTGCCTAAGAGAGGAGGTGGCAGGAGGGAGAAAAAAAATGGAATACCAGGTTTTGCAAGGGTGAATGTTGAAAAGTATCTATGCATGTATTTTGAAAATTAAAAACAAAACAAAACAAAAAACATCAAATTTGGTGTCAGACACTTATTAGCTGTAGTAAATCAGTTAATCCTGTTTCTCTCTATTTCTTTATCTATAAAGTGAGCTGCATAAGGAAAAGGCAAACCATCCCACTATACCATATGGGATTGGCAAGAGCTGGTCATGATGGAAACAATTGAACAACAACAAATAGAAGTTAGAAGACTGACTCTGATGCCTAATATTGATGTGAAAAAATCCAGTGGGTTTTTTTTATGATAGCTTTTTTATTATTCCAAATACATGCAAAAATAGTTTTTAACATTTACACTTGCAAAACATTGTGTTCCAATTTTTTCTCCCTCTCTTCTCAATTCCCTTCTCCCCTAAATAAATAATCCAATATAGATTAAGCAAGTGTAATTCTTCCAAAACATATCTCCACAGTCATCATGTTGTACAAGAAAAATTAGTTTAAAAGTGAAAAAAAATTACAAAGAAAACAAACAAGCAAGCAAACAACAATAACAAAGGTGAAAATATTATATTGTGATCCACATTCAGTCTCCATAGTTTTCTCTCTGAATACAGATGACTCTCTATCACAGTGTTATTTTCTCCATCCTCATTTTCTTTGATGTCTTTCTAGCCTTTGACATTCATGATCACTCTCCTAGACACTCTCTTTTCTCTAGATTTCCAAGCCACTACTACCTTCTGATTCTGTTCCTACCTGTCTGACTATTCTCTTTTTCCTTTGCTGGTTCTTCTTCCAGGTCCTACCCTCTAACCATAGGTGTCCTTCAGGATTCTGTGCTGGTACCTCTTTTCTTCTTCCTCTTACATTAGTTCACTTGGTGATCTCATTGGCTCGCATGGATTTAATTACTACTTCTGCTGATAATTCTCAATTCTGTGCCCCTAGACATTTTTCTAATAATGCCCACCTCTCTCTTCTGACAATGCTACTACTCTGGTACAAGCCCTTATCACCTCAAATCTTGAATACTCCAGTATAATTCTGTTGCTTCTACCCTACTCAAATCCATATTCAAAATAGTTACTAAGTGATTTTTCAGGTCCAAATATGTTACTTTCTACTCTAGTGCCTCCCTATAATCTCCAGGACCAAAACTAAAATTCTCTCTTTAGCATTGCAAGCACTTTATAATCTAGCCCCCTCCTACATTTCCAGTCTTCTTACACTTTATTCCCCATTATCTACTTTTAAAACCAGTGATATTGGCCTGCTGGCTGTCCAACAAGTAAAAACCTCCATCTTTTGGCTTCAGATATTTTCTCTGATTGTTCTTTATGCTTGGAATTTCCTCTCTCTTCAGTTCCTCTGGCTAATTTCCCTGGCTTCCTTTAAGTCCAACTAAAACCCTACTTTTACTGGAAGTCTTTCCCAACATCTGTTAATTCTAATATCTTCTCTTTTTGAAATTTTTCCTATTTGTCATTTATAGTCATCCCCTCCACATTGGAGGGATTAGAGGTGTGATACCCCCATGAACTGGAAAATTTGTTTAAATTTTTTTGCCCTCCCGTCAAACCAGAGAAGTCTGAATTACTATGGTATTCAAAGATAAAATATGTTGATATCATACAATATTCTACATATATTTTATTCATTTCTGAGTTTCTAAACTTTTTTTCTGTATCTTCTGCTGGGCTTCACATGTCATCTGTGGGTTTCACAAAACTCCCTCCTCTAAGTTCCCATTTAATTTCTTATGCCAACTTGTAATATATGGAAACGACTAAGGGGAAAGTATCAGTGGGGAAGGGATATATATATATATATAGCTTGTTTGTATATATTTGTTTGCTCATTATCTCCTCCATTAGATTTTAAGCTCTGTTAAGACAGGGACTATCTTTTGCTTCTTTATGTATTCTCAATGCTTGAGTATCTATCGCATAGTAGGCTCTAAATAACACTTTATCAAGTGTTTATTAATGTGACATTGGGCAAAACATCTCACTTCTCTGAGCCATGTTTTTCTCTTCAGGATGTCATCAATCTTGTTTCTATGTGGGTTCATTGATCTACTGGAACAGCTTCATTTGCTCTGTTTACCTCCTGAGATTTGTAGCTCAGAAGATTTGTAGTACCTGGAGAAAGCATGATAGAGGATCAGTAGTTTTTAGTCAGAGCTCTATGTAAGTCTGAAAAGTGAAAGAGAAGAGCCTTAAATGGTACAAAAACTATTGTACCAGAAGAGCTCTGACTAAAAACTACTGGTTTTCTATCATCTTTCTCTACCTCTTTCACTATCTATGCTATGCTAGTTTCCTGTCACCGTGTCCTTTGGATGTATGAATCAGGATGTACCAAATAGGTACATTCTCTGGAACTTTTTATTTGTAGCTTATTTCAGTGATGGGGAGAGAGTACTCTCAAGTTTTATATCCTAGAAAATGACAAAATCAAAAATCTTTGGAGTTTGACACTGATGATCACTCTTCTTGATACCCTCTTCTCTCTGTATTGTTTGTCAGTGAGTGATATAATTGGTAGACACATGCACATACAACCCTAGAGAGAGATAAGTGAACCTGGAACCAGCTATAAATGTTCCATTGCACCAAACTATCCTTCCTATAATCATAAATCTCTGGGTGTTACTAAAATGTCAAATACAAGGAGTATAGAGCCCTTCCTCATTTTATTTTAAGCAATAGCCACTTAGGAATTGTTGATCCTTCATGTTTACCTGAAACTGTGTGTCTGTCATGTTGACCTGAACAGAAATCATATTGTATATTCAGAATAAAAGACTCTTAAGTTCTTTGAAGCAGTAAAGGATAATACACACAGCAATGGTCTTAGAGTTAGGAGACCTAACTTGGAACTAAAATTCTAAGACTTTCCACTTATATGAATAATTAATTTCTTTTAGTTTCAGGTTTTTTCATCTATAAAATTGGGATAATATCTGTATTATTTATCAGATTTGTCAGATTATATAGAAAACACCTTTTCTATACTTGAAAAGAGTCCTCACCACAACCAATTGAGTTAGCATTAATATTAGAACAGGATGTAAATATAATACTCTATCTCCTGTAATTATATCTCTGTAACTTATTACCCCTTGCTAGAATACTGTTTCATCTCTTGTATCTCTTAAAGTTCCCTAACATTCTTTAGGAAATATGCTCAAATCCTATCTTTTACAGCAAAACTTTCTTATTTTCTTTAGTCGTTGGCTTCTGCTTCAAGACTATTTTCATATATTCTGAATAGAGTTTTATATACCTAGATATTTACATGCTCTCTCCACTTCCTCCATTAGAATTATGTTCTTTCTGAGCAAGAACTGTGCTTTTTATTTTTGTTTATTTTTACCATTCTTTGTATTCCAAAAGTTTAGCACAGTATCTGCCACATAGTAAGTATATTGAGTAGCTAATAAATACTTGTTGATTAATTTTTGGATGATTTAAAGACTGTTAATATTTACTCTCTTATTTGGCAGAGAGATGGAAATAATAATATATTACAAAAAAGAAAAACAAAAAAAATTTGCTTCTGCATGAATGATCATAGGAAGGTGCCCACAGGCTGTACCCACTCCAGTGCCTCCAAACTCTAAACTATATTATATTAATGAAAGAATGTCCTTTTAGCCTTATCAGTGCCATAGCTAGAAATAAACGGGGTCTGGTTTGTTAGAGCCTTAGCACATCTTTGGCAGAATGGAAACTCAGCCTTCCTACTTAGCATTAACTTGTTTCATTCTTTGCCCTTTTCTCTCTTTCTTTTAACAGATGGTAGAATTTTTATGCCTTTTCTTCTTTGTTATTTGCCAGTACAAGTTATTTTCTTGCTTAAGCCACAGGAAGGTTGAGTGTCCTCTTATGTGACTGAGCAAAATTACTTTGGTTCTCTGTATTTTTATTGTATCATTTTGTTTTTAGGAAAAATGCATAATCAGACATATTACAAGTAGGATTTTGTTAATTACAAACTTCTTCAAAAAGTGATGGCCTAGAACTTTCCAATATTCCTTATTCTTTTAATAGATATTAACATTTTGTTTTTTTGCAGTGTCCCCAATTCCCTGAAGTTTTGCCTCCTTGAATGCTAAAAACCTAAGCCTGTGGCAGCCTGGGAATTCCTTTGTTCACTTTCAAAATTTATACAGCCTTCAGAGCTTGCTGACAAATTGGCCCATCATTCTCCTGGTTTTGGTCCCCATTAGTTAGACATGAATCACTAGTGCACCCTCTCTGCTAATGGGAGTCTCAGTTTTCTGGAGCGTAAAGTTAATCTTGGCGTAATTAAAATACTGCTTTGTTTATGGGTACTTGGCTCTGTTGGCAAAGCCCATAAATATTTGGATAGCTGGTGGTCCTGGACCATTGCTCCTTGGACTTTCTGCTTCTGCTCTGATTATCATAATGGACTGATCAGAAGTCATTTTGTGAAATCCCTAACAGTTTCTAAAGTCATTGCTTACATAATTATCTAGCTCCCAAGAGAAGAACTAGAACCAGCAAGTGGAAATGGAAAATAGAATGTAGAGTGTAGAAAAAATGTATCTCTGTGGTCAGAAGGATAAATTTGAATCTCAACTTTGCTATTCACTGACTTTACTTTACTTTGGGCAAACAGAATCTCAGAAATAAGAGGGGGGAAAAGACCATTTAGGTACAAACTGTTCCTTATTTGGGGAACTCTAAAATAGTTTGGAAAGGTTTTCCTTCTATCTAGACAAAATCAATGTACAATCTTATTTTCTTACTTTTTGGAGCCAGATCTAAAGCTCTCTAAAGCCCAGTTTTAAAATCCATCAAATGACACATTACACTCAGTAAGCACTGGGGCCCCTTCTGATGTGAATGTTATATTATCATATGATCCCACAATCCTTGATTAAAAGGAAGCCAATTTTGGCTGGATAGAAAAGCTTGCTAATAATTGTAAGTATTGGACAATGCAATGGACAATGTAATTATGTGATGAGGGTTCCCTATGTCTTTAATGGAGAGTTTTGAGGTAGATGCAACATAGAATACTATTCAAGTTGTGACTGCCCTGTATGACATGTGAGGTTCCTCAGCAGTTAGAATTTTGATGTTGCTGTGAAAAGCCTTATTAAGTCACATGTTTGATAGGGTAGTAGCTTACAATTCTTTAATAGCATCAATTTGGGACAATGCTCCATTTCATTATTGTCTTTCCAAGTGATCTTGGTTTGCTAAGATGATTCTACAAGAAATTTCATTCCCTTAAACTGGATGTGAGACCCTCAAGGAGTTATCCTCATAATGGAAGTGAAGGTTTTCTCTGGACAACTCCAAATAAGCATTGTAGTTATCACCCTAGCAATTTTAAAGAGTCTCTTTGAAACTGAGAAGAGGTTCATAAATTGTTTTCACAGTGTTTTCAGACCAGCTGTTAGCCCTGTTTGCTGACTCTCTGAATTATTAGACAGTACTCTGTCACCCTGTTTATCATGGAGTGTTCGGATTGCCGGATTTGGCAAGAAATTTTGCTTCCTCAAGGAATATCCTATTCTGCAAATCAGAGTTTAATACCAACCGTATCCCATCCGTCATGACTAAAGTCTGCCTTACACAGCATGAATTACATTATTATATTCATTTGCTGCCATAAGTCTCTGGAATGGCTGAGTTGTTTTTACCATTTGCTCAGTTTAAGGAAGCAGGGCAATCTTTCACTGTGAGTTTTCAATTCATAGACTAAAATGGTCTGTTTCTTTTTCCATCAGTGTATGGGTGCACATGAACATGCTTTGGGAAAACGAGCTATATGACCTTGGAAAGTATTGGTCTTTCATTGGTGGTTCTTCAACTTAAGAATGCCATGTGACTTCAAGTTGTGTCCCCCCTCTCTGAAACTCAGTGACCTCATCTGTAAAATGAGGTGATTAGACTAAATACTTCTCAAATGTTTATAAAAATCTTTACTCTATTTTATAGCATTCTATGTTCCCTTCAAGTTCTAGTATATGTTCTCTCCTCTGAAGTTATTTCTGTTATAACACTATGTTTTAAGGTCCATTGCAACTCCAACATGTTATGTTCTCAGTTCCTATCTAGGTTTAATATTCTTTGTTCTTTGTTAAAGCACTCTATGATCTAGAGCAGTGGTTCTCAAACTTTTGTTTTCAGTATCTTTATCCTATTAAAAATTATTGAGGATCTCTCCAAAGCGTTTATCTGGATTATATTGATTTCTCTGGATTATATTTATAAACATTTACCATATTGGAAATAAAAACTATTTTTGAATTTGTAGACCCTCTAAAAGGGTTTCAGAGATCCCCAGGATTCTCTAGACCATACTTTGAGAACCACTGATCTAGGGTCTCCTCTACATTTAACATTCTCTAATCTATGATCTAATGCTCTGTTACATTTCAATTTTAATATTCTATAAGAAGTGTTCGATGATAAGCTAATTTATATTAGTCTAAGAGGATAGCCAAAATCTAGTGTTTAATATGAAATGAATATTTGAAATATCTGTGATTTTATTAATATATGTTATACTTATTAGTAGTCCTGATAGGAGACAAAACTTAACCCAGGTCCGGGTTAAGTTGATGATCTAACAAAAGTATTGTATTCTAAAATGTTGGTACCATAAAGCCAATCTGATAAGGAGCCTCTATAATGTTATTAGGTCATGCATCCATTTGACAAGAGACATCACTTGGTCTTTACCTATTATTTGGTGTGACCTGCTAGTATCTGTAGTTTGGAGACATTGAGAACCTAAGATCACCTTCAAACCTTGATGAATGAGATAATGAGGCCCATCTTTCTTTTTTTTTATTAATAGCTTTTTTATTTTCAAAATATATGCAAAGATACTTTCCTTGTAAAACCTTGTATTACAAAATGTTTTCTCCCTCCCTTTCCTCCACTTTCTCCCCTACATAGGAAATATTCCAATATATGTTAAACACGTAATTCTTCTATAAAAATTTCCACAAATATCATTCTGCACAAGAAAAATAAGATGAAAAAGGAAAAAAAAAGTGAGAAAGAAAACAAGAAACAAACAAACAACAACAAAAACAACAACAAAAACAAACAACAACCCCATGGTCTTTCTCTGTGCAGATGTCTCTCTTCATCACAAGTCTATTGGAATTGAATCACTTCCCTGTTGAAAAGAGTCACTTCCAAGAGAATTGATCATCATATAATCTTGTTGTTGCTATGTACAATGATCTCCTGGTTCTCCTTTTTTCATTTAGCATCAGTTCTTGCAAGTCTCTCCAGGCCTCTCTAAAATCATTCTCCTGAAAATTTCTTATAGAACAATAATATTCCATAATATTCATATACCATTACTTATTCAGCCATTCTCTAACTGATAGGCATCCATTCAGTTTCCAGTTCCTTGCCACCACCAAAAAAAAGGGGGGGGGCTGCCATAAACATTTTTGGTACATGTGGGCCCTTTTCTCTTTTTTATGTTCTTTTTGGACTACAGAGGCCTATGTTATCTTTCTAGATATGTAAAACTTATTAGTTTAATTGGAAAAGTCACACTCGTGGGGTTAATTGTACATTTGAATGGAAAGTAGGTGTTTTTGTTTATATTTCTGGTGTCAATAATACTTTTTCACAAAAGAAGGTCTCTGCTCTCTCTTTTTCTGTGAGATATGTATTTCAACACATTCTTAATTACTTGTCAAGAAAGTCAGGTCCCAGTTAACTTATAGCATCCCTAAGTTTTTATTCTGGTTCCCATCCAAACTTTGAAGCTGGTGTTGCTCAGAAGTTTCTTTCTCCTTTACGATGAAACTGCAAAGTTTTTAAAAGCACCTAAGATAATGAACCATATATAAGCACAGTTATACATGACATTACTGTGCTAATTAATAGTGGCCTCAATTGGGTGAGTTCTATAGGAATATAAATTACAGATATTCAGGTGTCTGGCGGTTACCGCCATTAAATTTAACTACCCTGTTTGTACATCTTTATTGCTCTTCTTTTATAAAGACCATAAAAACATACTTCAGTCAGTGACTGGGAGAAAGCTGCCTTTTCAGATTTCTAATGTTTCCAAATAAAATACATTCAAGTACTCCTGGCCATCTGGCTGCAGAAGGTTGTTTGGAGAATTTCTTTTTCGCATAAATTCTATTTTCCAATTTCTTTTTGCAGGATTAGACTTTGAAACTACTCTGCCCCTTTGATGATAAATCTGTTGATTCTGATTATTCACTTGGTGATATTTCCAATTACCAGGATGTGTAAAAAAGTATACAAATTCCTCAGCAGGTGGTGTTGTTCCCTTCAAGCCCACAGGGGCTGCTGAGTCAGCATAGATACACTGCCCTTGATATTTCTGACCAGGGATACTCCACAACAGCTCACTCTCACTTTTCCTCATATGGCAAAATGTAATCTAAGATGTTTTCATCCCAGAGATAGAGGAATCTTATATCTTTTTTTCCTCAAACCAAATGAATTAAAATAATTTTCTATCAGATTTTTGTGCTTTGGACAATTCCTATTTACTTGGTAAAATAGACCCAGCATCTCCTGTAACCAAACCACAGTACAGATGACTTAAATGTATATTGCAAGTGAAATATGACAGAGAGATGCTAAATAGAAATATGTGAAAAAAGGTGTTGCTCCAAGGTGTACATATTTAAAATGAAGGGTAGAGGGAAACAACATTTTTTACCTACTCAACTAAGAGAATCACATGGCCTCAAAGTTCGAAGGATTTTTGAATATAATCTAGTGCAAGACACATTTTAGCAGTTGAAATAATATATGTAAAACACTTTGTGAAGCCTTAAGGCATTATACAAATGCTAGTTGTTGTTGTTAGCGGGAATCACCCCTGCCACATCCTTAAAATATGGTCACCTAACAAACCATAATTGCAGAGTACTTTTCATAACACAAGCTACCTACCTACCTCTAAAAACTAAGGTGATGGACTCAGAATGTGAAACGAACCATAAATTTTTGGATAACCAATGAAGGTTTATTTTTTTGTAATTGTTCAATTACATATATTAGTCACAAGGGTTTTTTTTTCTTTCTGTTGGGGTATGAGACAAAGTAAATATTTGTTAATTGATAAAATAAACTTAAGTAAAAAAAAAACTGGTCATTCAGTACCTCCTATTTTATAGGTGGGGAAACTGTGGCTCATTTCCACAGTAATGGCATGGTGGAAAACATACTGACCTGGGAATTTGTATACCTGAATTTAATCTGGAATTTTACTCTACCTAATTATGGGAGCCTGAGCAATTTACAATTTTGTGGACCTCAGTTTCCTCTTCTGGAAAATGACAATTTTATAAATGTTTAGGATCTCTTCCACTTCTAAGATTCTACATTTCTAGGTCTACAAAGGGATAGTTTATGTTCTTACATTCTATAGCCTGAGATTCTTTCCTACTCTAACATTTCATGGACTGAGATTATTCCAAATCCAAATTCATTGTTATAATGTTCCTCCCAGTATAGAACTCCATGGTTTATGACTCCTTCCATATTCATTAGAACATAGAATTTATGTTCTAAGTTCCATTTATCTTTAACATTCTATGATCTGAGGTTCCTTCCAGCTTTGGAATTTCATTGCTCTAAATGGTGGCATTCAATATTCATTTAGTCATTCAATAGTCATTTCTAGCAATAATATCGTGAATCTTTCAAGTTCCTCTCATCTCTAAAATTCTATGTTTTGAGATAGCTCCTGTTTGAATATATGTTTTAAGCTCTCCTCAAACACTATAACATTTTATGCCTATGTTCTGATAGAGGTTTTCAGTTACATAGAAAAGTGATTCTTTATAAGGGAATCCTTTCCAAGTACAGAAGTATTCATTTTTAAAATCCATTCTGCTCTTCTGCTCTGGAAGCTGATTAAAATCATAAGCTCAGTTTACCTCTGGCTCTCTGTGTTGTGTGACTAAAAGCTTAATTAAGACTACCCACTGACAAAAGATAGGAGTGTAAAAGAAGCTTAAATTGAATCAGTGCATCTCTTTGTTATGACTGAAGAGTGAAATTGATTTAGAAAGAAGAGGAAAAAAAGATACCAAAATTACTGTAAATCAGGATACCAGTGCATTGAAGAACAAAGCCCCATAGGTTCTGTTTGAAATAAACAAGGGTATTGAAAAGATGGGCTCATGGTGAATAAGACCCTGCAAGAAGAATAATGTACTTTCCGTGAAATCTTTGCTAACTACTGTAACCCAAAGTAACTGCTCTACTCTTAAGTATCTATCAGTCATTTAGCAAAGAAAAGTATCTTATTTTTTTTTCCAGCTGAAGGTAGCTTGGAAAAAATATAAATATCTCATTAGAAAAGCAACTAACCAGGAAAATAGATCCAGAAAAGATATTTTAAAAATTATTGGTCTACCTTAAAACCATAATCGAGAGAGAGAGGGAGAGAGGGGGGGAGAGAGAGAGAGAGAGAGAGAGAGAGAGAGAGAGAGAGAGAGATTAAACATCATCTTTCAAGAAAATGGCAAGGAGAAGTATCCTGACATTTCAGAATCAGAGAGTAAAATAGAAATCGAAAGAAACCACTGATTATCTCTTGAAGGAGATCCTGAGATGAAAATTCCCAGGAATATTATAGCCAAATTCTGGAACTCCCAGATCAAGAAGAAAATATTACAACATACAGAAAGAAATAATTGATAGTGGAGCCACATCCAGGATAACACAAGATTTATCAGCTTCTACATTAAAGGATTAGACGGAGAAGAATACGACATTCTGGAAAGTAAGGGAGCTAGGACTGTAACCAAGAATCACCCATCCAACAAAAGTGAGTATAAGCCTTCAGAGGAAAAGGTGAATATTTAATGAAATAGAGAATTTTCAAGAATTTGTGATGAAAAGGCCAAAGCTAGATAGAAAATTTGATTTTCAAATATAAGATTTGTGAGAAGCATAAGGAGGTAATCAGAAAAAAAGAAATCACAAAGGACTTAACAAGGTATATATATATATATATATATATATATACATTCCTACATGGGAAGATAATATTTGTAATTCATAAGAACTTCCTTATTATTATGGCAGTTAGAAAGAGTATATATAGACATATAGCATAGGTGTGAGTTTAATATGAAGGGATAACATCTAAAAAGTAAAATAAAAGCAAGGGCTGAGAGAGGAATGTACTGGGAGAAAGGGAAAGGGAGAGGTGGAATGGTGTAAATTATGGTAAAAATTATCTGCCATAAAAGACTCAAGAAGAAGCTTTTATGATAAAGGGGGAAGGAAAAGGGAAAGAGGAATAAGTGAACCTCACTCATCAGAATTGGTTTCAAAAAAGAAATAACATATAAACTGAATGTGGGTATAGAGATCTATTTTGCCCTATAGAAAAGTAAGGTAGGGAAAGAAGTGGATAAGAAAAGAAGGGAAGATCATAGAAGATAGGACATATTGTGGGAGGAGCTTGTTAGAAGCAAAACACTTTTGAGGAGGGAGAGGATGAAAGGAAAGAGACAATAGAAAAAACATGAAGAAAAAAAAAACAATTATAATTATGAAAATAATTTTGAAGCAAGTTGTTCTGATGAAGGCCTTGTTTCTTAAATAAATAGGGAACTGAGTCATTCCCTGTTCCTCAATTGATAAATGATCAAAAGATATGATCTATGCAAAATCATGCATATCCATTGACCCAAGAATACCATTATTAGGCATGAATCCCAAAAGAGATTTTTTTAAAGATCCTATATGTAGAAAAATATTTATAGCAGCTCTTTTCTCAGGACAAAGAATTGGGAACTGAGAGATGCCCATCAATTGTGGAATGGCTAAATTAAATTATGGTATAAGATTATGAAGGGATATTATTGTTTTATAAGAATTGATGAGCAGGATACTTTCAGAAAAACCTCTAGGTACTTATTGAAATGTATTGTGAACAAATAACTGGCACTGTTGTAGTATGGTCAGTTGTGATTGACTGCTATTCTCAGCAATCTAATGATCCAACACTATTCTGAAATACTTTTGATGAAAAATGCTATCCATACCCAGAGAAAAAAACTGATTGTATCTGAATACAGACTAAAACATATTTTTTTGTTTTCTTTTTTTTTTTCTTGAGGTTTTTTTAGGGGGGGAAGATTTATGTTTTCTTTTTGCAGAATGACTTTTTTGGAAATGTTTTATACAGCTTCACATGAGCCATCTCAGTAGGAGTGGGGAGAAAGGGAGAGAATCTGGAACTCAAAATTTTAAAAAAATATTTAAAAGAATTGCTTTGCATGTAACTGAGGAAAATAAATATATTAGAAGAATGTGAAAAAAGTGAAATCTAAGATCAAATTAGCTTTGGTGCCTGATGGGTAGTTCTTACTTATTTCATAGTTTGACCTAGGACTGATCTCACAACACCAGTCTTTTAACTGTGGGAAATATGCTACGTCTAATCAGTATAATTTTCTCTTACATTCCAATTTTTGACCAAATATCAGTTTGTAAAGCAGTAATTATTAAAGTGGTATGAAGGTATGAGGTTGGCATAGGACATGAAACTCATGCTATAGACCATAGACTATCACCATCAACTGACAAAATATAATATGAAAGTCAGTATATTGTAATAGAAAACACCCAGTCAGGGGACTTGAATTACAATGATGATACTACTTTTTATTGATTATGTGATCACAATCAAGACACTTACTTCATTAATCTAAGTGGTTCAATGTCTTCTTTTGTTACATTCATTGAATATCTTCCTTTATTAAATTCACTGAATACATTACAAGCTTGCAAGGAAAAACCCTTAGGAAGAACTGCATAAATGTTAACAAATCTCATTTTAATAGGGATTTGATGTCATTTAGTAAAACTGGAGCAAAGTTTCCATTCAAGAATTCAGAAATGTTTGTGCTGGTAGAGGCCATAAAGGTCACTCAGAACAGCCCACTCCTTTTTTTAGATGCTGTCTCAGAGCAAAGTAATGTATAACTGGAGGTCTTGTGACTTCATATGCACTGATTTTTACATTATTGAGTACTTCTGCCATATTCCAAACAAGGAGCCTTTGTTTATAGTCCAATGTAGAGTGTTCTTTATCACAAAACATTCTCAGAGTCATTTTCAGACAATGGGTATCATGCAAAACCTGGTTTAAAAGCATGAAATTATTGGATACATGCCTATTTATTAATTTTTTTTTAAATCCCCTGCTTGCGAATTCATTTTATGAGCTCTTTCTGGAATTAACCATGTGTGCCATGATTTAGTGGACTAGTAAGAGTCTACCATTTGTTTTTGCAGCTTGTTTTTCTTAGCTAATTAAAGAACATTTGCTTAACATCCTCATTGCTTTTACTTTCTCTTCCTTCAAATGTTTTTTTAATGGAAGCAATGAGGGTCTAAGACTTTGAAATCGTGTTCACTAGTCTTAAAATCCAGAAAAGACCTCTACTACTTAAATACTTCCCTTCCCAATCCACTGGAAGCTTTCATGTTAACTCATTAAAGAAGAGATATTTATCAATGAATTGATCCATTATGTGGACTAAAAAGCCAGAATGTCAAAGAACAAAGAAGACTGTTCTCAAAGATAGAAATCTTGAGTTTAAGTATTGTCTTTAGCATTCCTATGTGAGTCACAGGAGTCACAACTTCTCTGAAGAAAGGTCAAGGTCGCGAATTTTATTTTATTTATTAATACCAAGCACTTATATACCCTAGGGTTACATAAGATAGTATATACCTCACATGCATTAATTACTCAGGAATTTTTTTGTTTTAGAGAATGGAACACATGGAGAACTATACCTTAAGTCTCTGCTTTATATCAAATAGTATATGACAGGATTCTGTCATATTTATGACTCCAAGGACATTCTGAAACTTCAGATGGTCAGACATCCTGGTGCCAACTTTCAAACTTATCCTGTCATAACATATGCCTATATTGACCTTAGGAAATAGGCAGAAGTTATCTAATACTAAGTACTGAATACTAAGACACTTTCCAAGGCATTAATTAGTGCTTGTAAATCCAGGAGATGGCAAAGGCTTGTCATGTCTCTTAACTTCTCATGAGACTGCCAGTCCTTAGCAGTGATGGAAAAACTAGAGTAGACTTCAGAATTCCCAGAAACCAAAAGGTATTTTTGCCCTTTGTTTGCTAATTCTCCCACTGTCAGTGGATCACTACAACATTTAAATTCAATTAATTTGTGAGCCAAAAAAATCACCTTTGTGTTGCCATTAATCCTCTTCAGGAATGAAAGGACACTTTCTACTTCATTGGATCTTGGTGAGTAAAATATATTGGGAACTAAAAGCAACAGGTGCTTGATCCTACCACTATTATCTAAGGAAGATAAAGAATATAAGACATAGATCTTGCTTTTTAAACATTGAAATTTGCTTATTTATTTTTATTGTAGGAAGTTCATTTTTAACACATATTGCTTTATGAATCATGTTGGGAGAGAAAATCAGAGCAAAAGGGAAAAACTATGGGAAAGATAAAAAAAAAAAAAAAAAAAAAACAGGAAAAAGAAGTGAACATAACACGTGTGGATTAACATTCAGTTTCCTTAGTTCTTTTTCTGGATGCAGGTGGCAGCTTCTGTCCAAAGACTATTGGGTTTGCTTTGGATTACTGAATACTGAGAACCAAGCTTTTCATAGTTGATCATCACCATTCTTGCTACTAATGTGTACAATATATTCCTGGTTCTGCTTGTTTTGCTTAGGATAAGTTCATGTAAATCTTTTCAGGCCTTTCATCATTTTTTTATAGAACAATAATATTCCATTATCTTCATGTAACACAACTTATTTAGCCATTTCCTAATTGATGGGCCTCTACTCATTTTCCAATTTTTTGTTACCACAAAAAGAGTTGCTACAAATATTTTTGCATATGTGGGTCCTTTTCCTTCCTTTATGATTTCCTTGGGATACAGACTCAGTAATGGCACTGCTGGGTTAAAGGGTACGCACAGTTTCATAGTCAGTTTGAGACGTGTGAAGTGATACCTCAGATGTTTTAATTTGCATTTCTGTAATCAATAGTGATTTACATCTTTTTTCATATAACTATAAATGACTTCATTTCATCTGAAAATTGTCTATTCATATCCTTTGACCATTTATTAATTGGGGAATGACTTGTATTCTTATAAATTTGACACAGTTCTTTTTAGAAATGAAACCTTTATCAGAAAAACTAACTATAAAGATTTTCCCCCAGCTTTGTACTTTCCTTTTAATCTTGTTTCTGTTGGATTTGTTTGTGCAAACTCTTTTTAATTTATTTCAATCAAAATTATCCATTTTGTCTTTCCTGATGTTCTCTAGTTCTTTGGTCATAAATTCCTCTCTTTTCTGATGGGTAAATCATCTCTCCTAATTTCCTTATGATTCTTATTCCCAAATCATGTACCCATTTTCACTTTATTTTGGAATGAGGTGTGAGATATATGTCTATGCTGACTTTCTCTCATATTACTTTCCAGTTTTCCCAGCAATTGTTGTGAAATAGTGAGTTCTTATTCCAGAAGCTGGAGTTTGGGGGGGAGGGGTTGGTTTAAAATACTAGATTGCCATACGCCTTGATTATTATGTTGTGTGTATCTAATCTATTCCACTTATCAACCACTCTATTTCTTAGCCAGTTCCAAATATTTTTGGTTCCTGCTGCTTTATAATATAGTTTTAGGTTTGGTACTGCTAAGCCACCATCCTTTGTATTTTTTTTTTCATTAATGTCCTTGATATTCTTGTCCTTTTGTTTTTCTAGATGAATTTTGTAATTATTTTTTCTAGTTCTATAAAATAATGTTTTGGCAGTTTGATTGGTCATATTTTGTTAACTCAGCCTAGCCAGGAACAATTGATATTTTTCCATCATTTATATTTGATTTTATTTGTGTGAGAAGTGTTTTGTAATTGTGTTCATATAGTTCTTGGGTTTGTCTTGGCAGGTAGACCCCCAAGTATTCTATTTTGTCTATAGTAATTTTAAATGGAACTTCTCTTTCTATCTCTTGCTGATAGGCTTTGTCAGTAATATATAGAAAACCTTATGATTTGTGTGGGTTTATTTTATATTATATATAATATATATTATGTTTTATATATATTTATAACTTTGCTAAAGCTGTGAATTGTTTCTAGTAAGTTTTTGAATGATTTTCTAGGATTCTCTAAATATATCATTATATCATTTGCAAAGAGTGATGGCTTTATTTCCTCACTGACTATTCTATTTCCTTTAATTTCTTTTTCTTTTCTTATTACTAAAGTGCACATTTCTAAGACAATGTTGAATACTAGTGATGATAATGGGCATTCTTGTTTAATCCCAATCATGTCCAGTTTCTCTCAATTACAAATAATGCTTGCTGTAGGTTTTTAGATAGATACTGCTAATTATTTTAAGGAAAGTTCCCTATATGCCTATGCTTTCTAGTGTTTTTAATAGAAATGAGTGCTATATTTTGTCAAAAGCTGTTTCTGCATCTATTGAGATTACACATGATTTCTCTTGGTTTTATTATTGACATGGTCAATGATGGCAATAATTTTCCTGACAGAACCAGACCTGCATTCCTGGTATAAATTGCACTTGGTCATAATCTATTATCCTGCTAATAAGTTGCTGGAATCTCTTTGTTAATATTTTATTTAAATTTTTTGTATCCATATTCATTAGGGAGATTGGTCTGCAATTTTCTTTTTCTGTTTTGGCTTCCTGGTTTAGGTATCAGTGCTATTTTTGTGTCATAAAAGGAATTTGGCAGTACTCCTTCTTTACCTATTTTTCCAAATAGTTTACATAGTATTAGAATTAATTTTTCTTTAAAGGTTCGGTAGAATTCATTCCAGCTTGTAGATTTCTTATGAGGGAGTTCATTAATGACTTGTACAATTTATTTTTCTAAAACAAGATTAAGTATTTTATTTCCTCTTCTGTTAACCTGGGAAATTTATATTTTTGTAAAGATCCATACAGTTAGGTTAGATTGTCAGATTTGCTGCCCTAGAGTTGGGCAAAATAGTTCCTAATTATTGCTTTAATTTCTTTTTCATTGGTGGTAAGTTTACCTATTTCATTTTTAATACTATTGATTTGATTTTTTTTCCTTTTCTTTTTCTGATCATATTAACCAAAGGTTTATCTATTTTGTTAGATTTTTCATAAAACCAACTCTTAGTTTTGTTTATTACTTCAATAGTTTTCTTAGTTTTTATTTTATTATTCTCTCCTTTGAGTTCCAAAAAATTTAATTTAGTATTTAATAGGTTTTTTTTTAATTTGTTCTTTTTCTAGTTTTTTTTAACTGTATGACTATTTCATTGATCTTCTCTTTTTTTATTTATGTAGCTATTTAGAGATATAAAATTTCCCCTAAGATGCTCTGACTGCATCCCATAGGTAGTGTTTCATTATTGTCATTTTCATGGATGAAATTATGGATTCTTTCTGTGATTTGTTGTTTGACCCACTCAATCTTTAGAATTAGATTGTTTAATTTCCAATTGGTTTTTAGTCTATCTTTCCCTGGCCTTTTATTGAATATCATTTTTACTATATTATGATCTGAAAAAAAAGCATTTACTATTTTTGCCTTTTTGCATTTAATTGTGAGGTTTTTATATCCTAAGAAAAGTCACTTTTTGTGTAGGTGCCATATATTGCTGAGAAAAAAAAATGTGTACTTCTCTCTGTTCTTAGTTAATTTTCTCCAGAAGTCTATCATAGCTAGGTCTTCTAAGATCCTATTGACCTCCCTAGTTTCTCTCTTGTTTATTTTGTTATTAGATTTGCTTGATTCTGAGAAGGGAAGGTTGAGATCCCTCACTAGAATAGTTTTGCTGTCATTTCTTCCTGTAACTGGCTTAAAATCTTCTCTAGGAATTTGCATGCTCTACTACTTCATGAATACACATTTAATATCATTACGACTTCATTATTTACAATACTTTTTATCAAGATGTACTTTTCTTCCTTATCTTTTTTAATAAGATCTATTTTTACTTTTGCTTTATCTGAGATGAGAATTGCTACCCCTGCTTTTTTTACTTCAGCAGAAGCATAATAAATTCTGTTCTAGCTTTTTATCTTTACCCTGTATGTCAAATTTTTCCTTATAAACTGCACATTATAGGATTCTGGTTTTTTAATCCACTCTGCTAACTGCTTCTGTTTTATGGGAGAGTTCATCCCATTCACATTAACAGTAATGATTACCAGCTCTCTTATTTCCCTCCATCCTATTTTCTCCTCTATACATACATTTATTCTCTCTTTCCACCCTGTCCTCAGTGATATGTTTTTAACCCACTTCAACCCACCACCTTAATTCCTATCCCTCCTCCCCCCTCTTCTCACTAGTGGTTTTTTTAACCCACTCCACTCACTACCTTATCTTCTATCAATCATTTCTCCCTTCTCTTACCTTTTCCCCTAGTGTTTCTGCACTCCCTTCTATTTTGTCCTTCCCTTTTCCTTCTCCTCCTACTTCTTTATAGGATTACATAAATTTTATACCTTATTAAATTATTAAATTATTCCTTCTTAAAGCCAAAACTGATGAGATCAAGCTTCAGACAATACTCAGCACCTTGCCTCCTTTCCCTAGATTGTAATTGATCTTTTGCAATTCATTATGTGAACTAATTGTCTCATCTGCCTCCCCTTTCCTCTTTTTCCATGTTTTGATGTCTTTTTCTTTGATGTCATCACATCATGGACTATTCACAACCACATTCTCAGTTCATGTGAGATTCCTCCCCGCCCCCCCCGCCCCCGACCTCTGTCCAGTGACAGATACAGTTCTGAAGAGTTATAGATATTGTTTTCCTATCTAGGGATGTAAACAGTTTAACCTTTAAATATATATTTTCCCCTTGTTTAGTTGTGTCCAGAGTTTATAGATTAAATTTTCTGCTTAGTTCTAGTTTTTTCAAAAGAATTGAATGAAAATCTCTTATTTCATTGAAGCACCACCTCCTCCCCTGAAAGATGATACTGAATCTCATTGAGTAGTTAATTCTTGATTGTAACCTCGGGTCCTTTGCCTTCAAGAATATGGTATTCCAGGTCCTCCAATACTTTATTGTAGAAACTGTCAAATCTTGAGAAATCCTGACTGTTACTCTTTGATATTTGAATTGTTTTTGTCTTGCACTTTGCAGTATTTTTTTTTTCCTTGAGATTATAGTTTTGGAGTTTCACAATAAAGTTTCTTGGGATTTTCCTTGTTGGTTCTTTTTTCAAAGGTAATCAATGAATTCCTTCAATGAGTATTTCCCCCTCTCTTTCTATAATATTGGGGCAGTTTTTCTTAATGACCTCTTATAAAAAGCTGTCCAAACTCTAGTTTTTGGTCATGGCTTTTAGGTAGGTCAATAATTTTTAAACTGTCTCTTCTGGATCTATCTTCCAGGTCAGACGTTTTGTCACTGAAGTATTTCACATTTTCTTCCATTTTTCATTCTTTTTATTTTGTTTCATTGATTTTGCTGCCTCTCAAAGTCATTAGCTTCCATTTTTCCTGTTCTAGTTTTAAATGTGTGATTTTCTTCAGTTATATTTTGTATCTCTTTTTCCATTTGTTTTTTTCTGCTGTTTAAGGAATTATTTTCTTCAGACAATTTTTTTCCCTTCCTTTTCCAAACTATTGACTCTCTCCTGCATAATTCTCCTTTCTTTTCTCATTTTTCCTTCTACCTCTCTTTTTTGCCTTTTGAAGTCTTTTATAAGCATTTCCAAGAAGCCTCTTTGGGCTTGAGACCAATTCATATCACTTTTTGAGATTTCTTATGTGGACATTCTGTTCTTGTCTGAGATTGTATTTTGGTCTGTCCTGTCACCATAGTAGCTTTCTTTGGTCAAGGTTCTTGTGTGTTTCTTGTTCATTTTTTCCCCCTTTTCTTTTGGTATTTACTATCTCTTTTTTTTAACTTTTATGGTTGAATTCTGTTCGTAGGGTAAAGGAGGTGCTGTTCCAGGCTTCCTGTGCAACTCTGAACCTTGACTTTAAGCACAAAGGTCCCTTATGTTTGTAGGGTGTAGCTTTGCCTACTCTGTCCAGGAATGAACCTGATTTCCCAGAGTTTGCCTTCTGATCTGGGACTGGAAACTGCTCCACTGATTTGCTCCTCTACTGAGCCAGGGCTGAGGGTCTTAATTGCTGATTTGCTGTGATTAAGACTCTCTCAATGGATTTCTCAGAGTCTGACACCCTTTTCACCCCAGTGAGACTGACCTTTCTTGAAGTTTTTCCTATCTATCTTGCACTGGAGAATGGTTTCATTTCATCAGAGTCTGTTCAAAGGCTTGGTTTCATGTGGTTTTTGAGGGAAACTAGAAGAGCTTGAGCAGTTTCCTGACTTTACTTCATCATCTTGTTTCAATAGAACTTCAATCTGAGGCATGGATCTTAACCTCAAAGTGCTTATGGTATACTTAGAAAGAAAATAATAGTTAATATTTATAAAGTGCTTTCATTAATTATCTCATGTGAGTCATACCAAAAGCTGTGAGGGAGTCAAGACAGTTATTACCGTCTCCATTTTACATGTAAAGAAACTGAAGTCCAGAGAGATTAAGCAACCAATGAAATGACTCCTAAAATCATAAGATCCAAAAGAGCATTTAAGAAGCTTACAATCTTTTTGCCACATGTGCTTTCTAATCTTGAGCTCACTTTCCCCTATACTGAGTATATACTTGTGGAACAAAATTTCACAGGCTTTTAGGAGAATATTTATACCAATTCTTACTTACAGCTTAGTAAATACTCCTAACAACTAATTAATCTGGCTGACTAATTGATATAAACTAACAATAATAACAAGCACATTGGTGAGAGTTCAAAAAAGCATAAACTTTATTCTAAACTTGAATTAGAAATAAGTTAAAAACTGAAAAAAACAGAAAAATAGATTTTTAGGCTTTATAGAAAAAAAATCTTAAATATCAGAGTTATCCTAGATTGGAATGAAGTATCTCAGGAGGCAGCATTATAATAATGTCCCAAATCTTCAAATAAAGAATATATCACTATTCCATGGTAAGGATATATATGGGATTCTTGCTCATGAATGAGTTAGACATGATAGCTTAATTATTAAATGATAGGGACATAGGTCATCAGAAAAGAGAACAGGGAATTTTTCATGCTATCCTATGGACAAAAATTTTAAAATGATAAAATTAAGTGAATTTGATACTAAATGAATGACCAAAACCCTTGAATGAATTTCCATTACTTACTCAACTCAAACTTGAATCTGAGCTCTTAAACCAGTTCTCGTGACTTGTGTCTTGTCACTGGACTCTGATGACACTGGAAGTGAGAGTTAAGATGATGGTTTTGGACTGCTCTGTCTCACTTCAATTCAATTCACAAGTCAAAAAATTATTCTTGTGATGACATTGGTCCTCTTCAAGAATGATGAACAACAGTCTGTGAATAGTAGTAGATGCACTCTGGGAGAGTAAGAAACCAATTCATTTGGGTATGTGATTATTTCTTCTTTTCTTTCTGTCACTATGTCCACATGAAGCATTTAACACTTACATGCAGGCACTCCATCCAAAGAAATATAATTTTTGATCATTTGTACTCTGCAAAGCATATTGGGGCTTGGGGGCAAGATTCCCCCCATAGTTATTTTATTGTTATTTTTCAAAAATATTAATTCTTTGAGACAATTAACTTTTTGTCTTGTGTAGTTTTCATTTTTATTTCTTGAAATGGAGCTCTGAAAAAACAGACTTTCAAAAAGCCCATTGTAAGCTACTACTATTTCTTTAAACTCAAATCACTCTGGCTTTCATTGATTGGCTCAGTCCAAACCTCTCATTAATTGTTAAATTTTGATGGTTCATGTGAGTGTAAGTAGCAACTGTTTTCTATTCTGGTCAGAAAATCTGAGGGTCTTCTCTACTAGACAGATTCTTTTATGATAACCAATTGGCATGTTTCAAATAATGGTGTTTCAATTCTTATCTAGACCTTAATCACTGATAATTGTTGAAAATTGAGACCTCAGAAAGAACTTAGCTTAAAAACACCTAGATCTCCTACTGCATCTGGGTCATTTTCAGTAGTCTTGATTTATGTCTTGCTGCTATACTTTGACGACTTTGGAGGAAAGAGATCTTGCCTTACTTAAATCCAATTTACTAGCAAGTCAAGACATTACCCTCATGTTGTCTTTGGTTTTCTTTGAGAATGAAGAATAAACAACGATAAACTTGAAGGTAGGCTTCAAGTGAGCTGTCCTTGGTTATGTTCTCTTTCACTTATTATTATTATTTTTTCTTATGGAAGAATGATGCTTGATTAAGTCACTCAGTCAAATCACTTATATGCCATTTAAAGTAAATGTTGTGATGTTAAGTCTGAAATCTTATTTGGTGATATCTGTTGAACCAATCAAATACAGTTTTTAGACTAATTAAGGAAAAGTCCTCAATTAATTGAAGTGGCAGAAGGAATGTTCTGATTGACCAGAGAAAGTGAATCATGCCATGAGACATGAATAAGTAGAGAGGAAGCAACAGTCTAGCTAACTTCCTAAGAAAGAATCAATTAGAGATGGGAATAAGAAGCAGAGTCCTAAGTCTTGGCTTTGTTCATTGTGTCTCCTCCCCATTTGTCAGAGGATGTCATCTTGATAGCTTTGGATTTTGAACTTGCCATCTTCCAGTGATATCTTATTATTGTCCCAAGTATGGGTGACAGCAGCATCTGCATCTGGAGCAAAGGACAGAATTAACACATTCTCTACAAAGTTTCCAGCAAAAGAAAAAAAAATACACCATATCTAAAGGAAACTTCTTGAAAACTATAGCAAAAGAATATCCAAGAGTTGTGCAATTAATCAAGAAACATTTATCAAGACATCCTATGTATCAGGTACTGTGCCTTGGGGATTCAAAAGGAAGCAGAAGGTAGCCCCTGTCTTCAAGAAGTGTATTACTATGTGCAAGTGCAAAGAAGTCCATTACTATGTAATGGAATACTGATTGAACACATGTGCTCCCTAAACTTAAGCCCACTTTTCTTTATTCTGAGTATGCATTTATGAAAGAGTATGTAATAGGTTTTGAGGGGAATCTTTTTGTAATTTTTTTTGTAATATAACATCTTAGTATATGTATCTAATTAATTAAGTTTAGATAACTAATTAACATCAATTAACAACAATATTTGAAACATATTGGTGGAAGATCATAAGCTATACCATTGTAAAACATACCAAAATCTCTTAGGGCTGCCAAATGAAACCTGATAAGATTTAGTAGCCATGATCTGGACACCTAATTGTCAGTACAAATAGGATTTGGGAGAGTCCAAACCTTACTATATATATATATTTAATTATAGCTTTTTTATTTACAAGTTAATATGCATGGGTAATTTTACAGCATTGGCAATTGTCAAACCTTTTGTTCCAATTTTTCCCCTCCTTCCCCCCACCCCCTCCCCTAGATGGTAGGATGACCAGTACGTGTTAAATATATTAAAGTATACATTAAATACAAAATAAGTTTACATGTCCAAAACATTTTGCTGTACAAAAAGAATCGGACTATGAAATATGGTACAATTAGCCTGTGAAGGAAATTTTAAAAAAATATATTGCAGACAGGCAAAAATATAGGGATTGGGAATTCAGTGTAATGGTTCTTAGTCATCTCCCAGAGTTCTTTCACTGGGTGTATCTGGTTCAGTTCATTACTACTCCCTTGGAACTGATTTGGTTCATCTCATTGCTGAAGATGGCCAGGTCCATCAGAATTGATCATCATATAGTATTGTTGTTGAAATATATAATGATCTCCTGGTCCTGCTCATTTCACTCAGCATGAGTTTGTGTAAGTCTCTCCAGGCCTTTTTGAAATCATTGTATTGGTCATTTCTTATGGAACAATAATATTCCATAATATTCATAGACCACAATTTATTCAGCCATTCTCCAATTGATGGGCATCCATTCAGTTTCCAGTTTCTGGCCACTACAAAGAGGGCTGCCACAAACATTCTTGCATATACAGGTCCCTTTCCCTTCTTTAAGATCTCTTTGGGATATAAGCCCAGTAGTAACACTGCTGGGTCAAAGGGTATGCACAGTTTGATAACTTTTTGAGCATAGTTCCAAGTTGCTCTCCAAAATGGCTGGATGTGTTCACAATTCCACCAACAATTACACTATATTTTTAAATGATCCAAAGGAAAATTAAAATGTCATACTTCTCAAGTTTTCAAATATAACAAACTGAGAGAAATATAAAACAAATTGGATGATAGATTCAGGATTCAAAAAAATCCTGATAACCTAGAATGCTGGGCTAAATCTAGTGAGAAATTCAATAGCAATCAATGTAAAATAATTCACTTGAGTTAAAAAAAAATTCATGTAACTATAAATACAAAACATAACTATACAACAGTTCATATGAGAATATGTATTAATTTTAATGTGCCTCAACTTTAAATAAATAGTAAAACTACTATAAAAAATTGCAGTCTTTGGTTGCATTATAAAGGTTTGGTTGTTTTGTTTAGAATCTAGGAAAGAATAAGCATATTATACTGTTTTTTGTTAAAGTAAACCTAGAATATTTCCAGTGTAGGAAGAAACATTTTGTATAATTGATACCCTGGAAAACATTCAAAAGACACTTTGATTAGCAGCAAAAATTAAGTGGAGAAGTTGCTATACCAAGTTTTATTGAATGAATTAAACATGGTGTGATCCTATCCAGAATTTCCATTTGAGGGAAACAATACTTATTTCTCTCTTAGCTCTAGCCCTGACAGACTTCAGCTTGATGTGTGAAAAACTTGTTGCCAATTAGATGCATCCAAAGTTCAAATAAGTTATGACACATGGGGGAGATAGCACAGAGGACAGAGTATTAGACTTATGTTCAAATCTCTCTTCAAACATGAAGTTTGTGACCCTGAACAAATCATTGAAATGCTGTCTTAATTTCCTTATTCCTAAATATAGGAATAATATCCTCCCCAGAGCTGTTGTAAGGATCAAATGGGTTAACATATCTAAAGCATTTTGTAAAAGTTTAAAAACTATTTCAATCCTAGTTATGATTATAATAATTATATACTGGCATTTCACATTTATTCCAAAATGTCTTGCCTCCTTGTTGTAACAAAACATGGAATGCCACTTGCTTCCCTCAATGTCACAATGGTTTTGTGTAAGACCAGCCTATAACTTTGTCTATCTACTCTATTTCTTTCTACTTTTTTGATTTAGAAACAAGTATATCATAGTGATCAGGTGTTAACCCAATCAGTATATCAATGAAACCCAACTTTTATAAAATTTCAATGTTCCTTAAAGATCTTTAGGGAAATTTTATTGAAATCAGGGCACATGTGTATCATTGTGACTGGAATCCCTCTATTTTGTTATTCTCCCCCAAACTCTATTCATAGTATGTAAAATGTGCTAGTTTTGAGGGAACTATTGTTACTACTGTTTACATTCATCTTCATCACCATCATTAGGGCTACCACTGTTATCTTTTTTTGATGGGATTCAGATATAAATTGTTCTAAGATAAGTGACTATCTAGATATTAATCTTTTTATAGCTACTACTGCTTTTTGTAACTGAAAATAAAAATTATGAATTTAGGTTCCTATTCTTCAGGCTCATTTATATTAGATTGTAATCTCTTTGGAAACAGGGGCTATGTTTCTTATTTGTATTTCCCTCCTCCCAGCACTTAGTTTAGTGCCTGACACATAGTAGGTGTTTAATAAATGTCTATTTATTGACTGAATGACAACTTAAAGTATCTTTGGGAAAAAATCCAATGTCAGGTAAGATGACAGGGATAACATGTATTTTATCCTATTCCCACAAGTTTTGATTTCTTCCATTAAGTCTCTATGTTTTGAAAGTTTTGCATTTATCATAATTTGGAGATTATTGGGTAGAACCAGCATGATGCAATCTATCAAAACCTTCTGAAATTAATAATGATAACATAATAAAGAAACAGCTGGTTACCCTTGATGACTTTGTCACCTGGTTCAGGATGAACTATATTCTAGAGTACTGAGAGATAAGGGAAATATAATTGCTGAATCATTGTCAGTGATTTTTGAAAACACATAAAAAGCAAGAGAAATACCACAATATTCCAAAACAAATGTTTTTACCAATTCCCTTCCCCCAAAAAAGGAGGACAAACCCAATAGAATTTTACCTAATAACTGAAGAGAATAACTTAAGGGGGGAAAAATGGGTTCTAAATATATTTATGTAAGAATTTTACCAGATAATTAAAGAAAAATTGGAATCTATGATACATACATTATTCTAAAAATTGAGAATAAAAAACTTTATTACAATCCTTTTATGAAATAAAATAGGATCCTAATAACTAAATCAGAGATTTAGAGCTGTAGCAATATAGTCAAATAAGATGATTAAATTGAATTTATAAGAAATCTAGTTGGCTCAATAGGACAATGATCATATTAGAAAGTAAAAAACCCAAATTACCTACTAATGCCAACAGAAGCAGTAAAAACATTTTATGCAGAATAATCTGTTATTTCTTCCCTACACATTGTATTTTTGTATAGTTCTCATTAGTAGGAATAATACCCTTCCTCCAAACATAAATATATAATTCAATACTCTCAAGGAGTTTACATTCCAGGGATGTGCTAGTGAATATTTAATAACAGGCTTTCCAAAATGATGATAATGATAATGGTGATGATGATGATGATGATGATAAATGGCATGCTTTTAAATTTTGTCTGCATTATTAACATTTTTCATCATTTTATTAAGTACAGATAATTTAAAAAATAATAAATCAAATCCTGGTTTGTAGCAATTGCTGATTTTTGAGTTGTGAATGCTTGCACTTGCACTAAGATTTTAATAATATATTCATTAACTGATGTAAGCTGGTTTCAGGATACTTTGTTTCAATCTAATGGTAACTTTTTTCTAGCTTATTGATTTCTTCCCAAACTGTAGTGCTCAGAATTCAATACAATACTCCAAATGTTCACTGTTTAGGGCAAAGTGCAGAGCTTCATTACTTCCTTATTGTTATTAATTATACTTCTAATGCAAACCAAGATTGTCTTAGTATAGCTCATTGCTGTATCATAGAGATCTTAAAATCCACTAAAGAACTGCTTCTTTTCTAACCATGCTTCTACTATCTTTTATTTGCGATACTGCATTTTTAAATAACCTAAATATAAGACTTTATATGTTTCCTTCTTAAATTGAATCTTTTTTGATTTAGCTCTATATAATCTGTCAAGAATTTTGTGGAGACTGACTCTGTCAACTATATAAATAAGTATTAAGCATTCACTACATGTCAAGCACTGTGCTAAGTGCTAAAAAGTGGGAAAAGTCTCTTCCCTCAGAGAATTCATAATCTAATAAAAGAGAAAAAATTTTTATCATATGAAAATTTAATAATCATTTTTTGTTTTTCTCCAAGTCATTGATAAAAAATATTAAACAAAACAAAGTTAGATATAAATCATTAGAGAACTCCAATAAAACTTATTTACTAGTTGATATTGAACCATTAATGACTCTTCATTGAATCCAATCATTCTTGAATGGATGTGATTTTATTATCCTCTGGTTTAAATCTCCCCATCATTCAACAAGCATGGTGAAATAAAATTTGCTTAATATTTAACTGTATCTAAGAAATCTATATCCACATCATTACCCTTATTTGTAAATTTGGTAATCCTCTCAGGAAAAAAGAGAAAAAGGTAAATCCATACTAATCTGTTGTTCTAGTGTTTTTTTTTTTGTTTGTTTTTGTTTTTTTTTTTTTTTGTTGTTTGCAAAGCAATTGGCCCACCCAGCTAATAAGTATCAAGTGGTGAAGTCTTTGAGGGAAAATTTGAACTCAGATATTCCTGAGTCTAGGGCTTTAATCACTGTGCCATCTAGCTTCTCCCTGTCATTTTTTTTCTATTTATTCACTAATAATTTCTTCAATGATACATTCTAAATTTTTCTCCAGAAAACAAAACTAAGTTAATGGGCCCAGTAGACTATTTATTTCATTTGAAATTCAGAATTGTGATCTTTCTCTAGTTCTGTGATTTCTTACATCCTTCCATGTTCTTCTTGTTCCATATTCTAACAAATATTCCTAACAGCTACTCAACAAACACATGCCCTAGTTCTTTCAATATGCCAGATATGGTCTTGACAAGGAAAATTCTATTATATTCATGTATAAATTACTTGGGACAAAGTAAAATAGTATATTTAAGTTATCCATTGAAGTATTCAATATTCTTGATATGCTATGTTTAAAAATTTTTTAATATGTGATATGTCATCTTTTGCTGCAATCATTTAGTTTACATAATTGGTCACTGAGTCACAAGATTATAATAGATATTCTTTAATTCTTTATCATAAAACCACAGCTATCACATTGGCTATCAAGCATATCACTTAACAATTCTTTTTTTCCAAGTTTAGCATTAGTTATAATCCATAGGTTTTCATTGGAGTTTAAATCAAATAAGTTCCCAGGTCATTGAAACATGTTTAGCTCCATTTTTTGAATAAATTTCTTTAACATTTTCCACCCTATAGAATTGTGGAAGATCATGTTGCAGTATTCTATCATCATTTAGCTATCTCTGTATTTCTAGGAAAATTCTGCTTTTTAATATATGAATATATTTATCATAGTTACAATTTCCTCAATGGTAACAATGGACATCTAGACCTACTGCAAGTCAACAATTTGCGAAA
Organism: Sarcophilus harrisii; assembly: GCF_902635505.1. Lineage (NCBI taxonomy): Eukaryota > Metazoa > Chordata > Mammalia > Dasyuromorphia > Dasyuridae > Sarcophilus > Sarcophilus harrisii. The sequence goes on along the minus strand of NC_045426.1, from coordinate 624,409,437 downwards.
CATTTATTGGGATGATATTTTAGCCTGACAAAGATGTCCCAATTTTACAGGGCTACTTAGATTTCTAAAAATAATTCTAGTATAGCATTGGGTAAAAAAATGTATTTTCATCTGCAAAAATATTACTTTTTTTTCAAGCTTCATTATTACATTTCTGCCTTTGTATTATCTTGTACATTTTATTGTTGTGACTTTATTTCAGTAACAATGATTAGCTAGTATTAATATTTTTATGGATCTTCTCTCTATTCTTCCAACTCTGAAAAACCCATGTCTTATTGTAGAATAATCAATCAGTAGTAACCTAATTATCAGGGACATATTAAGGTTTGTGCTTATTTTCTGGATATTGATTTGGTTGTTGCACAGGGTAATTTGTTAGTTTGGGGCATTGGCTTTCATTTCCTTTGCATTTTAGGTTATTTGAATGATTCTTAAAATGTTTGACTTACCATTTCACCAGCTGTTATAATATCTCTAAGTCATTTAAGTGTATTTTTTATGATGTATACTGCATTTCCCCTGTATTAATATTTTTAAAAAACCAAAGAATTATAATTGGAACTGTGTGGAATAGAGAGAGATAAGGTGAAGAACTTACAGGAATGAATGAATTCTTTTTCTGTGTTTTTTTTCATTATTTCTGTGTTTCCCCTATGACCTGTATAATATGTGCAGGCTGATATTTACTTGAGCCTTGGCCAGCTATAAACATATTTACTTACCCTGAGCTGATGATATTTATTGGTATTTGACATTTATCGATATTTAGTCTATTAGCTGGACCACTATCTGCTTGATTAAGCCTTAGGCCTGATTTTCTATTTCCTAGAAATCAGGAGATTTCAGGGAAACAGAAACCTTTCATTCCAATCTCTCTGGATAGCAACAACCAATTAGATGCCTCCCCCTCCCATTCTCAATGCTCTCTTATTTGTGATGTAATCTCTTGTATAAAAGCTATGTATCTTTACAACTTCTTTAGCCCTCCTACCACGAGCTTTCTCTTTCTTATCTCGTGATGGGATGTCTCATCCTTCCGAGGTTTTTAATAAATAACTTTTCTGCCTTTTATTGAATGATTTCTGAGTAGTCATTTTGGGTAAGGATCTTCTACATCCCTCACAGAACTAAATTATGTCTTAAGTTTTAATAGCTTAAAAATGCACTGAGATTTTTGGGATATCATGTAAAATAATAAAATATCCATGTACCACATAAAATGCAGATTTAACTAACAGAAAACTAAGTAACAATTGGGAAAGCAGTTCAATGGAATTTCATTAGTCATGGTTTTATTGTGAGTTATTCTAGCATCAGTATAAGCATGCAGGCATGACTATTGCTATAATAAAACAATATCAAAAGTTACTTCTAAGAAAATCACACATTGTTGCAATTTAAAATCTATTTGGTTTATTCATTCACTCATTAAAATATATCTTTTATCTCAGAAGTTTGTAATTGTTTTATAACTTTTAATATTCTAATTGGACCTCTTTCATTTCTCTTAATCTATAGTATTTCTCCTTTGCATTAAATATTTTCTTAAGTTAACTCATATGTCCAGCCTTAGTTCTTGATTTAGGACCCTATGCTTTGGCTAATACCACTATCCTCCACTCTTATGCTAGCTTTCTCTCTCTCTCTCTCTCTCTCTCTCTCTCTCTCTCTCTCGCACGCACACACACACTTTTAATTGGTTTAATAGCCTTTTTGGGTTCTGCCCTCTCTTTTGTGGGGAATCTACTAATGTTGGTGATCTGAATGAAATTGCTGGTATTAAGACCCACCCTCTGCCTCCACCTCTGGCTTTGGTCTCTGGCACAAATCCACATAGGGGTATGGCCCCAGTCACTCTTTCTCTTTCTTCTCCTTGCCCAATCCACATAAAAAAGTTATTTCTATCACCAGCACTAGTCCTTATAGGCCACTGTGGGATATTGGAGTTCAGGTTGGTATCAACTGCTGGACAACTGAACTGCTTCCCTACTGATGATCTTAAGTGCTGTATTGGCCCTATTTTTTGCTAGAGTTTCCAATATTCCAACAAGTGCATTTCCTGGCTCTTTCTCCCTACATAATGACCTGGAAGAATACTTCTGTTTACTTTTTTTCAGATTTTGTAGGGAATTTGATAGAAAGCATGGATTTTATGATGTTTTCCCATCACCATCCTACTCAGAAGTCAGCCAAAATATTTTGGGGATAAATTATGAAAAAAAAATTAATTGTTAACTTCATATAATGCTTTAAACTGATTTTTTTTTTTTTTTTTTTTTTTTTTTTTTTACAAATCTATAAAGTACTATGACTATTACTAGGTTCATTTTACAGATTCAAAATTGAGGCTCAGGTAAATAACTAGCTCATACCAATGTAATTAGTAAGTTTTGAAGTTGAGTCAAACACAGGTTTTCTTGACAACTCCAGTTATCTTTTCATGATAAAAACTGTTGATATGTCCTATGTTCAGATGAATAAAACAAAGTCCCTCCCCTAAAGGAGCTTATGATCAAGAAGGTTAAACATTGTCATAATAAATACAACACTAGTCCCCAAACTTTATGTAGTTCCTGTTATGGGCCAGAACTCTGTACTTGAAACAAGGATTATTACAAGATGTTAAGTCAGTGGAATTCATAATACAATGGTTATCTAGTTTAGCATGGTGCTTAATAGTTCTCTAGTTCAGTACATGTTCTTAGTACTTAATATAGTTCTACAAGATTCACAGCTATGACAATGTAATAACTGGGACAAACTCAGCCAGGGTCAAACTGGGAGAAGTCAGAGAACTGGAGGTGGGAGCTCAAGCTCTTGGAGCCAAGGAGAGAGAGACATTCCATCTTTGATTAGGCTCCTGGTAGCTCTCCTTCCTGCACTTTGGGAGAGACTGGTTCAGACTCAGAGGGACTCAGAGACAGATTCATTCCATATTCATCAGCCTCATGGTGGCTGGCCTATCCTCCTGCTTCCCTACTGAGACTAAGGCTAGTCTGAAGGGCCTCCAGAAAGCTAGCAGGCCCCAGGCAAGGAGGCAATAAAGAATTTGGACTTTAACAACTAGCTATTCTCATGTTGATTACTCTACTGAAAAGAAGGCTGGTCCAGAGACCTCCAGAAAATCAACAAGAACACTACAAGCTCCTATAGTTTTGTTTGTTGGTTTACTTTTCCATGCTTTGCATATAAAATTCAATTTCTAATTCATTTAGAATTCATTAAACAACTACTATGTGCCTGGCACTGGGCATTTAAAAAAAAATTATTGGATTCCTTTCCAAGATGATTGCCTGAATGAAAGGCATTCCCATATTTATTCCGCAAAACACTAAAGCATGTACCAGACCAATAAATGATCAATAAATTTAAAGAAAAACTGTTTGAAGTTATCTCTCCAGAAGACATCAGATTTCTGCTGCAGATTTTCTACCATTATGGGATTTAAAATCCTTTGCTACAGATTTCTCTTTTTTATAAGAAGCTCCAGTTTTCTAGGAAAGGATTTAATCTCCCTATTTTTGATATTAGATTTCCCCCCCCATTCATCTTTTATACACTCCCCCACATCAGCCTTATGTGTATATATGTGTTTATCAAGTGAAATAATTTTATAGAAAAAAAATAGAGATTTACAAGGACAATAGATAGTGTTGTTAGGTCAAGTGAGAATGCAAATCAGCTCCTCATGGCAGTGGAACAGCTTTCATGACAGACTAATGTATAGGAATTTTATTCTAAGAAAAATTACAGAAAGTTATGGGAAATATACAAATAAAGTAGGAAACATTTCATGAAACCCATCTTTCCATTAATGTCCCTGAAGTTGCTTCATACCATTTTTTTTTTTTTTCAGCTAAAGTGAGGCTATTGAGTTAAATAATATTCAAGTTCTCTTTTTGCCCTGAAAGGATGCCGGCATGAGGAATGTAAGGGGTTGTTTTTTGGAGGGTAGCACAAGGGAAATGAGACCTTAAAAAGATGATATTTTTCTAATATGTCAGGACTAAGCTGATTGAGCTATTTAGTAAACATCAAGGCAATCAGGAATTATTTTACTGGTCAAGATACCATTGTTGGCTGGCCTGTTATTGAATGACAGCTCAACCAGCCAGAGACTAAAAAATGCAAGAATGCTGGAAGATGATGGATGCATCCTTTATCCCTACTCTTCTGCTGATTCCTCACAAAAAAGAATCAGGTATGCAGGAATGTAAAGTGTTTTTGGATGCACTGGAAATGCCACAATAACATCAGACAAAACAGAATCTTCAGAATTCTCTTGAGGGTCTTGTACCACCAAAAGAGCTGGTGATGAAGGAGAAAAATAGGAGAATGGAATTTCACTAGGGCTCAGGTATTCCCAAATATAACAATCTAATTTTTATATGTTATCAATTCTGTGGAATATATAAATAGCCTACAATATATTATAGTGTGTATAAATTATAGAGTACAAGGCATTTGGTCATATGAAAATTATCACAATATATTATTGCTTTAGAGGGAATCTAAAATGAAACTATAAATTCATAGTATGACAAACATGTCATTTTCTGAGGACAAATAGGAAAAGGAGACATGAAGGAGTTATGCTTCCAACACTCTTCTTAAGAACATTGAAGTACTGGATAGTTAGTTGTTGTGTTAGTTGGTTGGTTGATTTGAGGTCAGACCTGTGATTTGTCTGATATATAGTACTGTCAAAGATAAAATCCTAAGTATCATTGTGGATCAGCTATTTCTTTGAAATATATATTCTTAGAGAGTGGCCTGGGAGTTTAATTGATTCATCCAAGGTCATGCAATCAGGTTATGCTATAGGTAGGAGTTGAATCCAGAGTATCCTGATTCCAAGGTATTGAATAATTTATTCACTTCAACAAAACATGGGTGTAAAATACAAAGGTAGATTTTGACTCAAGATAAAAACAAATTTCTTAATAATTAGAGCTATTTCAAATTGGAATGATAGTATCATGTGATTGTGAATTTCTCATCACTAGTGGCTTTTAATCAAAGGCTGGTTGATTTTTTTTTCAGAATTAGATAGATTTCATGACTTGAGAATAGATTATTCACAATGGTCTTTCAGAACCCTTCCTACCTGAGGTCTATAATTTTGGAGTAAAGTAATCTGGATCAGAAGTTGATAAACCAATGTATCAGTAGCAATTTGGTACATGAATTCTTTTTCTTTTATACTTTTTTCTTTTCTTTTTCTCTCTCTCTCTCCCCTTCTTTCTCTCTCTCTCTCTCTCTCTCTCTCTCTCTCTCTCTCTCTCTCTCTCTCTTCCTTCTTTTCCTTCTTTCTCTTTCTTTCTTTCCTTTGTATCTGATCAACAAACAAACATCTTTGGAAGACTTAAGAATGCTGACCAATAGAATAGCAATGAATCAGAATCATGATTTCCAAGGATCAGTGATGTAGAATGCTACCCATTTCCTGACAGAGTAAATAAATAAATAAAGGAGTAAATATTCAGAATGCAACACACGTATTTGTACATAACTAATTTAGGAATTTGTTTTCCTTGACTACATATTTATTGAAAAGACTTTTTGTTTTTGTTTTGCAAAGGGGTAGGGAGAGAGGTAGAAGGAAGAGAAAAGAAATGCTTGTTAGTTGAAAAAATAAAAAGGAATTGAAAATAAAACCACTGTGTTAGTTCCAACTGTCTCTTACATTCCATATGAATATGACAAACTTGCTTCATCTCAGTTTGTTTTTAATATATAAAGTGAGGAGACTGAACTAAATTATTTCCAAATTCTCTTCTTGCCCTAATAGGATGCTAAGGTAGGAAATGCAAAGGGCACTTCTGAATGGGGGTAGCTGGCGGGGGGGGGGGGGGGGGGGGGGGAACGGAAGCTGTAATAAATGGAATTCTAATAAACAAAAACCAAACAGTACAAAGGATCATAGAAATAGTTGAATTAAAAATCTCATCAGGGAAAATATGCTAAGAAGTGAAGCAATGATAAAAAATAATTTCTAAAGTTCATTGCCAGAGACTGTTATGTGAATATAAGGATTTTTGTGAGAAAATGGGAGTAGATATTTAGCCTCAGCAACAGTCTGGTTCTTGCCATAAAATCAAATTTCAACATTTTTTTCTTAATTGAAACTTTTCTATCTTCTCTCAGAATGGAGGTAGCAAAGCTTTGCAGGCAATCATTTGATCTCCTCTCCAACCTTAAAGTATTTAATTAAACTTCTTGGAAATAGTTTGGTCACCTTTGTCCCATTGACTTCAACAATGCCTTCCTTTATTAGTTTTTAAATATGCATTTATATTAAAATTAGGTATTGTGACTTTGTCCCATCTCTTTCCTGGATTCCAGGGGCTGAGGTGAAATGAATATAATCAAGCCAGGCTTGCAGTTGTTCCTGGGATATGCTGATCAAGAAGGCTACAGTGCCACTGAATGAAATAAAAGGTAGAATGAGGAGAAGAGTGCAAATGACTAGGTTTGAATGGAGAACAAGCTTACTTTGAATTTGTAAATAAGAATGTTTTTCCTCATGATTAATGGCCACTTGCTTCCAGCTCACATACATTTGGGTTTTATTCATCTGCGCCAAAAAAAAAAAAAAAGTATGAGTATTTGGGGGATTTAGTGGATTATAGTTTATATGTGAGTCAAGAAGGTAGCATGGGGCTCAAAAACACTAATACATTTTGAGGCTGCATTAGTAAAGCTATGTAGTGAAGAAGAAGGGACAATCTTTGCTAGGACTTTTAATAGGGAAGCAATAAACATCGTGTCTATAGATAAGTAGTTCAGTATTAAGGCTGAAGAAAGTTACAGAGGCAGCCTAGATGGACAACATTGCCCTAGATTTGTTACATTGAATAGGAAGGTATGTTGATCATGGATATTTAAGAAGAAAGCACTATTACTAGTGAGTAGTATAATGACTGATCTTGATGCCTTTAGACAGTTGGCTTTGTTAGAAGAACTAGAAAATTTAATCTGATATGATATTGTATATTGCTTTTCTGATGCACTAACAGTTAGAGAGGTAGCCAGGGACAGTTTATGTCTCTGAATAGCCTTCACCTATATTCCTGGAGCCCTGCAGTAAGGCTTAGCACTATCACCAAGCAGCAAAGGAACACTGTTCCAATAATGTCTGAATCCCCAGTAAAAAAATCTCAATGTGTTCTAGGACTTTTGTGAGGTTAAAATGTATGTAGAGAGAGAGAATATGTAAAACAATTTGAACACTTTAATTTTCTATATAAATGCTAATTATTATTATTACATATTATTTTTATGTATTATTGATTCTGAGGCTCTGTTTCATCACTGAAAAAATTCCATGTATTTCAGACCTGATGACCTCTTCCCTTATTAGCTCACAACTAGAATACTGCATCCAAGTTTAAGTCATTCATGTTTGGATGGACATTGACAAACTGGAGTGGTGCACCTATAGAATCATGACTTATAGAAAGAGGCAATATATTATAATAGAAAGAAAACTGGGTTTGAACTCAGTTAGAAAGTCTAGGTTAGAATACTGATTCTTCACTGACTATTCATATGGACTTGTGCTGCAAGCAAAGGGTAAAGCTAATGAAAAGACACAAATTTGGGAGATGAAATTTCATGTTTGAGAAACTGCCAGATGGCCTGTGTTTCTGCATTACAAGAGGAAATAATTAGAGCTACCTAGAAGAGGAATGAGTTATCTTGAGGTTATATAGGTCCCATACTTGGAGGTGATAAGATGTATGCTTTTCAATGATTCACTAGAGGAAATGCCTGGTGAGAGATAGATTATGCCAGACATCCTCTGTAGTCCTTTCAATTCATGAGATTTAATGGGTGCTTTGGAGACTTGACCATGCTCAGTCAAGGCAAGATGCAAAATTGTGCTTGCAGATATTGCTCAGAATGTTCATGGTAAACAAATTCTGTTCCATGACACTGCTCTGAATGGACACTGATGAACAGGAGTTGTATACTTGTAGGAACATGACCTGTAGGAGGAGGCAACATGTTATAACAGAAAGAAAAATGAGTTTGGATTTAAAATCAGATAATCTGTTAGAATATATTCTCTTCCATTTACTATTTGTGAAGTTCCACATAATCACTTCACTTGTCGGGATCTCATCTTGAAAGTTCATAACCTGGACTAGGTGTTGTTATAATTTAGTTTCCTTTCAATCCAGTCATCCTATTCCTTTGAAATGGCTACATAGAATAGGAGGTTTTCCTTCATCTTCTATCTTGCCTGTTGGTATTTCAGAAAAGAGGCATAGAGAAAAATATAAGATAAATACCTCTTCAGGAACTCTAAACAAACTACAAATTCACCTGGTATTACCTCTATCAATATGAGCAAAGCAAACTATCTAGAAGCATCCAAAATAGCCAATGTAATCAACTCTAATTCTACCTGGAGACAGCCATTTCTACTTAAATGTTCAGCATAACTTGACATTGAATCAGTCAGAATGACTAATGAATCCATTCATTCAGTCCCTTACACAAAAATGATTGGATCAACTCCAAGTGCTAGCTCTGATGATTGGTGCACTCAAAAGGTGCCTGGGGTCTGATTAACCTATACTGGTATATTGGTGTCTTTGGAAAACTCTGACTCCCTTTGTCTGTCTGAGTATAAAGTAGGGCTAGACCTCACTTCTAGGGCTATTGACATCTAGCTTGCAGTTCTGGGGATGGCTGATTGCCTGGAATTGCTATGTGTACTGCTTCATCCTCAGAGACCAGAATATGACATATAGTAACCAAAGGAAATTAGTTCTTATATCTTCATATCCTTTTTGACTGAGTACTGAAAAGTAGTTTATATACACACATATGTGTGTATTTATATATATATATATATGTGTGTGTGTGTGTGTGGGGGGGTGTGTGTGTATGTATGTATGTATACATATAATAGAATATATGTATCTGTGTATGTGTGTGTATGTATGTGTATATATATATATATATATACATATATATGTAGATAATTATTAATAAAATGTGGAGCTGTTCCTGGAAACCCTAATTTGTAACTTACTAACTAAGTAAGTTTCTAATGAAATATGGCACATTGAGGGACCTCTTATTAAGGTCTCCATATTTCTTGACCCCAATTCTGTTCTTAACTCTCCTTACCTGGACCAATGCTGATAAAATCTTTTCTTAGGTCTGCATGACCTTAAAAGTTAGACTCTATCTTGGGATATTTGAGTCAAACCAAAGAAATCATTTTCCATATCCTTGATAATGAAGTATAATAAATGGCCAGGGAATTTAATGAGGAGACTAAAAGCAATACTTTTTATAGGCCTACTTGATACCCAGTCCCTGATCCAGAAAAGAAATTATAAGGTAATTGATACTAAAACTATTAAAATATACCATCGGGGGTATACTTAGAGAACCCCAGAAATTTTACTAAAAAATTATTAAAAATAATCCATACCTTTAGCAAAGTTGCAAGAGACAAAATAAACCCACATAAGTCATCAGTATTCTTATATCACTAACAAAATCCAACAGTCAGAGTTATAAAGAGAAATTCAATTTAAAGTAATTACTGATAGTATAAAATACTAAGGAATATATCTGCCAAGGGAACATCAGAAACTTCCACACAAATTAACTATGATCTAACCAATTGGAAAAATATTAAATGCTCTTGGATAGGGCGAGCAAATATAATAAAGATAACAATCCTACCTAAACTAATCTATTTATTTAGTTATACCAGACTCCCAAAAAAACTATTTTAATGACCTAGAAAAAATAACAACAACATTCATATGGAAAAACAAAAGGTCAAGAATTTCAAGGGAATTAATGAAAAAAAAATCAAATAAAGGTGTCCTAGGTGTACCAGACCTAAAATTATATTATGAAGCAGCAATTACCAAAAACCATTTGATAGTGGCTAAGAAATAGATTTGTTGATCAGAGGAATAGGTTAGGTTCAAAGGACAAAACAGTCAATAACTTTAATACTCTAGTGTTTGACAAACTCAAAGATCCCAGTTTTTGGGATAAGAATTCACTGTTTGACAAAAATTACAGGGAAAATTGGAAACTAGTATGGCAGACACTAGGCATTGACCCACACTAAACAACATACACCAAGATAAGGTCAAAATGGGTTCATGACGTAGGCATAAAGAATGAAATTATAAATAAATTAGAGGAACACAGGATAGTTTACCTCTCAGACCTGTGGAAGAGGAAGGAATGTATGACCAAAGAAGAACTAGATATTATTACTGATCAAAAAATAGAAAATTTTGATTATATCAAATTGAAAAAATTTATACAAACAAAACTAATGCAGACAAGATTAGAAGGGAAGCAATAAACTGGGAAAATATTTTTACAGTCAAAGGTTCTGATAAAGGACTCATTTCCAAAATATATAGAGAATTGACTCTAATTTATAAGAAATCAAGCCATTCTCCAATTGAAAAATGGTCAAAGGATATGAACAGACAATTCTCAGATGAAGAAATTGAAACTATTTCTAGTCATATAAAAAGATGCTCCAAGTCATTATTAATCAGAGAAATGCAAATTAAGACAACTCTGAGATACCACTACACACCTGTCAGACTGGCTAGAATGACAGGGAAAGACAATGCGGAATGTTGAAGGGAATGTGAGAACACAGGGACACTAATACATTGTTGGTGGAATTGTGAATACATCCAACCATTCTGGAAAGCAATTTGGAACTATGCTCAAAAAGTTATCAAACTATGCATACCCTTTGATCTAGCAGTGTTACTACTGGGCTTATATCCCAAAGAGATCTTAAAGAAGGGAAAGGGACCTGTATGTGCACGAATGTTTGTGGCAGCCCTCTTTGTAGTAGCCAGAAACTGGAAACTGAATAGATGCCCATCAACTGGAGAATGGCTGAATAAATTGTGGCCTATGAATATTATGGAATATTATTGTTCAGTAAGAAATGACCAACACGATGATTTCAGAAAGGCCTGGAGAGACTTACATGAACTAATGCTGAAGTAAAATAAGCAGGACCAGGAGATCATTATATACTTCAACAACAATACTATATGATGATCAATTCTGATGGACCTGACCATCTTCAGCAATGAGACGAACCAAATCAGTTCCAATGGAGCAGTAATGAACTGAACCAGCTACACCCAGAGAAAGAATTCTGGGAGATGACTAAGAACCATTACATAGAATTCCCAATTCCTACATTTTTGCTCGCTTGCATTTTTGATTTCCTTCACAGGCTAATTGTATCATATTTCATAGTCCAATTCTTTTTGTACAGCAAAATAAAAGTTTGGACATGTATACTTATTTTGTATCTAATTTATACTCTAATATATTTAACATCTACTGGTCATCCTGCCATCTAGGGGAGGGGGTGGGGGGAAGGAGGAGAAAAATTGGAACAAAAGGTTTGGCAGTTGTCAATACTGTAAAATTACCCATGCATATAATTTATAAATAAAAAGATATTTAAAAAACTATTAAAATAAACTTGTATTTCCAGTAAATCTTTTAAAAGTCAACAATGTGGCCCACATGTGGTCAATCATAAGGATATTTTTTCTCAGACAAGCATATCAAAAGTTTAGATTCTATAACTGGTTTTGTGCCATGTGAGATATATGTATAATTGGAGCACACAGATTATCAGAATACCTCACATCTTTGGGTGGGAGAATATAGTTAAAAGAATTTGAAAAAAAAAGCAGTAAACAAAATCTAACAGCCTGATACCTAGTTCACCAACCAAGGAAAATTGCACTAAATGACTACCAAATACATACTCAATAAAACTTCAACCAGAAATTGTTTGAATCTATCCTTATTCTATATAGTGGATCTCATTAGGAAATCCCACATAAGTGCCAATCTCCCCCTAATATTTTTAACCCAATAAACTGTACTTCAATGCAGTCTCAATGCTAGAGCTATTTTAAAAAGCTGACCCATATATGATAGGAACAACTGCTATCTTAGTCCAAGAATTGAAATGAGTTATGATTTCATCATAATATTTTTCTGCAACTTAGTCTCAATATACTAGAGAAATTAGTGTAGGAAAAATCTAAAGAGCTATTTCTTTAACGTATGAGATATACTGATCATAGTTTAATGATTTCATCTGCTGGAAGATACAAGGATTATGATCAATAAAGCTGGGCTATAACCACACTGGGTCACCAGGAAGAATAACTCCATTGAGGAAATTATGACTACAGTGGAAGTCTCTCTCTAGTTGTAGTGTTGAGGTTGACATACAGTGTGAAGATCTAATGTGCTCCTCTATTATTTTTAATTCTCTCTGAAGTTCCAACTTACAATTTGAGTTCTTAGATATTTCCTGGGAACTTCTTAGTAGTGTTATTCAAGAAGCTGTCAGTATCATTGGACAGGTTATTTTAAAACTAGGAATAAAATTATGTTTCAACAATGAGGCTAGAGAATGAAGAACTTTTAGAGGTGGACTGAATTACTCAGACATTGGGACAAAGTTTGTAAAGCCACAATTATTGGTTTATTCAATAATAAGAAAGAAATGTTACCAGTGTTGTTTTAAGATTAAGAATAAAACTGAGTTGGAGTACTGGAGCATTGAAGATACCACTATAATTTCTTGTCTTCTTGAGAATCCTCCTTAATACAGACATACCTTTGTCTTATCTTCCTTAGTTTACTAAGGGGAACCACATGGGGGATATTGGATATATTTGTGTGTACATATTCCATGTCCATGCCTCTGCACAAGCCATTCTACTGCCTAGAATCCATTCCTTTTCTACCCCATTCTTTTCTTTTCTTTTGTTTTTTTGTTCTTTTATTGAAACTTTTATTTTCAAAACATATGCATGGATAATTTTTCAACACTGACCCTTGCAAAATCTTGTGTTCCAATTTTCCACCCCTTCCCCTTCCCTTCCACCCCTAGATGGCAAGTAATCTCATATATGTTAAACATAGTAAAATATATGTTAAATCTAATATATGCATATATATTTATACATTTATCTTGCTGAACAAGAAAGATCAGATCAAAAAGGCAAAAAACAAAAAAAGAGAAAGAAAATAAAATGCAAGCAAACAACAAAAAGAGTGAAAATGCTATGTTGCGATCTATACTCAGTTCCCACAGTCCTCTCTCTGGATATAGATAGTTCTCATCATCACAAGATCATTGGAACTGGTCTGAATCAACTCATTGTTGATAAGAGCCATAATCATCCGAATTGATCATCATATAATCTTGCTGTTGCCATGTATAATGAAATCCTGGCTCTGCTAATATCACTTAGCATCAGTTCATGTAAGCCTCTTCAGACCTCTCTGAAATCATACTGCTGATTATTTCTTACAGAACAATAATATTCTATAACATTCATATACCACAATTTATTCAGCCATTCTCCAACTTATGGGCATCCACTCAATTTCCAGTTTCTTGCCACTACAACCCTGCCACTTTTTAAACCATTAATTCATCAAGATAACAAAGAAGTTATCTTCTTTGTAAAGCCTTTGCTTATTTCACCAGTTTTTACTGCTGTCTTTTAAAAATCGCTTGCTTATATACAGTTACATACATTCCTCCATCCTTTCTTTCCCCATCCCTTGTATAAGATCTATTTATTTTTCTTTTTTGTTTTGTCTTTGTATTTGTAGCAAGTAGCACAAAGCCTCACACATCAAAATTAATGAATAAATGCCTATTTAATTGAAATGCATTGAATCTAATGCCTTATTCCAGAGTATTTACTGGTATTTATCCATCAACAAGCATCTAAAACAATATTAGTATGGCTAACATATAATGTACTTTTCTCTCTTTTAACTGAATCTTTTAAGTCTGAATTTGTCTAAGTCAATGATTACCAGCCACACTTTTTTTTTCCTAATAAATTCTTCTCCTGATCTTAGTTTATGTAGAATTCTTCTTTTCTATTCTTGGTAACTCTTCTGCTTTAATTCTATTCCTTAACTTGCCTTGCTATTACTTAACTTCCCCCCACCCATGGATCCTTTTTTTTTATCTATTTCCCCCACCCTTTGCTTCCACCTCCATCCATCCCAGATTATTTTTAATAGACTTTGGAAAGTGTTATATATAGCCTTCATGATATATATATATATATATATATATATATATATATATATATATATATATATATATATTAATGCCTATTTAACCCATTCTTGATGTTAGAAGATTTTTCAGAATTATGAGCACTCCTCTCCTTCAAATGCATCTGTATCTATTCTTCCTCTGCACCTTATTTTATCTTTATTAGGTAGTTTTGCTTTTTAGAGTCAGATCACACTCAACTCTGCCCCAATCTTTCTTTTAAGTTATTCAATTGCTGGTGTCAGTCTTAAACATATAGTCTACATTTCCAAGTTTAAAAAAAAAAAATTTGTTCATGTTAAGTTCCTTGAAATTGATCTTTGAAAATTGGCTCTTATTTGTTACATTTTCTATTTAGTTTGGGTTTGGTTGAAAGAAAATACAGAAAATCTGTAAGTTTGTTAAATGTCTATTTTTTTCTCATTCAATCTTATAGATAATTTTGCTGGATGTGATATTTTTGGCCACAAGTCTGGTTCTTTTGATTGTCAGTAGATGTGATTCCAGACCTGTGGCCTTTTATTATGACTGCTGTTAAATTTTGTACAATTATAATTGTAGTCCCAGTGTATTTGAATTATTTTTTTTTCATGTTTCTTGCAAAATTTCTCTTTGATCAGGGGGTTTCAAAATTTGGCAATAATATTCCTATGTGTTTTACATAATATTTTCTATTTCCACTTTCCCCTTATGTTCTATCACTCCAGGACAATTTTCTTGGATTATTTCTTGGTTATTGTGTCAAGATTCTTTTTTTAATCACAGTTTTCAGGGCAATTATTCTTACATTTCCTCTTTTAGATCTATTCTCCAGATGTGTTGTTTTTCTTATAAGATAGTTCACCGGGACGGAGCCAAGATGGCGGAGAAGGCACATGTGACTTTCTAAACTCTTCTCTTACCCTCTTTATCAATATTATATCGAGCCTCAAAAATAGTCTTGACTGCTACAATTCCTAAAGATAAGAAGTAGAACAACTCACCGGCCGAAGAAAATCTGCAGTCTCGCCAAAAAAAAAGGTTAGTTCCGGGGCCAGGGGGGAGATCAGCGCAGACTGGGAGAGAAATTAGGTTCCGAGGAGAGTCTCAAACCGAAAGTGAAAGCACAGATCTCAGCACAAGCACGCAGCCCCAACCCGCAGTACGGGGCTTTTCCTTGGGGCAGTTGTGATCCTGCACGGCAGGAGGACGCAGCCCGGGTTAGCCTCCAATCTGCGCAGTGGGGGGCTCGGCTTGGGGCCATAGAGCTTTCCCAGGGTTGATTTGTCGGGTAGAGATGCTGGGGCAGAGTTCTGGGCAGAGTTTGGTAGAATCGGTGGTCTGTGGTCAGCTGCTAATACTCACAGTCCCACAAGAGGCTTGGGCCTGGGGAAGTGACACTTTCACCCCTTAGTCTCTAGCCGAGGGCAATCACTAACCCACACAGCCCAACTGGGCACTTTGATAGCTTGGCCAGTGCTGAATCCACTTCCTGTTGGGGGAAGGGAAAACTCTCACTCAGAGCACTCCCATACCTCGGAGCCGGAAATCGGTTTACATCTTTCCCTGCTCTGCAGAGGAAGCTGGTAACCCCCTTGCCTAGGAGACCTACCCTAAAGGCTTTAAAACATGAATAAAAAGATGAAAACAATCGACAGCTTCTATGCAGAAAAAGAGCAGGTCAGCAAACCTGAAGAGACCGCAAACAGCAAAAATGCATCAGACTGTCCTCCTTTACATGATGCTCTCATAGAAGAGACCATTAAAAGTCTCAAAGGAGAGTTAGAAGATAAATGGGGAAAGGACAGAGAAGCCTTACAAGAGAGCAACAACTTCCTGAAATATGAATTGGAAAGGATAAAAAATTCCCAGGAAGTGCAGGGAAACAAAATTTGTGAATTGGAAAAAATAAAAAAATCTCAGGAAAGTAAGAATTGTGAATTGGAAAAAATAAAGAATTCACTAGAAAGTAGGATTTGTGAATTGGAAAAGACAAAGAACTCACAAGAAAGTAGGATCTGTGAATTGGAAAAGACAAAGAATTCGCAAGAAAGTAGGATCTGTGAATTGGAAAAAGAAAATAATTCACTAAAAAAAAAAAATTAGTGAAATGGAAAAAAATTCCACAGACCAAAACAATACATTTAAAAACTCAATTGGACATATACAGAAAGAAGTAAAAAAAGCTAATGAAGAAAATAATTCTTTAAAAATTAGAACTGAACAAATAGAAACTAATGATTCATTGAGACAGCAAGAATCAGTCAAGCAAAAACAAAAAAATGACAAACTGGAAAAAAACATGAATTATCTACTTGCAAAAACGACAGACTTGGAAAATATATCTAGGAGAGATAATCTGAGGATTATTTGACTTTCTGAAAACTATGATGAAAAAAGAGCCTAGATACTATTTTACAAGAAATCATCAAAGAGAACTGCCCAGATGTAATAGAATCAGAAGGTAAAATAGGCATTGAAAGAATTCATTGAACACCTTTTGAAAGAAACCCTAAAATAAAAACCCCAAGGAATATTGTGGCCACATTTCAGAACTATCAGATTAAGGAAAAAATTTTACAAGATAGTTCACATTCTATTCTATTCTTTTCATTCTTTATATTTTGTTTTGTTATTTATTGGTTCACTTATAGCTTCACTGGCTTTCCTTTGCCAAATCCAAATTTTCCAAGAATATTTCAGCTTTTAAACTCTATATCTCCTTTTCTAGTTAGTTAACTTGTAAAAAATAATCTTTTTTTTTGGATGGTTTCTGCTTGTATTTTTCTTTTGCCTTTCCTCAATATCCGTCATTTTATTTTTAAATTCTTTTTTTTTTTGTTCTTTTAAAAATTCTCACTGGGCAGAGGGCCATTTAATGTTCCTTTTTAGAGTAGAAGAAGCTTCTTTAACTTCAGTGTACTTCTCTGAAGATGAATCCCAGTCTTCCCTGTTCCCATAGCAAGTTTTTATGGTTGAGCTCTTTCTTCTTTACCAATTCATTTTATTTTAATGAGAAATATTAATGTTAGTGTCTCTAATCATGGGCTGGGGTTTTGGTGCCTCTAGCTTCACTTCAGCTCTCCCCTTTGACCTGGAACACCAAATTAAGAGCTCCCCACTTCTGCAAGTGACTGCAGCCAGCAGAGTCCCTACCCCACTGCTCCTGCACTCCCTGGTTCTGCTGGTTCCTTCTCTCCCAGGGAAGGCTTTTTGTGTGTGTAATTCAGCTGCACAGCTTTACTTGGTGTTTCTAATCAGCAGAGGCTTCCTCAGTCTTCCTGGACAGACCCCTGATTCCACATGCAGTCTAGGAGGTGAAAATTTCTGTGGTTCCTACTAAGGCTCCAGCCAAGGCCCCTGCCAAACCCAAATTGCCTCAGGGTTGTCCCCGGGTGTTTCTGTGGAGCTAGCCTGGAGGTGTTTGCATTTCACACTGGTTAATCTCTGTGTTGGGTTCTTTCTTCAGATGTTTTTAGATTGTATCCACGAGCACTTGTTCTACTCCAAGTCTTGATTTTTCACCAAATTATTTTTACCATGAAGCACAAATTTGTTCTGTTTGTGGGGAAAATCTGGAGAACTCCCAATGAATTGTTTTTATCTCTAACACTAATAAGAACCCATTTCTTTCTTCTCTGTTTTGTACCGATTCCAAATAGCTACCTTGTTTTCCCCTTAACTAGACTACAAACTTTTTGAAGCCAAAAATCATGTCATATTTATACTTATATCCTCCAAGGAAAATAACTTTACTATAATTAACTTGAATAAATAAATAAATGTTAAATCCAGATCAAGAGAAGATCAGCAACTTGACCACAGCCTCAAAGTAGAGGCCCAGATTGCATAAGTTTCAGGTTTCATTAATTGTACTCTAGTACCTGAATATAACAGCATTCCCTTTTTCTTGAGTTTAAAGGGTATAGATAAAATTCACCTCAGAGTAAGAATCACAGAATAAAGCTTTAGCCCAATCTTTGGCCAGTCAAATTGTGTAATGAGCACTCAATTCGATCATTTTATTGGTTTGTTTCCCTACTGCCTGTAGAGAGATGGTGGCTAATACAGCTTTCTCCCAGGTTTTTCTGCTCTCCCAAGGACACAGAGGAAAGTTATGTCTCTGCCTAACTTCATATGAATGGACATGTGCTAAGGGATGCACTAATTCTCACAATTGGAAACTAAGCTCTAGAATCTGAGCTTTATTGGTAAGGAATTTCCATGTGCACAAGGAATGAAATATCTAATGCAAAGCCAGTTTCATTCAACAATGATCTTGCTCACCTAACTTTCTGTAAGCAAGAATATATTTGCATCTGATACAGAGAGACTTGAATCATTTCTATGATGAGAAATGAATCAGTTCTTGAAAAGATGTCCTCTTAGGTTCTTTCCATTGCTCAGTCCATTGCTAGATTTATCCATGTTTTTGCAGATCTGCTGTGTGTGATAGCTACTTTAACCCATCATACTTGTTTGGCAGTCATGACTTATTTGGCAAACATGATTGTTTATTAGTTGTCACAAGCATAATGCATAAATGAATCTCAGGTCATATACCCTGTTACTTGTTTTGCATTAATGAAACCTACTCTCTAGATTATGTTAATTTCCCTGAGGCCAACAAATTACTAACCGACTGTGAGGAAAAAAAAGAAAATAAATAGAAAGATGTTGATGAGAAAATTTATATAACTCTAATTGATAGTAAGTTAGGTCCCTGACCCCAAAATTTCCACTTATCAATAATGTGTTCCTCAGAATGAAACTGCAAATTGGAAAAATGACACAAAATGATGGAACCAAACCCTAGCACTCAAAAATAGAAAACTCAGGTTTAGTTCCTTCTCTATGAAGTAATATTAATGTTTTTGGCCTTTTCCACTGTCATTTTCTACTCTCGTTATCTCTCTATCTCTGACTTCATCTTTGTCTCTGTATGTCCATGTATCTCTGTGTTTGTCTGTCCATCTCTTTTTCTCTCTATCTCATTAAATTTTATTTGTTTTATCACTCATTTTTAATTGCATTTGAAATTCTTTCTCTTCCTCCAGCCCCATCCCTATTCACTGTGAAAGCAAGCAACATATTAATTATATATATAATCATATAAAATACAGGTCAGCCATGTTGCAAAAAAGCAAAGGAAGTATGCTTCATTCTGCACCCATTCTTCTCTCAATCCCTTTCCTCTTCTCTCTCTCTCCTTTTTCTCTCCCTTTCTCCCTCTCTCTCCCTGTTTCCCTTCACCATTGAACTTCATCAATTGCATAAATAGTCTGATTCTGAGTAATGTCTTTCCTCATAGAAATGAGATTCCTGAGGCCTTATTTCATATTATCATGGAAGGTGCTGTTCAGATAGAAGACTTTCCCTTCAGGACCTGAGCCATGCTGCTTTGTAGCCTTCTCAATCAATAGACTAGGCAGAGATCCAATGTTCAATTTAAAGAAAAATCTGTGTGAGGTAAAGAATAATTGGGAAGGCCTATGACATTTTAGGGCAGAAGGGTTCTGATAGAGGTAGACTAAAGCAAAGAAAAGGAGTTGAGCAAGTTGTGCCTGACATATCCCCTTGGTTTCCACTGTGAAACCAGAATGTGATGGCTGACACTTTGACGTCCCTGTTTTAAACACTCTGTGGCCATATTCTCATTTGTTTCTTTGAAATCCATTTGCAACCTCTCAGCTGGCCCACCTCCGCTGGGGAACCAGCCTCAGAAATAGTATTTTATACCATTAGGGTCCTGAAGACACAAGAGCCCAAACCACACTATCTAATACTATTTTCATGCTTTTTGATCAGGTAGCTTATTATTCACTGCTGTCAGATCACACTAGGGTTGGTAATGGAAATCCTGATCAGTCAAATGGGAAGGAAAAATGTTCAGCAGAAAGGAAGATGGGCCTTTATGAAATAGATGGCTGCTGTGTCATGTTCATATTTTGAAAACAGAGATTTGAAAATTAAAATGGAAGAGACAACAAATATACTTTGCTAAAGGTGAGTAGCACTAATCAAAAATATCTGTGCAGTACTTTCTGATACCCAGACATCCAAAATGTTAGAAAAACAAACTCAGGAAATTCAGTCAAAATTATAGATGTGAGATCTGCATTATCCCAATACCCTGATATTCATCAATAAATACATCATTTTCCCCTTCCTACTTTTACTGAGACAATTTATAGTGATTGGGGTGTACTTCCTCTTCTGAGCATTATAGGTTGCCTATACTTCAAAACAAATTTCAAATTCCCCTCCTCTCCCAAAGTGACATTTGTCTTTCCCTATGTATATCTTACATAGTATTTTGTGATTCTCTTGAAGCTACCATGATTATTATACATTATAATTACTGTATCCAATCAATATTGGATGATATGATTCTAGATTCTTTTAACAGGTAAGAAAATCAAGATTTAGAATGATGAAATAATTTCTGTAATTCTGGCAATGAAATCCTCTGTAACCAGCTCACAATCTTTCTACTTTATCTTATTGTCTCCCCTTTAGGAAATGTGTTCAGCTTATTGAATATTCATCCTGTGCTGGATTTATAAGAAGACATGGATGAAAGCCATATAGGAAAGACATGCTTGTGTCACAATCCACCCCACTGAAGGAGATTATAGCTCCATTAAGGGTCAAAATATAGTTACTGTATTGTTATAGCATTTTACATGTACATATCTTTTTCCTGGATTGTAAGATCTTTAAGGTTAAACTTTTTTTTTAATCTTAGCATCACTAAAACAAATATTTTGGAAATAGTTGGCATCCTAGAGAAGCACAATGGTTTCCCAGAATAGTGCCCTTTTACAGAGAAGGATCTGAAGAACTCATGCCCTACAATAGCCTTAATGCATTTCCTATACTTCTTCAATGTCATCTATTCCATTCTATGAATCAGTAGGATACACCAAGTCTTACAACAATTGCCTTTGCAAGTCTTACACCTCTTCAATATACTTTCTCCTGGAAACTACCCATTACCCTCTCACTTGACAGATGAGAATTTGAACCTCTCCAATAGTAGTTACATTTATTCTCTACCTAGCTAAATCCCTTCCTAGTACTGACATGAATTTAGGGCCAGTAAAATAGTCAATGACAGGTCCAGTTTGAACACCAAAAACAATTCTGACATCACCTTCAGTGCCAAATATTACATTGAAATGCCTAGGGATACTCATTTTAATAGCCACCAAGCAAGAAAGTCAACATTAACTTGTCCAATCAAGAAGAGACTTCTGTTTAGAAAGTTTCATTTGCTTCCAAAATTTCTTGATCTCTGCAGTTTCAGTCACATCTGATCCCCAATAAAGATGGCAATTTTAGAAGCCTATTCCAAAATTCTATAATTAAATAAATCATTATT
Source organism: Sarcophilus harrisii (assembly GCF_902635505.1). NCBI lineage: Eukaryota > Metazoa > Chordata > Mammalia > Dasyuromorphia > Dasyuridae > Sarcophilus > Sarcophilus harrisii. The sequence continues at coordinate 624,387,931 of NC_045426.1, read as the reverse complement.
TAGAATAAAAATTCACAATATAAAAACCAAAAATTACTTAAAAAGTCCAGCTTTTGAGAAACAGAGGAATAGTGCTATTCATTAGAAATATAATCTTTAGTTAGAAATTCCTTTAATTAATTCAGCTAATTGAATAAACTTTTCACTATTCATTCACTTATCAAACAAATATTTACTCTGGCCTAGCAACAGGCATACAAAAAATGAAAAAGTCATCTTTCTTTTCCTCTTAGAGCTTAAGTTTTAGGAGGAAAAATGAGAAAAGGGTTTGTATCAGAAATGTGCAGGCCTTCCTAAAGCTTTCCTTCCCTGACCCTTACATATTTTGGTCCAGTAATTACTAAATCATTTTTACAAATCAGTAGCTCTTGAACAAAATTTTTTCCTGGAAAACACAAAAAGCAATAGCTAATCAAGAGATAATGCATCCCTGGACAGAAGCAGCTATACCCAAAGAAAGAACACTGGGAAATGAATGTAAACTGTTTGCATTTTTGTTTTTCTTCCGGGTTATTTTTACCTTCTGAATCCAATTCTTCCTGTGCAACAAGAGAACTGTTTGGTTCTGCACACATATATTGTATCTAGGATATACTATGACATATTTAACATATATAGTACTGCTTGCCATCTGGGGGAGGAGGGGAAGAGAGGGAGGGGAAAAGTCGGAACAGAAGTGTGTGCAAGGGAAAATGTTGTAAAAAATTACCCAGGCATGGGTTCTGTCAATAAAAAGTTATAATTATGGGGGAAAAAAAGAGATAATACATTTCAAAGGAACTTATCTTCTTATTTGGAAAAACATTGTGTTTCAAATAAAGAAAAGGAGAGAAGAAGGAAAGAAGAGAAGGAAGGAAAGGAGAGAAAGGTCCAGGGAAACAGGGAATTAAGTAGGAAAGGAGATGGGCCAGGAGGAAGAAGAAGATATAAATGAGAAGAAAGAAAAAAAAAAGAATTGAGATATATACCACCTTTCAAAGAAGGAAAGAAATAAAGATTATTTAGTGGTCACTATGTGCCAGGTACTGTGCTAAATATTGTTTAAAAAATGCCTCATGTGATCCTCACAACAACCTTAAGAGGTAGGTGCTATTATTATCCCCACATTTTTAATTCCCATGAGGATTTTACAGTTGAAGAAATTAAGACAAACAGAAGATAAGTAATTTCCCAAGGATCATGTAGCTGGTATTTGAAGTAAGATTTGAACTCATTTCTTCCTGACTCCACATTCAGAGTTCTATTTACTGTACTACTTAGTTGCCTTTAAGAAATATTTTTCTTCTAACAACCCTGTGATAAAGGCGGGTAGTATCTGACCCCAAGAGGTATATAACTAGGAAAGGGTAAAAAGAGCAGTCGTATCTCAAATATAATAGCCAATAATGGAGCATATCTCTAGTACAGCAGCACCTGCCTTCTCTCAACAGTCCTTTCTCCTCCCTCTTCTTCAACTGTTCCAGCTCAACAGTCCTTTCTCCTCCCTCTTCTTCAACTGTTCCAGTACCTAAATCTTTCCCTTCCCTCCATTGCTAAACTGGTGTTGACTTCTCAACAGAGTGACTAATAAATACAAAACTCAGGCTGTCCTGGCTCTGCCAGTGGAAAATCCCTATTCCCTAATATAGTCACCTCCTGTCTCCTAGATCAGGCTCTGTGGTAGTAGCCAGTTATTTTGTGTTTAAGAGTATAACTGGTAGCAGCTCTACTTCCCTCCTTTTATTTTTGGAATGGTCAGAGGGAACTGAACACAATGAGCTAACCTGGATAGGTTGTGATCCTCACTGAAGACATTTCATTATCTAATCTCCCAAACTCACCTTTTTCCCAAGGTTGAGAACACCACAATCCATTCTTCTGGTCAAAAAGATTCACAAGTTTGACATTACATTCAAATTTCTCATTCTCCCTTATTTATATATACAATCAATTGTTAAATATTTCAAATCCTATCTCCATAGTAACCTTCATATTGCTATCTCACTCGCACAGCCACCTCCCTAATTCAGGTTTGCATTATATCTTGCTCAGACTACTGAAACAGCCTCCTAATTAGTCTTCTTGTCTCAATTATCCCTCATACAAACATATACTCTATTAAAGTGCCAAAAATGATTTTCCTGAAATATAGATCTGAACTTGTCACTCTTCTATTCAATAAACTAAAATGGCTCTTTTAGCTCAAGGATCAAATAAGATTTTATCTTTAATAACAACTTTAAATTTTTTATTTCTGTATAGGTTCTATAATATACACAATTATCAATAGAGTAGAACATGTAGACATGTTATTACATGTATATAGTTATATATATGTATAGTTATATACATGTATAACATATATGTATTGAACAGGATGTGACTTAGAAATTCATGGATAGGGATTTTATATCAGAAAAGCTTAGAGGCCACTGACTCCTTATTAATTTAATGGTTTTATTAAGTATATCCATTGATCCTAAGAAAGGAAAGAGTTGGAAATTCCACAGAGATGAGGAAAGAAGAGGTAGTTTGGGAAGAGTGGGCCTTGTAGAGAAAAAATAGTGAGAAGCTATAGTGGGGCAGCAATAGAAGTGGAAACACTGGTCTTCACTTCATTTTCTAGGTCTGCTATTTACTACCTGAGTGAAACTGAAAAATAGTTTAATATTTCTCAACTTGTTTCTTCATAGTTTTACAATGGAGTTGGACTAGATGAGCTCTGCTATTAGCAGATTGTAAGGAAGTCACATAATAACTTCTCTGAGCCTTAGTTTCCTCATCAGTAAAATGAAGGGATTGGACTAGATAGCTTCTCAAGTCCCTTCTAAATTTGAATCTATCATTCTAAGATGCTTTTTCACTCTAAATCTATGATAATTTATATGTATATTTGGCAAAGATTTTAAGCTTATTTGCTAGTTTTACTATAACACCTGGAAGCTAAGTAATGAAGTGGATAGAGTGACAGACTTAGAGTTTGGAAGACTTTTTCTTGGAAGTTCAAATATAGCTACAAACAGTTATTAGCTGAATGACTTCAAGGAAGTCACTTAACCTTTTTTTCTTCAGTTCCTTCACCTATAAAATGAAAAGGAGAAGGAAATGGCAAATAAATCCAGTATTTTTGCCAAGGAAATCCCAAATATTTTCACAAAGAGTTAGATGTAACAGGAAAATGACTGAACAACAAAGTAAAACATCTCATCTTTCTTTCATTCCTTATTTTTCTTTCATATTCTTTTCAATTCCCCCAGTCCATGATTCTACATTAGGTATATTCATACAGAAATCATTCATTTGCTGTTTAATTCAAAGATCTCTAGTCTCCTTCATCAGATGGCAGAGCTAGAAGGGGAAAAGAAGTACAAGCCATAAGCAAAGAGATTACATTCTAGCTAGTTCCATATAATCTTGGGCTTCCTCACCTACCTGTCTTTGCCTCCTGCGTTCCATTCCTTGAGATAAACTACATTGGGGGAGGACTTGTCACATATATATTCTTCATTCTTGGTAGTACAGAATTTTAGCACCACTAAGAACTTTACAACACAAAATGGTAAAGCCAAGAATGTAGGATGTTTGGATTTGAAGGGATCTTGGAATGTAGAATACTAGTGACCTAAAAGATTATCTATTTCCTTACCCTTAAAGAGGAAAGAACTGGGGCTCCTCCATTACTAAATGAATAAACATGGCAGTTTGAGATATAAGCATTTATGAAGGCACACATCCAGTATTATAAAGTGTCTCTACAAAGAAGCCCATGTACACAGCAAAGATTTTCATCACCAGTTCAGGGACAACTAGAGTTCATTATAATTCAAATTGTAAGCATAGACAAGGTCTTTAAAGCTATTGAAGGGTGATTTAGCTAGAGATGGTTGAAAAGGGGTCCCTGTGGTTTCTGCTGGGATTAGAGGAAGGCAGTGCTCTGGAGTAAACAAATGGTTTCTTGGGGCTGCTTCTGGGGTCTTGACCTTGGTTATAGGCAATAACAATATTAGTATATAGAATCCCACCCCACTCTGAGTTGAGTGGTTCAATGTATGTTTTGTTTATGAGATGGATTGCATCTAAAATACTATCTTCCATTCTTAGCAACACTTATATTTTTCTTTTTTGCTGAGGCAATTGTAGTTAAGTGACTTGCCCAGGGTGACACAGCCAGGAAGTGTTAAGTGTCTGAGGCAGATTTGAACTCAGGTCCTCCTGACTTCAGGGCTGGTGCTCTGTTCGCTGTGCTATCTAGCTGCCCCTTATCATCACATTTTAAGAAGAATGGTAACCAACTAGAACATTTTGAAGGGTGTGACCACCATAGTAAAGAGCCTGAAGAGCTTGTTATATGCAAATCAGGTTTGTGAATGAAATAATATTTAGGCTACAGAACAGAAGAAGACATGATAGGGGAAAAACATAATAGCTATCCTCAAATATTTGGAGGCTAGTCATGGACAAAGAATTAGATTTGTTCCTCTTTATGGAAGAACAGAATTAGGAGAAACATAAGTTGAAACCACAGAGGTAGATTTCAGCTTAACATGGAGGGAGCAACGAATAACACCAAAACATTTAAATTTATTCAAAAATGGAATGGGTTGTTCTGTTGGGAAGGGGTTTTCTGATATGTTGAGTTTTTTGGAGTATGTTAGATGAGCACTTGTCTGAGATTTTTCAGAGAGAATTTTTCCTCCCTGAGGCAGAGTTAAGTGACTTATCTAGGGTCACACAGCTAAGATGTGGTAAGTGTCTGAAGTGAGATTTGAATTCAGGTCCTCCTGACTTCAGGGCTGGGGCTCTATCCATTGTGCCACCCAGCTGTCCCTGAAGAGAATTCTTATTCAACTAGAGGTTAGGAAACTTGGAGGAGTATCCTCTTTTCTTGTTTGACTGTAGTTTATGGGAATGACCTGAGATCATTCCACTAAGTCTTTCTATAACTGAGGTAGCCATGAATCAGGTATACATGCCTGAACTGTTTCAAATGTGGTATTCAATTACCTCATGGACAGAAGTTCTAATGACTGAATACCAAAAATAGGGTCAAAAGATCTATGTACCTATCCCAGATAATTCTAATAATTACAATAGCTATGTTTACATAATAATTTAAAATTCTCAAAGTATTTTCCTCATGACATTTTTCAGCTATAATACTTTGGATAAACCAATCTATTTTTTTTCTGACCCTGGTCTTCTAATCTGTAAAACTGGAATAATAATATTTTCCTTGACAAATTCACAGGTTTTCTGTGAGAATGCCATGGAGAGAAAAGTACTTTGGAAACTATGATGTACTCTATGAACAGAAATTAAAATAATGAAACACTTCCTTTTTTGGGTTCAGAATGGAAGGTAACTCCTCCTTATCCCAATTATTTTCTCTTTAATAGGTTTATTTCTTCCTTTTCAACTGAGGATACTCTGCCATTTCATCTATACTTCCCTTATTTTTGTGTTCTTGAGAGAGGGTATGCTCAGTCTAATGTGATATAAGGCCTAAGCAAAGTACACAGATGAGTGAAAGGAAGCAATAATAAAGGGAAGTAGGTGGTATACTCTAGACCACTGAGTGATAGAGCAGGTAGCCTAATTTGATGTCAGGAAAACTTGAGTTCAAATTCTACTTTAGATGTTTATTTACTAAGTAAGTATAGGCAAATAAATAGCTTTATTTCTTAGTCCCAATTTCCCCATTTGTGAAATAGGAAGAATAACTGCACCTATTTCACATGGCAGTTCTGAGACTCAAATGAGACTGCATTATATGAATTCCACTTATTTATTATTATTTTTATTCCAACATATGCAAATTATTTCTTGCTGGGTAAGAGAGCAAGAAGAAGGAGGAAAAAACCTTCTAAACTCTAAAGAGCTCATGTTCCAAAATAAGTACATTGGCACTGACATACATAGAGCAGAATGTAGCAGGAGATAATTCTCCATACCTGGAAATTTTGATGACTGCTCATTTGTTAAAGGTGCTATAGAAGGGGATTCCAGGTCTGCTATGGTTTATAAATGGTGGTTGTTGAGTTCTCTTCCAACTCCAATTTTGTGATTTAGAAAAATGAAAGAGGTCTTGGTAATTAAAAAAAAACAAACATACCAAAGATCATAAGGTTTTAAGCTTAAAGGAGCTTTAAAGTTTATCTAGTTGCACCTCTACATTTTACAGACAAGGAAACTAATACTCTGAATTATAACATAGAAGAAAGGGCACCAAGTGTTCTGGCTCTCACTAATAAGCTATGGAACTTTGGGGAAATCCCTCTAGGAAAGCGTGATGAACTGGAACCAAGAGATTTAAGGCTGGGTCCTAGATCTGAAGGGGGTTAGAAAAAAAAGATCTTTAAATATCCTTTTCTATATTCAAATTGCATGATCTACATTCTAAAATATCTATGTAGCTATATAGTAGACAAGTCAAGTAATCACTCTCATCTTCAGTATTTCTGGGGAAAATGGTTTCAATGATATTTGGAACTATGGCAAGAAAAAGCTATCACATCTACATCCTTTGAACCAGAGTTCCTATTGCTATGCTTATATCCTAAGGAGATCAAAGGCAGAAAGGTCATATACATACCAAGTATTTATATTAGCCTGTCAATGGTAGCAAAGAACTAGAAATAAAATTGATTCCCATTTACTATTAAATAGTAATTTATTACTATCACAGGGTCATAAAAAGAAAAGAATTCAGAGAAAATGGAAAGACAAAAAATACAAATTGGAATATATTCAATGACTACAACGCAAATGGAAAAATAAACAACAAAGAAATGATAAGTAATTATGATGATCAAGTTTGACACTGAAGAAGAGAGGAAAAGATGCACTTCCCTCTTCTTTACAGAGATGGAAAGACTATGACATAGAATGTTGCAAATGTTGTCAGATTCAACTGATGCATGGGTTAGTTTTGCTGAGCAGCTGTTATTTTGCTTTTCTTTCTCTTTATAAGAAATGATAGTTGCATGTGGAGGGGAGAAGAAGGAATATATTTAGGAAAGATGAGATTTTAAAAATATATCAATAATTTTTAAAATCACATTTAGAAATATGTCTCAGGGAAAGTACATAATAAAATGGAGTCCTACAAATGTGAGCTATTAGTATTTTATTATAATTTGTGTTATTATTTTTCACCAGACCTTTCTTTTCTGCTCTACACAATGAATAGTCAGACTAATAGATCTAAATTGTTCCCCTCCCCCCCAAAAAATGAATTCTAGCTTGGAAATAGGAAGACTTAAGAAAGACACAACCTATCTGTGTCTCAGTTTCCTTAACAATAAGAAAAAGAAGAAATTGTATGCAATGATCTTTAACATCCCTTTCAAAGTTTAATTTATAATCCTATCAATATTTCTTTTTTTAAAAAATGGAATAAAGTACTACTATAAATATTTTGATATATGCATATGAGACTTTTCTCATTGCTCTCCTCGGGATATATGCCAATAGTAGAATAATTAGCCAGAACTTCTGAGTAGATTAGTAAATTTTTCACATTATTTAAAACTGAATTACCAGAATTAGTCATAACTTCAGAAATAATGTAGTAGTGTGCCCATCTGCAGCTTGATGATACAGTGGATAGAGTGCTATGTGGAAGTCAGGATGACTTGAGTTGAAATGTTGCCCCAGATATTTATCAACTTTTTGATCCTAATCAACTTACTTATAACCTCTGCTTGTCTCAGTTTCTTCAATTATAAAATGATAATATTACCTCCTTCTGAATGTTGTTCTGAAGATTAAATGAGCTAAATGAAGTGATCTAGACATTCTGAAGAGCAATTAGAAACTATGATCAAAGAATTATCAAACTGTGCATACCCTTTGATCCAGCAGTGTCATTACTGGATCTGTATCCCAAAGAGATCATAAAAGAGGGAAAACAACCCATATGCACAAAAATATTTGTAGCAGTTCTTTTTGTAATGTCAAGAAATTGGAAATTGAGTAGATGCCCATTAATTGAGGTATGGTGAATAAATAAGAGTAGATTAATATAATAAAATATTATTGTTCTGTAAGAAATGATGAGCAAACTAATTTCAGAAAAGTCTGGAAAAAACTTACATAAATTAATGCCAAGTGAAGGGAGTAGAATCAAAGGGGCAATTGTACCCAGTAACAGCAATATTATGTAATGATCAAGTATGATAGATTTAGCTCTTCTCAGCAATCCTGTGATCCAAGACAATTCTAATGGATTTGGAATGGAAAATGTCACCTGCATCCAGAGAGAGACTGAATGTGGATCAAAGTATAATATTTTCACTTTTTTTCTTTGTATATTTGCTTTTTCTTTCTCATGGTTTTACCTTTTTGTTTTGATTTTTCTTTGATGACATAAATAATATAGAAATGTTTAAAATGATTTTACATGTATAATCTATATGAGATTACTTGTTGTCTTGGGGAAGGGTAAAGGAATATTCTCTATTCCTGAGCAAGTTCACTCTGTCCTTTAGTTGACTTATCCATGAAAGTTCACTTTGTCCTTTAATTGACTTCTCAAGGAAGGTTCACTTTGACTTCTCAAAGAATGTATCATGTATGCATTGGCTGCTTATCTATGATGAAGGAACTAGCCCCTCCTGAAACTCAAGAACAGTACTTGGGAGAAATGACTAATCTCCCATGTATGTCATTTATTAATTACAACCTTGCAGCCCCTCATGGTTATCTCCTTGATGAGCTAACACATCTGTATTCCCATGGTCAATAACCAAGAAGGTGGGCCAAAACCCAAAGCCCCTGATCCATCCATAGCCCAAATCATTGGTCCAAAACCTCCTTTGTCTGTAACTCCATAAAAGCCCCAGCTCTGAAGTAGCTCATTAGAGTCTCATCCATGAAGAGGATGCTCTGCCTTGGAAAAATTCTCAGTTTGGGACTAATAGACTGAACACCAGACCCCCCCAGCCACAGTGAATCAGAGTCAGTGCTCCCCTGAATTGGTGATTTTTTTCCCTCTCTTTTTCTTCTGTCCTGATTATTATATTAATAATTGTAATGTGTTTAGTTATTACCCTTATATGCTGGTTTTGTTATTGCAAAAAGTCTATTCTTTGCTGCTTTTAGTAATTATTATTAAAGTTCTTTTTTGTCTTCTAAAACACATGTCATTTGTGATAGCTAATTCAAACTTTAAAATCTCACAACAAAGGGTGATATAAAGAAAAGGAGAAAATATTGGAACTCAAATGTTACAGATATGAATGTTGAAAACTATCTTTACATAAAAATGGGAAAATGAAATACTATTAAGAAAAAATAGCAAAATATTAAATATTACCCTGAAACATAATAAGTGCTTAATAAATGTTTATTTCCTTCCTTCTTTTCCCACAACTCATTTAGAACAGCTCATTTCAGCTATCGGAAGGTAACGTGATAACAACAGGAGGACCAAAAGAGAGAATTAGAGACACTATATACTTTAAAATGTTTATAGCTGCACTTTCATAATCATTCTTTCATGTCATATAAAGTTAATTCCCAGATTTATGCTTCCTGTGATTCTGAATACAGTGTCTATTTTTTTCCTCTTTTTGTTAGTACTGTATTGAAATGCTAATGAATTTGGAGTTACATTTTGCACATTATTGATGATATATTCATCTTAATTAATCAATTAATATAATCAATTCATAATTATTTGGGGTTCTCTCAGTAAACTATGATTTGGTATTTATTTAAAGATAAAGTTTACTCCTACTTCTTGACTTTTTTCTTTTAATTTATTCCTTTTGTTTTAGTACTATAGTAAGTTATCTATGATATTTGTCAAATAGTAGTAGGGAGAGGACACATATTTGCTTTACTACTAAACTTACTAGGAATATTTCAAGTGATTTCCCAAAGGCAAATAATAGTAGTTTGCATTTTTAGGTATTTTTGTACTATTGAAGAATATCCTCCCCAGAGATTCTACTAAAAAGCTATTAGAAATAATCCACAACTTTAGCAAAGTTGCAGGATACAAAAATAAACCCACATAAATTATTTTATATTTTTATATATCACTAACAAAACCCAACAGTTAGAGTTACAAAGAGAAATTCCACTTAAAGTAACTGCCAATAGTATAAAATATTTGGGAATCTATCTGCCAAGGGAAAGTCAGGAGCTATATGAACAAAACTACAAAACACTTTCCACACAAATAAAGTCAGATCTAACCAATGGAAACATATTAAGTGCTCTTGAATAGGTTGAGCAAATATAATAAAGATGACAATACTACCCAAATTAATCTATTTGTTTAGTTCTATATCAATCAGACTCCCAAAAAACTATTTTAATGACCTAGAAAAAACAACAAAATTCATCTGGAAGAACAAAAGATCAAGACTTTCAAGGGGACTAATGAAAAAAAAAAACAAATAAAAGTGGCTTAGTTGTACCAGATCTAAAACTATATTATAAAGCAGCGGTTACCAAAACCATTTGGTATTGACTAAGAAATAGATTAATTGATCATTGGAATAGATTAGGTTCATAGAACAAAATAGTCAATAATTTTAATATTCTAGTGTTTGACAAACTCAAAGACCCCAGCTTTTGGGATAAGTATTCACCGTTTGACAAAAACTGCTGGGAAAATTGGAAATTAATATGGCAGAAACTAGGCATTGACCCACACTTAACACCATACACCAGGATAAGGTCAAAATGGGTTCATGATTTAGGCATAAAGAATGAGATTATAAATAAATTAGAAAAACATAGGATAATTTACCTCTCAGACCTGTGGAGGAGGAAGGAATTTGTGACCAAAGAAGAACTGGAGATCATTATTGATCACAAAATAGAAAATTTTGATTATATCAAATTGAAAAGTTTTTGTACAAACAAAACTAATGCAGAAAAGATTAGAAGGGAAACAATAAACTGGGAAAAGATTTTTACAGTCAAAGGTTCTGTCTGATAAAGGCCTCATTTCCAAAATACATAGAAAATTGACTCTAATTTATAAGAAATCAAAACATTCTCCAATTGATAAATGGTCAAAGGATATGAAAAGACAATTCTCAGACAAAGAAATTGAAACTATTTCTAGCCATATGAAAAGATGCTCCAAGTCATTATTAATCAGAGAAATGCAAATTAAGACAACTCTGAAATATCAGTACACACCTCTCAAATTGGCTAGGATGACAGGAAAAGATAATGCTGAATGTTGGAGGGGATGTGGGAAAACTGGGACACTGATACATTTTTGGTGGAATTGTGAATATATCCAGCCATTCTGGAGAGCAATTTGGAACTATACTCAAAAAGTTATCAAACTGTACTTACCCTTTGATCCAGCAGTGTTACTACTGGGCTTATATCCCAAAGAGATTTTAAAGAAGGGAAAGAGACCTGTATGTGCAAAAATCTTTGTGGCAGCCCTGTTTGTCATAGCTAGAAACTGGAAATTGAATGGATATCCATCAATTTGAGAATGACTGAATAAATTGTGGTATATGAATGTTATAGAATATTATTGTTCTATAAGAAATGACTAGCAGGAGGATTTCAGAAAGGCCTGGAGAGACTTACATGAACTGATGCTGAGTGAGATGAGCAATTCTGATGGATGTGGCTCTCTTCAACAATGAAATGAACCAAATCTGTTCCATTTGTTTAATAATGAATAGAACCAGCTACACCCAGTGAAAGACTTTTGGGAAATGAGTGTGAAGCACTACAAAGCATTTCCAATTCCTCTGTTTTTGTCTGCTTGCATTTTTGATTTCCTTCTCAGGTTAATTTTACATTATTTCAAAGTCCCATTCTTCTTGTGCAGCAAAATAACTGTATGGATATGCTAATATAAAACTTAATAAACTTTAAATATTTAAAATTTCTATCTGCCACTGAGGGAAGGGGAGGGGGGGAAAGGAGGGGAAAAGTTGGAAGAAGGTTTTGCAAGGGTCAATGCTGAAAAATTACCCATGCATATATCTTGTAAATAAAAAGCTATAATAAAAAAAGAATAAAAAAGAATTATTTTTTTAGAATTAATAAGAGTTTAAATTAATGTATTTGTGAGCAATATTTTCTCTATTAAGAATATGATTTTGTTATTTATATAATCAATTACCCTAGTTATTTATTAATGTTGGATCATTCTTAGAATTTTAGTATGTCAGGGGCGGAGCCAAGATGGCGGAGAAGACACACCGGACTTTCTAAGCTCTTCTCTTACCCTCTTTATCAATATTATATCGAGCCTCAAAAATAGTCTTGACTGCCAATTGTAAAGATAAGAGAACAACTCAGGCAAGAAAATCTGCAGCCCCCAAAAAGGTTGGTTCCGGGGCCAGGGGGGGGAATGGGAGACGGGAGAGGAAATTGGTTCCGAGGAGAGTCTCAAATGAGGTGAAAGACAGATTCGTTTGCCCAGCCCCAACCCGTAGCCGCTTTTCCTTGGGGTGTGATCCTGCAAAAGGAGGACGAGCTGGGTTAGCCTCCAATCGGCAGTGGGGAGCCTTGGAGCCAAGAGCTTTTCCAGGGCCGATTTGATTGGGCAGAACACTGGGGCAGAGTTGGGCGGTCTGGGTCGTGGTCAGCTGCTAAATGTCCACAAGAGGCGGGCTAAAAGTGACATTACCCTTTGCCGGAGGGCAAAAAACCCACTACCCCACTCAGTTTGATAGCGGCCAGTGCTGAATCCACTCCTGTTGGGAGAAGGGAAAAACCTACCAAGACCCCATACCTGGAGCGGAAATTTTACATCTTTCCCTGCCTGCAGAGGAAGCGGAACCCCTTGCCAGGAGACCCACCCAAAGGCTTTAAAACATGAATGATGAAAAGAATGACAAGTTCTATGCAGAAAAAAGAGCAGGTCACAAACCTGAAGAACCCCACAAAATGTGACTGCCTCCTTTACATGATGCTCCCAAGAAGAGACCATTAAAAGTCCCAAAAGAGAGAAGAAAATGGGGAAAAAAAGAGAAGTTTACAAGAGAAAAAAACTTCCTGAAAAGAATTGGAAAAAGTAAAAAAACGGGAAAGTAAGAATTGTGAATTGAAAAAAAAGAATTCATGGAGAGGATTTTGGAATTGAAAAGACAAAGAACCACAAGAAAGTAGGACCTTGGGAATGGAAAAGAACAAAAAGAAACAGGATCGTGAATTAAAAAAAAAATTCCAAAAAAAATTAGTGAAATGGAAAAAATTCCACAGACCAAAAACAATAATTCAAAACCCAATTGGACAAACAGAAAGAAGTAAAAATAATGAAGAAAATAATTCTTTAAAAAATTAGAATAAAAGAAACTAATGTTCATTGAGAAAGAAAATCATCGCAAAACAAAAAATGACAAACAAAACCATGAATTACTACCAAAAACAGACTTGGAATAAGATCTGAGAGATAACTAGGATTATTGGACTTTCTGAAAACAGGAAAAAGAGCCTATATACTATTTTACAAGAAATCAAAAGAGAACCCCAGATGAAAGAATGAAGGAAAAATAGGATTGAAAACATCGAACACCTTCTGAAAGAAACCCCTAAAAACCCCAAGGAAATTTGGGCCAAATTTAACCATCAGATTAAGGAAAAAATTTTACAAGGCCCAAAAAAACCATTTAAAACGAGGTGCCACAATAGGGATTTCACCCAAGATCCGTTTCATTAAAGGAAAGAAGGGGCCTGAAATGATATTCCAAAAGGCACAAAACTTAGATGCAGCGAATAAACTACCCAGCTGTGAGCATTTTCTTCCAGGGAAGAAGATGGAATATAATGAAACAAATGAATTCCATTTGTTTCGAAGAAAAACCAGAACTAAACAAAAATTTGACCCAAGAATAGAACTAAAATGAAAATAAAATAACTCTTGAGAATTGTATTTCGGGGAATACAAAAAGAATACAATAATTTGATTTTGAATAAATAAAAAAAGGGAAGAGATTGGAAAAGGGATGATGGAGAATGGGGGAGGGAAAAAAGAGGGAAACCACATCCCACAAAGAGGCTAAGGAAACTTACATTCTGAGGGAAAGAGAGGGGAGGAAACAGTTTAATTTACCCATCAGAGGGCTCAAAGAAAAAAATAATTGACATTTGTTTTAAAGAAAATTCTCCCCCATTAAAAGGGGGAGAGGAAAAGGAAAAGAAAAAAGAGAAAGGGAAGGAAGGGGAAAACCGGGGGAGGGAGGGATTATAAAGAGGATAAATCATGATACAAGGGGGTACATGTTTGGGGGGGAAAGAGGGTTGGGGAAAGGGAAAAGAAAGACAACTGGTGTTATTAGGATGGCAGGAAAACAGATTTAGTAATTTAACTGTTGGAATGGGGTGAACTCCCCCAAAAGAGGAGGCAGAAGCAGACTGGATCAAAAGTCAACCCTACAATTTTGAAAGAAACACATTTGCAGGGGGATACATAAGAGTAAAGGTAAAATGGAGCAAAATCTAAGTCAGGTGAAGTCAAAAAGAGGAGCCATCCCATTCCGACGCAAAAAGAAAAATTGATCTAATTAAAAGAGATAAGGAAGGAAACCATCCGCGGGAGAAAACAACAAGCAAATCAATTTAAACATTTGCACCATGGTATGGTACCCAACTTCCTAAAGGAAGAAGAGGCAAGAAGAAATAGACAAAAAAACTGTAATAGTAGGGATCCAACCTTGCACTCTAGAATTGACAAATCAAACCACAAAACAAAAAGAAAGAAATTAAAGAAGTAAATAGAATATTGGGAAAAAATTAGGTATGTTGGATCTTGGAGAAAATTGAAAGATAGAAGGGAATATATTTCTTCCAATTCAAACCATTAAAAATTGACCATAATTAGGGACATAAAGACCTCAAATTAAATGCAAGAAAGAAAATAGTAAATGCTTTCTTCAGATTGATGCAAAAAACCATTTAAACAAAAAGAAAATAACCAAAAGTAATTAAACAAACAACCTTATCTTAAAGAAAGGGGTAAGCAAAATTATAGATACAATTAATAATTTACTAAGATAAACAATGATGAGACATCATACCAAAATTTGTGGGATGCAGCCAAAGGGTAATAAGAGGGAATTTTATATCCTTAGAGGCATTTGAATAAAAAAGGGAAAGAAAGAATTTTAAAAAAAAAAACAAAAAAAAGACCAAATTAAAACCCCAATCAAAATAAATTGGAAATTTAAAATTAAAAGGAGAAATTAAAATATTGAAAGTGAAAAAACTATTAATAATTAATAAAACTAAGATTGGTTTAAAAAGCCAATAAAATAAAGCCTTGGTAAACATTAGAAAAAGGAGGGAGGAAAAATGAAATTATGTCTTAAAAAAAAAAGGAAACTTTCACCAATGAAGAAAATTGAGAAATAATAAGGATTTTGCCAACTTTATGCCAATAAATTTATAACCCAATGAAATGGATTACCCCAAAAATACAGATTCCCAGACTAAAGAGGAGGGAATTGTTTAATTGCCCATTTCAGAAAAGAAATAGAACAGGAAAAACAACCCCTAAGAAAAATCCCCAGGACCGGGGATTTAAGGTGAATTTTACCACACATTTAAAAACAACCCCAATGTATATAAATTATTTGATAAAATAGGGAATGAAGGAGTCCCACCAAATTCTTCTAGACACAGACATGGTACTGATACCCAAACCAGGAGGCTAAAACAGAAAGAAAATTATAGACCAATTTAAAATTATTGATGCTAAAACTTAAAAAGAAACAAAGACACAGAAAATCATTCCAAGATAAAACTATGACAAAGGATTTTAAAACCAAATGCAGGGGTGGTTAAATTAGGAAAATTAAAAATAATTCCATATTAATAACCAAATTAAAAAACCATATACCCTAATAGATGCAGGCATTTGATAAAAACCAACATCCATTCCTATTAAAAACACTTGAATATAGGAAAAAAAATTTTTCCTTTAAAATAATCAGCAGCATCTATTTAAAACCATCAGTAAGCATCATATGAAGGAGACAAACTGCAACCATTCCCAAAAGATCTGAGGAAAAAGGTTTGCCACTATCCCAAGTTACTATTTAATATTGTATTAGAAACGCTAGCTATAGCAATAAGAGCGAGAAAGAAATTAAAGGAAAAGAATAGGCAATAAAGCCAAATTACATTTGCGGACATGATGGTTATTTAGAGAACCAAGGATTCTGAAAAGTTATTAGAAATAATCCAAACTTTTAGCAAAGTTGCTGGTTATAAAAATAAACCCACATAAGTCATCAGCATTCTTTTATCAATAACAAAAATCCAACAGTCAGAGTTCCAAACAAAATTCCATTTTAAAGTAACTAAAAATATAAAATATTTAGGAATCTATCCAAAGGGAAAATAAAACTTTATGAAAAATTAGACCACTTTTTCACACAAATTAAGTCTGATCTAACCAATTGGAAAATATTAAATGCTCTTGGATAGGGGAGAAAATATAATAAAGATAAAATTTAAACTAATCTATTTATTTATATACCAATCAGATCCCAAAAACTATTTTAATGACCTAGAAAATAAAAAAAAACATATGGAAAACAAAAGGTAAGAATTTCAAGGAATTAATGAAAAAAAATCAAAATGGTGGCTTAGCTTACAGATCTAAAATTTATTATAGAGCAGAACCAAAACTTTTGGTATTGGCTAAGGAATAGATTAGTGATCAGTGGAAAGATTAGGTTCAAGGAAAAAATAAAAATATAAAACCTGCTTAAAACCCAAAGACCCAGCTTTTGGGATGAACTACTGTTTGATAAAATTGCTGGGAAAATTGGAAACTAATATAGAAATAAATTGATCTATACTTAACGCAACCAAGATAAGGTCAAATGGGTTCAGACCAGGGCATAAAGAAAAATTTATTAAAAATTAGAGGAACATAGGATAGTTTTCCCAGACCTGTGGAAGGGGAAGGTCTTTTGACCAAAGAGAACTAGAGATCATTACTGATCACAAAAATAGAAAATTCCTTGATTATACCAAACTGAAAAGTTTTGTACAAAAAAACTAATGGACAAGATTAGAAGGGAAGCAAAAATAAAATATTTTTACAGTGGTTCTGATAAAGGCCTCATTTTAAAATATATAGAGAATTAACCTTAATTTATAAAAATCGAGCCATTCTCCAATTGAAAATGGTCAGGAATAACAGACA
The DNA here is from genome assembly GCF_902635505.1 of Sarcophilus harrisii. NCBI lineage: Eukaryota > Metazoa > Chordata > Mammalia > Dasyuromorphia > Dasyuridae > Sarcophilus > Sarcophilus harrisii. The sequence continues at coordinate 624,370,803 of NC_045426.1, read as the reverse complement.
ATTTCAGATGAAAATTGAAACTACTTTATTCATATGAAAAGATGCTCCAAGTCATTATTAATCAGAGAAATGCAAATTAAGACAACCTAAGATAACTAACACCGCGATTTAAGATGAAGGAAAAATAATGATATTGTTGGGAGGGGATGAGGGAAACTGGGCATTGATGATTGTTGGTGGGGGAACGAACCAACCATTTTGAGAGTAGTTTGAACTATGCTCAAAAAGTTAAACGTATACCTTTGATCCAGCAGGTTATACTGGAAATCCCAAAGAGATTATAAAGAAGGGAAAGGGACCGAGTAGAATGTTTGTGGCAGCCCTTTGTAGTGGTAAAACTGAAACTGAATGATGTCCATAGTTGGAGAATGGTTGAATAAATTTGGTTATGAAAATTATGGAATATTACTTTCTTAAGAAAAATTTGCCCAGGATAACAGAAAGGCCTGAGAAACCATGAACTGAGTATGAAATAAGGAAGAGATCATTATATACTTCAACAAAATACTATATGATGACCAGTTCATGGATCAGGCCATCCTCACAAAGATCAACCAAATCATTTCTAATGGAGCAGTAATGAATAACCAAAGCATGCCCAGAAAAAACCCTTGGGAGATGATAAAAAACCATTAATTAATTAATCCCTATATTTATAAACATGCATTTTTATTTCCTTCAAGTTAATTGTACATTTTTGGGTCTGATTTTTTTTCTACAGCAAAAAAGTTTGGTGGTATACTTATTGTGTATCTAATTTATATTTTAATATATTTAAATTCACTGGTCATCCCAATCTAGGGAGGGGTTGGGGGGTAAATAAAAATTTGAACAAGAGGTTTGGCAATTGTTAATGCTGTAAAGTTACCCATGTATATATCCTGTAAATAAAAGGCTATTAAATAAATAAATAAATAAAAAAGAAATCAAGAAAGTTGTTCCTAATGCAAGCTTCAGAATATTTTGTGAAGGCTCCAATAAAAATTCAATTTTCTTTAAAAAAAAAAAAAGAATTTTAGTATGTCAAATCTGATACTCATATTAAATTTATGGAGTGGAAAGAGGAAGAATATGGCTTTAGTAGTTTTTTTTTTAAAATGAATATCTTCTTTCTAGTCGTCTTTGGTTAATAATTACATCAATGATTTTTTTTAATCATTTGGTACCTTTCTCTCTTTTAGCAATCTTAAAAACAAATCCCTCAATGCTTTCAAAATTGTTACTTTCAACATAGAATTCTTCTTCATAAACTGATAGTGATAAAGTTGGTCAAATCTCTAAATCATTTTTACTATTAGTAATTTTCACATTGATAAAAGTTAGTGAAGGAAAACAAAGTCAACATAAATGTAGAAAAACTGAAAAGCCTTAGACTGAGAATGCCTTATCTATTCTGCTTACTAGCTATTTAAATGTAACTTTTTAAACCTATCTGAATCTCATTTCCCTTATTTAGTAAAAAAAGAAAAAGTTAGATTAATTCAAAACCTAAACTATACCACAGAATGAGAGAATATATATATATATATATATATTTACCACCAACCCCACTATGTTCCTTGGACAAAATAGTCTCAGTATCTCAAGATCAAGGGGTACAGATCTAGGAAAAATGATGGATGTGTGTGTGTGTGTGTGTGTGTGTGTATGTGTGTGTGTGTGTGTGAAAGAGAGAGAGAGAGAGAGAGAGAGAGAGAGAGAGAGAGAGAGAGAGAGATAGCATATGTATCAGATACTGTGCTAATCATTGATAATATACAAGGAAAAAAAGTTCCTTTCCTCAAAAATCTTATATTCTTGTAAAGGAAAACAATACATCAAAGAGATTAAAAAGTTGGAGGGAGCAAGTCAGATAAATAATCCTAGCTGACTGTATGATCACTGACTGATCAGATTTTAAGAGAACACATCTAGTGTCTTTCCTTCCTTTAATGGAGATTTAGAAAGAATTAAACAATGAGAAAAAATCTATGAGGATAGAGGTATTATCAGAAAGAGGAGGATGTGGAGAGGCAACAGGGAAATGGTGGCTACTCAGGTTTTGAAGAGGAATAAATTATCTTTCTTACAAAATCCCTAATTTCCTTCAAAACATGGATCAGGCATCACCTTAGAGTACTGATCCCAGGAATGTCACATACAAAATCAACATTGCTACTGAATGAATACTTTTACTGAGCTGGAGTCCCAAAAGTAATTTCCAAAGTTACTCCTTGCTTCTTAGTATATCAGTACTGAGCTGATTGGTATTCTCAGCCTGGATTTGGATTTGGAATCCCAGATTCCAGTCATTCATGCTTAAAAACAAGGCTGGATATTCTACCTTCCTAACATATACTGTCATACAAATAGAATGTCTGTAATATAGTTATTAAAAGGGGAAGTGTGAGGTTCAGAATGAAATAAGCATTTATATAATGCCTACCAGAAGTCAAGCACCATGCTAAGTGCTATACAAAGAATATCTCATTTGATTCTCACAAAAATTGTCTGAGGCAATTGTTGTTCTCTTCATTGTACAGTTGAGAAAATTGAATCAATAAAAAACTTAAATGATATTTCCAAGTCACACAGCAAATAAGAGCATAAGGGCAAATTTGAATTTATGTTCTTGACCCAAGGCCCAGTGTTCTATCCATTGTATTATCTAGCTGCTTAAGAATTTAAAGTATCAACTCTAAGATACCACTACTCACCTGTCAGATTGGCTAAGATGACAGGAAAAAATAATGATGATTGTTGGAGGGGATGCGGGAAAACTGGGACATTGATGCATTGTTGGTGGAGTTGTGAACGAATCCAACCATTCTGGAGAGTAGTTTGGAACTATGCTCAAAAAGTTATCAAACTGTGCATACCCTTTGATCCAGCAGTGTTACTACTAGGCTTATATCCCAAAGAGATTATAAAGAAGGGAAAGGGACCTGTATGTGCACGAATGTTTGTGGCAGCCCTTTTTGTAGTGGCTAGAAACTGGAAACTGAATGGATGTCCATCAGTTGGAGAATGGTTGAATAAATTGTGGTATATGAAAATTATGGAATATTACTGTTCTGTAAGAAATGACCAACAGGATGATTTCAGAAAGTCCTGGAGAGTCTTACACGAACTGATGCTGAGTGAAATGAGCAGGATCAAGAGATCATTATATACTTCATCAACAATACTATATGATGACCAGTTCTGATGGACCTGGCCATCCTCAGCAATGAGATCAATCAAATCATTTCCAATGGAGCAGTAATGAACTGAACCAGGTACTCCCAGAGAAAGAACTCTGGGAGATGACTAAAAACCATTACATTGAATTTCCAATCCCTATATTTATGCCCACCTGCATTTTTCATTTCCTTCACAAGCTAATTGTACAATATTTCAGAGTCTGATTCTTTTTGTACAGCGAAATAATGGTTTAGTCATGTATACTTATTGTGTATCTAATTTATATTTTAATATATTTAACATTTACTGGTCATCCTGCCATCGGGGAGAGGGGGTGGGAGGTAAGAGGTGAAAAATTGGAACAAGAGGTTTGGCAATTGTTAATGCTGTAAAGTTACCCATGCATATAACCTGTAAATAAAAGGCTATGAAAGAAAGAAAGAAAGAAAGAAAGAAAGAAAGAAAGAAAGAAAGAAAGAAAGAAAGAAAGAAAGAAAGAAAAAAAGAAAGAAAGAAAGAAAGAACTAGAGCACTTGAAAAGAGAAAAAAAAAAGAATTTAAAGTATCTTGCATAGGCAAAGTTGAATAGACTAATAAATATTTGCCATGGACCAATAGCTGGAAATTTTTTAATTAAATGAGCCTAAAGTCCTCTTTAGCTCTTATAGATAAGCATTACATGCATGTTCTAACCTTCTATGTTTTAAGAACTCTTTTAGCTCTAACATCCTATTGTTTCTTGGCAAATAAATTCAAGTTATTTAGATCATTTTCTTATCCAACTGGCTTGTTTTTAATGCAGTAAGTCATGCAAGAAATTTTATGACAATTTGAATGGATCCTGCTTGATAATAATAGACTGCTATATTTTCCCCATGATTAGTCTGTCTGTTTTTGACTACCTGTCAAGTTTTAGCTAGAAGTTAATCTTATAAGATTGCTTCCATGAGGAAACAACACTATACTTACAGCATTATCACTACAGCCAGAGACATGAAGAATAGAATTTGGAACCTAGAATTCATGGAATGATTCCTTTATTTCACTGAAATTAGAAACTAGGAAATTCTTATCTCATGGTCATTTTACAGATCTATGTCTAACACTCTTTATTGTATTAGAATTTTCTTATAATGTGCCTTATCAAGGCTGAAATGAATATTTTAATGTCACCTGAATACATTTAGAGAGAGGAAACATGGTAGAAGGATTCCAGAAGGAATATTGCTGTTACTGTGTACTGTGATATTCTTCTGGTTCTAATCATTTCACTTTGCATCAGTTCATATAAGTCTTTCCATATTTTTCTGAAATCATCCTGCTTGTCATTTCTTATAATACAATAGTATTCCATTACTATCATATACCACGACTTGTTTAGCCATTTCCCAATTGACAAGCATCCTAAGGAGCTTTTTAGTATTATTATTATTATTTCATAGCTTTTTATTTACAAGTTATATGTATGAGTAATTTTACAACATTGACAATTGCTAAATCTTTTGTTCCAATTTTTCCCTTCCTTTCCCCTACCCCGTCCCCTAGATGGCAGGATGACCAGTAGATGTTAAATATATTAGAGTATAAATTAGATACACAATAAGTATACGTGGCCAAACAGTTATTTTGCTGTACAAAAAGAATCAGACTCTGAAATATTGTACAATTAGCCTGTGAAGGAAATCCAAAATACAGGCAGGCAAAAATATAAGGATTGGGAATTCAATTTAATGGTTCTTAGGCATCTCCCAGAGTTCTTTCATTGGGCGTAGCTGGTTCAGTTCATTGCTGCTCCATTGGAAGTGATTTGGTTCATCTCATTGCTGAGGATGGCCAGGTCCATCAGAACTGGTCATTATATAGTATTGTTGTTGAAATATATAATGATCTCCTGGCCCTGCTCATTTCACTCAGCGTCAGTTCTTGTAAGTCTCTCCAGGTCTTTCTGAATCATCCTATTGATCATTTCTTACCAAACAATAATATTCCATAATATTCATATATTACAATTTATTCAGCCATTCTCCAATTGATGGGCATCCACTCACTTTCCAGTTTCTGACCACTACAAAGAGGGCTGTCACAAACATTCCTGCACACACAGATCCCTTTCCCTTCTTTATGATCTCTTTGGGATATAAGCCCAGTAGTAACACTGCTGGATCAAAGGGTATGCACAGTTTGATAACTTTTTGAGCATAGTACCAAATTGCTCTCCAGAATGGCTGGATGTATTCACAATTCCACAAACAATGTATTAGTGTCCCTGTTTTCCCACATCCCTTCTAACATTCCACATTATCTTTCCCTATCATTCTAGCCAGTCTGACAGGTGTGTAGTGGTATCTCAGAGTTGTCTTAATTTGCATTTTTCTGATTAATAATGACTTGGAGCATCTTTTCATATGGCTAGAAATAGTTTCAATTTCTTTGAGAATTGTCTGTTCATATCCTTTGACCATTTATCAATTGGAGAATGGTTTGATTTCTTATAAATTAGAGTCAATTCTCTATATATTTTGGAAATGAGTCCTAAGGAGCTTTAAAAAAAAAAAAACAGCATCCAAGGTTTCTCCTAGTTCTAGGTAGCAGGATTGTATAATAATAAAGGATTGGACTTGGAGTTAGAAAGATATAATTTTAAATCCAGCCATAGACATTTACTAGCCATGTGATCCTAGGCAAGTGACAAAATTTCTTCATCTCTAAAATGTGAATAATGAAAGCATATACCTCTCAGGGTTATGAAGAAGATCAAATTAAAACATATTTATGAAGAACTTTGGCATTTAATGCTAGGAAAGTTACTCCCTATATTACTTATAGTAATCCATTTTTAGTTATAAATCCAGCAACCATATCTAGAAAAAGTCATGCGACTATTTTGGATCAACTTTTTCTGGATGAATCTATGTTGGTTTATAGTGATTGTTGTTTCCTTTCCTTATTGCTTATGTTGTTTATTCATTTATTTTGGATTTGAACCTATTATCTTACCATGGTGTGGAAATCCTTCATGGAGAAATTCTTGTAACAATGCAGATTAACAAATGTTCTAGGATTTATAATCTTAGGGATTTGTAAGGAACACTGAGGATTTCAATGACTTGCTTAGAGTCACCTACCGTGTGTGTGTGTGTGTGTGTGTGTGTGTGTGTGTGTGTCTGTGTGTGGGTCAGGGGAAGGTGTGCATATGAGTAGTAATTTTTCCACTCTGCCTCTGACACCAGTAATTTAAACATTCATTCAAGAATTCTCTTGACTCACTTTTAAACTCATAGGTTGGTGGTTTATCACTTCAGATATTTGACCCCCTTTTTTAGCTCCTCAAGTCTCCATGATTGCTTACATATCACACTAGTAACTGCACAACTATCATATAGTTGAGTTCTTTCAGTTCCCTGGGACAAAATTCAATTACATCAGAGGCCTAAAACTCACTGAGGGCAGCTAGGTTGAAGCCTGATTATTGCAGATTTAAATGCAGGCTAAGGAGTTTGCATTTTCTTCACAAAGCAATAGGAAGCCATTAGGAACATTAAATTAGCACCAATATGATAGATAGTTGGGAAGAGACTAGAGGAAATGTGAGCATGGCAGTTGTGGACAATTATTGCATAGTCCAACACTGGTTCCCCTGTGAGCCTCTAAAATCTTCTTCCAAGGCAAAAAGGGATAGGCATGGTAGATTTAGTCAAAGCCAGAAGACAGAAATTATGGAAGTCATCATAATTATGTCATGGGATAGGACCCAGCAGACAGTCGAGCAGACAGGGTAGGACCAAACTGACAGGGTTGACTTCTTGTTGACTTCTCGAGATGTGCCACATTAAAAACAACTCATATTTCTATAAAACTTTAAAATTGATGAAGGTACTTTTTGTACAATAATCCTTTGGGTAAAGTTATGGAAATATTAATCCCATTTTATCTAGCATGACAAGTTTTGGAGAGATAGCATTTGCCTCTAATCACACAAATGAGTGTCTGAGACATGACTCAAACTCTTGTCTTTCTGATAACACATACAACTCTTTCCAGGTTACAATGTGAGCTCTTTATAGCCAATCATTAGAGCACAAGGCAGGAATCTTCTGATTTCTAAAAAATGTATCTTTACTTGACATACGAGTATATAATGGATAAAATTCTGAATATAGTGTCAAGGAGACTTGAGTAGGGCTTGCAGTCAGGAAGACCTGAGTTCAAACATGCCCTCAGATACTTATTAGCTGTGTGACCCTGGGCAAGTCATTTACCCCATTTCCCTCATTCATCTATAAAATGAGCTGGAGAAGAAGCTGGCAAACTACTCAAAAATCTTTGCAAGAAGACCCCAAATGGAGTCCTGAGGAGTCAGACATGACTGAACAACACCACCAAATAGATAAATGAAATATAAATATGACTATAGATGTTATAATTCTAAATGTAGATGATATACAAGAATGATAGATTAAATATTATATGTAGCTATAGATAGAGATATAAGTGGAACTGCTATAGTTGAAAATTTGTTATACTTTGCTTTTATGTCATTTACTTCCCTTTTTGTTTCAGGGAGCCATCCCTCATAACAAAAAACAAAAACAAAAAGTGAGGCAGGGAGAAATGTTCAGTGACACTATATAAACATATCAACTATATCTGACAAATATTTACAATTTTCCACATCCATATTCTTTCACTTCTACAAAAAGGGAAGTTCATTCTTTTGTCTTTTCTTTGCAACAAAGGTTGGCAATTATCATTTAATGGACTTCCAGTTAAGTTGTGTAGTTCTTTTTATATACATTGTTTCAGTAATTATGCATTTTCTTTCTTGGGTTATGTTTATTTTATTTACTTGATATCTATTCATCTATCCCTTCCTTCTCATGTTTTTCAGTATTCATCAATCATCCATTCCTTCAGTAATAGTGCATTGCATTTTATATACCAGAACCTGTAACCATTCTTATTTGGTAGAATCTCCTTTGTTGGTTAATTTTTTTGCTACTATAAGAAGTGCTCTTCTAAATATTTTGTTATAAATGGGACCATTCTTTTAATCATTGCTTTCTTTGGAGTATATGTGAAACAAGAGACTCTGGGTTTAAGGGTATGACAATTGTAGTCACTATCATAACATGATTTTAAATTCTTTTACAAATGATAGAATCAAATAATAACCTATGACTTGCATAGCAAAAATAGAAAACATTTTAATCCAAAGTGGCAAATCTCAACAACAACAAAAGGAAGAGAGTATAAATGATTTTGAATGCAAATGTATAGACATGAACGATACTCCAGAAGAAGAAAAGCAAAAAGCAATAATGTTAAAAGAAAACATGATCTCCATATAAGCAAAACATATCAATCTCAAAGACAAGATAGGTAGAGACAATTTAAAGATTATAGGGTTCCCAGAAGAATATAAAAAGTCAAAAACCTGAAAGCCATATTGCATTATGTGAAGACCGGGTATTTTAAAATCAGCCGGAATCAGGAATTCAGGTTAGGGGGAAATCGTCAGTCTTTATTCTCAGCGAAGAAAGATTAGAGGTGGAAGAGAATGGGCAACAGCAATGTGTGCAGCTGAGTCAAGAAGCTAGCTAGACCAGCAGCCACACGACCAGCAGCTAGGAGTATGGAACCCAGGCCAATCTCTCCCAGCTTCTCTTCCTGTCTCTCTCTGCCTCCACCCACCAAAATCGTCATTTCCTATACAACACAACAGGACTTGCACAGAGAGTGGGCAGGGGCCATTCTTTATCCAATCATGTATATTAATAGAGTATAGTCCAATTACTATTTAGCTTCACATACTTGGGACCTCAGTGCATCAACTCAAGCCTCAGCCCAGAAAACTGCTCAGAATTCTGAAAACATCTCTCCCCCCACTCCCACCCCTCCACACAGATTGTCAATGGAAAAAAACCCAAGACAGCCTATTGGATGGGAAAAGCCCTTTTGTTTTAAATTTCAAGACATGTAGTAGTTAAATTTAACAGTTCCACTTATGAATAACACATTTTGCAAAATCTTAGGAAACAACATTTCAATTGAAAGAAAGGGGGGAAAAGCTACCCCAAACTATTATGAATTCACCACAAATTATCAAATTGAAAGAGTACATAAATGATATGAGGAGAAGAAAAGATACAGGGAGAAACAAACAGAAAAGTTTTTTCAATGATGAGATGGAGTACTTCTGATGAATGTTTCCTTGGAGAAAGAAGATAATCTATAAAGGGAGATCTGGACCTTGCAATATGTATAATATGAAGGGATTTGTTGCTTAGAGAGGCCATTCCTATAGCTTCAGAACAAAGGGAATAAAAGCTCTTAGAAACAACTGAGTAATATGAAATAAGTCTAGAAAGGCAGGCCGGGAGTAGATTATATAGGGTTTTAAAATGCTAAGCTGGGGAGTTTGTATTTTATCCTCAAAGTAATAGGGGAGTGACATGGATCAGACCTCTTCTTTAGGAAGATTATGTTGCCTGCAGTGTAGGGAATGAATTGTAAAGGAGAGAGACCATAAATAATAAGACTATGTAAGAGGTTACTCGGATAGTTCAGATGAGAAGGGATAAAGATGTGAAATAGGGTGCTGGCCATCTGAATAGAGAAAAGAAGCTGAATGCCAAATACTTTGTGAAGGTAGAATTAATACACCTGGGTAACTGATTGGATTGGTAGAAAGGGCAAGAAAAAAGATTAGGGGAAAACAGTTTGCAAACTTAGTTGAAAATATGGTAATGTCTTACATTGAATTTGGGATGACTATAAAAGTTTGGAAGTGGGAGAAAGAAAATACTGAGTTCTGTTTTGAGTGTGTTACATTTGAGTTACTTGTAGGAAAGCAACATGGAAATGTCAAGCAAGTGATGTAGTATTAAAGTTCTGCAGAGAAATTGTGTAAAGATTTTAGAGTGGTTTATGTAGAGATAATAATTCAACCCTGGAAATTTGATGAGACCATTCTGAAAGGGATGAGGAGAGCCTCATTATATAAATGTAACAAATAGTTAATGTTATTGAGTTCAGAAATCACCTTGACCTGGGCTAGTTAGGGAGCAGGCAAAACTTGAATTGAGCCTTAAAGAATAACTAGGATTTTAATGGATAGAAAAGTACAAGGAAAGAAAAATCTATGAGTTATTTTTCTACTCAAGTGGAAAATACATTGTTGATTTAAAATTTTGGAGGTATTCACTTGAAAGCAGATTTGCACCTGAGTTAAATCGTAGTGAGTGCCCAGCCTTGCATTAAGCACTGTAAGAGGCACCTGAATACACTAGAAGATAATTTGATTTAGCCAAAACATGTAGGTGAAAATCTTGGTTCTGATCATTATAGGTAACAATGGCAAGTCAGCTTCCCTGATCTTGCTTTTTTCCCCATGTGTAAATTGGGAAGAATATTTTGCATTATTTATCTTGTAGAACTATTATGAGGAGAAAACTTTGTAAACCATAAAATAGTATGAAAATGTGAATTGTTGTTATGTAAAAGATATGAAACAGCATATATCCTAATGAGTACCAATCTGGTTAGTGAGAAAAGACATGCTTAAGAAACTATTTAATTACATGTTTGTTTTTTTTAATTTTAAATTTCTAAACAAGTGATATGTCCAGTAAATACTACAGCAATTCAAAAGGAAGAGATCAGTATGAGATGGGGTAATTGAGTTAAGTTTATTGGAGACATCAGACTTTAGCTGAGCTCCAAAAGTGGCAAAAAATCCAAAAATCCCCCCAAAAAAAGGATTGACTGTTTAAAGAGAAATCGGCCAATAATGAAGTGTATTATACATTTCCTGAAAAGAAAGGAGATAGATTCACTGTGTAAAATGTAACACACATTTTTGCAAATGAATAATGTGGTCATTTCTCTTGACTGATCATGAGTATTAAGAGGGTTTTGATTTCTTTTTAACCTCCCTCACTTCCAGTGAAAGAAAGATAAGTTTTTACATAGTGCCTATTCTCTGTTAAGTACTTGACAAATATTATTGAATTTATCATCATAACAATCTGAAAAAGTAAGTACTATTATTATTTTCATTTTACAATTCAGGAAATTGAGACACAAAGAGGTTAAATGACTTGCATGATCAAACAGCTAGTAAGTATCTGAAGCTAAATTTGAACTCAGGGCTACAACACTGTGCCACTAGCTGCCCTTCTTACTATATAAAATATGATTAATAGATAAAATAAATCTTTGCTAAGTGGAAAAATAATTTTACAAAGAAAAGAATGGGGAAAGCATTCTAAATGACATAGAGGATTGTCTATTTTCTTTAAAGTTCTAAAAGAACAGGGGGTTGGTTCTAAACTTAATTTTCATACATATGGACCTTTAGCAGATTGGTAAAGCAGATGGTTGCCTTCTCAAAATAATGTTTTTAAATGTATAAAAGACATAATATTAAAAAGGAAATAAGTTCTATACCTTGTGAATGACCCATTCTGTGTCAATTTCTCTACGACTCTTTCTTCTCTCTTCCCTCCCCATGTTAGGTGAGTGACTAGCCAAAGCAAAGAATTCCACAACATACATGGATCTCAATCCACTTTCCTACAGCAAAAAGCTATAAGCAGTCCATAGCACACAAACATAACTATGGATTTATTTTACAGAATACTCCTTTCTACAATTACAAAAAGGGAAACTGTGTTGGAATACATGGAGACCTGTTGGAATACACGGGAACCACCTGAAAGTGGCTGTTGTAGTTCCAACCCAGAATGGATCTCCTCTTGTGAGAGGATGATACAAAGAGACTGAGAGGCAGTTGCTGTTCTCCGACCTCTCTGCCTGAGAGGCCATTGCATTATCTGACCTCTCTCCTCTTCCCTCTGCCTCCAATTTATCTTATTCCCAGTCCACAACACCTGTCTCAGCAAAGGCTGCCTTGCATCTCCTTCAGATACTAAGATCCACAGTTGTGGAGACTCTGGGAGAATTGACCTGTCCCTTAACAATAATGTAGTACAATAGATAGAGTGCTGGTCCTGGAAGCAAGAGTCCTGGATGTAAATTCTGGTTCTAACAGTTACCATCTATTTAGCTTTTAAAACTCATTCCAAGGACCCACATGTGCAAAAATGTTTGTAGCAGCTCTTTTTTGTGGTAACAAAGAATTGGAAAATGAGTAAATGCCCATCAATTAGGGAATGGCTGAATAAGTTGTATTATATGATGATAATGGAATATTATTGTTCTATAAAAAATTATCAACAAGCTGATTTTAGAAAAGCATGGAAAGATTTACATGAACTGATACTGAGCAAAACAAGCAGAATCAGGAATATTTTGCCCATAATAACAGCAAGAATGTGAGATAAATCACCTCTGAAAGATTTTGTTTTTCTCAGTGGTTCAATGATCCAAATAGACTTTGGACAGAAAATGCCATCTGCATCCAGAAAAAAAGAACTATGGAGATTGAATATAAATAAAAACATGCTGAAGTTCAGTTTTTTGTTGCTTTTTTTTTTTCTCTCCCAGGGTTTTTCCTTTTTGCTCTGATTTTTTTTCTCCCTGCCTGATTCATAAAGCAATGTATATTAATATTTAATTAACCAATAAAATCCATTCCAACCTTGCCACAAACTATCATACCAGTCACATTGGACATTATTCCCTTTCCAGAACTTTGTGTCCTAGACAAACTGGATTTCTCTGAGTTCCTCACACACAATACTACATCTATCATACTTTGGGATTTATACTGACTATTCCTCTTTCCCAAAATGCAGGAATCCTTCTTCATTTCCACCTAAAAGAATTCCTCTATTCCTTCAAAATGAAACTCTTGCATCACCTTCTCTGTGAAACCTTTCTCTGTCCTATCAATGAGCAGTGCCCTCCAACCAAGGATTTCATATTTAAATGCCTCATATTTATTCCTTTTAAATATTTATTTGTATATATTTATATATGCCTTTGTTGGTTCCGTAATTAGAATGTGTTCAATCTACCAAAGGAAAGTCAGGAATTATATGAGCTAAATTACAAAAAACTTTCCACACAAATAAAGTCAGACTTAAACAATTGGAAAAATATCAAGTGCTCCTGGATAGGTCGAGTGAATATAATAAAGATGACAATACTCCCTAAACTAATCTATTTATTTAGTGCTATACCAATCAGACTGCCAAGAAAATATTGTAATGATCTAGAAAAAATAACAACAAAATTCATATGGAATAATAAAAGGTCAAGAATCTCAAAAGAATTAATGAAAAAAAAAATCAAATGAAGGTGGCCTAGCTGTACCTGATCTAAAACTATATTATAAAGCAGCAGTCACCAAAACCATTTGGTATTGGCTAAGAAATAGATTAGTTGATCAGTGGAACAGGTTAGGTTCACAAGACAGAATAGTCAACTATAGCAATTTAGTGTTTGACAAACCCAAAGATCCTCACTTTTGGGATAAGAATTCATTATTTGACAAAAACTGCTGGGATAACTGGAAATTAGTATGGCAGAAATTAGGCATGGACCCACACTTAACACCGTATACCAAGATAAGATCAAAATGGGTCCATGATTTAGACATAAAGAACGAGATTATAAACAAATTGGAGGAACATAGGATAGTTTATCTCTCAGACTTGTGGAAGAGGAAGAAATTTGTGACTAAAGACAAACTAGAGACCATTATTGATCACAAAATAGAAAATTTTGATTACATCAAATTAAAAAGCCTCTGTACAAACAAAACTAATGTAAACAAGATTAGAAGGGAAGCAACAAACTGGGAAAACATCTTCACAGTTAAAGGTTCTGATAAAGGCCTCATTTCCAAAATATATAGAGAACTGACTCTAATTTATAAGAAACCAAGCCATTCTCCAATCGATAAATGGTTAAAGGATATGAACAGACAATTTTCAGATGATGAAATTGAAACTATTACCACTCATATGAAAGAGTGTTCCAAATCATTATTAATCAGAGAAATGCAAATTAAGACAACTCTGAGATACCACTACACACCTGTCAGATTGGCTAAGATGACAGGAAAAAATAATGATGATTGTTGGAGGGGATGCGGGAAAACTGGGACACTGATACATTGTTGGTGGAGCTGTGAACGAATCCAACCATTCTGGAGAACAATCTGGAATTTTGCCCAAAAAGTTATCAAACTGTGCATACCCTTTGATTCAGCAGTGTTTCTACTGGGCTTATACCCCAAGGAGATACTAAAGAAGGCAAAGTGACTTGTATGTGCCAAAATGTTTGTGGCAGCCCTGTTTGTAGTGGCTAGAAGCTGGAAACTGAGTAGATGCCCATCAATTGGAGAATGGTTGGGTAAATTGTGGTATATGAATGTTATGGAATATTATTGTTCTGTAAGAAATGACCAGCAGGAGGAATACAGAGAGGCTTGGAGAGAATTACATGAACTGATGCTAAGTGAAATGAGCAGAACCAAGAGATCATTATATACGTCAACGACGATACTGTATGAAGATATATTCTGATGGAAGTGGATTTCTTTGACAAAGAGACCTAATTCAGTTTCAATTGATCAATGATGGACAGAAGCAGCTATACCCAAAGAAAAAAACACTGGGAAATTAATGTAAACTGTTTACATTTTTGTTTTTCTTCCCGGGTTATTTTTACTTCTGAATCCAATTCTCCTTGTGCAACAAGAAAACTGTTTGGATCTGCACACATACATTGTATCTAGGATATACTAGGACATATTCAACATATATAGGACTGCTTGCCATCTAGGGGAGGGGGTGGAGGGAGGGAGGGAAAAATTGGAACAGAAGTGAGTGCAAGGGATAATGTTGTAAAAAAATTACCCTGGCATGGATTCTGTCAATAAAAAGTTACTATAATAATAAAAAAAATAGAATGTGTTCACATCCTTATAAATGGGAATTCACTAGTGACTACCTGGCACAGAACCTTGAATATAGTAGATGCTTAATATTTGTCTATTAATTGGGTTACTTTGGTCAAGTCACTTAACCTTAGGATAACCCAAACAACTAGAACTAACTAACCCCATGGATGGTTGCAAATTATAATACTAATTTGTATTAGTAGAGGGAGTTTCCTTAGTGGGGAGTTTTCTACACTACTGAAATTATAAATCAGATCCAAAAATCTTAACATTCCATTTCTCAATAGGCATCTGGAGCAGTCCCAGAAGAAAAGTCTATTTTAGTCTTTAAATTCTTAACAAGGACATAAAGACCTTGCTTCACCTTCATATTCCACCCACCCATCTACCCATCCATCTTCTAAGATATTTTATCATTTGTCTGTCCTACTTCCCTCTATCTGAGGCAGTCATTTCCCCTCCCACCCCAAAATTATTCCACTTGTGTCTGATCCTATGGCCCATCTCAGTTGATTAATAACAATTAAATGCAAGCTAACCTACTAAACCCACCATATCAATTGCTAGCCTTAGATACCATGTAATGTCTGGACTAGCTTTCTGGAGGTCCTCTTAATGGACCTTGATCTCAGCAGGATTGTCCCCATGAGTATGGACAGGAATAGAGTCTAAAGTCTTTATTGTTTCCTTCACAGTCTGTGTCTGTCACAATCTGACCCAGTCTGACACAGTCTGACTCCTCCACAGTCTCTGTTCCAGTTTGCCAGTCTGCCAATCTCAATCAATCTCAGTCTGAGTCTGACTTTGTCCCCAGTTCTCTCAGCCCTTAAATACCCTATTACAGTTACATCATTACAGCATACTATGTGCCAACTGTAGAACTATTACATCACCATGCTAAGTACTAAGTATATGTAAACTAGAGAACCATTATCTCATCAATCACACCGAGTTAAGACCCTGCTGTAAGTATCTTTGTTTTAAATATACTTTTAAGTATCTTTGCTTTAAATATACTTTTCTTAGAGTTCCCCAATATCAGATCATTTTTCATCTCCTCATTGTATTCAGATTATCTACCCAGGCCATCTAACTATATGTCTGTCATTGTTCATATACCCTGTGGTTCAGTTCTCTCTCCATCTTAACCTTATCCCTTTTTGGGGGGGCACAATAATAAAAACAATACCATTTTTAAAAGAAAAATAAGTTGATCCCTCTATACATCAAATGATTATAATAACAAAAATAACATTAGTTAGTATTTACATAGTCATACTATATGTGAATGTCATTTCTCCAGACCAAAATTCTCTTCCCTGGTCAATACTTCTCACTCTATGTTTTTCTCTGCTATTATAATCATTGATCCTTGAAGTTAGAGATTCTCTATTTATATCAATCTCTAGTTCTTAGCACAGTACCTTGCAAATTATAGCACTTAATTTTTTTATTCATTCATTAATTCAATGAACACTTTAAAAGTTTATAGCAGAGCTTCCTAACCTAGGATCCATAAACTTTTAAAGGATCCATGAATTATGATGGAAAAAGTGTGTGTGTGTGTGTGTGTGTGTGTGTGTGTATTTACAGTACTACTGGTTTCCTTCTTAATGCTATGTCTTCTATTTTACATATTTAAAACATTATTTTGAGAAGGCATCATAGGCTTCACTAAACTGCCCAATGTGTCCATGATAGCAAAAAAATAGGTCAGATCTCTAGAAATGTGAGCCATTTTCCTATCAGATTTGGAAAGGACTTTAGAGATCCTGTAGTCTAGCGGTTTCATAAACTCTTTGGTCTCAGGACCCCTTTATACTCTTTAAAATTTATGTGGGTTGTTATGTATGGACTAGCTCTCTGGAGGGTCTCTGGATAAGCCCTGGTCTTAATGGAGGAGTGATGAATGTAGGAGAATCACCAGGAGATCTCTGTTTCTGTCTCTGTTTTCTGTTTCTTCTCTGTGTCTAAGTTTGAGATCCAGCTTGAGCAGCTCTCCTCTCCAGTCCTCTCAACCCTTAAATACCTCAGTTGATTACATCATTACATCACACTAAGTATATGTGAACAACAGAACTATTACCTCATCAATCACACTGAGTAAGTGCTTAACTATAAGCACCCTGCTGTAAGTATCCTTGCTTCAAGTGGAACAAGGTGGTCACACTCTCCCTGACTTCTCAGGAGGGGAGGGGAGAAATTCCAAAGGGAAAAATGGGGAGCCGAACCAGATATTTTTAGCAGATTTCCTCTGGGCTGAAGGGTCTTATATCTTACTCAGAGTTTCCCCACTATCTGCGGCCCTCTACAATGGGTTACAATTATTGCTATAAGGGCACCTAGACAGTGCTTTGGATAGAGTACTGGGACCACAGTTAGGAAGATGCGAGTTTAAATCAGTTGCTAGTTATAGGTGCTGGGCAAGTCACTTAACCCTTATTTGCTTCAGTTCCTCATCTGTAAAATAGAGACACACTAGGGAAAGCAAATGGCAAACCACTTCAGTATCTTTGCCAAGAAAACAGTGCTCATGGGGTCACATAGAGTTGGACATGTCTGAACAATTAAACATCAAATAATTGTTGATATTTGTATTATTAGAAATTAAAATATTTCATTATAATGTTCAAAATAGTTTGGACTTCATGGAAAAAGTTCTTAGGGATCCCTAGGGGCACTGAAAATGTAATTTGACTGTCACTGCTCCAGTCAAACCCCTTTGTTTTATAAAAGAAAAACAGGAATGACTCTCCTAAAGCACATCATTATTATATATGTTATTACATAACATAGCAGATCAGGGATTTTAACTCATGTCTGCTCCATGCTGCCTCCCTTACCTCATTTGATCTAAACTCACAAACAAGCCTGGGAGAAAGGGCTGGGATGATTATCCCTCTTTTAAATGCAAGGAAGATAAGGCTCAGGAGACCCTAAGCAACGTGTCCCTTCTCAGAGCAACCAGTCTCTCTTTCATTTATTTACTATGACTTGCCATATCTTTATTGGAGCAGGGTTATCAGCTTCCCATCAATGCTCTCACTCTGTTGGCTGGCATGAAACAGCCTCAGCCGGTGGGGAGTCACCATTACAAGCTGCTGAACCACACTGAATGGAATGGGAATAAATCAATTTGCTTGGAGCACTGTTTGACATTTTGACAAAACGGTACCAACAGTGAATAGCTATCATTGCAGCTTACTGACTGTGCCAAGAACAGATACAGAGAAACCAGTACTCAGCAGCCTTACTTGTCAGAGGAGGGAAGAGCGGGAGAGAGGGACAAAAGGAACTGTAACTTCCAGTTTCTCATTTCAATAGCTTTTCCTTTTCCACATTGTACCCAAGGCAGCTCTTTAACTAAAGCAGTTTGTTGATTTTCCATAATAACTATTTGGGAAAAATTAGTTTACAGCAAAGGAGGTATTCCCTCCCTCCCTCCCTCAGTCTTAATGTTCCACAGCCTCTGGGTCAATATCTCTCTCTAAACACAGGATGAGGCTTTTATTTCTAGAAGATAAACCTCAGCACTGCTAACTCCTTAAGCAATTATACATAATGGCTGTGGAGTCTTGGCCATTGAACTTCTGTCTATCTCTTAGGGCACAGACTTCCACCAAAGCAGGCCACACAAATAGAAGAATCGCTCAGTGGGACTTTGCAAGTCAGATGGCCTAGACATCCTGATTGGAGGAAATGGCAACTTCCAAGTGGGGTGATTTAGCATCAGAGATCATCAGTAATAGCAGTGGCATCAGAATATAGAATAGTAGGCCATGGAATGGATCTTAAAACATAAAAGAAAGGGTGATAAATCAGGAAGGGAACATGGAATAGTTGACATTCAGATCATAGTATTATAGGTTTGGATGTGATAAGATCCTAAGAGATCAGCTAATGTGAGAAATTATTTATTTGGACCGCTACTCTATTCCAATTAGTATCAATCAACTTAATAGAATTATATCAAAAATCTGTATATAAGGCCTCAGAGCTGTGAGCTGTAGATTTTAAGTTCACTTGATTAACTATAGGAAGTTAACTAAAAGCTCTCTACCCTTGTTTTTCCTTGTCATGGGGACCAAGCCCAGAGTGGCAGAGATAACAACTATAGGGAAAGTCCCCCAGAATATGTTTATTCCTCTGGGCCAATTCCTTATTCTATAGGAAAGATGACCATCTTATGACCATGTAGGTTACTGACTATGATAACTTGTACCATTTCCTCCTGCCCAGCCTAAGAAGAAACCTATCCATCTTGTATAAAGATATTCCTTACTTCACCCAACCTGCAGCCCGGCTGAGATTATTTTACTTATTTTAATTTATGTATCACATGTCAATCATGGAATTATTCTATATTTAGTATAGCTGTTTTTGAATGACTACACATCTAGTCCTATAAAAATAGGGTCCTGGAAGGAAGAGGCATCTCACATCATGAGGAAGATCTGAGGTCCACTTCATTAGAGGAGACGGTATATCCTCTAATAAAGTGCCATTGACTTAGAGGTATGTCTCAGTCTCTTTTCTTGTAGGCAGGATAATTTTAATACCCACATTAGTATGATCTCTTCATTTTACAGATAAGAAACCTGAGGTACAGAAATCTTAAGTGATTTTCCCAAAATTGCTCAACTAGTAAATGGCAGAAACTGGATTTGATCCTACCTCTACTAATGCTAAATCATGCATTACATTTACAATAGTATATTGCTTTTCAACCAAGTAGAGGAAGTATTATGCAATGAAATATGGTAGTATTTGAAGCCAAAAGATTTTAGTTTGAATCACAACTATATGTATGTAATGAGCCAATGTTATCTCTCTAGTAAAATCTGTCCTCCCCTATAAAATAAGGAAATTGTACTAGATGTTGCATAAGGTCAAAACCTATGGTACAGCAAAACTAGCATTTGAATACGGCTTTTATGATGCTATCTCCATTGCCCTTTCCATTATACCAAATTGCTTCAATGTGTACATACACACACACACACACACACATACACACACACACACACACACACACACACACACACACTTACCGAAATAGACTTGGTCTTGTAAATAGGAAACACCTTTTAGGGATTAAATGGAAAGCAGGGAAAGCTGAGCATTCTAGACAGACAAACAGGGCCCAAAGTCCAGGAGGTCAGAAAAATAGTCTGAATGGTACTAGTTCATAAGAAGGATGAATTTTAGTGCTAAAGCAAAACTTAATATATCTCCCTGCTTTGTTTTATCCTCTCTTCTGGTGTGAATTGTTTGTGAGATTAAAGTTTTACAAAGTGCTTCCATTTCTTAAAATCCTGTGAAACAGGTAATATACAACCTTCATCCCTCTTTTGGAGAAATAGAGGATTAAGGATGCAGAATGTTTCTCATACAATCAAACTCCTGAGGTGATGATTCATTTTTATTTTTATTTTTGTGTTATAAGGCATGATTGGATAGATAAACATTCAGAAAAGAAGAAAAACAAAAGATCTGTTGTTCAGTCATTTTCAGACATGTCCAATCCTATTTGGAATTTTCTTGGCATAGATAGTGGAGATACTTGCCATCTCCTTTTCTAACTCATTTTGCAGATGAGGAAACTGAGGTAAACAAGGTTAATTTATTTGACCAAGGTCACAGAGCTAGTAAGTGTCTGAGGCCAGATTTTAATTCAAGAAGGTAAGTATTCCTAATTCTAGGCCCAGTAATTTATGCTCTTCCAAAAGTTAACTTTTTCCCCTTAAGGAAATACATAGTATGGGTATTAGCCTTATTTTTTTATGAAAACGGAGTAAATCAAGACTGAGAAAAGTAAACTATCTTCCTCCATGTCACAAATATCAAACACACAGAGAAGTGTGAAGGAACTGAGCATATTAGGGATTAAATATACTAGTATTCAAATCCATAAATATGAATAATTGTGGAGAGGAGGATGTGAATGAATGAATGAAGCATGAATTGACTGCTATTTGCAGAATATTGTACTAAGCACTGGAGGTAAAAATACAAAAGCAAGATATTGCCTACTCTTAAGAAATTGATATTCTAATGGTAGAGACAACACGTATGGAAGGTTTCAGTTGCAAGTCAGCTGTATAGGTCCCATGGTCATTAGAGTACAATAGCAAAGCAATAAATGCTTCTACTTTAATGTCATTTTCACTCATAGAATCTTATCATTTTCTGATGATGAATCATCAGAATTGAATGAATGAGTGAGTAAATAAATAGAAAGCATTTATTAAGATCTTACTATTTTTGAAGCATTGTGCTAGTCCCTGAGGACAAAAATCTAAAAACAAAGACAGTTTTTGCCTTCCTGGAACTTACATCAATAGGATGTGCACTCACTATACAATTGAACTCATGTTGTGTATTTGATTAGCAAATACTTAATGATACCAACATGATCCTGGGCCACTCACATGTTATGAAACTGAAAATTAGTGAAGTCTGAATTAGTGAAATTTCCCTGTACAGAAGTCAAAAGGTATTTATAATGATAAGGACTAGGAGGAGAAAAATGTAATACTTAAAGAAGATTTGACAGAAAATGCAAGTTATGAACATAATTTTTAAGAAAGTGAAAGAAACAGAGAAAGGAATGAATCTAATGAGATGACATTTCACAGACATAAATGTAAAGGCTAATGCTCTGAATTTGGATTCTAACAGTCATCTACACAGAAACAGGACAGGGGATGTGTAGTTTGACAGCAATTTATGTGGAAAAACCTGGGGGGTTTTAATGAGCTGAAAGCTGTAAGTGAGTCAACAGGGTGATGTGGCAGGCAAAAAAAAAAAAAAAAAAAAAAAAAAAGCTGAGATCCTACAATGCATTCACATAGAGGTATATTAGCCAGAAAGAGATTATTGAGAGTTTCACTGCTATTTGGCCTAACCATACTCATAGATTATATTTATTTCTGGATACTGGGTTTTTCAGAAGGGTAGTAAGCTTTACATGTATCATTTGAAATTCATAACAATTCTGTGAGACTCAGAGTCCAGAAGAATTGAGTTTTATTCCTGCCTCAGATGATCACCTTGGACAATTTTTCTGAACCTCAATTTCGTCATCTGTAAAATGAGGAAGATAATATAGAGTTTTTGTGAGAATCGAATTAAATTAGCATATGTAAAGCACTTTATAAACCTGCAAGTGTTTCATAAATGCCAGATGTTATCTTCATCATCATCATTATTATTATTTCTATGTTTTTCAAATTCAAACATGAAAGTTTTCATGGCACAAAGTTACTATGAAAAGTTGGAATGTTTAGCCTAGAAAAGAGGATACTTAGAGATATTACTTGGCTGTCTTCAAATATCTAGCAGATCATTATGTTAAAGAGGGCTTAAATTTATTCTTGACCTCAAACTGTCCAAAGGAGGACAATGGGGAGAAGTTACAGGAAGCCAGATTTCTATTTAATAAAAGGAAAGGCAGCATTAGTTTCAGAATCACAAAATAGATATGACTTAAACTAGCGAATAGATCTTTAATAAATCATTAAAATTTTCAGAGCCCTTAGACAACTACCTGTGACTTTAAATTATTACTCTGTATTAGTTTCTAGCTTACAAGCTTTCTTTACACCAATTAAACCATGTAAAGATAGGGAAGGGAAGGGAAGAAAAAAGGAGAAAATTCCACATTTAGAGTTGTCCATAAATACAATGAGTTCTACAATTGAACTGAATTGCTGAAATAACAGCACCAGTTTTTTGCCCCTTTGGCATTGCCTCCCCTGGAGATCTCTAAGCAAATAACATTTTATTAATAATTGTAAAGGGGAATCTTGCTTTGGGTAAATTTTCAATTAGATTCTCTCTAAAGCAACTTTTATCTCTGCAGTTCCATGAACATCCAATATGTATCCAAAAGAAATGTTACCAACACATGGTTGTAATTTTTAGATACATGTTTAAGTGCCTTTGGATAGATGTATCTATATCTGTCTACGATACAGTATTGCCACTGGTTACTGTGTGAAGATAACTCAGTGCTATAAGTATGTGTAACACTAGAGAGTCTTATTGAATTTGTTGAACTAAAAGTAAGTGGACCCGAAAATTCTCTTCCTTTCCTTCATTTAGAAAATAATCAACTGTATAGTAATAGAATTGTTATTGCAAATACAATATCAAAAATGCATGAATGAGCCCAGTTAGAAGAAACAGTTACACATATGGAATCCATGAAAAACCTTCGTCCTCAATAGTAATATTTACAGAGTTCAGCTGTTTCTATGCAATGTAAGTAGCAGTACAGTAAATAAAAGAAATTTTACCCTGTGCCCATCACTGACAAACAGCAATGTCAGAAATGACAGACATCGAATGCAGATTGAAGGTCATATTTTCACTTTGTTTTTTCTTTCATTCTTAGATATTTTTTTCCTTTTGTTCTGACTCTTGTTTCACAACATGACTAATGTGAATGTATGTTTAATATTATTGTACATGAATTGCCTATATCAGATTGATTCCTGTCTTGGAGAGGAGGAAAGGGGGGGAGGGAGAAAAAATGAAAATCGAAATCTTATAAAAGTAAATGTTGAGGGCAGCTAGGTGTCAAAGTGGATAGAGCACCAGCCCTGAAATCAGGAGGACCTGAGTTCAAATCTGGTTTCAGACACTTAACACTTCCTAGCTGTGTGACCCTGGGCAAGTCACTTAACCCCAACTGTCTCAGCAAAAAGAAAAAAAGTAAATATTGAAAAGTAATAAAAACATTAAAAAAAGAATAAAATCAGAGAAAAAGATTTAATCCTTTATGTAAAAATAAACAAGCCTATCTAATTCATAATATGCAAATTTACTTTCATCTTTAATAAATGGCAAAATTATATACATACTAAAGACTTTTTAAAAATTCTTTATAATTCATTATTTTAAAAACAAAATGACAGACATTGTGAATTATTCCCAATGAAAAACTCACATTACATTCATTTTGGAATCTGGGTGGCAAGTGAGATAATGGGGGAACTTTATTAAATAATTATAATTGATGATAGTTACCCTCTTTGCTGTTCCCTGGGCCAATTAGTACTTTCAGGATACATCCCTGAAGAAAAGAGTATGGTGTCAGCAAGTTACTCAGGTATGTGCTAAAAAACTAAAAGGGGGTGAAGGAGGGAACCTTATCATTGTCATTCCCTCAATTTTTCTACTCAGCATTTCTGTGGCTCCCAGGTGGATAAGACTAATGGAGGTCATTAGAGTACCTCCATTCCCAGGAGACATACAAATATAGGATACATTCCTTTGGGCATTAATCACTCTGACTAACTCCCCTACCCCCAGTTAGAGAACACATATATAAGGATTTAAAGGCTTCAAACCCTAAAACTTCTATGAACTCTCTTGAAAGCTAGGCTCTGAGCAGTTGTTAATTTCATCCATGTTTCAGAGCATCCAAATGTGCTCCAATTCCTGAAGAATTCCAGTCACCAACCTCAAATTATCAGCAACAGACTAATCCTCATATGTTTCATCATTATTTTCATATCCTTCGCATGATTACTGCTCCTGAAGTATATTTCACCAAAGGTACTTTAGGCTGATGATTCAGTTCCTTGATTATACATAGTTTCCTACACTCCTGGCTACTGCTTCACACTATGGCATTGTTACTTCATATCCCTTGCCACTCTTTCACTTACTAGCAGACAATGAATGTCAATAATCTCTTTGAAAGATGGGTATTGTGTGTTCTTGAAATATCTGGAAACATTTTTTTTTTTAATTAAAGCTTTTTATTTTCAAAACATATGCATGGATAATTCCTCAACATTAACCCTTGTAAAATCTTGTGTTCCAATTACCTCCCCCTTCTTATCACCTCTCCAGATAGCAGCAAGTAGTCCAATATATGTTAAACATGGT
Source organism: Sarcophilus harrisii (assembly GCF_902635505.1). Lineage (NCBI taxonomy): Eukaryota > Metazoa > Chordata > Mammalia > Dasyuromorphia > Dasyuridae > Sarcophilus > Sarcophilus harrisii. Next base: position 624,345,869 of record NC_045426.1, on the reverse strand, counting down.
AGAAATATATGTTAAATCCAATATATGCATACATATTTATACAATTATCTTGCTGCATAAGAAAAATCAAATCAAACCAGGAAAAAATGAGAAAGAAAATAAAATGCAAGCAAACAATAAAAAGAGTGAAAATGCCATGTTGTAAACCACACTCAGTTCCCACAGTATTCTTACTGGCTGTAGATGGTTCTCTTCATTACTGAACATTTGGAATTTGTCTGAATCATCTCATTGTTGAAGAGAGGCATGTATCTGGAAACATTTAGACTAGAAATCTGGATGAGGTAAGGTAAGGGGGCGAGGAAAAGGAAGAGTTGGAATTATGGTATTGTTTTAAAGTTAGTCCATTTTCTCTATACACTTTCCTTGTCTTTAAAGGGATTATTGAAGAGTCTATCAAGTTCTGTGACAGTCTATATCACTTAATAGGTTCATATATATCTGTACACATCCTATATAAGCTGATTCCCCCCTAGGGACAACATATTATGATTCTCAAAGCTACCTCTAGATAAATAAGGATACTGGCTCCTAAGTACATATGCCCAGTGGATCAGCTCTACAAAGTTATGGATAATTAAAAGAAAAAAATTACATGATACAATTAATTATGTTTTTTATTCTTAAAATATAACTATAAATAATAGGACAAACCCTAACAATTTCTGATTGCTATTGATAATTCATATTTTCATAATTTTTCTTCAAAAATCTATGAAGCATATCATATTATTTACTTCACTTTCTAGGTGACCAAATCATTTTGAATACTTCTTTGACTGATTCCTAATTCACACATTAATTCTCACACTTGCTGTGATAAAGGTCAACTGATGATGTCAATAGAAGTGATCTGTCATTTTGCACTGTGCCTATCTCTAACAGGCCAAGTAACTTTCACATGAAGGAGCTAAATTTGGGTTTGAACCCAAGTCTCCTAACCCTAAGTCTCATATTTTCTCAACTTTTCATTATACAACATTCACTTTAGAAACTAAGGATATAATACAGAGCAGGATGTAAATAATTAAACACACTTAAATATTGTTGTCATTAATATAAACTTATCAATCATTTTTTTAACTTAAAATTAGGTTGCATTTAAGTTCTTAGAAAAATCTTTAGCTTCCTTTATCTGCAGTATTTGTAGACATGGAAAAGTTCATAACCTTCTATCTGGCCTATTGACAGACTGTATCAAAGTCCTTATTTTTAGTCATATATTTTTCTGAGTCCTTGAAACCACAGAATTGAAAATTTAGCAATAAATTACTAATTAACTTATCTAAATTTCACATATTTGATCAATAATAATTTCAAAATATATTATAAAGTACATTAATAAGTTAAGAATATCCAGAGAAGGGCAACTTGTGTAAGGACAAGTCTCAAGTTCATGCTGTAAACTCTTCAGGGATTAGTAGAAAGAACTATAAGTGTTTGGCCTGAAGAAGAGAGAACTTAAAAGGGGGAAAATTATACTTTTTTCCAGGTATTTGAAGAACTATATGGAAAAAAGATTAATGTTGTTCTGCTTGAACCCAGAGAGCAGAACTAGGAATAATATATCGAAGTTGTAAAGAGATGGGCAAAAAGTGTATGTCTGTGGGAAATCTAATAATTAGACTTATCTAACACAGAAATGGCTGCCTTTGGAGGGAGATGTTTCTCCATCACTGAAAATCCTGAAATAGATGTTGAAAAACTACTTATCATATATTTGTAGGTGAGACTATTTCAAGTATAGGTTGGATCAGTAGTCTCTTAGGTCTCTCTGCATTTTGAGCTTCTATGAATTTCATCACTTATTTGCTAAACCTGTGGCTTCATAGTCTGTTCAGATCAAGGGCTACTTTAAGGAGCCAGACTTTTCTCACCATTCTGAATAATTTAAATATGTTTTGATATAATAGAAATTATTCAAAACAAAGTACAGTGTGGTTTCATAGTTGTTCTTCTGATTTCAAGTATTAGGCTGAAAAGTAATGGTTCACAACTGTAATGGGCTGAGGTTTGAGTTGATGCACTGAGGTCCCAAGCACGTGAGGCTAAATAGTAATTGGGCTATACTCTATTAATATGCATGATTGGATAAAGAATGGTCCCTGCCCACTCTCCATGCAAGTCCTGATGTGTTGTATAGGAAATGACGATTTTGGTGGGTGGAGGCAGAGAGAGAGACAGGAGAAGCTGGAGAGATTGGGCCTGGGTTCGAGACTCCGAGCTGCTGGTTGTGTGGCTGCTGGTCCAGCTAGCTTCTTGACTCAGCTGCACACATTGCTATCGCCGATTCTCTTCCACCTCCGCTCCTTCTTCACTAAGAATAAAGACTGACGATTTTCCCCTAACCTGAATTCCTGACTTCTGCTGATTTAAAAATACATGATCTTCACATTTGGTGCCCAATGGTGGGAACCAAGGACTGAAGAAGTCTCCAGTGACCAGGAACTTGGGTGAGTATTGTTAATAGACAAATAAGGAACTTATTTTCTTAAAAACTAAACCAGTAATCTTTTTTTTTTGGCTAAATGGGAAATTAGCTAAAGACTCCTCCATCCCGCCAACCCCATCCAAGAGTGGTCTATAGAAAGCATGATTAAGTTGATAGAAATACATGGGTTATTTATAACTTGGGAACAGATAGCAAGATTTGTGGGTATATTAAACTGCATCTCCCCTTGGATCGTAGAGGAGGAGCAGATCTCTCGAGATAACTGGTCCCGGGTTGGACAAGAGATGTCCATGCATTTCAGAGAATGTGGTCCTCACTCAATTTCCATCGAGGTATTTTATTTATACAATATATTTCAGTTAGCACTAAGAAACCCTATCCCTAGAAGAAAAGAAAAACCGTGGCTCCTTCTACTTCTCAAATTAGCCATGATATTAGGGAAGACAATGAAAGATTAGACCATATCCCACAGGGCATGGAGACTTAAGTGAGCAAGGGTGTGGTGACCTTCCCTCAGGTGGAGCTTCAGCCCCACCCAGGAGCAAGTGATTGACTCTCCCCACCAACTCCACCTCCGGATGGAGGGAGGAGGGGCAGTGGGGGGACAGTGACAGGACCAATCTTGAGTAGGCTGCAAGAGGGCTTAATGAAGGCCAAAGAAAAGGGTGTGGACATCCAGGAGCTTCAGCCACTTATGTGTCCTGTAATTTCCCAGTCTAATACCTGAGGTCAACAAAGTAGAAGATATGCCCCTTTTAACATAGAAATCATTAAAGATCTTAAAAAGGCCTGCACTATTTATGGGGCTACATCAGCTTATGTTAAGATGCTACTACAGAATTTGGCTTTTGAAATCTTGACTCCTGATGACTGGAAATCTATAGCAAGGGTATGCCTAGAACCTGGACAAAATTACATGTGGCTTTCTGAATATAGTGAGTTCTGTAGGATACAAGCCCAACAAAATAGTCAAAATGCTGTTCATGCTCGATCACCATGACCTACTAAAAGGTATAGGTCCATATGCAACGCACAGCACAGGTTAATTATTCAGTACAGTTATGAGCAAATTGGTAATGCTATCAAAGCGTGGATTCACAATAAAAATGACAAAGGTGAGGCCTTCAAAAATAATGCAAGGGCCAGATAGCCTTTGCTGACTTTTGGGACGTTTGCGACTGCATCACAAGAACTAATGGGGAAAATCCAACAACAGATGTTTTAATAAGGCAACTTGCTAAGGAAAATGCTAATAAGGTGTGCAGAAGGATTGTACTAGGACTGCACAAGGATGCTCCTTTAGAGGAGTTCATAAGATGCTGTGCCACAGTGGGTACAAATGCCTTTTCTAGCCAGACTATGATGCAGACTTCCCAAGATCCCAACATGGGTAGACAGGGTCCCTTCCGGCAAGGGACTTCTAGAGAACACGCAATGCTTTCAGTGTGGTAAAGTAGGCATCTGAAGCTCAATGTTGGTATAGAGGCAGAGTGAGAAACAGGGTGGGAGAACAAGACCCAGTATCCCATGTCCAAAAATGCAACAGAGGCTTCCATTGGGCCTCAGAATGTAGACAGGTTCAGGAAATGGGATGAGGGCCCAGCCCCAGGCCCCAGGCAAAAACACTTGGGCATGATGGCAGCCAATGGTGCACCAGAAGTGCCTAGAGGCCCAATACCCCAATAACCAATCAGCCAGGAAGCCATATGATGGCAGAAAGGATTACACAATCAATCAGCCAGGAAGCAACCTGATGGAAGAAGGATTAACTTAGGGAGAATAGAGTTGTATGCAGCTGAGACAACTGAGATACCCCCTGGAGAGGGTGAAATCTGTTCCTCTCCAGCCTATGGATCCCTTGCCTCCAGGCACAGTACTTGACCATTTTACCTCCTGAGAGTACATACAAACAGTTCCATCCACACACTGATGTGGGAAACTGGGAATGTTAGATAATATCCCAGTCACCAATACAGGCAGACAATTGTGACTTATCACCCAGGAGAAATAGTAGCATCAGGTTTACTCATAAGATCCTTAATAAGCAGCCTGGTGATAGACACCCAGATTCTGATTCCAGATCACAAAAATCCAGCAATTTACTGGACAGCAGCTGTAACAACTGACCACCCTATGCTCACAATCTATATAAATGGCCTTCCATTGGAAGGATTGGTAGAACACTGGTAGATCTGATGGTCATTAGAGGACAGCTGGCCAGTCCTTGGCCAAAGATTAAAGCAGACACTACATGTCTGGTGTAGGAGGATCATTAGCTGAAGTTAGTGCTCCCCTTGAGATGGACTTTTGAAGGCAAAACAGGAGTTTTTACCCTTTTATAGTGAAAAAATCCCCATCAATCTGTGGGGAAAGACGTTTTACAAGCAATTAGGGTTAAAAATGAGTACTTTTGGTTTTTAAGCATGGCTGCTGTTGAAGGCCTGAACACTTTCACCTGTTCCTATCCAATGGAAACTGATACACCAGTGTGGATAGAGCAGTGGCCCTTAATAAAGATAAAATTCAGGCCTTAATAGATATAGTACAGGAGCATTGACCAAGGACACTTAAAACCTTCTTAAGTCCTGAATTCCTCAATGTTTGTTGTGAAAAAGAAATCTGGAAAATGGAGGATGTTAATGGATTTAAGAAAAGTGAATGAACAGGATGGAAACTAGGAACTCTTCAGCCTGGACTTCCATCTCTACTCAGTTGCCTAGAGAATGGCCTCTTTGGGTCATAGATATTAAGGATTGTTTCTATTCTATCCCTCTGGATAAGAAGGATATGAAAAGATTTGCCTTTCAGTGCCCAGTTCTTATGAGCCTTATAAAAGATAGAATGGACAGTTTTGCCATAGGGAATGAAAACAGCCCTACTATGTGTTAAATGTATGTTGCTGCTGCTCTTGCTCCAGTAAAAAAAGCATTCCCAAAAGTTAAGCTATTACATTACATGGATGACATTTTGGGATGTGCACCTGAGGAACAAATGTTAGAGGCATGTCTACAAAAGACCTAGAAACACTAAGGAATTACAAATTATACATAGCACCAGAAAAAATTCAAAGACATGCTCCTTTTCAATATTTAGGATATGAAGTATACCTAAGGTTGCACAATTCAAAAACTCTCTTAAGAACAGAAAAGCTAAACACATTGAATGATTTTCAGAAATTGATAGGAGATATCCAATGGATGCGACCAGTGTTAGGTTTGACTACCTATCAGTTACAACCGTTATATGACATTTTAAGGGGAGAATGCTTTAAATTTACCGCCAGCTTACAAAAGAAGCTCAAGAGGCTTTGAGAGAAGTTGAACTGGCTTTATCCAATGTGGTTGAAAGAGTCACTCAAAAACCTTTGGAGATATCAGTTTTTGCCACACAAGAGGCACCCCCAGCAGTCCTTCATCAAGGACACAGTGTGATAGAGGGTGAACCTCCGGCACAACCAGAACAAAGCCTTACACCCTACCCAGTGCTTGTGGCTAGATTTTATTAAAGGCCACAGGAGCATACAATTATCTGGGACAAGACCTGACAAGATATAACCTTTTATACCAATACACAAATTAATGTGTGTTGAGACCATCCCAGAGTGGCAAATTTTATTAGCCATGGCTCCAAATTTTTTACATGGGTCTCCATTAAAGATAACTAGACTATTTTATAATTGGAATGGATTCTTGAAGAAAAAGTTTCTAAAGTTCCTCTTAAAGGACCAACTATCTTTAGGATGCATCCAAACATAATATTTGTTTGTACCTCATGATCTAACTATAAAAGGTAGTCAGAACCTTTCATCCACCAACAGAATGAATTGTATGCCATCATTCTAGCCCTTACTATTTTAACCGGAGACATAAATATAATATCTGATTCGGCCTATTCAGTGTGTGGTACAAAGAATTGCCACAGCCCAAATAAAATTGCAGCCTCTAATATTATCAGCTCTTTAGAAACTTCAAGAGCAAGTGAGAAACATCCAGGTAAGATCTATATATTACATGTCCATTCTCATAGTGGACTTCCAGGTCCCATATTTGATGGCATTTCAAAGGCAGATAGCCTTCTAACTATGTTGGTCAATACCCCTTTGTTCCAAGAAGCTCAGGCATCTCATTCTAAATATCATCAGGCTGCTCAAGCTTACGTTTACAATTTGGAATAACAAGAGAGGAAGCTAGGAGCATAGTAAAAGCCTGTACGGCTTGCCTTCCTTTCCACATCCTACACTGCCTCCAGGAAGAACCCTCGGTTTGAGACCCAATGAAATCTGCAAATGGATGTGACCCATTATAAATCTTTGGTTGTCTGTCTTTCATCCATGTTATAGTAGACACCTTTTCAGGATTCACTTTTGCAATGCCAGCAGCAAAAGAGACAGCCTGAGTGGTCACTGAATTCCTCATACAAGTATTTGCCATTATGGGTGTGCCACAAGCAATAAAAACAGACAATGGTCCTGCTTATACTTCAAAATATTTTGCACACTTTTGCAAGTATAAATTTACACACCACGGCATACCTTTTAATCCTCAAGGACAGCAATAGTGGAGAGGAGAAACAGATATTAAGACACTCCTCCAAAACAAAAGAAAGGGGGAGCCACAGGTAACCCTAGAGAACTTCTAAATCTAGCTCTTTATACTATTAACTTTGATTTTGACAAAGATGCACTGGCTCCAGAACAGATTTTATAACCCACCGGAAGGTCAGTATCCATGAGCAGCTCCACTATCTTTAGATAATCGCCAGGTGATTGTGGAGAAGAGAAGTGGTGAATGGAAAGGACCAGATAGGCTAACTGCTTTGGAGAGGGTTTTTGTATCTCTACAAGTGGGAGAAGGAATCAGATGGGTGCCAATGAGCCATATTCGCCTTGTCCATCACAGAGAGACGGACAGACCTTGAAACAAAGGAAGACCAAGAAATATCGGGTGGTGCTGTTGCTGATTGTGCTCGCCATTGAAAGAGCGTGGCAGTTATGGCGTTTGACTCATGGACATCAAAGATTGTTGGACTTCAAAAAGTCAGGAATCATTGGATTCTCTGAGCCATAGGACTTGAAAACCCTCAGGAATCATTGGATTCTCTGAGACATAGGACTCGAAAACTCTCAGGAATCATTGGATTCTCTGAGACATAGGACTTCAAAACCCTCAGGAATCATTGGATTCTCTGGCCTGGACTGAAAACTCTCAGGAATCATTGGATTCTCTGAGAAATGATAAGACTGTTACAACACTTCAAAATCTGCTGGAATCATTGGATTCCCTGACATGTGAAACAATGCTGAAGAAGGTGTATGTGTGACTGTTGTTTACACACCCTCTTTCTAGGACTTCTGGTGATCTTTTCCAACACCATGTTGATTTATATTGTTTGCTATTCTGCTACTTGCATGTAAAATTCATGTTTGTTACACCACATCGAGCCTGCACTGACTGAGGGGAGGGTCATCCCTAATAGCCTCTGCGTTATTGCTATGTGCTTGTGTAATACCTCCCATGCTGGGAGTTTGTGCATAATAAGACCCTTCAGCCCAGAAACCCGCTAGCAACCCCCATTTCCCTTTGGTGCTTTTCATCTCCCTTCCTGAGATGTCAGGTAGGGCATGATCATCTCCTTTTTAGTGCTTTCACCGCCTTTTCTGAGAAGTCAGGGAGGCTGTGATCACCTCCTTTTCGGTGCTTTCACCTCCTTCTCTGAGAAGTTAGGAAGGCTGTGATCACCTCCCCTTGGGGGCTCTGACCTCCCTGAGGAGTCAGGGATGGCATGACCACCTGTGTTCTAAAATAAAAGAAAGCGGGAGATATAATGGGCTGAGGTTTGAGTTGATGCACTGAGGTCCCAAGTACGTGAGGCTAAATAGTAATTGGGCTATACTCTATTAATATACATGATTGGATAAAGAATGGTCCCTGCCCACTCTCCGTGCAAGTCCTGATGTGTTGTATAGGAAATGACGATTTTGGTGGGTGGAGGCAGAGAGAGAGACAGGAAGAGAAGCTGGGAGAGATTGGGCCTGGGTTCGAGACTCCGAGCTGCTGGTTGTGTGGCTGCTGGTCAAGCTAGCTTCTTGACTCAGCTGCACACATTGCTATCGCCGATTCTCTTCCACCTCCTATCCTTCTTCACTAAGAATAAAGACTGACGATTTTCCCCTAACCTGAATTCCTGACTTCTGCTGATTTAAAAATACACGATCTTCACACACAACAAAGTTTATGCAGTTATCTCTATGACTGATATATCATTCATGTGCTTACTGTGATAGGAGTCAACTGAAGGCAGCTAACAAGGGCTCTATCATGATTTGCTGCTACATATTCCTATATTCCTATATGCCAGTGTGTGTGTGTGTGTGTGTGTGTGTGTGTATTCCACGTATATATAATCTATATATCTACATATATGTATGTATTTATTTATCATTATCATTGAATGGAATCTCAGACTTTTAAATACCTCAGAAGATATTTAGTCCAATCCTCCATGTGAAGTATGAGTATTCACCAAAGCAATGTGACATGTAATAATCTGGAGATTCTTTAAACAGCTCCAGTAAAGGAATTCTGCTGTCAGTCATGTTCATTATCAGTTATAATTATCATCAAAACCACCTGTTGAATATCTACAAAGAATAGAGCAATAGAAGAAATAATGCATTGGGTCATTTTTGTGCAGAACCTTACAGAGATTAATGCAGTTAGATAGCACAGTTGATATGATGCAGTTGTGGTTCCTTTGAGAATTGATTTATTCCTTTCTTTCTGATTCCTAACCCCTCCTAGCTGATGCATTATCAATTCAGGAAGCTAGGACCTTTGATTCACAAATCCTGGTCAAAAGCACCCCTTTGAATTCCAATAGAACGTCCCAGCCTGTCCCAACCCCCACCCAGATCTGAGCCAACTAGGGCTGTCCCATCCCCCATTCTAATGATCTGTTCAGGTTTCCCAACCCCCACCAAGCAAACTCAAGCCCTCACTGAAACCCAGGGAGAAGCCAACTTGGGACTCCACCCACAGACTCCTTTAACTAAATCTCTCCTTATAAAAGAGTCAAGCTGGAGCCCTCTCTTTGCAGAGGGTTGAAACATGCCAGTACAACACCTGGCACCCCAAGGACTCTCTGCCCACTGGAATCCTCTTATCTCTACCTTCACCTATTTCCTTAACTAGACTTTAACCTTACTTCCAAACCCCAAAATTAACCTTTTTATCAATCTAGCTTTTTGGACCTGTAAATTCCTTTGCAGGCGACTCTTACACCATTACTAGATCTCAAACCCTAAATTCATTTAGATACCCCATATCTAGACCTCATTAGATTGAGTATTGGGCCTAAAATTAGGAGTGTTTCTGATTTCAAATTTAGCTTCAGACATTTATTAGCTATGTGACCATGGGCAAATCATTTAACCCTATTTGCTTCAATTTCCTTATCTATGAAATAAGCTGGAAAAGGAAATGACAACCCACTGTAGTATCTTTGCCAAGAAAACTCTAAATGGGATCTCAGAGGAGAGTGGAAGTGGGATCATAAAATCAATGATTTGGATTAGAAGGGACCTCAGGGATAATTGACTCCAATCCCATATTATACAAATGAAGAAATAGAAGCTTAGAAAAATAAAACAAAGGTTATAGGTTAATTCCAGAATCTCTCACTTCAAATCTAAGACTACTGACTAGAGATGGGGGTCAAAAGGGAATTTCATAGTTCAAAATCTTGGAGCTAGAATAGTTCCAAATGATAGCAAAATACAGGGTTCTAAAAGTTGAAATACTCTGTATAGGCCAAAATATTCCACTGGTGATTGAAATTGGGTGAATAGGCATGCTATTTGAGTTCAAAAAACATAAAAGGAATTTTGAAGCTATTATAGAAGGACATTTATTGTAGATATTTAAGATTGTAGAAAATGAGGTGAAAAGGAAAACCTTGTGTTCTACACTAGAGTTGCTGAGGAAAAAAAAAAAAAAAAGAATATTTTGGAGATTGATAAATGATGGCACCAAAACCATAGGTTTACCTCTAATCAAATGCCTGATCCTTTTATGACTGGACAAAGTCCCTCTTGAAATGTTTCACAAATTACCTATCCTCACTAGACAGCCTGCCAGATCCAAGACCTTTCCCCAAACCTTTATTAGGTAGAAATCTTTTGAATTAACTTAGGTCTTACAAATATCCCATTGCACTTAAGTTTGCCTCCAGTACCACATAATGATATGGAAGGTTACTGAGTTCTCAACAATTATGGAAGTAGAAAACAAATGCTAGAAAGCTGGAAAGTTTTGTTGAATGAATCATGTGATAGATTATACCTATTTTTAAATGCCCAGCTTAGTGAAGTCAGGTAATGACTGTTTTTTGGCCAGGGTAACACAGTAAACTTTTAAATTAAGATGGAGAAGTTCTGCAAGCTTCCTCAAAGCATGAAATACCTACACAGAAGAAATCCTAGATCTTCAGAGCACAAGCCGTACCCCCTGTTGACTTCTCAGTTTTTCAGCATCATTATAAATTTTATAAGAGAATAAAAATCTCTTAGGCATATTTATTTAGCTAGTGGTTTTTGTTTGGTTTTGTTTTGATATCTGTCTGTGTATCTGCTTCCCATATCTATCTCTATCCTCATCCCCATCCCCAATAGAATATAAGCTCTCTTAAGGCAGGAACTGCTTCAATTTTACCCTCTGCCCCATCACAGTGCCTGGTATATAATAGGTACTAATAAGTACTTTTTGGAAAGAGGTGGAATAGAATGGAAGGGAGAATTTTAATATTTTGTTTAAGATCTTTATCTTCAATAGGTTCAGAAAATTTTAAATGGAGACACATTTGAAGACAATCTATTGATTTAAGAGAGTCAATCTCCACCCTTTAAAGAAAAGTTTATTAAAAACCTCCCTTACCACCCCTACCTACCCTGAAGGAGAGGAGTGGGAGAGGAGGGTTAGGCAAGGTATCTTATCTGGCTCAGTATTTGACTCTGATTCTAGATACAAATTTTAGTCAAAACTAACTGACATGAAAAAAAGGCAGGGGAAATAAGAGATGAGAGGGCATCTGTGATAGAGTGGTGGTACTCAATATTCTATATTTCTTTGAAATAATGAATACAGTTGAGTTGGAGCCTGGCCCTCATGATGGCCCATCTATTTTGTGTGGGTGACAAGTAGAGATATACTAGATATTTGCATGATAAAAACCAGTTTTGATATATGTAAAATAAGGCCTATTAAGTCACTTCTAGCTCTAGGATCCTATATAAGTAGTACTCTGTCTCCTAGGGCCATAACTATGGGTATTATATAGAGGGGAAAGGGGAAGAAGTCAAGTCAGGACTTAACTGTTGTCTAAAGTCAAGCTACCCGCCTCCACACAACCATGTTAGGCTTTGACAATGGCACTTGGTTATAGGAATACTGTGATTTTGTAAATTTTCCTACCACATTTGCAGTAAGGCAAAGGGATGGAAAGCTTATATGAACTTTGTAGGAAAACTAAGAATCTGGCTTTACTGGAGGGCTTAGTATAATGCTTCTTTGTTTTTCTACTTAGCAGCTACACAGAAAGCCATGGGGACTATATCTACTGCCACAACAAGGGCAAATAAAATGTTTTTCCTGTTTAGATAGAGGGTCTGGTTGGTTTCCACATTCATTCCTCTTGTCAGATAAGACCTAGCAAGTGGGCCCATCAGATTGTACCATTTGATTTCCCTCATTCCCTGAACCTTATCTTTATTTTTCCCACTCTCCTTTACAATGATTAATGGGCTCTTCTAGGGGCTGGCTGGGATGAGTTCCTTGGATGAAAACCAGAAACTCTAAAAAAGAAGTGAGGTCTGCTGGTTGCATGCATCCATGGATATTGACTCTTGGCTCAGCTCCTGAATATTATTAGTTAATACAGGACTACAGATAGTCAGCCCTGACTCCATTTCCCCATAAGAAGATTGCTAGGAAGAATACTTCAAATTAGTAAAAATAAGCAAATTGCTTCTCTTCTCAAAGGGAAAGAAAGAAGGAGAAGAGGGAGGGAAGGAATTGGAAACTTAAAACTTTTAAAAAGAAACGTTCAAAATTGTTTTAAATATATTGGGGAAAATATTAAATTATAAAATTCACGAATTAGTAAAATAATGTGGTCTTTAAAATTCTTCCAGGCTGTGCCATAGGCTCAGAATGCCTTTCATTTGCTTCAGGAATATAAAAAGCTCACATTTATATAGGGCTTCCAAGTTTGCAAAATGAAGTAGGTAGTGAATATATTATCATCCCCATTTTTTAAGTATGAGAAAACTAAGGCAAACAGAAGCAATGTTACTTTATGGAATCACACAGATAATGAATGCCTAATTCAAGACTCCAATCTAGTTTTCTGAAGCCAAGCACTGAATTTTTGTCAATGTTCCATGCTGTCTTTTTTTGAAGAACCTCAGATAATTCAACTTTCTTATTTTAGAAACGAGGAAATCCAGAGAACTAGGAAACTGAAGTGACTTTGGACAAGGTCACACAAATGGTAAAGATGGATCCCTGAATTGTCTATCATGTAGAAATGAGAAAGAAGCTTCATTTGTATATTATGAAATGAAATAAATATATAAAATACTTCACAAGATTCAAAATGTGATAGAAATGCTGTCTTTTAATAACCAGGTTGCAAGTGGAGAGAGACAGAAAGAGACAGAGACAGAGACAGAAAGATAGAGACAGACAGAGAGAGGCAGAAAGAGAGAGAGACAGAGAGAGACAAAAAGAGAGTGATAGAAAAAGAGAGACAGACAAATAAGAGAGAAAGAGAGAGAGAGAGAGAAAGAGAGAGAGAGAGAGAGAGAGAGAGAGAGAGAGAGAAAAGAGAGGCTAGGGAGAGGTCAGTATGCTCTGGTTAGACCACCTTTGGAATATAGAGTGCAGTCTTAACTGCCGTCTTGGACCAGAGGAGTAGGAAAAGGAGATTCAGTTTCAGATATTGCATTTTCTTGATTCTATATCTATAGCCAATTCACTTCATTTTATTGAACCTCATTTTTCTTATCTATAGAAATGAAGGGGGGGACAGAGTAGTAATGTCTGAAGGATTTTAAATTGAGGAAGATGATCAGGATTGTAAGAAGATTTGAAATGATTTCATATGAAGAGCAGCTGAAGAAGCTAGGGATGTTTGACATAGAGAAGAAACAATTACAAGTAGAGTGGTGGTAGAGAGAGATAGAGAATGTTGGATAAAAAGAAGTGTTCTTATGCAATTATGGGAATTAGTAAGACTACATTGTTTTACTAATTGTGAATTAATTTATATTTTCCCAATACATGTAAACACAATTTTTAACATTTATTTTTTAAAATTTTGAGTTACAAATTTTCTCTCTTCCTCCTTTCCTCTCCTCCCTGTTCCTTCTGTGACCTCAGAAGACAACAAGAGTCAACAAGAGACAGATTCCAGATCAAGGAATAACTTCATATCAAAACTAATTAACTGGAAAAAAAAAAGATGTGATAGTCTAGAGATGCTGAATGAAACATGGTTTCACAGATATGACCACTACATTGATTTGTTTTGCTTTACTATACATATGTTTCAAAGTATTCTGTTTAGTGGGATAGTGAGTTAGTAGATAATGATAAATATGAAAATAAAAAGAGCATCAATAAATTATTTTTAATGCACAGAACAAAAACAAGTGCAGAAGGGAACATAATCAAATGTAGCATTTTTATTACTACCTTTGTTAAATTTAATATGGGTGTATATTTCTTAAAGGTAACAGATTGTATGTAGCATATGACCATAGTATTTCATAGAATTCTCTTCTTTGTTCTTCTTTGAATACAAAATGCTTGATTTTGATGATAAATTTCAGTATAAAAAAGAAGAAAAATAAAAGAAAATGATGTGACTCATATGGAAATTTTCACCTATTTCAGTATTTATTCCTGATTCTCTAGACTGCTCTTCCATGTCTCAAATGCTCCTCATGCTGAAAGTTTACTTCTGCCCAGATTTTTAATATAAGAAGTTTCTCTAATTGATTGGTTTTTCCCCATAATCTCCATTTTAAGGACAACACTAAGATCAGTCATGTTTTTATTCTTTTATGGACTTTAGCCGTTTCCTCATCATGGAAGTTCACCACAATCCTGGTTTTTACAAAATTGGATGTATTCTCTTTACTGCTCTCTCTGTCCTCAGTAACCCCATCTTGATTATTTGCTTTGATTGGCTGAACTTCTATTTTTAGGAGGATAGGACTTTTTTTTTAAATTTTCAATAGTATTTTATTTTCAAATTACATGTAAAGATAGTTTTCAACATTCATGTTTTATAAAACTTTTGTGTTCCAGATTTTTTCCATCCTTCCCTTCCCTCGCTCCTCCCCAAGGTAGCAAGTAATCTGATATAAGTTAAATATGTACAATTCTTTTAAATATATTTTCATATTTATCTTGTTGCACAAGAAAAATCAGACCAAAAAAAAAAAAGAAAAAAAGAAAAACTATGAGACAGAAAAAACACGAACAAAGATAAAAGTAGTATGCTTTTATCCATAGTCTCCATCGTTCTCTCTCTGGATGGGGATGGCATTTTCCATCCTGAGTCTATTAGAATTGTAATCACTGCATTGTTGACAAGAGTCAAGTCCATTACAAATGATTATCACATAATTTTGTTGTTTCTGTGCACAATGTTCTTTTTATTCTGCTTACTTTACTCAGAATCAGTTCATTCAAGTCTTTCCAGGCTTTTCTGAAATCAGCCTGCTCATCATTTCTTATAGAACAATAATAATATTCCATTACATTAATATATCACAACTTATTCAGTCATTCCCCAATCAATGGGCATCCACTCAATTTCTAGTTCCTTGCCACTACAAAAAGAGCTGCTATAAACATTTTTGCAAATGTAGGTCCTTCCAGAACTTTCATTTTAAGGAGAATGCCCAGTCTACCATCTTCATTTCACTCCAGGCTTCATTCATGATTCTCTCAACTTTTTCTGCTATGTCCATGCTCTGGGTACTTCCAACTCCTTCCCACCCTTTTTGTGTTGTTTTTCCATTAAAAGGCAAGTTACTTGAGGACAGACTGTCTTTCTGCTTATGTTTGTATTCCTAGCACTTAGCACAATGCCTGCCATATAGTAAGCCTTTACTAAATGTGTGGTGATTTTAATTTGATTTGGTCATGCATAAATAATCATGTTATAGACATAATTTCCATTTATTAATTAATAAACAATTTTATTACCAACAGCTAACAGATAATTAATAAAATAATTATTTAGCTTTTTCTCATAAACCAAAGACAAATCATGGAAACCACTCAACATTTAAATACCCTTAGGGAGTGAGTGTTCCTGACAGACAGAAATCAAATCTGATTGCTTACAATTAATGAAAGAATGAATATTATAATGAGACATGGGCTGTTTTAAAGGAGGAGCTAGGAGTGACTCCAGATCAAGACACTCTTGGACAAAAAGACTATCTTTACTGCTTGGGCAATCTAGACAAAAGGAATCCACTTATTCTTGCTTGAGTAGAACACAATGGGCCAGAATTTACCTAGATTTGATTGTCTTTGTAAGATCTTCTAGTTGGAGGAGGTGAGAAATGGTGCCTAGATGATTTGGGCAGTCTCATCTAGCAATGTCCTTCATGAAGATCAGGCTTTAAATGAGAAAATAGAAAGGGAAGGGGGACAAAACTTGCATCTACTCAATATTAATTGGTTATTAATCACTTTTTTCAGTAATCAAGGTGCTCTTCCAGTAAACTGAAAAAAGGGGAAAGAGGCCCAGGAAGAGTAATGAAGACAAATTTCATTTATTTTCTACTTTTTCAAAGGACCAGCCCCAATGCAGTCTTTAAGAGGACTCAATAGTCAGAATTCTAAGACTAAGTTACTATGACAACGCAGTTATCAATTGACAAAAGAGAAATTCACCAGTTTGCTGGTTGTTTTGTCTACATGTTAACTGTCAGTTTGATTTCTTCACTTCACCAATGGATTGGGTGTGTTTTGATTGAATAATAAAACAAAACTTTTGACTGAATATTACTACTCTTAATAGCTTGGTTCTTCAGTTGGGGCTGAATCAATGGTACACACACACATACACATACACATTATACACAAACATACAAACACATGAGTTACAATGCAGATATAAAAAGTACAGTGGGCAAGAGTGTGCTTTAGGAAAAGAGAATAGAGTTTCATGTCAAAACAGTAGGCAGTCTAAGCTAGAGGGCCAGAAAACTTTACTTTATCCTGTGTTGTGTAGTATTTTTGTCCATGACTTAGATAAAGATACAAGACTATGCCTTATAAGATTTGCAAATGATACAAAATTGTGAGAGCTAGCTATCATACTGGATAACAAAGTAAGGATTCAAGATGATTCTGAAAGACTAGAAAATAGGACTAAGTCAAATAAGATGACATTTAATAGAGATAAATGCAGAAGTTTTCATTTAAATTCAACAAATCAATTACACCACTATACACTGGTTTTGGTGGTCATGGTAGTGACGATAGCATTTATATAACATGTTAAGATTTACAAAATGCTTCATTTGAGGGCATTTTCAGACTAAAGCATGGTTCTTTGGCCAACAGTCTAATACATATGTTGTTTCCTCTTTTAGAATATAAGCTCCCAAAGAACAAGAATTCTTCTGTTTTCATCATTTTGTTCCTAGAATTTAAGATAAGCATTTAAAATGTCAATCAGTAGTTATTACACTTTATCCCTCTCTTTCTGTCTCTAACTCTCTCTAAATCTATAGAGAGGTAATCACATAGCTATATCATTTTCCCATTAGAATATATACTGTGTGCATGTATATGCTCCCACAAACTCATACATGCATTATTTCTATTTACATATATTCTGAAATTCCCTTATCTGATTTCAATCTAATGTAATTCTATCTCTCCCTCTGGTTTTCAACCCCAAACATTGATGTTCATCCTCATATAATCTTCATTCCTTCTACTCAATTTTTGTCCCAGATTATCACTGTTACAATTGTTATACTTTCCTGATGTAATGATCTAGATGCCTTGGTAAACTAGTTCAACTCTTCTCTAGAGTTGTTGTCTCCTTTATATATTACTGCTCTTGCCCTGCCATGCATCAGCCTTGGATTGATCTCATCAGCCATTGCTCTCTTTCCTACTCACATACTGCTAAATTAAGTTGGAGAGAAATCACAAAATCTTGTGGACCAGATCCTTTAGAAATTTGTTATACAATCTCAACTGGGCCATCACAATAGCAAGGCAATTCTTTTGTATTTCTCTCATTAAGTCACTATTCCACTTACCACAATGATGATTCTTTTTTCATCCTTTCAAAACTTTTCATTCTTCCTCTCATCCCTATTCCATCTCATTCTCTTCAGTAGAGTTCCCCTCTCTGTCATCCCCACTCACATCTACAATCACATTTTAGACATCTCAAATAGCTCAGAGACACTATCTTTCCCCTCAAACCTTCCCTTTTTAAAACTTCCTTGTAACTATTAAGGGCACCACTATCCTCCCTGTCATCTAGGTTTGCAAACTTAATGTCATTCGTAATTCCTCATTTTCTTCCATCCCAGTGTATCCAGTTATTCCAAGCCCTGGTGATTTTGACATCTTAACATTTTTCAAATATGCACTCTTCTTTCTCTGACACTAATACTGGTAGTCTCTTAATACTTTATGCCTAGCCTAATGCAACAGCCAGCTGGCTGATCTTCCTAGCTCAAGCCCCTCATTGCTTCACTTCATCCTCCATTCAACTGTCAAATTAATTTTCTTAAAGTGTGAAAATAACCATAGCAGCCTTCCTCCCCCAATAAAATCCAATAGCTCCCTATTACCTCTAAGATTAAATATAAAATCTTCTGACATTGAAAGTTCTACACAACCTAGTCCTTTCCTACTTTTCCATTAACTACTAATCCTTCTCCCAATACATCCTTCAATTTAGGGAAAATAGTCTCCTCATCATTCCTAAGAACAACCATTCCATCTCCAATCTACAATAATATTCACTGACCATACCCAATGCCTGAAATGTTCTCTTTCATCATCTCCTTCTCTTGAGTTTTGTGGCTTCCTTCAGATCTTAATTAAAATTTTATCTTCTACAAGAAGTCTTTCTTGACCTCTCAATTCCTGTACCTTCCATTTGTTGATGAATGTGTGTATGTATAATATATATTATACATATTATATATGTGTGTGTATATATGTATATATATATATATATCATAAATCTTGCTTGTACACAATTATTTGATCACCTTACATTGAATTCCTTGAGATCAGAAATTTTCTTTTGTCTTTATTTGAATCCCAAGTGCTACACATAATGTCTGACACACAATAAGTGCTTTAATAAAGACTTGTTAGTAATTGGTTATAATGGCAAAAAAGAAAAATCTTCCATGTTAGAAGGGATGTAGGAAAACTGGGACAATAATTCATTGTTGGTGAAGTTATGAACTGATCTTCTGATTTAACCCTTGTCTAATGACTTGATATAAAAAAATAATTTATTCCTAAGGAGGCAGTGAGAATCACTCCATTTTTTTTTACTTTTGATAAATTCTCATCACATATTTTCTTGGTCTTAGGTTTCTCTCCTGTTAAATGGCAAGTTTCCTTTTCTGTAAAATATCCATAATAAACTAAGGCTTGAATACACTATATTTTATACCATTTTATAATAATGAAATGAATTATATTTATTATGTGATTCTTAACCTGTAACATTGCTATATAAATAAAAAAATATCTTTATACACATGTCATTCTCCATGTATGCAATAGAATGTGCTCTCTCTATATCTACCAGTCACTATTCTTCTCTTCCTTCAATATTTAGCTCAGGTTCACTTCTTCCATGAAGCTTTCCTTGATTCCCTACAGGTGGACTTTTTCTCTCCTTCCTCACTTCTTTTTTTTTCTAGAAATTTGTCTGAATCATTGCTTTTTCTCTTTTATGTTTTACCTTATGCTCTATTAATTTTTATACCTGTCATAACCTGACTAATAGAGTTTGATTTCTCTTGAGGGCAGACTTTCTCATTTTTCTCTTCATATTTCCTAACACCTAAAACAGTACCTCGCATGCTTATTGAATTGAATAGTTGAGTTGAATGGGTGCTATGGCTAATGCTGTTCTTAATATTATTAAGGTTAAATAAAGGCATAGAGTGATTTTCCTGTGAACATAGAATAAAATGATCAAAAAGCAGGTATAAAAATTCAAAAGCTAGTACTTTGTGATCATTTTGTTTAATAAGAAACAGTGAAAGATCATCATGTTTACAGTCAGATGACCTGGTCAACATTATGACTATGTATGACCTTGGGTAAATCACTTCATTAAAACTCTTAATTATAAAAAGAGATGTTTACATAAGTCAATTGCTAAGGTCCCAACTCTGATGTCTTTTATAATACCTGTACATCATTTAAATAGTTGAAATGATCATTTCAATAAATATAATAAGATAAGATGGAATAGTATGGAATGATATGGATGAGATGACATGGAGTGAATGTGATGGGGTAAAGTGGGATGAAGTGGGATGGGATGGTAAAGCCACATGACACCTTGGATTTGACTCAGAAATGCCACTCGACAGAAGAGGAATCTAAGACCAAGAGAATTTAAGTGATGAGAATTTTCCAAAAGTCACGAGAATTTACTGAGCCTCATCAGCTCCTCAAGAAAGAATTCTTTTTTTTTTTTTTTTTTTAATATCAAGTAATCAGGCAAGGGTTAAATCATTTTAATGAGAACCATTGATTTGCTTTTACTCTTCTCTCATCTTTCCCTACATATAGTAATATTTGTTAGTGCTTTATACTCCCACTTGAGAAGCAACCTAGGCCAATTTGAATATTCCCTACACATACATACATACACACACACACACACACACACACACACACACTCTCCCACACACATACACAATTATTCTGAGACATAAAACTAGGACTTTAAAGATAACTTGTGAGAAATCTAGGTTTTTTAATTAAACCTTTAGATTCATCAAAGAAAGTGTTGATGTGAGCAAGAAATATAAGCCTATAGGTCAAGGAAGAGGCGGAGAGGGAGGAAAGGCATCAGACTATGGAGTTAAGTCTCTACCTGGTATCCATAATGAACACCAGTTGAGACATCAGAAGGGGAGGGTATTTCCCTGATTTCTAATGGAAATTCTTTGTAAAGACAGAGTTTTGCAGTAAGCATAGCTCAAGAGAGTGGTTTTAGAATACAGACACACTGGCCTTGCTATGTTGCTTGAACTGTAATGCTAGGCAGTCAGAACAGGAAATCTGAAATATTTCCCCCTGAACTAATATTATGGGACTTGAAATAGAGAAGTATTTTCACTTAGAAGAGGACTAATAATAATATTTCCTGTTTGTTCCTATGAAAAGCTACAGGAAGAGCAACAATAATCATCACCATAGCTCATAGGCATGCAATGAAAAACCATGAGAAACTATGTTTGCTGGGTCCCTATCTAGGATGTGACAGGATAGACAGATCTCTAGAGAAGGATGATTTGATCATTGACTAGTGTCATTATTCTCTATGAGCTTTGTTATGAGTTTCATTTGTTTTTTGTTTTTTGTTTTTTTTTTTTTTTTTTTACAAAAATACATTTTTATTTTTCTCTGAGCTTTATTTACTATGTACTTCTGGGGATAGGTAGTAAAAGCATACCTTGAGATCAGCTTTTATTTCATGTTTTGTCTTTATATTCTCAGTAGCTATCATAAAATATTACATAAAACTGTAATGATTGCAGATTATAGCCACTTAATTGGCAAGTGAGGAAGAATTGCTATATAAGGATTTTTCATCTGTTAGCTTCTAAAAGATAATGAACTTCTAATGTATAATTTTTGTCACTTAATTGCCTCTTTCTAGGGATATGCTAGATGATAACTTTTTGTAATCCTGTAATGAATTCGTGTTGATTGATATAGAAAAGTTTTTAGATTTTTTGAATGAATGCTGAGGTGAGCAATCTCCTGAAATATATGCAAGACATTTTATATAATCCAAGTCACTAAACCTAAGTTTATGTTTTGTCTGCCAGTCTATTTTTTTAAAAAGTCAAAGAATTATATAATCTATTTTAAAGGGGAAAAAATTGTCTCATCCTAAGCTGGTTAAAATAATATTGTCTTTAAATGGTTAATTATTAGTTATCTAGAAAATTAATTTATGTAGATGTTATTCAATTTCATTTGAATGGCAGTTGGGCCTGGAACTGCTTTAGACTCAAGAAATAGAAGGACAAAAACAAAAGAGTTCCTGCTTTCAAGGGTCTTACATTCTACTGGAATGTAGCCAAATAAATAAATGGAAAACTTGAGTTTTAAAATAGAAACTCAGAGTTCTAGTGTTCACTCCATGAAATAGTTCTGTGGTAAGTCACATTGTCTCAGTTGCCTAATTAGTAAAATGGGGGTTGGAGTGGAATATTTCCAAGGCCCCTGACAGATCTAAGTCATTCAATCCTAAATATAATCTTTCTCAGGCCTGGAATTGGGAAACTCATCATTCTGAGTTCATATCTAGCCTCAGACATGTCCTAACTCTGTGACCCTAGACAAATCATTTAATCCTGTTGGCCTCAGTCTCCTCATCTATAAAATGAGTTGGAGAAGGAAATTCCAGTATTTCTTTCACAAAAACCCCAAATGGGTTATGAAGAACTGAGCACAACTGAGAATGACTGAAAAACAAAAGGATCACCAAGAGATTTACCAAGTCTTTCTATCTTTCCTCCTGAGGTTTAGGCTCGGCTGGAAAGCTCTTGAAAAACACAAGATGACAAGGCTTTGAGAGAAGAATTTGATTGTGATACTTTCATTTTCCAAACATGTATCACTTTGTAGCACCATTTGGGATTTTTTTTTTAGCAAAAATACTGAAATAGTTTGCCATTTCCTTCTCCAACTCATTTTACAGATGTGGAGACTGAGGCTAACAGGATTAAGTGATTTGCCTAGGGTCACAGAGGTAGGACAAATTTGAGGGCAGTTCTGAACCCTCTGACTCTAATCACATTGCTTTATTTACTGTGTCACCTAGCTGCATTATTGCATAAGAAACAGATTTCTAAAAGAGGAAGTAGAAGCTGAAAAAAAATATGGATTCCAGGAGAATCTGATAGATCTGTAATGACAATTATTCATTCACACTATTATAATGTTTTAAAGTTTACTGTTTTAACAACCCAGTGTAACAGACAAAAAAATAAAAGGTATGGATATGACTATGATATCTATAAATATGGGGATATATGATCCCCATTTTTTTCTAATCAAGAAACTCATTCTCAGATAAATTAATTTTATCTGATATTCTTTCAGTTGAAAAAAATCAATGTCAGAAAGGGTCTTAGAGGTACTAAATAGCATAACTAAGTTTCTGATTCTAAATCTCCCCTGGCTTTCTCAGGCAGGAGTTCCCCTGGTAGGTAGTATCTGAAGCAGATCTTGAAACCAGAGCTTCTTGATGTGAGTTCAGCCCTGGGCAAATAATTTACTCTTTCTGGCCCTCTGATTTTTCATCTTTAAATTGGTTACCCTATCACAATACCTCTTAACAAACTAAGGTTAGCTAGAAAAGATTCCTGGCTCTTTTCCCAGATTCTTATTTTTTTTCAAACAACTATAATGTGTCATGGACCTTTGTTCTGAATATGTTGGTTTTTCCAGGGCTCTAAGCTTACTTTTTCTTCCCCAAGGACCATAGGGTCCTCTTCAGTGTTGGTTTTTACAGAGATTTCTTAATCCAAAATAGAGAGTGAGTCAGCCTCAGAGCCAACAAAAGCAGGACACCCTGAGCTGGTCAGTCGAACTCCTGGTGTTCTATTTAATTTATTAGGGTTGTAGTCTGTACTATGTGGACTGCATTGTGGTTAGGGAAATAAAGACAAAAAGAAAGTCAGTACCTGCCCACAAGGAGCTTGCATTCTAATGAGGGAAGACAGACAAACTCAGGAGACAGGATAACAGGAGGGTTAGCCCAAAGAGTGACAAAATCAAAAAAGAAATGTAAAATAGCCAGTCTGGATCCCTCAAACAATACAGTTGTAGATATACATTAGTAAAAGGCATTTCCTTACTTAGGAGTTCCCTAATCAATGAGATCAGAGTACTAGTTCTTATCTATTCTTTACCCATCCAACCATAATTTATTATATCAGTGATCTTAGGAAGGGAAGGAGGAAGTATGTCATTTCCTAGCTTCAACTTCCCTAGCTTGAGCCAAAGCATGCTTTCAGAGATCTGGGAGGTTGCTGTCAGGGGGCAGCTGAATTCTGTGAACAACAAGGCTGCCATGCATTTTAATTTACCCCAAAGGCCTCATGACAAAAAAGAAAGGTCACTAATGACCTCACAAGCCCAGGGAAGCTAGGCTCCCATTAAACACTTGGTGTAGATGACTCTGGAGCCCCAGACACAATTTGTCACAGCAGGGGAAATGGAAAAAATCTGCATTTCCTATGAATTATCTCACATTCCCCCTGCCCTTTGCCTTCCAGATAAAATTCAGAGGACTGAACCATTCTAGGAGGACTGACGCAAGATGTTGAAAACGGGCTTGAAAGCTGAAAGGGGCTATTAGAGATCCTGTAACCTCGGAACTCTTAACCTGGGGTCTGTGAATTTGTTTTCTTCTTTGGGTGGATTTTTCCCCTCCAAATATAATTTTATAGCTAATTCTTTGAGATAATTGATTCCTTGACAATTCTATTCATTTAATTTTATGAACTGAAAAACATTATTCCAAGAAGCAGCCTTTGGGTTTTAAAAGACTACCAAATGGCTACATGTCACAAATACATTTAAGAATCCCTGCTCTAATGACAATGCTTTACTTTATTAGTGAGAAAATTAGCATCCAAAAGGGGAAGTAATTTTGACAAGGTCATATGGCTAGAAAGTACAGGAAAAAAGGAATCAGGACTCAGAGTCTCCTGGTCTTTCCTCCATATCTTCATCCAACTTACTCTCATTTGTCTTTAAGATAGTTAAAAAGAAAAAAATAATAATAATCCTGATGTGAATTGATTTATCTTTCTTATCAGGAAGAAGCCCATCTGGCTATTATCAAATACAACCAATTCCCAGACTATCCCGGTTTATATACAATGATTATGAGGATGAAACTCTTTGTCTATCCCTCAGACTCCTGTGCATGTTTAAACAAACTTTGAGATATTGATTATCATATATCTAGATAGGTCTGGGACCTGGTCTGCCAGGTGCATTCTATCTAGCTCTTTGATTCTTCTGAGTTCCCACCTTTACTTCCCTGCTTTTCCCAAAAAATCCCCAAGGTTTTATTTCCCCTATAAAAAAATCTGCTTATGATGAAGATCTTTGCTAAATTCTTTTCTGGATTAAGCTCATTATGAGATACTCTTTTTTTCTCTCTCTCATACTTCCTACTCTTTAATCACACCTTTCTCCTTATTCTAGCTAATTCTGCCTAGTTTGCTAAACTTCTCTGAGGAATTAACCTTCCAGTTAGGTTCCAGTTAGTGACTTACTTCCACCTCATGGAGTATTTTCTTTCTCCTAGTTAATTGTGAGTTCCCATAAGAAACTTGTCTTTCCCTTGCTAATTGTATGTTCTCTGAACTTTATTTCATATTTGCATTGGTGCCTATTTTACCTCTTTTTTTTCCCCTGTAACCTTTTCCACCAAATAAACCTTTCAATTGACACAGAGAATGACCATTGAGAATTTGTCACATGTTTATTTTGAACTAGATAATGTCACCCTGAACTCATCAAATCTCATATAAGGCCAATAGGTAGTTGCCTTGACCAAAAAATTCATCATCTATTGAACAGCTTGTGAGTGATGAATCTCTGTAACTTCAGACTGGGATGCCTTCACAGCTTGATAAGGCTTAGTAATAATAACAATAATAGTAATAACAATTACTATTATTGTTATTGTTAATATAGCTAGAATTAATATAGCTCTTTCAGGTTTGTAAAACAGCCTGCATTTATTTATTCATTTGATCTCTACTTCTGACAGCAGAATCTTCAAGAACCCCAGGTCAGTCTGACACTATAATAAAACATTGAAGTAGAATTACTGAAGTGATATAATCATTTATATCCAGTTTAATAGTATTTTCAAGAAGTTAAAGATACCGCTAGTCTCATTTTTGAAATGAAACAAGCAATTATTGAATGAATAGTGAATAATTCTTTCTTGCCACATTTCCCCCTTAATATTACTATGGGAGACCGAAAACTACTTCCACTGGGAAGAAATGATGAGAGGAGGGAAGGTCTTAAGTAGATAAGGGTCAATTGCAAAAGGCTGCCTTTGCTAGAGATGCACATCTTCTCATCCTGTCCTTATGTAGAATCTCCTATATGTGGAAATTTTCCTACTCTTATATATTTATTTCTTCTACCTTAGCTAGCCTGGTATCCTCTCCTCATCTCTGATTAACACAGTTGGGAAATCAATCAGATACACCTGAACAAGAATCTGAGCAAAATCCATGGTTCTCATAGTCATTGTGCAGCTGTTCTTATGTAGAGATGAAAAAAGACCTAGATCTCTTTATCTAAAGAAGAAGGATTATACGAGCTTGGCACAATTCTAGAAAGCCAAGTCCAGGAGGCTAGTGTATTTTAGCACCTGTTTTAGAAAATGTCCCCCCTTCTTCCTTTATATTATTGCCTGCTTGCTCATTTCATAATTGCAAGTACTTTATGATGGCACTAAATAGTACTAAATAAAAAGCCCTGAGTGATTTTTAGTCTAATAATTTCACCTAAAATACACTTTACAGTCTGGAGATTGGCCTGTGTTAAATTAAAAATTGGGGTCATGAGCAAACCATGAAATCTGGGGGTTTTGTTCTATTGTGATATGAGGATTGATGTGAACTAATGGCCACTTATGTGAATTCATGGACTCTGAAAAAGTTTCTCAGAGCCTAGCCAAGGCCACAACAAGGTAGGTTCCAATGTCTATAAGAACATGTCAAAAGTCAGTCATGAACATGCAAGTGGGATGGCTAGATTTCTTTCTCTCCTTTACCCCTTCAATGGTCAAAAATCTCAAATTATAGAACTGGGAATGGAAATAATATATAATCCAAATGAATTCCATTCTTTATCTTGTGTCACTGGTGTCTCTGGAAAGAAAATTGACTAGAATTCATTACCAAGACTTGTCATCTTTAGGTCTTCAGTTTCTATACTTTTTGCCCCTGTCCCTCTACAAATAGAACTGGGCAAAGACTATGAGATTTTCAAACTACTGGCCTTACCCTTTTTCCAACCTTCTGGAAACCTGGGTCAGCTATAAGAATACTGTTAAGTAAATATCATTTGGATGCATACATTTTGATCATGGAATTCCTTTTTCTTTTCCCTCTGAAGAGGATGCCAATTAAAATCATTTTCCTAGTTCTAATCACTTCACTCTGTTCATATGTAGCTTCTCAGTTTCTCCTAGAACTCTCCATTTCATCATTTCTTATGCCATGATACTATTCTATGTCATTCACATGCCAATATGTCCACCTATTCCCCAATGGATAAACACTCCTTTAATTTCTGTTTTAGGATTGTCATAGAAAGAGCAGCTATAAATATTTTTGCATATTTGTTTCCTTCTCATCTTTCTTTTATCCATGAATCATCTCCTTTTAAATAGTTTCCATTGGGCCTAAATCTTCTTCCCAGGGAAAACAGAAACTTGAAAATACAGCAACAAGAAGGTAGTTGCTAAATTTCTGAAGGAAGAATATTGGCCTTTCTGAGAGTTAAAAGATCTAATTTGGAATCCCAACTCCAACTCTCATTAAATGTGTGACCATTCACAAGTTATACTCTCTGAACCTCAGTTTCAGTGTAAAATAAATAAATATAAAAATAAAAGAAGAAAAAGACATTAAATTTAGAAAAATTACCTCAAATAGGTCGGGGTGTGAGTACTACAGAAATTTTGAGCTACTGTTACTATGTGAGCTAAAAAAAAATTCATCATAGAGCTGTCCTAGACAATGTAATGAGTTGTCTTGTAGAAAGTCTTCCATGCAGAATCTGGATAGACAGTTGGGGGAGGGTGGGGAATATGCTGTAAAAATAAGTTATGCTTCAAAGAGAAGTTGATTAAAGCATCCACCAAAAGTGTTAGAGATTCCAGCAGTCTGAAGTAACTTGAGATCACTTGAGTCCAGTTCTCTTGGGATCCAAGGAGTTATTCTTTCAACTGAGACAGAATGAATCAGTTTTTTTTTTTTTTTTAACTTGGTTACAGATTGGAGGAATCAATATTGATATGTTGAATTACAAGCCGAGAGAGAAAGAGAGGATTTTATCCCTGAAACACTTTTCTTTGGATCTCTCAATTTCTTTTTCTGTAAAATGAAGAGATTGAATTAGTCACCTCTAAATCCTAACATAATGGTTCCTCAATTGTGTGATTGCTCATTGTATGCCCAAGTGACTTTGACTGGGATTTCAGTATTTCTCAGAGGATCAAAGCTTTTATCAGTTTCTATTTTGGCAAGACTGCCAAAAATACAAAAACAAGGGAGCAACTGATTTAAAAAAAAGGTCCCTCTGCTATCATAATTAGTCTTTCCTCTCTAATTTATAATTGTAGATTTGTCTGGAAGAGTGAGAGAATAGCTGATAGTCCAGGTTCATAAACCCAATATGTGTCAGAGATGGGATTTGAACTCTGGTCTTCTTGGCTTTGAGGCCTATTCTCAATTCATCCTTCCATATTACTTCTTATCATTTATACACCTAGTTATTCTTGAGAGGAGTTATTTGCAACATTTATGCAGGTCTCTAGAAAATCCCATTTTGTTGGGGGTGATAGAAAGACTTCATGTCTCTCTCCTTTATCTTACCTCTTTATGTGAATGAGCATCAGCTCCAAACAAACTTACTTCCCACATCTGGGCATGATTTTATATTTTAAACATTTCAGGGAGGTATTTGTTGAGTTGGTCTTAAGGACTCTGGAGGCTAGAAACATATGGAAAGCTTTTTCTTCACCAGGCTTTTTAATGTAGTGGGAATCTCTGTTTGCGAAAGAGCTAGAAGGGAAATTATTAACTGAGCTGGAGCTGGCAGCTTCTGGGCTGTGAAGAGATTTATTTTGGAGGTAAGCAATAATCCCTTAATAAATTGGTAAATGATACACCGGAGAATTCAGCAGGTGGAAAATTACTTGCAAGGAAGGGAATATGAAAACTGCCAAAGGGTCTAGCAATACATAGGGACTAAAGGGATTTGAGATAGCCTGGTAAAGTTTTAAACTGAGTCCAAGACAGGGTGATGAAGAAGGAAACAAATTGAATTATCCAAAACAAATCTACCTAACCTATCATATGGCAATCAATATGGACACTATCATTTAGAGACTGCAGTCGGCAGGAGAATGACCAGGATGTTGTAAGAACTGAAAACCAAAGCATAACAGGATTGATTAATGCATAAATAAGACCAGATATCAGGAGACCAATTTGGAGAGGTGATAAGAACCCTGACTAAATGCTAGGCATTCAAAGACAAAAATGAAACAATTCCAACCCTTAAAGAGTTTATATGCTACTGATCAGAAACAACAGCATCCACAGATAAGTAATTTAAGATATATTCAAGATAATTTGGGAGGTAGGTTACTAACTATGGAATCAAGAAAGTCCTGTTTTAGGAGGTGACACTTGAGTTGAGTCTTATAGGAAGAAAAGACATTGTAGATTTATAATCAGGCATATGATGGACTCAAATAATTTTCTATATCCAAACTCACCCCTACCTCTGACTGTGTGTGTTTGAAATGAAATAAAATGAATCTTAAAGAACATGGTTGAACAGGAAAGGAGGCAGGATACTTATGTATAGTAAGTGAAAGATAAGACATAAAGATGTTCCAGGGCTACACTGCTAATCCCAGAATTAGACAGACAGGCAGATAGCTAAATATTAAATAGATAGATGAAATATATATAGTTAAATGAATGAATAAATAAATATATGAATGAATGAATGGGACAAATAAATATACATCATACATAAATACATAAAAGTTAGTCTCTATGGAAACTTTAGCCAGCCATTAAGCCCTGACTCCCACTCCTCTGTCAAAACAACAGAAAGACTTTTTCCTACAATTCTCAAATTTCTATTACTCTTTTTGACATCTCTTTTCATTTCGCCCCTTCAAAATGACCCATCATATTCATTTGGGCTTATGTAAAGAGAGCAACTGTATCTTTTTTCTTCTCTGACTACCCTCCCTCTAGTGATTCTGTTATCTTTCTTGTATTTCTATAGGAATGTTCTTCTTCCCAGTTCTCTAAACAATGATCCTTTCACCCTCTCCCCAATTAGGAATAATCTTGTCATTACCCCTCATACTCATCCCCCAAGATTTCCCTGTCAATCTTCAGGAGCCAAGAAGAGTCCTATCACTTCCATTTCACCAAACTAGGAAAAGTTCTGTCAAATATATGTTTGAAATAATCTTGTAATCCTCCCCTCCCTTTCAGGATTAGCTTTGCCCTCAGGAGAAACTAATTCACCTCAAAAAACATTTGCTATATAGCATGAAAAAAAGTTATATCTCTGCCTCAAAAAAAAAAAAAAGTACAAATGAGCATTGCATGAAGGGTAATAAAAGAGGAAATGGTGGGTGAGCACACATTTAAAATATAAAATGAAATGAATTTCAATCAATAAAAGGACAGAATATCATCAAGGAACTGTGTGACAAGAAGAGGAAGTAGACTGGACATATGACAAGGACAAGAGGTTACAGACAAGTAGTCAGTTTGAGAGCTCGGGAAGCTCTGGAAAGCTTCCAGTATACTTGTGATCCCCTGAGGCAAATTTTCGGGAGAACATGAAAATGTATGACTTGGAAAGGCATAAACAGATTGCAATATATATTTTTGAAGGAAACTCCTCAATCAATAAGATCACAAATCCATTTGACTAATCATCTCTTTGAAGACTGGAAAAATATTTTGGTTCCTTCACCTTCCCCGAGGAAACTTTACTTTCTAGACCCATGCAATTGCATGCATGTTTACTCCTAAATCTAAAGGAGAATGCAGCTTATTTTAGCAAGACCTAGAAAGATTTACATGAACTTGCTAAATGAAATAAGCAGAACCAGGAATAAATGGTACACATTAATAGCAAAATTATGCAATGAACAACTATGCAAGATTTGGTTCTTCTCAGGAGTTCAGTAATCCAAGGCAATCCCCATAAACTTTGGATAGAAAATGTCATCTGCATCCAGAAAGATAACTATAGAGATTGAATATACATTAACAAATGCTGTATTCACTTTTTCCCCCCTCAGGGCTTTTCTCTTTTGTTCTGATTTTTCTCTTCCAACAGGATTCATAAAGAAATGTGTATTAAAAAAAATTTATATGTATAAGCAGAAAAAATCAAGCAATTAAAAAAATAATCTGAAGGAGAATGCACTGTGGTGAACTCATTTGCTTTTGGTATGGACTAATTTACATTTTCCCCCCATGATGTCTGGTCCTTCTTCACACCTAAGAATCACTTGAATAGATTCTGTCACTACAAGCTCATTTTCTTTATTCATTTTTTTAAATACAATAAGTCTATTGGGATTGCCTTAGATCACTAAACCACTGAGAAGAACCAAATCTTTTAGAGTTGATCATCACACATTCTTGCTGTTATTGTGTACAAGGTACTCCAGGTTTTGCTTGTTTTACTCAGGATCAGTTCATGTAAATCTTTCAAGGCTTTTCTAAAATCAGCATATCCATCATTTTTGATAGAACAATAATATTTCATTACCTTCATATGCCACAATTTGTTTAGTCATTCCCCAATTGATGGCCATCTACTCATTTTCCAATTCTTTAATAACACAAAAAGAGCTGCTACAAATATTTTTGCACATGCAGGTCCTTTCCCCTCCTTTATGATTTCCCTGGAATACAGACCCAGTAGTGACACTGCTGGGTCAAAGGATATGCACAATTTGAATAGTTCCAAATTGCTCTCCAGAATGATTGGAAAATTTTATAACTTCACCAACAATGTATCAGTGTCCCAGTTTTCCCACATTCCCTCCAACTTTTATCATTATCTTTTCCTGTCATCTTAGTCAATCTACCAGGTATAAGGTGGCACCTCAGTGACATTTTAAATTGCATTTCTCTAATCAAAAGCGATTTAGACCATTTTTTCATATGACTATAGATAGCTTTAATTTCATCATCTATAAATTATCTGTTCATATTCTTTGACCATTTATCAATTGGTGAATGGATTGTAATATAAATTTGACATATTTTATCAAAAACTGGCTGTAAAAATTTTCCCCCAACTTTGTACTTCCCTTTTAATCTTGTTTCTGTTGGATTTTTTTTTTTTTTGTGCAAAAGTTGTTTAATATAATCAAAGTTGTCCAGTTTGCCTTTCATAATGCTCTCAAACTCTCCTTTGATCACAAATTTCTTCATTCTCCAAAGATCTGATAGGTAAATTATAAATTATCCCTTATTCTCCTAATTTACTTATAGTATCGCCCTTTATTCTCAAATCATTCACCCATTTTGATCCTATTTTGGTTTGAGGTGTGAGATGTAAGTCTATAATGAGTTTCTGACATTATTTTCCAGTTTTCTCAGCAATTTGTCAAATACTGAGTTCTTATCCCAGAAGCTGGATTTTGGGGACTTATCAGATACTAGACTACTATAGGCCTTGATTATTATGTCATGGGCATCTAAATTATTTCCCTAATCCACCCCTCTACTGTTATCCAGTACCAAATTATTTTGGTGACTATTGCTTAATAATACAGTTTTAGGTCTGGTACTGTTAAACCACTATCCTTTCTAATTTTTTTTTTATTATTAATTCCCTTGATATTCTTGATTTTTTGTTCTTCCAGATAGATTTTGTTATTTTTTCTACTTCTATAAAATAATTTTTGACAGCTTGATTTGTATGGCACTGAACAAGTAGACTAATTTAGACAGAATTGTCATTTTTATTATATTACCCATGAGCAAATGATATTTTTCCAATTGCTTAGATCTGACTTTATTTGTATGAGCAGTGTTTTGTAATTGTGTTCATCTAATTCCTGGGTTTGTGTTGGCAGGTAGACACACATATTTTATTTTGTTTACAGTTATTTTAAGTGGAATTTCTCTTTGTATCTCTTGTTGCTGAGTTTTGTCGGTAGAAATACTGATGATGTGTGTGAGTTTATTTTATATCCTTCAATTTTGCTAAAGCTATGATTTGTTTATAATATGTCTTTGGATGATTATCCAGGATTCTCTAAGTATATCGTCATATCATCTGCAAAAGAGTGATAGTTTTATTTCTTCGTTTCCTGTTCTAATTTCTTTGATTTCTTTTTCTTTTTTTTATTGCTGAAGCCAACATTTCTGGTACAATGTTGAATAATAGTTGTGATAATGAGCATCCTTGTTTCACCCTTGATCTTATTAAGAATTTAGCCAGCTTCTCTCCATTATAAATAATGCTTACTGTTAATTTTAGATAGATCCTGTTTATTATTTTAAAGAAAGCTCCCTTTATCACCATGCTCTCTAGAATCTTTAATAGGAATGGGTGCTGTATTTTGCCAAAAAGCTTTTTCTGCATCTATTGAGATTATCATATGATTTCTGTTGATTTTGTTATTGGTCAATTATGGTAATAGTCTTTCTGATATTGAACCAGACCTGAAATTATGGTATAGATCCCACTTGATTGTAGTATATTATTCTGTGAATAAGTTGCTCTAATCTCTGTGCTAATATTTTCTTTAAAATTTTTGCATCAGGAGGTGGGGAAAGGTGGGGAAAAATTGGAACAAAAGGTTTGGCATCTGTCAATGTTATAAAATTACCCATGCATATAACTTCTAAATAAAAAGCTATAATAATAATAATAATAATAATAATAATAATAAAAGATTGATCTGTAATTTCTTTCTCTGTTTTGGCTCTTCTGGGTTTAGTATCAGTACTATATTTGTGTCATAGAAGGAATTTCAGAGGACTCCTTCTGTACCTATTTTCCCAAATAGTTTATGGAATATTAGAATTAACTGTTCTTTAAATGTTTGGTAGAATTCACTATTAAATCCATCTGGCTCTGGAGATTTTTTCTTAGGGAGTTCATTAATGACTTGTTGAATTTATTTTTTCTAAAATGGGACTACTTAAGTAATTTATTTACTCTTTGGTCATTCTGGCATTTCTGTAAATATTCATGCATTTCAGTTAGATTATCAGATTTGCTGCCATCTAATTGGGGAAAATAGCTCCTAATTATTGCTTTAATTTATTTTTCATTGATAGTAAGTTCACTCTTTTCACTTTTGATGCTGCTGATTTTTTTCTAATCAAATTAAACAAAGATTTACCTATTTTATGTTTTTCCCATAAAACCAATCAGACCCTGAAATAGTGTACAATTAGCCTGTGAAGGAAATCAAAAATTCAAGCGAGCAAAAATATAGGGATTGGGAATTCTATGTAATGGTTCTTAGTCATCTCCCAGATTTCTTTCACTGGGTATAACTGGTTCAATTCATTCCTGCTCCATTGGAACTGGTTTAGTTCATCTCATTGCTGAAGATGGCCAGGTCCATCAGAATTGATCATCATATAGTATTGTTACTGAAGTATATTATGATCTCCTGGTCCTGCTCATTTCACTCAGTTCATGTAAGTCTCTCCAGGCCTTTCTGAAATCATCCTATTGGTCATTTCTTACCAAACAATAATATTCCATAATCTGAATAGTGTTTTTTAAACCCACCCTACCCATTACCTTATCTTCTATCATTCTTCTCTCTTCTCTTAAATAAGGAGGAAATAAGGAACCTTTTGTTCCAGGTGTTTCTGCCCTCCCTTCTATCCAACCTCTCCCTTTTCTTTCCTCTTTTTCCTCCTACTACTTTATAGGATTAAATAAATTTCTATAACCAACTGAATAATTAAGTTATTCACTGTTTGATTCAAAACTGATGAGATCAAGCTTCAGACAATGCTCATCTCTCTTCTTTGTTTCCCTAGATTGTAATAGGTCTTTTATGCCTTTTCATGTGATCTATTTTTTCCTTTTATATCTCTCCTTTCCTCTTCTTCCAGTACAGATCTTTTCTACCCCTTGATATATTTTAATTTGATATTATCACATCAGAGTCCATTCACAACCACATTCTCTATGTGATTCCTGCTCTGTCCCAGTAACAGACAGAGGACAGAGCACTTCCCCTTCAGAGATTTCCCCTTCTGTTTTTACTGGGGCAATTTTCCTTGTTGATCTCTTGAAGAATGCTATCCAGGCTCTTTTTTTTTTTTTTTTTTTTTTGGTTGTGGTCTCAGGTAGACCAATAATTTTTAAATCATCTCTTTTGGATCTATTTTCTAGATTGGCTTTTTTCCAGTGACTTATTTTAACACTTTTCACTCTTTTTAACTTGCTTGACTGATTCTTGATATCTCATAGAGTCATTAGCTTCCATTTGCCCAGTTCTAGTTTTTAATGTGTGATTTTCTTCAGTTAGTCTTTTTATCTTTTTTTCAATTTGGGTAATTGTACTTTTGAAGGTGTTGCTTTCTTCAATGAAGTTTTTTTTTTTTTGCATTTGACCAATTGTATTTTTTATGGAATTGCTTTCCTTTTCCAAACTGCTGACTCTCTTTTTCACTCTTCTCATTTATTTTCTCATTTTTTCTTCTAATTCTTTTATTTGCCTTTTAAAATCTTTTATGAGCACTCCCAAGAAATCTTTTTTGACTTGAAAGCAATTAATATTACTCTTTGAGATTTCCTCTGTGGACATTTTGTCCTCATCTGAGTTGGTATTTTGGTTTTCACTGTCACTATAGTAGTTTTCTATAGCCAAGTTCTTTTCTGTTTCTTGCTTCTTTTCTTTTCTTTTCTTTTGGTATTTCCTCTTTTTTTACCATAATGATTGAGTTCTACTCCTGGGGTAATGGGGACATTATCTCAAACTTTCTGTGTAACTCTGAGCCTTAGCTTTGAGCATAGAGGCCCCTCATATTTTCAGGGTGTAGCTTTACCTGCTTTTTCCAAGAAACTAGAACTGGGCAAAGGGAAGCTAATGACTCTATGAGATATCAAGAATCAGTCAAACAAGTTAAAAAGAGTGAAAAGTGTTAAAATAACTCATTGGAAAAAAGCCAACCTAGAAAATAGATCCAGAAGAGACAATTTAAAAATTATTGGTCTACCTGAGGCCATAACAACCACCAAAAAAAGCCTTTCCAGAATTTGCCTTCTGGGCTGGGACTGAATGCTGCTTCCCCAATCTGCTCCTCTACTGAGCCAGGACTGAGGATCTCAGTTGCTGATTTTCTGTGATTAAGATCCTTTCATTGGCTTTCCTGGACCCTCTCTGAGTTGTGCAGAAAACCCTTCTCACCTCAGTAAGACTGACCTTGAAGTTTTTCCAATCTATCTTAAACTATTAAGTGGTTTCATTCTGTCAGATTCTGTTCAGAGGTGTTGTTTTTAAGGGAAATGGGGAGAGCGCAAGCAGTTTCCTGGCTTTACTTCACCATCTTGGTTCTCTACAGGCTCATTTTCAAAGTCAAGAGCTATTTCCTTTTATCCCATGTCAATGCAAAGGCATAATTAGAAGCTTCAGCTGAGTACAAGTTTTTGTCTCAGGTACCCATTTCCTGGGCCAACATTAGTAAATAGTAAAGTCAACCTCTTGTTACAACAAAAATGTAATCACTGGTTAGCAATTCCTTTATACAAATGTGTTTGTGATATTTCAAGGGCAAAACATGCAAGGTTGTGGAGAATAGAATTACCCCAAATCCCCAAATAGAAGCTGATCAAGAAATGGTCTTTCCTGAACAATGATAGAACTGGAAGATGCTTTAGAGCACAAAGAATAGAATGAATTAGAAAAGACCATAAGGATCATTTAGCCTATGACTATTTTTACCTCTTCTGGTTGGTGTGCTCAGGTGATATCCCTGGGTCTGCTCCTCCTCTTAGCTCAGTTTCTATTGCCAATGTTAGTTCTTTCTTGAATCCATAGTAGACTCTGATGCCAGAAAAAAAAAAAAGAAACAGAAAACAGTCAACAATTCTTAAGAACTTAAGTGAATTATTCAACTTCATAGTTCAAGAGTGGCAGAGTTGAACATAGAATTTGTACTTCCAGGTGACCTATTCTCATTAGGCAATATTTTACCAATCCCTGTTTTTGACATGCTCAGGTTGACTTAAAAACTATATAAAAAGTGATTCTTGTCCTCTGAAACTGTATTCCAAGGCAAAAGGACCTTTATCATGCATAGTTTCATTCTCTTTATACATAAATTCAATTTAGAATCAGCCTAATGAGTATGCAGAGAAGACATATTGCCTATAAACTGATAAGCCATCTGAACAGAATGCTTGGAGGATTTGCCATTTCCAAGATCTCTCCACCTGGTAAATGGTATGCCTTTGCCTTTATAATAACCTCTTTGGGTTACCTCTATAACTTGGAAGTCACTAATTTGCTCCTGAAAGATTTCCTCAGGTTCAAAGTTACTCTTTAAGTTCATTCTTAAGCTCCTACTGAGTAACTTTGCTTTTCATATTCAGCCAGCACATACAATTGTCTCAAAGCAAAAGCATTTTATAAGATGGAATATGAGG
This sequence comes from Sarcophilus harrisii, assembly GCF_902635505.1. NCBI lineage: Eukaryota > Metazoa > Chordata > Mammalia > Dasyuromorphia > Dasyuridae > Sarcophilus > Sarcophilus harrisii. Next base: position 624,308,639 of record NC_045426.1, on the reverse strand, counting down.
AAGAACAATCTTAAAACATTCCTTACTCCATAAATGAGGAACAGACTTTTCCCACAAATACATACAGCATCTGTGAGAAGAGTGGGCACCAACTTTGAATATACTAGTATTAAGACATACACATGTTGCCATGGCAACATACGCATCAAGTACTTCAGTGCTCAGGAAAAAAATATCCTGCTCTCATGGTGTATTCATGATGGTCCCTCCCAGCCATAATACCTCCTCTGGTCAGTGTGCTCAGGTGACATTCCTGGGTCTGCTCCTCTTCTTAGCTCAGTTTCCATTGCCAATGTTAGTTCTTTCTTGAATCCATAGTAGATTCTGATGCCAGAATTCATGCTCATTAAATATGCTGCCTTCCCCTGAGTCTCTATGTCTGTCCAGCAGTCTCTCACTTTCCTAATAACTAAGAACTCTGGGACATAATTCATCAACCTTTCACAACTTATATAGGATAACCACTCAAGAATAATTCTTTGGATCACAAAGTGGCTATCTTTTTTGAGCTTTTGTTCTGGAGTCAGAGGATCTGGATTCAACCCCCAGATTTTCTCTATGTGATTTTTAAAGAAGTCACTTCATATTTATTGGTCTCATTTTCTTCAATTGCAAAATGAAAATACTTGTATTGCTGATTTTGTGCTTATTTTGAGGAAAGTGCTCTGAAATCTGAAAATATAAAAGTGAGCTGTGGTTTTTATTTATTTTATTTATCATTTTGAACAATCTGTAAAATAAAGGACTTAAACTAGATGCTTCCTAAAATCCAATTAAGCTCTAAATTCTATGATCCTGCAAGTTACTGAAGGTTTCTTTAGAAAATAAGGTCTCTTGGCATCTTTGGGCTGCCTGGTTTACAGAAATTTCTGATTTGCACACAAATTTTCAGAGATGTATTACATAATATGAAATAATCCCATCATTCCCTTCCCCATCCCAATCATCTCCCAAGTTTCTTCTATTAACCCACAGAAAGATCAATATTCTACCAGGGCCAGTAAAACAGAACAATAGAAATGTATGCAATCCTACCACAAAAGGAACAAAGTCTAATTTGCTGGTTTCAAAGAGAAATATACCTAACCATTCTCTATGCCCTGCAGAAGATTTAAAAAGAAAAAGGAAAAGACAAAAAGCCTCTAATACAAGACACTTGTCTCTTAATCTCAATTTAAGTATTCTTCGCTCTTACCTGTGGGGTAGTGCTTAGGAAATGTCAATTTTGTAAGTAAAGGACAGAAAGATTGAGATAGATAGGATCACATAGGGAGGATGAGAGAGACTGGTTCAGACAGATGGAGTACATAGGGGTGGAAAGACAGACAGAAAGAGAAAGACAGAGATAGGGAGAGAGAAGAGAGTAAGAGACAGGGAGCCAGAGCCAGATGGACAGATCAAGAGACAGAATTACCAGAGAAAGAAATAGAGATACAGAGATGACACTTAGAGAAAGAAAAGTCAGAGACAAGAGCTAGAGAGATAAACAGAAAGAAGCCAGAGACATGGGTGAACAGAGGAAGGGAGGGTAAGATTCAGGAAGTGAGACCAGATAAAATGGCAGAACTAGAAAAATTGGGAACTATATAAAGGCATGCTTAGGCTTGATATAAAGGAAATTTCCCTAACATTGAGAGAAGCCCAAAAGTGCAGCGGACTGCCTCAAAAAGGAAGAAGTTCCAGGAAACAGTATAATACAGCAAAGGCTAGAAATCCATTTGTTCAGAACATGAATGAGGGGGTTCCTTTTTGCACATAGGATAGATAAGATAACCTCTAAAGGTCCTTTCTGCTCTGAGAATATGACAGAGTGTGGTAGAGAGTTGTGGGGCTACATGGGAAGAAAGGGTTGACATAATGAGGATGTAAAGAGAAAATTGAATTGAGTGAGGCAGAGGAGGTAATTGCAGAGGGACAGGAGACAAGAGACTAAAAAAGACAGAAAAGAAGAGATATATGAGAGATATGCAAACACACACAGAGACAGAGACACACACAAAAAGAAACAGAGATAGAAAGAGAGAAATAGACACAGAGAGAAACAGAGACAGAGATAGAGACAGAGAGACAGAGACACATAGAGAGGCATAGAGACAGAAAGGGATAGAGAAAGACACACACACAGAGATAGGGAGAGACAGAGATAGCAACAGAGACAGAGACACACATACAGACATACAGAGAGATAGAGACAGAGAGATAGTTAAAGACACACAGAGATAGAAACAGAGAAATAGAGACACACACACACACACACACACATGCACACACATACACAGAGACAGAGAGAGACAGAGAGTTAGAGACACCTAGAAATAGGGATAGACAGAGATAGAGACAGGCAGAGACAAAGTCAGAGATGTAGATGCACGCAAAAAGAAATTCACAGAGAGAGATAGAGACAGAGATACAAAGAGAATCATAAACACAGATCGGGAGAGAGAGACATACAATCAGGGAGAGATACAGAGACAGACACAAAGAGATAGGGAGAGAGACAGAGAAAGGTAGAGAAAGAGACACACAGAGACAAATAGACAGAGAGACAGAAGCAGAGAGATTGCTTAGAGAGATAGGCTAGAGAGACAGACAAAAGAAAAAGTAATTGATGCCAATAAGAGCTGACATTTATATAGTGCTTTCAGGTTTATAATGCTTTACATACATAATCTTACTTGATCTTCACAACAACTCTGTGAGCAAACAGATAATGAGTCACACTAAGGGAAATTAACAGAAAGAGACAGTGGGGGGAAAAGAAAGCTATACCAAGGGAAGGCAGGAACATGCAGAGGAAACTGAAAGCAGCAGAGTTAAAGTGAAGCTATATAAAAGAAAGATGAAGAGAAGAGAGATGTGGTTTAGATACAAATAAAGAAACACAGAGGATTGATTGGGAGAGGAGGAATAGGAATGGAAATCAGGGAAAGAAAGGGAGACAGAGAACCAAAATCAGAGAACGGGGAGAAAAGAAAGAAGGGAGACAGAAAGACACATAGATAACAACAGAAAAAGACAAGAGACAGAGACAGGCAGGCAGATAGACAAAAAGAAAGATTCAGAGTCAGAGATACTGACTTTCCCTCTCAGAAAATGATTTAACAATCTAGGTTCTAAGGTGCAGATGTTGCCTAAATTCAACTTAGATCCCATAATCTGTCTGCTCCACTGAAGGTCTGATATGAAAATCTCCCTGGAAAACCATCATACAGTACTACCAAGTACACTTTAAATCATTTTTTACTCTTCCCCTTTGCACTCTTTCACAGGATTGGTGCTGAGGCAGCCCATCTGCTTCCTACTTCCTGGCAAAGTATGTCCTTAAACTTCTGCCCCCTCCCACAGTTACTTTTATGCCAGGTCCTTCAATTCCATTCTCATTTATTTGTTTTTTGCACATTTTTATTCTTCCAGTCAGAGTCCAAAAAGATTCTTATTGCTCAACCACTACACAAAATATCATATTTGATTCATGCAAATCAGAGGGTACATCCATGCCTCAGTTGCCTGTGATTAAGAAGAAAAAAAATATCACAAATGTGACCATTGTTCTTAGTGTCTACAAAACACTGTTCTCTTTGTGTTACTTGATTCTCACAATGTCCTTGTTAGAGCACAAATTATTATCACCATTTTGTAGATGAAGATAACAGAGAAACTGAGGAAGAACGACATAGAAGTTGGAGTAGCCAACACTATGACTCATGTCCCCTGACACTAAAGTAAGGGGTCTTGTCTACAATTCAAAAACACCAGGAAACAAACCTCAAATCTAGTCAATGTATGAGTTCTAAGACTACCAAATCTAGGATAGATTTAGAAAAATAATAATAACCCATTTGTAGTGGATTCAGGTAGACAGTTTCATGATTTATTACAGATCTTTTTCAGGATCAAATAAATAGAAGTGAAGGCTATGGATAATGGAGGTAATCCAAGTTTGGAGTTTGGCAAGATATGACCATTGTTAGGATAAGTAGAGTGTCAAGGACAGTATACAATGGAAATGATTAACCAGCAGAGAAGGGAAGCAGAATGGAAAGAAAAATGGAAAGATCAAGAGAATGCCCTTATTTGTAATTCAGGTATTGTGGGAAGGGTAAGTTCCCATGAACTTGAGTAGATAGAAGAACTAGAAAATAAGCTAGTTGAGAGAGTACATGTATCTATTTATAGATAGAGACATGTAGCCATAAAAATGTATTGGAAATTAGGAGGGAAGGAAAATGAGAAAGATAATGAGCCAAAAATTTAATTTATTCAGAAAGAAAGGATATCTGTGAATAAGCAAATAACATCTCCCACCATCTTCAATGGGTGAAAAATTTGGATTGAATACACCTCAAGGGAGGAGCAGTTGCTTGGTAATTGTGATAAAAGAAGAGTCTGGAATTGGGATTGGAAGGAAATAGTATTGTGACTCCCCTACCACACATCAAATGTCTTGGTAGCATGAGTCTAACTACTAGAAATGATGGCCAGTGATACAGAGTCATCAAAAGAGAGCCAAGTCTCAATGAGACCCAGAAAATGGAATGAGTTAGAAAGGTTTAAGATAAAAGTAAATGTGTTAGCTTTGGCAATGAGGTGGTACAGTGGACAGAGCACTGGCCCTAACATCAGGAAGACCTGAATTCAAATTTATTCCTTAAGTACCTACTAGTTGCATGATCTTGGCGAAGTCACCTTATCTCTCTCTGACTCAGTTCCCTGAACTGCATAATGAAGGTAATAGAAGTCCCTACCCAATAGCATTGTTGCGAGGAATAAATGAGGTATTTGTAAAATATTTTATAAACCTTAAAATACTATATAAATTCCCTCTATTACTACTATGTCATGAGCCTCAGACAGAGTGAATTAAAATAAGATGACTCAAATTTGAGGATTCTCTTCAACCTTTCTTAACTATTAAATTGTATATTTTATTTAAGGAAACATTTTAACTACCATCAGGAACTCCTGTTATCTGAATATGAAATCACACTAATATTGGAATATTGGTAAATGTTATTTTTTAAAATGTATGTTCTGAAAGTTTTCACTCATCCTATATACTCAGATTTTAGTGATTTCTTTTTAATTTTACCTTGATCAATATGTATATAGAAAGAAATAATAGTTGTATTGTGAAATAAATAAGAAGTATATGTCATAAATAGACAGAGAAACTGACCAACTAACTTCAGGACTAGATTGATAGTGCTTTGTCAGACACTGTTATCAAAATCTTAAGGAGGTATTATGAGTCAGATACAGCAGTTTTTTCCAAGATTTGTCACTCTGATCTGCCTGAAGAATAAGAAGAATAAATTATTAAATATAAAATGTCACTTTGCTATGATTCATGGACATTGTTCAAGAATAAAAGTTCTATTCTTTCTATATTTAAAAAAAATTTTTTAAATGTAGTTGAGTGGTACTCTTTGTTAAATTTGAACCCAGCTGCCCAGAAAACTTACTGAATGATGCATAATCAACCATTATGAAGAAAATTACCATTTTTTTTTACTCTTGCCATCTCAACTAAATTGGATTATTTCCTGTCTCTCAAAACTAATCTGTCTCCCAATCTTTGCTCAAGCAGTACCTTCTCTCCTTTCTCCTGTTACAAACCATTTCTTGAAGTCTACTTTTCAATACCTCTGAGAAGTCTTCCCTGATGCCTTCTCTAAGTATAAAATAACTCCTATTTCCCACATCCATGGATATCCATAGAACTTTGATTTTTAGTCCTCTAGTTTACTTACTTGACTTATTTTATATTTTAACTATCTATTTGTGTCTTATTATCCTGTTTGACATAATATATAAGCACCACAAGGGCAATGCCAGTATCATATAAGTAGTATTCCTCTCTCAGTGCCTGAAATGGTGTCATAAACACATTGGTACTTAAAATTAATATGATAAAAAGAATCTATTTTGTAGCCTGTTTTTATGACAGTGATGAGATATCTTCCTGCTCATAAGTTATATATATCCATCATATTTCTAATTTATAATAAAAATACCATTAAGTAAATATTAACTGAAATCATGACTTTACCTTTCTGTAACAATGTTAATAAGTAGAAATTTCTAGGAGTATTTTTTTTTGTTTGTTTTTTGACCAAAAAAACCCAGCAGGGTAGAGTGGAAGAATTTCTGAAGAATGAGTTCTGATACCCATGTAGCATTTTACTGATGTGACTTTAGAAAAGTTATCAATCCTTCAGGGGGAAAAATGAACATTTAATGAAATTGAGGACTTTTAGGCTTTCCTGATAAAAGACAATAGCCAAAATAGAAAATCTTACTTTCAAATACAAGACTCAGGAGAAGCCAAAAAAAAAAAAAAAAAAGGTAAACAAGAAAGAGAAATTATAAGAAATTCACTAAGTTTAAACTATTTATATTCTTAAATGGGAAGATGAAACTTTTAATTCCTAAGAATTTTTTCATTATTAGAGCAATTAGAAGGAATATATATATAGACAAAAAGAATGAATATGAGATGGGATGATATGCAAAAAAAAAAATGAAATTAAGAGGTTATATAAAAGGGTTGCTTTGGGAGAAGGGAGAAGGGAAAGATAGAATGAATAAATTATCACACCTAAAACAAGCACAAAATCCTCTACACTGTAGAGGAAGATGCTGAGGCATTGAGCAATGCTTTGAAGTAAACTTCAAAGTTTACTCTTGTCAGAATTAACTCAAGGAGAGCATAACATACACACTCAGTTGGGTATACAAATATATCTCACCCACTAGGGAAGAAGGAGAGAGGGTTAAGAAAAGAGAGGGAGATTGATAGAAGGGGGACCATATTGGGGTTAGTGGTGTTCTTTTTTAAGAAACATTTGAGAAGTAACAAGATGAAAGGAAAGAGAAAAATAAATGGGGTTAAAAGACAGGATGGGGGAAAATACACAGTTATAACTGTGAATGTAAATGGGATGAGCTCCTTTACAGAATGAAAGCAAATAGTACAGTTAATTAAACCCTACCCATATGATATTTATAAAGAGAATCCCTACTTTTCTCTGAGCCTCAGTTCCATAATCTCTGAAATGGAGATGACCATTATCTGAGAGAGTGGTAATAAGAAAAAAAATTTTTTGCAAATCTTAAAGAATTATCAAAATATGAAGTGATAGATCCAAATAAATTTATTATATCCTAGGATTCTTTAATTTTTTATTTTATTTTTTTTGCTGGGTTTTGTTTTGGATTTCTCTTGTTAGAATTATACTCTATCTCCTTGACCTCTTTCTTTGATAAGCTCCTTTTAAATATCCATTTTAAGGGAAAATTAACAGGTCCAAGTCTTCATTTCTCTCCAAATTCCATTTCTAAAATTTTCTTGGGCTATAATAGAGAGCCAGAAATATGGTGGCATCATTCTATGCTGCATAAGATCACTGTCAGAGAATAGGAAGACCAGAAAGAAAAGAGTGGGACATGGGACCGAGACTGAAATAGATCCCAACTTCACAACTTACTCACCTTCCTCCCAGAGGCTCAGAGGGGCAAACTACAGAAGTTAAACTGATAACAACAATACAGCAGTTCTCTGATCCTGGGACAGGACATAGTGGGAATGAGAAAAATAATATATCACTCCACTAAGATCGAAGAAAAGAGTAGAGCATTCCTCTGGATTGGATCCTGTTTCCTCTCTTTAAAAGTTGCTTGGGGAAAAGACCTAAACTGATGAATCATGAATTGCTCAATTTGAGAAGAGACATAGATGTTTTGAGATTCAACTCCCAAGAAAGTCACCATCAGAAGGGAGAAAGTCAGAAAATGGGCAGTAAGAGAAAATGGGGGCAGTTAGATGACACAAAAAATAAAACTGGTCTTGATGTCAGAAAGAAAGATATCAGTCATTCATTCAAATCTGATCTCAGACAATTACTAATTGTAACCCTGGGCAAGTCAATTAATCCCATTTGTCTGAGTTTCTCATTTGTAAAATGAGTTAGAGAAGGAAATGGCAAACCAATCTAGTGTCTTTGTCAAGAAAACTCTAAATGGGGTTACAAAGAATTGAACAGGACTGAGATTGAAGGGGGTGACCCCTGAAATTGTCCTCCCTGATTTTGGGGGGAAAGCCATAGGGATGAACTCTGAGAAACTCTCTTCTGGGAGAGACCTGCCTCAGGGAATCAAGATAAATGGTTTCATTCTGTTATCTTGATGGTGATTAGCAGCATCCTCTGATTGAGTTGAAAATTAGTCCGGGACCACTCCTACTTAGCTTGAATTTAAGTGGTCTCATTCAACTGGAAATCTAAGCCTGGGGGCAGTGACAACATTGAATGAATCTCTTTCAATTGTCATGCCAAGGGACCTCTCCTCTTGACCCAGCTGCTTACCAGAACTCCTGCCCACTGTGAAGAGACTTTCTTCTCAGTGAAAACCTCTTGTTATTTCTCTGCCAGGACCTTGCCACTGAGGAAGTCTTCCTAGCACAGCTGGCTTCTCAGTGCCAACAGAATAAACTTCCCTTTTGTCATTCAAATTTTGGGGGTTCATGAATTCTTTTCATGTTGGACCTGTGTCGACCAGAAGGGGTTCCCACAACTCTTTGCACTGCCACTAATTGCATCAAGATGAGTTAAAAACAACAATAAAAATATAAAGTAAAGGAGGGAAAAGATTAAAAGTATCAAAGATCTCCAAGAAAAAGAAGAAAAAAACTCAGTCTTTGAATATAAGCAGATTGATGCACATGAAAACATTAATAGCAGAAGCAAAATGGCATTCAAATCTAGTAAACAAGTTCAGACATTCCTAAAGACTATAAAACAAAGAAAAATGATCTACTACTTGATGATAGAGGATCCTGTAATCATAACACACTGTAAATAAGTGCTTCAAAAGAGAAATGAGGCTTATGAGACTTGTATAGCAAATATAATCAGCAGAGAAGAAAATTTTAATTTTTAAATAGCAAGTCTTACTAAAGAAATGAGAACAAATTGAGAATATGAGTATACTGAAGTAAAGAACCAATTAAAAGAAGAAAAAATAATAAATGAATAAAAATAATAACACTAAAAGAACATATTTTTACTATTTGAGCAAAGCAGACTGATCTTTAAGATAGAATCCATGGAGATTGTCCAAAAATAATCAGTCTCCCACAAGAATATGAGACAATAAAAAATACCAAAAACTCTAAATCAAGAAATAATACAAGATAACTTCTTAGAACTTCAGAACACAGAAAATTAAATAGCTATTGAAAGAATTCACATGTCACATCGAGAAAAAAAAAATCTAAATTTAAAAATTTCAAGACATGCATTGTTCATTTCTTTAGTCATATCTGACTTAGTGACCCCTTTGACTATACTGATACTGAGGTTTTCTTGTCAAAAATACTGGACTGGCTTGCCATTTCCTTCACCAGTGGCTTATATATCACTAAGACAACTTACCTGTTGATTAAATTTAACAATTCAATTAAAAAACAATGAGTTCTACAAGTAATTAAGAAAAAGATCTTTGAATAAAAGGAAAGGAAATTTGAATAACATAAGACTATTCTTCACCCTCTAGGAAACACTGTTCTGAAGGGCAATGAAGTTTAGGATGTAGTCCAGGTTGACCTACCCAACAAATCTGAACTGAAAATGAAAAAATGAAATGAAAAAAGATAGATATTCAATAATAACTATTTAAAATTTAGAAGGAAAACCAGATCTGAAGGTATTATTTGCTTCTTCCAAATAACAGAAATTTAGAGGGAATGAATGAATACAGCAGCCAAAGACAGCATAGCATAACAGCAGAGAAACTAGTAAGGATTACAAACTTCTGCAAAGAAATGAGTTTAAAATTTCTTTATAAGAAATCAATTGAATGAGATTCCTTCAATGTTGTCACTGCTCCCAGGCTTAGATTTCCAGTTGAATGAGACCATTTAAGTTCAAGCTAGGTAGGAGTGGTCCTGGACTAATTTTCAACTCAATAGAGGGTGCAGCTAGTCACCATCAAGATAACAGAATGAAGCCAATTATCTTGATTCTCTTGATTCCTTAATATAAATAAGGAGACAAGAGAGAAGGTAAGTAAAGATAACAGTGAAGAGTTAGAACTGGGACATTATGGACAGAATCTGGCAATATCATATCTACAGGTGAATCAATATTTTATCTGGGACAACACTGTAAAATAATTAGTACATGAAAAGAAGGGAGGTACGCAGGAGGATATAGGGGGATGTGTGATAAGCCGGGGACAAATTGAGGGCTAGCAATGAGGGATCTTTCAGGAAGAGTATATATATATATATAGGTGTAGGTGGGAAAGAGATAGGAGGAATTGAAAAGGGTAAGAAAAAAAGGAAGGGATTACTTTGATGGTGGAAGGAGGTTTAACTATTTAATACTGAGAAATGTTCTTTGAAAGAAGATGGGGATCTTAGGATGACTGTGGTCCAGAGGATTTGGTAGTTGAAAAAAAAATACTTATCTTACCTCAGGAGGAAGGGGAGGACTTGGAACTCTTAGGGGCAACTGGAACCTGAATGAATAGGATGGCATACACAAAATAAAAATGAGGGAATATGGGGAAAGAAAAGCTACAGTGCATCAAGAGAATTCAGAAAAAGCATGCAAACATGTTATCTGAAAAACAAAAATACATTCAAAAATTTAACAAAGATAAACAAAAAAAATTATGCTGAAAAGAACTATAAATAAAACAAAAAGTCAGCAATAAACTTTTACACTCCAAAGTGTTTTGCATCCAAATTCATAAAAGAAAAATTGACTGAGCTACAGGATGACATATACATTAACACAATAGTTATGAGACTTTAAATTTTTTTTTGTTTTGAATATATCTAATAAGGATAAAGATAAAGGAAAATATGGAATTGAATAAATTGCTAGAGAAACTAGAGCTAAAACTTTTTAGTTGAGCTTTTAGGATTTTCCAAGTATATCATCACATTATCTGCAAAAAGAGATGATTTTATTATCTTATTGCCTATTCTGTTTCTTTCTACTCTTTTTCTTCTGTTATTGCTATTGCTAGTATTTCCAGTTCAATATTGAATAATAATGGTGAAAGCGAGCATTCTTGTTTCAAGAATGATCTTGATCTGATCCTACTGGGAAGGCTTCTAACTTATTCCTATTACAAAAGTATTTGATAATGGCTTTAAGTAAATGCTTATTATTTGAAAGAAAAATTCATTTACAACTACACAAATGTTTTTTAATAGAAATGAGTATTGTACTTTATCTGTTCATATAATCATATGATTATTGTTGTTGTGCCACAGTTCTCTTTTAATATGCTGAGCCAGTTTCCCTAATTGTCCTAGTTACTCTGCCTCAGGTTATAACCATTCCCTCTTAATATTTGATAGGATAAAGGTCTTATATCTTAGACCTTAGCCTATACTTATTCCCTCTTAATGTTTGATGAGATAAAGGTCTCTATGCATTTTAGACATCATTAGAATATCAGGAACCTCTCCAGTACCTCCCATTATGTCATCCTAGGTGCTTCCCCGAATTATGTCGTCCCCATCCAGGAACCTCCCCCATTATGTCATTGTTCTTGTTACCCTATAAAAGAATCTTGTATCTAACATTCACTGCTGGATTCTTTGAGATAATAGTCTCATTTAGCCCTGGGACCAAACCATGGATCCATTTGGTCCCAGTATATCTCTCCATTTAATAAATTATTAAATACTCTCTAATCTCTGTCTTGCTCAGTTTCTCCAGCATTACATTGTTACTTTTATTATTTACATACTTACTTATATTAATAGTTTTTCTTATGTTAGACATAATGTACAGTCTTTGTAATACTGTGTTATAATCTGCTAATTAAAATCTTATTTAAGATATTTGCATGTATACTCATCTATTAGATTGATTTATAATTTTTTTGTTTTTGTTTTTGCTCTTCCTTGTTTAGGTATCAGGTATTAGGTATTTTTTGTTAAAGTTATATCATCCTGAGAGGGAAAGATTTCTATCTGTAATTTACTGAATTTTCTCATTTAAAAATTGATGCTATAATATTTGGTGCATATAGATTCAGTATTGATATTATCTTCTTGTCTATGGTCCCTTTTATTATAATGTAACAGTTTCCCTATATATTATTGTGTCCTGCTTTCAAGAGTCCCCAAGTTGGGGTGACAAAACATACCATGGTTTCTAGAGCCCTCATGTTGGGGTAATTAAAATATAATGTTACAGTGGAGAAGTGATATGAGACTCCTGAGGATGGTGGAAATGTGGAATTATTTATTCTCAGTTCTTTCCCCTTTTCATACCCTAATACCCTTATGTAACCAAAACAACACTGGACACGTGCTAAGTATATACTGCGTATATGGGACCACATAAAACAACTTGCTATTGTATGCAGTTTGCCATTTGGTATCCCACTTCCACCTGATATTACACTGCTTCTATCACAACACAGGTTGTCACCACCCCCTGACTTTTCAGGAAGGTTGAGAGCCCTTAGGGAAAAATGGGGAGTCAAAGCAGACATTGTTAGTAGGTTCCCTCTGGGCTGAAGAGTCTTATACCTCACCCAGAGTTCCCCCACTGTCTGTGGCCCTCTACAGTTTACCTCTTTTAATTAAATCTATTTTAGCTTTAATTTTGAGGTTGTTTGCCACACCTACTTTTTTTTTTTTACATCAGCTAAAGAATAATAAATTCTAAAGTAGCCTTTCATTTTAAGTGTGTATAACTCATTCTTAAATGCATTTCTTGTAAACAACATATTGTTGGATTCAGGTTTTTAATCCATTCTGCTATACAGTCTCACTTTTTAATTCATTCCATTCACATTCAAAATTATAATTACTACTATGTTTTTTCCTCCATCCTATTTTTCTTTCTACCTTTCTATTATCCTTCTCAGACTCTCTTTTTACCCTATTCGTCTTCACATATCTAGATTGCTTCTAAACATTACCTCCCTTATCCATTTTTATAGAATCCCTTCCTCTTCCCTTTTTCTTTTATTCTATATTCTACATTCCTTATTCTATCTATCCCTCTAAGATTCCTCCCTTATCCTCTGCCCCAACCCTTCTAAATCTTAATCTACATACTTTACTAAAAGTTACTCCCTTATTTTATCCCCTGCACTTACTTCTTTATAAATTTTATCCCCTGCACTTACTTCTTTATAAATTTTATCCCCTGCACTTACTTCTTTATAAATTTAAACCCTTCTAGATCTATGTATTATTCTTATCCAAGAATCAAGGCCACCAGCTCTGCACTCCTATGTGCTTCCTCTGTATCAGTTCTTCATTTGTATGATATAATTTCACTTCATTTATATGATATAATTACTCACTTTTTACCTTTTCTTACCCAATTTTGTTTTATAGAATCATCCCATCATACTCAGTTCAGCCTCAAACTTTCTTCCAAATTACCCAAGTGATCATGACAGTCTTAAGAATACTGACAACATTTTCACATATAAGAAGTAAACAGTTTGATCTTATTGAATTCCTTATAATTGGTCTCCTTATTATTGATCTATCAATTTTGCTGGATCCTATGTGTCAAATTTTTCATTGAGCTCTGGGTTGTTGTTGTTGCTATTTGTCATAAATAAATGAAAGTTTTTCAGTTTATTAAATATCCATTTTTTCAGCATTTCACTGAATTTTGCTGGATAAGTTATTTTTGGTTACATCCTTCCGTAACTCTTTAAAATATATTATTCCAGGACCTACAGTCTTTAAGTATGGAAGCTGCTAGGTCTTCTTTAATCCTGATTGTTGCTCTACAGAGTTTAATTTTTTTTCTTGTTACTTGTAATATTTTCTCATTCACCTAGAGCTTTGAAACTTGACTATGATATTGCTGTAAGTTTTCATCCAGTGATCTCTTTCAAATGGTAATCAGCAATTTTTTTTCTATTTCTACTTTACCCTCTTGTCTAGAACTTCAGGACAATTTTCTTTAATGATTTCTTATACTATTATATCAAGATTTTTTTTTTTTGGTCATAATTTTCAGGCAGTTCAGTAATTCTTATGTTGCCTTTCCCCAATCTGTTCTCCAGATCAGTTGTTTTTCTAATGAGATGTTTCATACTCTGTTCTATTATTTTTTTCATTTTATAATGGGGACAAGATATGTAAAATGACTCGTCTAAAGTCACACATGTACTATCTAGTGAAACCATAATAGTAGTTATTAGCAAATCCTCCAAACTCACCACAAATTTTTATTTAATTGAATTAAGTTGAATTGGCATTATGGAAAGAACTCTCATTTTAGAATTAAAAAAAAAAAAAACACCACCTGGGTTCCTATTTATTAGCTGTGAAATCTTGAGCAAATTGTTTAACCATTCTGGGTCTTTATTTTCTCGACTCTTCAGTGAGGGGTTAACTCTGCCAATTCTAAATCCTCTCATCCTGTGAATTTAATTGGATCAAATTAAATCAAATTAATCAATATTAGTTCTATGATAAGTTGCTAGAATCATAATAAACTAGAATGAAAAACTAGTTATATGCATACTTTAGTTAACTAGGATTTTTTGAGCTATATTCTAGAGAAAAAGTAATGAATTAATGAATATATATGTGTGTTTGTCACACATACAATTTATAATTGAATATCCCCATAAATAGCTTGCAATATCAGTTCTTTAGAGAAACTACTAGTAAGAAGGTACAGGAAAAAAGAAAAACACTGATGATCTCACTTCCAGTAATAATGATAAGCAGGATGGATTTTGCAGTGGCCCACATATCATGTATAATATTTATCTTTATGCCAAGGTTAAAGGACTTGGCTCATAGTTCCTTGGCTCATAGTGCAGGCTAGTTTCACTCTCAGAAGGCAGATGAGTTAGATAAATGCTTCTTCATTCTCCAAGTAATCAGAGAGAATGAAGCATTCATTTTCAAATGAACAAAAGGCTTCAATGTGAAAACAAGGAAGCAAAAGGTATGTGATCTGGAAAGAAGAAATCTTGATGTATTAACAGTTCATCATGTTGCTAGTAGGTTAAAAAAAAAATAACACATAAAAAGGAGAAGAAAGGATTGCTGAGCAATTGAAGCTATGAATCAAATGTGAGGTTTTTTCCTCAGCAAAAATGGGGCTGAATTCTGTGGGGGAAGCAGTTGTGAGTTCACTAAGAAATGAACATGAAGTTCTGAATGAGAGAGATCATTCAGTAAAATAAGGGGAGAGAGAGAGAGAGAGAGAGAGAGAGAGAGAGGAGAGGAGAGGAGAGGAGAGGAGAGGAGAGGAGAGCGACAGACAGAGACAGAAAGACACACATAGAGAGAGACACACACATACAGAGAAAAACACCACAGAGATAGAGATGAATAGTAATGACTATTAACTCTTTACTGGAAGTTTCTAAAGAAACTATTTTTCAACCTAGTAACAACAGAAGCTTACTGTTTTGCAACACAATTAGGAAGTGATAGAGAACATTCCAGAGTCTGTTGAACGAAATAACTTTTATTTACTACTACCCAATTCCAGTTATTAATATAAATATTATGACACTCACAAAAGGAATCTAAAAATAAATTTTAAAAAATTATGTAGGTGAAATGAAGACTCTGGAACCACAGGTTGTGTTTTTTTATCCCTTCTGTTCCTTAAAAACAAGGGATGCAGTTCCTATTGGAAGAGAATAGCTATAGTATAGAACTGGATATGGCCAGGTGTAATATGAAAGTCTGAATTCTGTCAAGATAATGTAAAAACCTATATAAAAAGGCATAAAGTGGTTCCAGAAGGGGAGTGCTAGAGTAAAATTCACATAATTTAGAGGTCTCAGAAACCCTTCACATTATTCACTATCTAATCAAACAATAGAATCCTATGAATATGGTTGTATTCATCGGTGCAGATTCCAATGTAGAATTATATGTGAAATATAGTATATTCTTGAGAGTAGGAATGAAAACTCCTCTGGTTTTCTCAGAAGAAAGATTTCCTTCCCCTCTCCCCATACTGTAGTTATTCTCATGAGCACAGGGTAACTGTTCTCATTTCATTTTCCAAGCATAACATCAAAGTAGGTTTGGATCCCTATTGAAATATTGCATTCTGATATTATAGAGTCTTGTTTGTTTCTTTAAATTAACATTTTAAAGAGTTCATGTAATGGGCTGAGGCTTGAGTTGATGCACTGAGGTCCCAAGCATGTGAGGCTAAATAGTAATTGGACTATACTCTATTAATATATATATGCTTGGAGAAAGAATGGCCTCCATCCACTCTCTGTGCAAATCCTGATTGTGTTATATAGGAAATGATGATTTTAGTGGGTGGAGGGAGGGGGGCAGGAAGAGAGGATGGGAGAGATGCTGGCTGGGTTCTGTTCTGGTGGCTGCTGGTCTCATGGCTTCTGGTCTGGTTAGCTTCTTGACTTAGCTGCACACATTGCTATTGCCAATTCCCTTCTACCTCCAATCTTTCTTCATCTCTACTGAGAATAAAGATTGAATATTTTCCCCTAACCTGAATTCCTGACTCTGGCTGATTTTAAAATATGCGGTCATCACAAGGTCATTTTCCCATTATTGAGAAAATAGAACTTATTAAAATCTTTTGGAAGTAAATATCAAATGAGGAACTATAACTACTGCCTTTATAATAAGCTCAAAGTCAGCAGCACATGGGAAAGCTTTGGATTTCTTAGGAATGAATATGGCAGGAGGGAGATCATGGTGAAGTTGGGTGGAGGAGAGATCTATAGAGAGAAAAATGACAAATAAGCCACTTTTCTGAGAAGAAGGGGGACAAGCTGAGGTCATTGAACAATGTTGCTAAAGGTTTTATAGAATCATGTTTCCTTTCAGGTAGGAAAGGAATGAAGACTACACAAGGAAGCATTCAATCTCTCTCTTCAAAGGAACTATTGTAATAGATCTAAATTTCATCTATGACTTGTCTGACTGGCCTCTTCTCTGAAACATTGTTCTTCACTGGAATTCTTAAAGATGCTTCCCAAATATCACTAACCAAATTGTTAAAGGTCAAGGTTCTCCTTGCCTCAGAACTTTTGAAGTCAGTGGATAATAGCACTATTAGATAAACTAAATCCCACTGTATAAGCAAACAAACAAAAAAAAAAATAGAGCAACAGACAGAGATAGAAGAATGGAGAAACAGAAAGACAGAGACATAGAGAAAGAAACATTACTTAAAGGACTTCTTTGTTAATCTCTGTTAACTAACTGAGTCATATTTAAAGTTCCTAGACAAATTCTGTGTTGCTACAATCAGTTCTTTCAAGACTAAGTATTATAGTCAAGATTATTTCTCCTGCATTTCAAGTTCTCTTCGGATACAACAGTCAGTAGAGAAGCCTTTTTACACTTTCAAGGCATTAAATGTTTCAAATCAAGAAGGGTCTTCTCAGTGAACATAAGAAAGTTGCTACTTTATTCAAATTGTGTGATTCATTAGGATCCATTTTTCTGTGACCTGGCCATTTAGTGGAGGAGAAATGTGTTATAACCACCAATCTGTCATTTAAAGTAGTGAGAGGATATGCTAGTATACAATGATAGCTATGACTAAAGACATTTAAGCAGACAAATTCATCACAGAATAAACTAAAGACAATTTCGTCCTTCATATAGTGATACTAATGACACTCTACCATCTCTTCCATATCACTTCTACCCTGTAAATAAAGTCACTGGTGACATAATAGGATTCATATTGTAACAAAAGGGTTAAATATGAAATTAATTGCATGTAGATGCATCAAAAAGGCAATTGGTGAGCATAAATATGTTGCTTCCAATAATAATTCCCTTTTTAGTGTTTTAAGGATTTCAAAACACTTTTCTAACAATAACCATGTGAGATAGGTAGTAAAAAATATCTCCATTTTACAGACAAAGAACTTAGAGCTTATAGAGATTAATTTCTTATCTATGGTTTTCTGATTCTAAGTCTGGCCTTTTAGTTATTTTTACTCTTTCTAAATTCCACTGGATGTGTGTGTGTATGTGTTTTCAGAGTAAAAGAGTGGTTTGTCAAGAGCTGACAGAACAATGTCGACCTAAATTCAGATCCTAGCTCATACATACTATCTATGCAACCCTAAGAAATCCTTTTATCTCTCAGTACTACAGATAAATCTCTAAGTGTATAAGTTGAAGAGTAAGTGCCAGTTTATATCAGTAGAGGGACTTCCTCACCTGGAACTCCTTTCATGCTAAAATTGCAGTTCTGAAAAAAGTCATTTCATACACACAAACACACACACACAAGAATATATAACTCTTGCATCAAAGTTCTATCCTGACACAAAGAGATGATATACATTTAGTAGATTTTTCACTTTCAGCTTATTTACCTACTCAAATGTTCTAAAAGCTATAATATCAAATAACCCCAAGAAAAGTCACCAGCATCTCTTGTAATCACATAGTTTCACAAGGTTCAAAATAGAAACCATTAAATTTACTAGTTAATGGAACTTGGAAAAAAAATGTGGGTCTTGGCTTTGGAGAGTAATGCTGCAAAGTCATCCTGGGAAGCTGCAAAGTTCTCAATCTTGTTCTTCACTGAGCCCAGCACCTTAAGTAGGGACTTGGCACTGGGTTGGATGACCATGTTGGTGTTGAGCAGGAAGGAATGATGCAAGGGCTGGGGATAACAGGCCAAGTGAGCTACAAGCCCTGTCAGCAAGAAGTTGACATAAGGTGAGTTCTGCAGCATGTTCTCCAGTTTGGCAAAAAGCATGGCCATGAAGGGGCCTGTGAAGGGTTGGCTGGGCACTTGACTGGGAATCTGAAGGGGGCTGCTGTGGAGAGCTCTCCTTGGCTGCCTCCTCTTCTTCAGGAGGCAATGGGGATTTGTGTCAGGAATCTGACAGCACCCCCATTATTCGGTGTGACCTCCAATTCTCTTAGCTCCTTCCCAAAGCCTTCCAGCCCAATCAACTCTCCAGTCCCCTCTTTCTGTTCTCCAAATTCTTCACTTGGCCCCCGATGCACTTTCTTGGCCCTCTCAGGCCAAGGTCCTAGTGCTCCATTGACCCGGAAGGAGGTCAGCAAGCCAGAGCTCTCTCCCTCCTCCAGAGACAACATCTGTGCCCCAACATAGCCCCCACTTCCTAGCTCTTCTTCCTTTCCATCATCTTCCCCATTCTCTTCCTCTGGCTGCATTCCCAAGCAACCCAACTCCCAGAAGACCCCTCCCAGTGTTCTGAGGGCTGCTACCAGTTTCACATCATCCATGGGCCGTTTGAACTCTCTCTTCAAAGTTCTTTTCAACTTTTCCTTACAATACTTGTTGACTATTGGTCTCATGCCAGTATTTAGCCTTAGATGGAGTTTACCATCCACTTTGGGCTGCATCTTTTGTAATCATATAGCTTCATAAGGTTCAAAATATAAACCATTAAATTTACAAGTTAATAGAACCTGTCCAAATCATTATTGTTCAGAGAAATGCAAACTAAGACAACTCTGAGATACCACTACACACCTCTCAGATTGACTAGGATGACATGAAAAGATAATGCAGAATGTTGGAGGGGCTGTGGGAAAACTGGGACACTGATATATTGTTGGTAGAATTGTGAATGGATCCAATCATTCTGGAGAGCAATTTGGAATATGCCCAAAAAGTTGTCAAACTATACTTACCCTTTGATCCAGCAGTGTTACTACTGGGCTTATATCCCAAAGAGATTTTAAAGAAGGGAAAGGGACCTGTATGTGCAAAAATGTTCATGGCAGGCCTTTTCATAGTGGCTAGAAACTGGAAACTGAATGGATGCCCATCAATTGGAGAATGGCTGAAGAAATTGTGGCATATGAATGTTATGGAATATTATTGTTCTATAAGAAAAGACCAGCAGGATGATTTCAGAGATCTTTGGAGAGACTTACATGAACTGATGCTAAGTGAAATGAGTAGAATCAGGAGATCCTTATATACTTCACCAACAATACTATATAATGATCAATTCTGATGGATGTGGCTCCCTTCAACAATGAGAGGATCCAAATCAGTTCTAATGGATCAGTGATGAACAGAACCAGCTACACGCAGAGAAAAAACACTAGGAAATGAGTATGGACCACAACATAGCATTTCCACTCTTTTAGTTATTGTTTGCTTGCATTTGTTTTTTCTTCTTAAGTTATTTTTACCTTCTTTCTAAATCCGATTTTTCTTGTGCAGCAAGATGACTGTATAAATATGTATACATATACTGTATTTAACATATACTTTAACATATTTAACATGTTTGGGACTACCTGCAATCTAGGGGAGGGGGTGGAGGGAAGGAGGGGAAAAGTTGAAACAGAAGTTTTTGCAAGGGTCAGTGTTGAAAAATTATCCATGCATATGTTTTGTATATAAAAAGCTATTAAAACAAAAACTCAAAAAATGTTAATGGCATCTGAGAAAAATTGTAGGTAACAAAACTTTTGTTTATCACTTTGTATTTTAAATGAAAGAAAGAGTAAACTATAATAAGCACTGTGAGAGCTACTAAGTCAGAATAAAGTTTTCGGTCTATCAAAATGACTTCTAAATTGGCTAATATTATTGTAAACAAAAACCCTAAAAATACAAGGCACATAAACATTCCTGAAGTGAAATAGATATTAGTACCTTTTCTAAGCCAGCTGAGCCTACCTTGACACAAAATTGACCTCCCAAATCATAGGAGATAGAGAGAATAGGGAAAGAATAGCCATTGCTTATTTCCCTTTCTCCCAGGTAGGATACAAACTAAAAGTGAAGCATTTCTGGAAACACTGGGTTTCCAGGGAGTACATATACATAACAGAGGAATCAAAGAATGATGTACTTTCTAAAATGAAAAATAAAAAAGAGTAATATAAAAAATGTTCTTCCAAACACCTTTGTTGTTAAAGTTTGCCAATTAATTCCCATCTAGTTAGGTTGCTGATCACTCATCTTGTTCCTTCTTGCTAAAATCTATATCTAAAATCATAGACCCTAAGAATTGGGGTCAATAAGCGCTATATCAATTTTTAATAGTAAAATATGATCCCTTTTAAAGTAATAAATCATTTTTGAACTAAAGAATTCTATACTGTTAATGATCAAAAGCTGCATTCTCAGTTGAGCTATATAATTGAGTGTGGTGTTCTCTTCTTTTGTATAATATGATGGTTCTCTGAGAGCAAGTTTCTTGGGGAGGTTTTCTGGAGGCACCCTTAATTTCAGTTCCAAGTAATAATCACCTCAAATACAGCCAGCTGATAAAATCCAAACGTTTATTTTCTCCTTCCTTGATTCCAAGAGCTCTTGCAGCTTGTCCTTTGCTTCTGCCAGCTTCTGCCTCTAGCTCAACTCTGACCCCTGGCAATCCTCTGAACTGAACTGACTTTACTAACTCAGCTCCTTTTTATGCTCTTTTAGAGGTGTGAACTCAAAGGCTGACTCCTCCTCCAAGAGTGGGATCATGGGAAGTGTGAATTCACAAAGTTACAAAGTTAACTGTGTATCTCCTGTACTTGTGAACTCCAAGGTGTGAACCAATGTATGAATTCTCAAAGGTGTTAACTTAAGCATTGTTTATATCAATACTAGTGATTTAACACCTTGTAAAGATTTGCTCTAATGTGTGAACCAATAAGCATTTTATCAATTCCATTGAGTTAACACTAGGATTCTAACAACTGAGAGCCCATTTTCCTGAGACTAATTTTTCTGTAGTTGACTGAGGCAGAAGCAAATCATCATGTTCCCCTAACAAGTAGAGAACCTTTGATTTAATTCCTTGACATGAGCCTCTTTGGAGCCATCTTTTATCTCAAC
Organism: Sarcophilus harrisii; assembly: GCF_902635505.1. Lineage (NCBI taxonomy): Eukaryota > Metazoa > Chordata > Mammalia > Dasyuromorphia > Dasyuridae > Sarcophilus > Sarcophilus harrisii. Next base: position 624,286,839 of record NC_045426.1, on the reverse strand, counting down.
AGGATTGTTTGGGAGGGAGAGAGATAGACAAAAGCAGAAAGAAACTAAGAGAGAAGGAGGAGAGGGAAGAGAAAAAGTGATGGAAGAGGAAAGTTATAAAAGACACAACAGATGAACAATAGGACAACAAAATGGATAGAGGAAGAGAACAGCTTGAATTGTATTTGGGACATTAAGTACTTCTTTTAATAATCTCAAACTACTCTCTGACAAATAAAATACATCTTTTAATACCATTACTCTTTCAAAAATATCATAAGGCTACAAATCATAGAGTATCACAATCTTGGGGTGAGAGAGAGATAATGTGGGTTACATCAAAGACTGCAGAAAGATTCATAATGGATGTAAGTAGAAGACAGTATATCACTAACAATGGTTTGCATGCAAAAAGTGAAGTTAGGGATATTAGCTAGAAAATGTGTGACCAGAAAAAGTGTTGAATTTGTCATGCAGTAAAATTGAGAGTTAAGATTAAAAAACAAACAAACAAACAAATAAAACAAAAACAAAAACAAAACAAAACAAAACAAAACAAAACAAAAAAAAAAAAACAAGGGCAGGACTAGTGTTCATGGAATGGTAAAAAAACCTCTGGCCTGCTTGAGTAGATCCTCTATGGAAGACTAACAAAGAAGAACAAATGGGAAAGGAAAAGAGTTGATGAGTTGCAATTTTTACTACTCAAAAAATGCCTATATTGGGGGAGATCACAGATCTATTGAAGTTTTGAACACACACACATATACAAACACACACACACATACACACAACCAAGGTCACTCACTGTCACATTGCATTGTGCCCTAACTTGGCCAACAGCATGGCAAAGTGCCTTGCATTTAGAAAATGATTAATTAACTAGTATTGAATTTACTTGACTTGAATTCCTAAATGGTAACTGAAACTTCAAACCTTTTCTGAATCTTTCTTTCCCTCCTCTATCAGCACCATTGGAATTTACACTATGTACTATGATTTTAGGACTTTGCTATATCCTTAAAAACAAATTTATGCTAATGTATTTAATGTGTGACCTTTCCCAATTCAGGTTTGTGTTTTAACAAGAATTTCCTAGAAACAATGTCTTAACTCAAAGGAATGAGTATAATTGTAGAAATTTAAGGATCAAGAAACAAAAGGTTTTTCCATGAAGCCAGACTTTTCAGTAAAAGAAAATATATCTATATATTTATATCTGGATGTATGTATGTATGTAAATGTACACATACATATAAAATCTATATTCTATTTAATGTAATGATTAGGCATTTTTAAGGATCATAGAGAATAGAAGTCTGAACTCTAAGAAATTTCTAGGATGACCTTCTCCTTTCCAAAGCCAATACCTCTATTTTGTACTCTTGTGTTCATATCTTATCTCCCCCCACCCTATCTTTCTTCCTAACTTCCCAGATTCCATACAAGGTAACATCATCTTTCAAAACTGTCAAGTTCACAAATTGATTCTTTCCCCTGCCTCATCCCCCATATCAATCAATCTTTCCCCTTCCCCAGAATTACCATCTTAATTTAGCTTCTCATCTCTCTCTTGGAGGGTTGCAATAACTTCCTAATTGGTCTTCTTCCTACCAATCTCTGCCTCTTTGTATTCCTTCTCTACTTGGCTTCTAAAATGATATTCCTGAAGCAGTGATCTGATCATATTATTCTTCTGATGAAGAAGCTTCAAGCACAAAGAGATGTCTGTAACATAAAATATGAAATCATCTTATTGGTTTTAGAACCTTAGCCCAATGTCTGCCATAAAGTAAATACATAATAGGTGTTGTTTGTACTATGACTGATTTAACATATATTATTTAATCTATCCTTCCAGCTATGATCCCACTTTAAAAAATAAGAAATTGAATCTCAAAGAGTTTTAGTGATTCACATGAATTAGTATCTGAGATAGGATTTGACTACAGTTCTTCTTAATTCCAAGCCAGGGTTGTATCCATTATTCCACTTAGCTGCCTATAAAATTCAATTCAGAAAATTAAGTAGATTAAATAAAATTATTTCTTACTTTCAATAAAATGAAGGACTGGGAGGAGAGAGCTTTTTTTGTAAAATCATCACTGTACAATGGAAAGGTCATTGAATTCTGAGTCAGAGGAAATCCCAGCTCTACTACCCACTGACCATTGTTAAATTATTTAATCTCTCTAGGTCGATCTCCTCATCTTTAAAATTAGGACCTGCACTATGTGAGCTCTAAGCTCCTACAGTTCTAAATTTACAAATCTATAACATTTTAAGCTTAAGTAAGTATGAACAAAAATATGAAGATGGTAAAAGACAAGATATAAAGATCAAAGGATAAATATTTTGGACACAATCTAACATTCATAGAGGGATGAGAAATGAGAGTCAATGTAATAATATGGTAGGAATTGATTGTGAAGGGCCAGGAGGTAAACATGGTAGATAAAGAAGTACTGAGAACTAATATAATAATCCATCAGATTCATAAGTAAGAAATTATGAATGGGTGATTTCTGAAAAACTTAGTAAGAGTTGTATGAACAAAGCAAAATAAAGAGAAAAAGAGAACAAGTTATACAATAACAATTATACTATCAATACAATCAATTTTGAAAGACTTAGGAACTCTGATCAGCACAATGACTAACCATAATTCCAAAGGACTTATAATGAAACTTACTATCTACCTCCAAGTAGAGATCTGATGGATTAAAAGTGCAAGTTAAAATATGTTTCTTTTCTTTTCTTTTTTTCCCTCCATTCTTCCTTCCTTCATTTTTTCATTTTTCTTCCTTCCTTCCTTCCTTCCTTCCTTCCTTCCTTCCTCCATTCTTTCTTTCCTTTTTATATTCCTCCTTTTCTTTCTTTTCAATTAGAGAGTTATGTGGAATTTTATTTTGCATTATTATACATATTTGTAATGGATTTTTTTTTCAAAAAGTGAAGAAAGAAGGAAACATAAATTCAAAATTCAAAATTAAATTGAATTTTTAAAAAATAATTATCAAAACTTATATCTAGAATTTTGGTTAAGAATAAACTGTAGGAAATTAAAACAACTCTGAGATACCACTACATACCTGTCAGATTGACTAGAATGACAGGGAAAGATAATGTGGAATTTTGGAGGGGATGTGGGAAAACAGGGACACTAATATGCTGTTGGTGGAATTGTGAATACATCCAGCCATTCTGGAGAACAATTTGGAACTATGCTCAAAAAGTTAACTGTGCATACCCTTTGATCCAGCAGTGCTACTACTGGGCTTATACCCCAAAGAGATACTAAAGAAGGGAAAGGGACCTGGCTGTGCCAAAATGTTTGTGGCAGCCCTGTTTGTAGTGGCTAGAAACTGGAAAATGAATGGATGCCCATCAGTTGGAGAATGGTTGGGTAAATTGTAGTATATGAATGTTATGGCGTATTATTGTTCTGTAAGAAATGACCAGAAGGATGAATACAGAGAGGATTGGTGAGACTTACATGAACTGATGCTAAGTGAAATGAGCAGAACCAGGAGATCATTATATACTTCAACAACAATACTGTATGAAGATGTATTCTGATGGAAGTGGATTTCTTTGACAAAGAGAAGATCTAACTCAGTTTCAATTGATCAAGGATCGACAGAAGCAGCTACACCCAAAGAAAGAACACTGGGAAATGAATGTAAACTGTTTGCATTTTTTGTTTTTCTTCCCGGGTTATTTTTACCTTCTGAATCCAATTCTTCCTGTGCAACAAGAGAACTGTTTGGTTCTGCACACATATATTGTACCTATAATATACTGTTCCATATTTAACATGTATAGGACTGCTTGCCATCTGCAGGAGGGGGTGGAGGGAGGGAGGGGAAAAGTCGGAACAGAAGTGAGTGCAAGGGATAATGTAAAAAATTTCCCAGGCATGGGTTCTGTCAATAAAAAATTATAATTAAAAGAAAAAAAAAGAATAAACTATAGGCCATGAGGGCAGAAAGAAGGCAGGAAGTTGCTTGAACTCCAGAAACCTCCAGTTGCCCTCAGAAACAACATGAAATTAAACCTTTGAACAGATTCTGGAATGACAAAATCTACTAAGTGACAGAATGAAATAGTTTTCTAGCTCAAGATAGCTTGAAAGAATTTAAGAGAAGGTTTGACCTTCACCCAGAGTGATTTGGGTGAAACAGCGGTCCAATGCAGATGGTCTCCAAGAAAGCCAGTAGGAGGGTATTGGCCAAAATACATATTGATGACCGAGATCCCCTAGGACTGAATCAATAGAGCAGTAGCAGAGCTGACCATTGGTGGAGCATCCAGTCCCAATGCACAATACAAATTTAAAAGCATAGGAAACAAGGCAACAACAGGCAGGACTAGTCAGGCTACACCAGCACTGTGAGCAAGTCACCAAATGAGGGGTCCTGTGCTGAAAGCCAAAACTCAGTGTCCCCAAGTTCAAAGTCACATAAGAAGCTTGGACTAGTACTCTCTGTATCCTAGGAGAAGAATTCAGCTTTAAAAACCAGAAAATAGGCCAAAAAAAGAAGGAAGGAAAGCAGGAAGAAAGAGTGGGGAGGAAGGGAGGGAGTGAAGGAAGGGAGGAAGGGAGGGAAGGAAGGAGGGAAGAAAGAAAGAGAGACAGAAAAGAGGAGGGAAAAAAGAGGGAGAGAGGGAGGAAAGAGGGAGGAAGGAAACAAGAGGGAGACAGGAAGGAAAGAGGGAGGCAAGAAGAAAAGAGGGAGGCAGGAAGGAAAGGAGAGGAGAGAGAAAGGGAAGAAGGGAGGAGGAAAGGAGGGAGAGAGGGAGGAGGGAGGAAGGAATGGAAGAAGGAAGAAAGATGGATAGATAGAATGAGCTTAGGAGACAGGGCCTGCAAAAAATTATCACCCAGAATAAATCTGTCTCTTTTTCCCCTAAATCACTGATAATGTTCATTTAGGAATACAGAGAGAATTAGTCAAAGGACTTTATTTCTAATACACCAGAAGTTATTTTGGCTGCACATAGTTATTAAATTTTTTCCAACACCTGATGATACCATACATTGGGACAAGAACATTAGAGAAAATGTGTCCCTGGGTGAGTATTTGAGTGACTTCTGCCTTAGGCTAGTATGTCAATGAAGCTTTCAAGTTTTATTCTAGGTTTCCATCTTTCATTTGGTTTTCCACTTTCTATGAACTAGATCTTCCTGAAAATGCTATCATTATCAATCATTTTAAATTTCAGCTCCACAGTCACTTACGCAAGGGGTCAATCCATGTTAAGAACTCTGCAGACCTTATAATGCTATGTACATCCTAGGTATTGTGATATTTGTTGTTACTGTTATTATTACTATTATATGATTACTGGTAAAGAGGAAGCTACATTCTACTTTATTTTATAAATGTTAATGATTAATTTCTAAAACTTCTTAAGAACTACAAAGACATTGCTGACTTCAGCCCTATGAGGATGTCAGCACACAATTGTTTATGATTATTCTCTTCTTTGTTGTTGTTTATTTGTTCAATCATATCTGACTCTTTATGACCCCATGAACCATTTTCATTTTTACAAGGAAATAAACAGAGTCTCAGAGAGATTAACTATATTACCCAAAGCCAATTAGCTAAGTTTGGACTCAAACATAGAAGAATTTCAGATATTGTCTTTCCATTTTGTCCCTCTATTTTTCTTTATATTAACCTGTTCTACTAGTAATTTTCTGCATATCATGGGCAATAGGATGAATTCACATAAAACTAAAACCACAAAGATATGGGGAAAACTGTAGAACACAATTCATTCTTCCACAAAATTTAAAATAACAAGAAAAAAGAATATCACAAGGAGGAGGTTCATCTTTAGTTCCCTTAAAGCAGTTACATTAATTGGGTCTCTTTGACTTTAGGCAGTTTTAGGCAGTTTCCAAAGCATTTCTCACAAAGAATTTAGTACGTTGAGCTGGAATGACTCTCAGAACATAGAATGTTAGACCATTTAAACATATTATGTTAGAATTTAAAAGAATAATAGAAGATAGAATATTTGAGAATAACTTGTAAAATGTTAGAGTTGGAAGAGGCCTTAAGAAATAAAATGACAGCACATAAAACATAGAATCTTGGGGGATCTTAGGACATTGAATGTTGAAACATAAAACAGACTATTAGAACTAGAAAGGACTTGAAACACAATGCTATAGTTAGTTAGAAGGAATCTGCAAAATCATGTAGTCTAACCACTTTCATTTTACCGATAACAAAAGGGACCCTAAGAGTCCAAGCTTCCCTAAATGATGAGGATTAGTGCTAAAACTGGAATAGTGACCGTCTAACTTCCAGACCAGTATCCTTTGTCTCATTTCTTTCACAACTAACATTTTAAATAATACTATACTGTAACAAAGAAGCTCCTCCCCCCGCCCCCTTCTCACTTGCAATAACTGAGCATTTAAAGCTATACCTCTAGTAAAACTGTAACTTCCCTGAGTTCCTTCCAACAAATACAATGGCCTTCTCCAATTTTCATTTCTCCTAATCTTTAAGACATATTGTATCTCCCCAACTTGAATAAATGCTTCTTCTGACCAAGGGCCATGACTAATATGACCATGACTAATATGGAGATTACAGGATAATAGAATTAGTCCTTTAAAGAATCACAGGGATCAGATTGCAAACTCCTCATTTTATAGTTTAGGGGACTGGATTTAGAACTGATTTAATGGCATGCAGTTGGGCAAAGTAGCTCCTAATTATTATTTTAATTTCCTCTTAATTAGTGGTAAGTTTACCCTTTTCATTTTTGATATTGTCAATTTGATTTTCTTTTTTTTCCTTCAATTGATATGTCTTCATTTGATACATCTTTCCTTTTTACTAATCCAATTGACTAAACTTTTATCTATTTGGTTATTTTTTTTTTCATAAAACCAACTCTTTGTTTGCTTGTTTGTTTTATTAGTTCTATGCCCCAATATATGATTAATTTTTGTGTAGGTTCTATGTACCACAGGAAAAAGAAATATATAGTCCTTTCTGTCCCCATTCAATTTTCTCCAAAGGTCTATCACACCTAAATTTTCTGATATTCTATTTACCTCCTTCACTTCTTTTTTGTTTATTTTGTAGTTCAATTTATCTGGTAGGTCCTCTATATTTGCATTGCTTCTTTCAGGCTACTTGCAGTATTTTGTCCTTGATTCGATAATTCTAGAATTTAGCACAATATTCCTTTGAGTTTTCATTTTGGGGTTTCTTTCAGGGGGTGATAGATATTTTCAATGGCTATTTTGCCTTCTCATTCTAGAATACCCAGGCAGTTTTCCTTGATGATTTCTTGAAAGATGTTCTCCAGGCTCTTTTTTCATCATGGTTTTCAGGTAGGGCAATAATTCTTAGACTGTATTCCATGAATCTATTTTCCATGCCAGTTGTTTCCGATGAAGATTTTATATTTTCTTTTCTTTTGTTCATTTTTGTGGTTTTATGTGTTGCTTGTTTGGGATTTTATGCTGCCTTGTGGCCAGTGCTGCCAGTTTCCTTCCCATGTTGGGTGGGGTTGGCTAAATCCTGCTTGTTATGCTGAGATTCACGGACTCACTATTTGCCTTCTGTAGTTGTCTTAGAGGTCTCACAGCTAATCAGCTGATCCACTGTCTTCTGAAATAAGACAGTGTAGCCAACACTGTTTTACAGGGCTAAGAGTCTCCTACTGTATTCCCTGCTTGGAGCTTCTTCACCCTGGACCTTTCTGAGCTGCAGCCTGCAATGGGTCACATCCCTTCCTTCCCAATTGAGACAAATCTTTCCTGAAGTTCTTCCAGTATACCTTCTGCTGGAAATTTGTTACACTCCAAATATTTGTGGGCTCTGTTGTTGGGGTCCTTAACAAGTGCCGACCTGCTGACACCAGCTGGAGTCTGAGTACTTACCCACAGTTATCGTCGCCTCTATGACCTTTGGACGTCTCCAGATATGACAGAGTAGTATGACACCACTTATGCAGTTAGAGAAGTTTTATTGCTTGGTTACATCATCTTGTCTCTCCTTCTGCTTTCTCTCTCTCCCTCTGCTGCACTGTTCTTATACCCCTCTCATCTGCCCTTGCCAACGTGCCCCAGCAACAAGTATGTGTCTAGCTTGTGTATCCAGGAGCCTAACTCCTGAGACAGTGGGGGGCAATCTTGATTTAGTGCATGCTCAATGCCTGTCCTGATGTGTCTGTAGGGTGTGTACCCCGAACCTTTAGCCAGTGAGGCAGAACTTACACCAGAGGCCTCAACATCCATTCCCAAGAGTGTGCTGACCGAGATCCAACCAGCCAAAGACTACAAGGGTCAGATAGCACAAGACTTATCTTTGCACAGACTTGTTGCCTATTCAAATGGGACATTGTGTGTAAGGTACACGATGAAGGGTCTCAAGATTAATGCAGACTCTTGTTATTATGTTCCCTAGCATTCTTGCTGCTAGGTTTTCTAGCACTCTGTAACTCCAAAATCCATTGATCTGGTGTTGATTCCAAGGGAATCCAGGAAGAGCTCAGAGTCAATCCTATCTACTCTCTACCATTTTCACCTAGCTATCCCTGCTATAATAATAATAACAATAACAATAATAATAATAATTGATTATGATGATTAAAATAATCATTATTATCACTAATCACAATTAAAACACTGAGATGTTTATTTTCTTTACAATTACCCATTAAGTTAGGATAAATATCACAATTTCTGTATCACAAATGATATAAATAAAGCTTGGAGAAAATGAATAACTAGCTTATAATCAAGCAGGGAACATGTAACAGAAATGAGATTTAAACTCAGGTCTCCTGACTTCAGGCCAGTGCTCTTTTCACTACCCCTATGTTTCCTCACTATCAGCAACCAGCCCAGTCAAGATAAGGCATGCCCCAGGCAAGGTTTGGAATTTGGATTTCTTATGTTTTATTGTCCAATTCAATTTGACAACATATGTGTTACTGTCTCACCAAATCTTGTGCCTTAGAGTTCCCTGGTTTCATAAAATACTTGATCAGTTGACACATTCTACATGAATCCTTTCCTCCTCTATCCTCTCTGATAACAGTAGTTCCTTTCCACCAAAATAAAACAAAACACTCTTTTTATATCAACAAGCATTTATTAAGCATTTACTGTTTTCCAAGTACTGTACTAGGCACTTAGAGTATAAATATAAATAAAAAAAAATAGTTTCTGCCCTCAAGGAGCTTACATTCTGTTGGAGAAGACTACACTAAAGAAATTGGAAGAAGTGAAGGTGAGGGAAATGAAGATAGTAGAGAAAATCCAGTGAGAATTGGAGCCAGAAGATGAATATACACATGTTATACATATTTCTTTTTTGTATATGTATATAAGCTGTCTCTTTTTACAAAATTTAAATTCTTTGAGGTATGAGAGTATTTCATTTTTGCCTTTATATGCTGAGTGCCTAGCTCCATGCTTGTTTCTTAATACATGTGCTTTGATTGATTGATTTATTCATTCATTGTAACACCTTATGATGATCAACTTGTCACAAATCATTTCCCTCTTCCCTCTGATGCCATGGAAGGAATGAAACATACATATGTACATATATATATATATATATATATATATATATATATGTATGTATATATATATATATATACACACACACACACATATATATATACACACACACACACACACACACACACACACATATATATATACACACACACACACACACACACACACACACACACATATATATATACACACACACACACACATATTTTTAAAGCCATATTTTAATGAATGCTTATTTGAGTTCACCACTGGGCCCTGGCAAATTGTTGATTTGTTGGTACCTAATTCTGGCTTTATGAAGCCAGGTTTACAAATATGACCTTCTTTATGATCTGTCAACTACTATGAGATCAGTTCTTCTCAGCAGCAGATACCTCTGGTAATGTAACACTCTAAGGAGCTTTCCCCCAGGCTTTTCCTATCATTCAAAGACCAGCAGTGGCCTACCGGAGGGACCCAAGGACACAGAAGGCCAGTTGTAACCCCCTTGAACCAATGTCAGAGTTGATTACCCAAAGGAAAAGGAAAATGCTCACACAAAATGTCACACTTGAAAGGAACAACAGACACTGCAGAGCTGAGGCTCCTTGGGCTCCTATCTTTGTATGAGATATTTCTGTATTTTTATGGTATCTGTGGGGCAGTTATTCCACAAAGAAAATGCTTTTCACCAATACTCTGAAATCCTGGAACAATTTTATAATAGCAGAAACTTTAAAGATTCAGAAGAAAAGTGATTACAGAGGGTTGCACAAAGTCATTTGCAACCCAATGTAACTTCCTCCCTAAGTCCATGGAGCTTCTCCACAACATAACTATAGAATTTATCTTTTGTGATTGTAAAGGTCCCACACTAATGACAGGCTCTGAGAGAGGAGGTAGATGATTGTGGAAAACATGTAAAAATTTTTTTCTTGACAAAGCAGGATGTCTATCAATCCTTCCTGGAAAGAGTAGGTGCCCTCCAAAGACTGAGTGGTACTTAGACAAGCACTGATGCATTTCTATCTTTCAAAACAGATTCAAGAGACTGAATCAATCACTTCCAATCTAAGCCTCTCCATAAAACGCTTCCTCAGGAGAATATTGAGGGACATGACAGTTTATTTTTATCATCATTAGCATGAAAATTCCTTCTCTCTTCTTGGTGTAAAGAAACCAGAGAAGTGGATAGAATAGGTATGGGAATGATAAAGTGACTCGTAAAGATGCCTAAAGTGTCCTCGGTCACTTACAGTAGAATGACAGTTGCAGAAACCTTTCACTGAAACTCTGAGAACTTTGAAATATCTGTATATGTTTATATATTCATTCATACATAGAAAATGCACATGTATGCATTGTGGTATATTTGTGTATCTGAAGTCATATATGTGCATGTATATATATGTATATATACATATAGAGAGATGGGGAAGAAAGAGAGGGAGGGAGAAAAAGTGAGTGAGAGAGAGAGAGAGAGAGAGAGGGAGAGAGACAGAGAAACAGGGAGAGAGACAGAGAAAGACAGAGAAAAAGAGGGGAGGAGGGAGAAAGACAGGGAAAGAGAGAGAGGAGAGAGAGAGAGACAGGCAGAGAACAAAAAGAGAACTTGAATGTAATCACTAATCTACACATCTCATTTTACAGATGAAAAAACTGAGTTCCACTGAAGGGAAATAACTTAGATTTGCAAAACTTAAACTCATAGAACCTCTTTATGAGAGACATTGTGTTATAATTCCATTGAATTCAACAAGCATTTATTAAGTATTTACCATAAGATGTTGGAGAAGAGGAAGAAGAAGAGGATTAAGAGTAAGAGCAGGAGAAGATGAAGAAGAGGAAGGAAAGAGGGAAGGAAGGAAGGAAGGAAGGAAGGAAGGAAGGAAGGAAGGAAGGAAGGGAAAGAAAGAATTCCTTAAGGAGTTTATATTCAGTGTAATATATTACTGGAAGACATGATAAAATAAGTAATGTGCTAGGACAATTAATTTAAGAATATATAAAATATAAATACAATACAATTTGGGGGTAGGTCACTACTAACTGGAGGAATGAGAAGAGGAAAGATGTCTGGTTTATGTTATTACCTGAACTGGAACTGAAAGAGAGCTAAAGATTCCAAAAACTAGAGGAAAGGACAGAAAACATTGCAGTCATTTATTCATTCAATCAATAAGCATTTATTAAATCACCGATTATATTCTAGACACTCTAGAAAATTACTATTTCTATGGAAAGAAAAAAGCAAAAACAATTCCTGCCCCTCTTGGAACTTACATTTTAGTGGTAAGATAAATGCAACTAAATAGGTATTTTCAGAATATTCAACTAGCTAGATGGTGTAGTACAGCACTCTCCTGATCCTAGAGTCAGGAGAACCTGGATTCAAATCAGACCTCATTAGCTAATCACATGACCCTGTTTACCTCAGTTCCTTATCTATAAATGAACGAGAGAAGGAAATAGCAGACTCCTCCAGTATCTTTGTCAAGAAAATCTTAAATGGGCTCTCAGAGAGTTAGACATAACTGAAATGATTCAACACTAAAATATTTTTAAAGCACCTATTATGTGCCAGATATCATGCTAAAAATAATATTTGAGGGGAAAGCAGTAGACTCTGAGAGTACAAGGAAAAGACTCCTACAGAAGAGATTTGAACTGAGTTTTGAAGAAAGCTAAGACTTCCAAGAATTGGAATTTTATGATCTCTTTGGGATACTGACCCAAGCACTGCCAGATCAAAGGATATGTAGTTTTATGGCCCATGGGTCATATTTTCAAATTGTTCTCAAGAATAGTTGGCCAATTAGAAAAATGCACATTGAAAACACTCTGAGGCATCACCTTATACCTATCAGATTGGCTAAAGACAGAAAAAGAGAAATGTTAGAAATGATGTGGGAAATGAAGACACTAATGCACTATTGATGGAATTGTGAATTGATCCAACTATTCTTGAGAACAATTTGAAAATATGACCCATGGGCCATAAAACTACATATCCTTTGATCTGGCAGTGCTTGGGTCAGTATCCCAAAGAGATCATAAAAGAGGGAAAAGGACCCATATGTGCAAAAGTGCTTGTAGCAGCTCTTTTTGTAGTGGCAAGGATTTGGAAACTGAGGAAGCCCACCAATTGAGAAATAGCTGTATTTGAATGTAATAGAATGCTATTGTTGTATAAGAAAAGATGAGCAGGCTGATTTCAGAAAAGCCTGGAAAGACTTACATGAACTGATCTGAATAAAGTGAGCAGAACCAGGAAAACATTGTATACAGAAACAGCAACACTGTGTAATGATGAGTTACAAACTTGCCTCTTCTCAGCAACAGAGTAATCCAAGACAATTCCAATACACATGGGATGGAAAATGCCATCCACATCCAGAGAAAGAACTATATGGATGGAGACTAAATGAGGATTGAAAAATACCGTTTTCACTTTTTTCTCTCATTTTTATTTCCATTTTTCTATCACAGCAAAACAAAATTGGAAATATGCTTAAAATGATTGTACATATATAACTTATTGCTTACTATATTGCAGAGGGGGGAAAGAAGGAGGGAAGAGAAAAAAATGGAACTCAAAATTTTACAAAAATGAATGTTGAAAGCTATCTTTATGTGTAATCAGAAAGAAAAATACTATCAAGTGGGGAAAATATTAACTCATTTTATCCTTAAATCAACCTTAGAAGTGAGAGCTTGTTGTTATTACATTTGTTCTTATGTTGTCTTATGTTAAATTTATCTCAATGTCTGGCTCAGAGGACAGTGATCTTTTTGTTTGTCATGGATCCCATGGATAGCCTAATTAAATCTATGAGCCCATTCTCAGAACCTTTTTTAATACATAATAGGAAAACTCAAAATCATATTAAAATAAATATGTAATTTCTTCTCAACGAAGTTCATGAATCCTCAGGGGTTCCATAGACCCCAGATTAAGAACCACTCACTTGAGGGCTTGTCAAGAACTTACTGCACCCTAAAGCTATGTCTAAGTAGGTCAATTATACCTCCATCTCTGTATCACAGGCAAACATAAAGACTTTATCCAAACCACTGATAAGAATGTTAAACAACAAAGGATCCAGGACAGATCCCCAAGGAACTATCTTCTAAGTTGATACTAACTTGCTAATTAACATGAACATTTGTTCTTCTCCAGTTCAAAGTTACCCTTCTTCCTTGCTCTTCAATCTTTCCTTCATAGATTGCTAACAGTGATCCACTCATTTTAATAGCAATAGATACAAAGAAAATGAGGCAATATGGTATTTGTGTTTTCAGTGAGTAACCAAAACTTTATTTTCACTTGTCTTTCCTCACAGGAGATATGACAAAAGGCAGCTGTGTTAGGAGGCTCTGCTGAATCTTGAATCTGAAGAACCAAGCATAAGATATCACATATCTTTGCCAAGAGTTCACAAACATCATCAAATTGTTTTATTAACTTAATCACATTCTTGGAGCAGCTCTATCTCAGACAGGTATGGCAGTCAGTGGTTTCTTGACATACTTTAGATTGGTGGATGTGGGTTGTATGCCCTCAATAAGGTCTAGCTAGGTGGTGGTGCAGTGTATAGATCCTAGGCCAGAAGTCCTCTTCCTGAGTTCAAATCCTGCCCTCACATTTACAAACTGTGAGACCCTGGTCACTTCATCCTGTTTGCATCAATTCCCTCATCTGTAAAATGAGCTGGAAAAAGAAATGGCAAACCACTATAATATCTTTACAAGAAAATCCTAAATGGGGTCATGAAGAGTCAGAAATTTAAAAATTACTGAACAACAACAAATTTGAACAATGAAGCCATCAATCCTGGAAATCACTTTATGTCTACTATTGATCAATATTATCATCATCATCATCAATAATAGAAATAGCAACGGCAACAAAAAATAGCCTCAATAATGACATGGTAATAATGAAAATGATAATGATAACAAGAATGGCTTTCATCTTTATAGAACTTTACAATAGCAAAGTTTTTAATAAAACATGATTTTATCCAGAACCTTGTGAGGTAAAAAGTCTGAATATTAATGTCCCCACTTGACAGATAAGCAAACTGATAAAAATTAAATTATTTGTCTAATATTATATAAATCTTTTGACAGTAAATCTGTGCTATGTCTACTCTATGATATGTTTTAATCACAAGTCATTTGTGCGTGTTCTACCTGATTAATTTCCATAACAGCCATTTCCATTTTTCTGGCCTTGATAAAGACAAGTGATAACTTTAAAATGGATTGGCCTGCTAAATGACCATCTACTTCAATCATTAACATGACTTGTGAAAATTCTGAATTCACTGATAAATGTTCATTTGATAATTTAACCCATTATTTAATCCTAGGTTCCAAAACAAAACAAAAGAAAAACAAAAACAAAAAAACCCTGTCATAATAAACTAAGGAACTATATTATATTGTACACTTTAGGTATAATAAATATTTAAGTTGTTAAAAACACTAATATTCAAGTACCTGAGCTTACTGATTCACTGAAGAGGGCCAGGGACTGATGATCTCCTGGTCACCCTAGAAGATAGGCATTGTTTATAGCTCTTGAGGTGATTTAGGGAAAACAAACAATGTTTCTTAGAGAACTTACTGTCTCTGTGCCCTAGTTTCAGTTTATCTAAAAATGTTATTTAAATGATAATTATTTACATTTATTTAACAAATTTTAATGTATAACTGTATAAGGAAAAGGGGAAGGAATGATACTGTGCGTGTGTGTTTTTTTTTTTTTAAAGAACAATACAAGGACTTTGTTCACAGCTACTCCTAGAACCAGACAGCCCACAAAACCCTTAGTGTACTGGCTAAAGAGAAAAATACATGCATTACAAGAACATAGTTTATATAGTTAGATTCAAATCTCTGTTTCTCTTTATTGAGCAGAGTGAAGCCAAATATTAGCCAGTTAGATACAATTCTGGTTATGTGGAAACTCTAGGTCCTTAATGATTCCCAATGGAGAAACCTGTTTCCAGACAGCTCATATTCTTGCTTCCTGAGGGACTCTGAGGCTACAGAAGCTCCTGATTCTGCTGTCCATTAGCAAGTACAGGAGATATGGATCTCCCAAGTCTAATGGGTCATGTTACATTACCAGGAGAAAATATATTCTAGTTCTGAGGTGTCATTATTCCATGTACCACCTTGGATTTTGTTTTCTTCTAAAACTTGTGCATGAACCATGTCCTGTATCATTTCCTTTCATAAGTTGGCCACATCTTAAATCAAATCCCTTACATTAGTTGTTTGTCCCCTCATTCTTCAACCCCAGAATCTTTTCTTTTGGGTATAACTATGTAGATTCTGGTCCAACTATAACTCACTGAAAAAAAGGAAGGAAGAAGGGAAGGAGGGAAGGAGGGAAGGAAGGAAGGAAAGAAGGAAGGAAGGAAGGAAGGAAGAGAAAGAAAGAAAGAAAGAAAGAAAGAAAGAAAGAAAGAAAGAAAGAAAGAAAGAAAGAAAGAGAAAAACAAGAAAGAAAGAAAGAAAGAAAGAAAGAAAGAAAGAAAGAAAGAAAGAAAGAAAGAAAGAAAGAAAGAAAGAAAGAAGGAAAGGAAGGAAGGAAGGAAGGAAGGAAGGAAGGAAGGAAGGAAGGAAGGAAGGAAGGAAGGAAGGGAGATCGGGCTCATACATAATGGTTTCACAGTTAGAGGGCCTGGGTAAAAATTCAGTCTCTATCAGGATCTGGGTGACTTTGAACGAGCTACTCAACTCATTGGGACCTCAATTTTTTCATTTGTAAAATGAATGAGTTGCCTTTCAACTCTAAATCTATAATTTTTTGATACTGTAAAATGTTAGCATTAGAATGAGATTTAGCAGGTAAGTTGTTAAAGGAATACATAACAATAGAAGCAATAGCTATCCAACAATTTAATTTAACAGATGAGGAAACTAAGTCCCAGTGTGCTGAAATTACTTTTCCTGAGTCAATTGGCTAGTAAAAGGCAAAACCAGAACTCACCCCTCCCGCATTTCAGCCCACTTTTCTTAATACTATAGTCTTTCAGCATTGTAAAGTATGTAGGATTAATGAGAACTGAGCCACTATAGTTGTCTCATGTTTAGCTGCTCTCTTGAGTTTCACTTCTAGTTCCAAAAATATCTCTCCCCAGCCCCAAACCTCATCATGCCTTTACCAGATTCAGACACTTAGGCAACAGACTTTCTGTCTCTCTAGTGGAGTCTTTTAGTAGCCTAATACCAGAAGTTCACAATCTACATATGACTTCTTATGAAACTTACCCATTCCTAAGGGGGCCCTTATGACCAACAGTGGGAAAAGAAAAGTAAACAATCCTTGCTGGGAGGCCTACTTTTCTTGAATAGTTTACATAAGTTATCCACCCAGCTGAATTCTCCTCATGGGGTTGGATTGCTGCCTCTGGCCCATAGAAGATTTAAGCATTTGGTCACAAAACAGAGAGGATGTGTGTGTGTGTGTGTGTGTGTGTGTGTGTGTGTGTGCACGTGCACGCAGATTGAGAGAGATAGATAGAGAGGAAGAAAAAGAGAGAGAGAAAGAGAAGGAGAGGAGAGAAAGAAAGAAAGAAAGAAAGAAAGAAAGAAAGAAAGAAAGAAAGAAAGAAAGAAAGAAGGAAGGAAGGAAGGAAGAAGGGAAGGAAGGAAGGAAGGAAGGAAGGAAGGAAGGAAGGAAGGAAGGAAGGAAGGAAAGAAAGAAAGAAAGAAAGAAAGAAAGAAAGAAAGAAAGAAAGAAAGAAAGAAAAGAAAGAAAGAAAGAAAGAAAGAAAGAAAGAAAGAAAGAAAGAAAGAAAGAAAGAAAGAAAGAAAGAAAGAAAGAAAGAAAGAAAGAAAAGGACAGGGAGGGAGGGAGAGAAAAGAAGGAAAAAGAGAAAGGGAGAGAGCAAGAGGGGGAGAAAGAGGGAAGGGGAAGAGAGATAGACATTCACTCAGAGACAAAGACAGAGAAACACAGAAAGATGATGATGATGATGATGATGATGATGATGATGATGATGATGTTGTATCTTGTCAAAACTTTTTTCAGAACCACTCATAATGCTTTAACATTTACCATTCATTCAACAACTACTGAAGTTTATCAGATATAACACACTATCCTAAGTGGGTGTTTTCACAGAGACAACATGGGGCTTGAAGTTAAAAAAAAAAAACAACCCCCCCCAATTCCAAGTTGCAGCTCTAACATTCACTAATTATGTGACTGTGAATAAATTAATTTATCTCTCTGAGCCCCAGTTTTCTAACCTGTAAAATGGGAACAATAACTATAATCAGGGTAGGAGAACAGAAGCTTCAGTCCAGGAATTAACAATATCTCTCTAACAAAATGGGAGGTGAGTGTTCCTAGATTCTTGTTCAGTGACTACTGTCCCCTACTTATAGAAGTCCTTTACTGACCTTTAAGGCAGTCTAAGAGAGAAGAGAAGGAAATGGAATATGAGTTGAAGGAATTTGAGGGAGGAGTAAGAAGAGATGGGCTTCTTCTTCCACCACCATTTAAATTATCCTCTTCATTGTCATCACCCTCTGCCTCCATTGCCCCCACTATCTTCTGCAAAGCATTTGTTGCCTCATTCCCTTTCCCCAGCTGTATTTGTCCCAGGTGAAAAATATTCTTTGTGACAGCTATGGAGATAATCGCACTTGTACAAGATTGTTGTGAGAAGAACGGTCTGTAATGCTTTATCCCATTTTATATACTTCTGCAAAATTTACAGACTGTATTCTTTATAAGTGATGTTGATACAGCAAGTAACATTACTCTTATTCCATAGTTGAAGATACTACGCCATAATGGGTTGCCTATATTGACTAGGGTCATACAGCTATTGCAAAACATTATTTGTACCCTCTGTAACTACAGAGAACAAAGTCATTTATCTTCATACCTTGCCAAGTGCCTAATAAGAACGGGCATAAATAGAAACAGCCCATAATAAAGAAAAGAACACAGGACCACAGTTTGGGACAAATCTTTTAATCCAACATTCCCATTTTGCAGATGTTAATTAAACATTAATTAAGAGATGGTAAACAACTTGTCTAATATCTCACAAGGCGTAAATTAGCAGAACTGGACTTCAAATCCTGTCTTCTTACTGTAGGAGGCAATGTGAGACAAAGGAAAGAGCCCCAGATTTAGAGATCTCTAGTTTGAATCTGCTCTGCTAATTACCCCCACCCCCACCCCCCTTGAAAATCTTGGGTAAGGCCCTTCATGCCTCAGGTCTTCACTTTCTTCATCAGCAAAATGGGTGTTTTAGACTAGCTGAACTCTGAAGTTCCATCATAGCTGTGATGCTTTTATTATATTCTATTATATGTGCTGTCCCTTTATAATTTTATATATAAGGTATTCTTATTAGGCGCTTGGTGAGACACAAAGATAAATAGGACATTTTCCTTGTGCTAACAAAGTATACATTCATTGTTTCCCAGCTGCTGACACTGATGATGGGGGGGAAATTTTTATAGTTTAAGTAAACCATCCCATTTGATCTTCAAAATACTTTTATGTGAGAGGAAGTATAAATAAAGTCTCAATTTTATAGATTTTTTTTCATCTAGATTTCAAATGATCATAGGATGAAAGCTAGAAGTAATCTAAGGGATAAATCTAGTCCAACCCAGCCCTTGAACTTCCCCTGCTGAGGCAGCTGAGGCACAGGTTGGTTAAATTTCAGGGGCATTTTGGAGTCAGGCGATTGTGAAATTTTTCACCGTAAGCATTTTTAACTCAGAATACAGCAAATGCTATAAATCAAGATTGATTTGTTTTGTTGATCCTTTAGACTTAAGGAAATAATAGGAAGACCGTTAATAATGTAGATTAAACTTAAAAGTTAAAAATTTATGTCATGGGTGTGTGTGGGTGTGTGTGTGTGTGTGTGTGTGTGTGTGTATGTGTGTGTGTGTGTTTGAACAGCTAGTTGTTAACCATCTACCAGCTTATCTTTGGTAAAATGACCTACTTAATGCCAAAAACAGATAAGTTGCAGATATAGATATTTATATTTTATTTTTTGACTTTAAATCCAGCACTAATATCAAGAGGACAGAGACATCATCTTATTCCATATCTCCCCAAGTTCTTGGGTTAGTTCTCTGCACCCAATAGAAAATAAATGTTCTTATATTGTAACATATTTAACATGTATTGGACTACCTGCCAACTAGGGGAGGAATGGGGGGAAGGAGGGGAAAATTTGGAATGGAAGATTTTGCAAGGGTCAGTATTGAAAAACTACCCATGCATATGTTTTGTAAATAAAAAATCTTTAATAAAAATAAATCTTTAATCAAACAAAAAAGAAAATAAATGTTCTTTGGATAAATTGATGCATTAATGAATTATTTGCAACCTTTATATTGCCAATGATTTATATTTCCTAAAATCTATAAATTTTTTTTCAATAATTCATTCCTTTCCTTCTCTATTTTTTTATTAAAGCTTTTTTATTTTCAAAATATATGCATGGATAATTTTTCAACATTGACTACAAAACCTTGTGTTCCAGATTTTCCTCTCCTTCCCCCCACCCCTTCCCCTAGATGGCAAGTAATCCAATATTCCATTCCTTTTACAACCAATTTTCTCTTCCTACATTCCTTGTTTCAACTTGCTAGGTCTCCAAGTGATTTCATCTATTACTGCAGGCATCATAATAATCCATGTGGTGTCCATCCAAAGTAGAATGTGACTAGGGAAATTTTTATGGCATAGGGCAAGGAACACTGAGGTTAAATCTTGGATTGACTACCTGAAACTAACATAATTTGGGGTAAGTTATCTAAGCTATCTGGATTTCGGTTTTCTTATCAGTAAAATGAAGGGCTTTGATAATATATGTATATGATATATATAATTTTATATTTTATATAATATATATTAATGTACATACACACACACACACACACACACACACACACACAAAGGTCATAGGACTATAAAGCAAGAGCCAGAAGAGATCTCTGGGGCTATCAATTCTAATCTCCTGTCTGTATACAGACGAGGTACAGAATGTTAACTGATTTTCCTGAAACCATACAACTAGCAAGATGATAAAAGCATGATTTGGACTCACAATGATGACTCCACTGCACCACATTTTTTCCAAAAGTCGCATGGTGTAATTCTGGTATGCTCTTTTCTGAGACTCATCTGCTACATCTGTAAAATGGGAGGAGTGAGAGATGGACTAGATAATTCTTCAGATCTTCTATCTCTAAAACTCTACTAAGACTAATTTCCTCTATTTCAGTATGTTGTGAAGATCAGATGAGATCACAAATATATGTCAAGCACTTAACATCTTTCAAATGTGATAAAAATTTTTTTCTGAGATTTCTACATAACCATGGGAAGGATTCAATCAAAATCTAGCTTGACATATATGCCAAGTTGGGATTGAGGGCCTGAAAGGAGACACTGGCTGGCTTCTTTCAAAATGTCTCTGTCCTCTTTTGGTACTTCTATGGAAATCCTTCTACTGGCTACTTTGCGGGCAAAAATAGCCATACTGGTAGAAACCCAAGGGAAATGACCTTTACAGCTTAGCTTAGCCCAGACCTGCCCCCTTCCAACCTCATACAACAATTTGTTTTGTAACTCTCTCCTATATTTACTATATCAGACGTGACAAATCTTTTTTGGCCATGGGCCATTTGGATAGTTATAATATCATTCATGGGCCATACAAAATTATCAGCTTAAAAATTCAAGCAGTGGGAAGTTGTTATACCTAGCTTTTAGCTCATCATCTCCTGCAGCTGCCTTGGCAGGGCCAGATCAAGTGATTTCACAGACTTTTTATGGACATTGCCCAGCCTTGTACTAAGTGATACTATACATTATTATTATTACTTTTGTGTTTCATTTCATTCAACCATAAGCTCCATGAAGGTAGGGATAATGTTTTATCTAAACTTTGTACTTTCCTATTTACTAGCACAATATTCTAGATATCATAGGTACTAAATAAAAGATGTCTAGTTAAGTCATAAAACCTTAGAGGGGAGAGAAACCTGGAAGGACAACTGTTCTAATGACCTCATTTTACACAGGAAATATAGAGTAAAAACAGAGACTGAAGTCACAGAATGGAAAGTAACCTGGCTATGGTCATAGTGAATCAATAATAGAGCCAAGATTAGAATTAATATCAGGATGTTTTTCAGATAAGTGTTACCATATCAGGGTGGGCCAAAGTAATCAAGGAACGCTCCCAGAAAGAGGTTTCCTCTTTGATTTATGGTTCTTTAAATAAGGAACATAATCCAGAACTAAAAGAGACCCCAAAGGCCATAAATCTGATACACTTTTTGTGTTGATAAGGAAACTGAGGCCCAGGAAATTAAATAACTAAGTCAAAGTTACATAACTAGTAATGATAGAAATCAGGTTTGACTCAGATTCAAAATCTATTGTTCTTTCCACTGTTATCACGCCTATTTTCACAGTTGTGCTCATGGAATCACATAATCAATTATTCCCACCTTCAAGCAGTTGAGGGATAAATGTCTGGGACTATTTTCAATTAGAGCCCCATAACTTAGTATTCTTAAAAATCATTTATTTTCACAGTCATATTCAATAGAAAATAAAAGGGAGAATTTATATATTAATTAACCTTGCACAGGATGTTTGGGGTGCGGTTTTTTTCTTTCCTGTAAGGAAAACACATTGAGCATGTTAGGACATTTCTTTCTGAAAATGAATTCTTCTCACTTGACCCTGGTAGATATGGGAAAGGAGCCAGGATTTCTGGCCTCCCTTACAGAGCACAGTGTGACATTTGCATTTAAACTAATTTAAAAAGAGGAGTAACTAGAGGAAGAAGTGTTAATGGAATATGACCCTTTCCCAGTTTAGGGTTCCTCTGAACCTAATAGATATTAACTCATTAAAAAGAAAGCTTTGCTGCAGTTCTCCCTATCTAATTTATAAGGTTGAAAGTCAGACTGCAAACAGTTAAGGAGGGAATGAAGAAGAAAGGAAGTGAAGGTACCTATTATATATGGACTTCCTAATGTACTTAACCACAGAAGGGAGGAGAGATGTAAGACAACAGCTATCAGGGATAGACAGATCAAGGGAAATGTTTTTGTGTGGATAGAAGACATATGGACCTGCATGTTTGTAAACAGTAGGGAAGCATCCAATAGACAGGAAGTAATTGAATATTAGCTGAGTGTAGGGATGATGGAATGGAATCATTCACAAATATAGAGGAGTATGCTTTAACAAGGTTATCTCCTTAGGTGTTAATAGTGGGGAAAAGTGGGGGAAGGGATATGAATAATGTAAGAAGAGGAAGAAAGGATAAGATGGAGCCCTCTTGAAAATGAGCCTAATTTTTTTTTTCAGTGAAATATATGAAGCAGATTTCTCAGCTAAGAGTAACGGAACAGGGAGATGTAGGATATTTAAAGAGGTTGAAGAGATTTGAAAAAGTTGATATGATGAGTGGGACAATGAATCAATTAGGAAGGCCTGGAAGTATTGCTTTACCTCAGTGAGGGAGCATTAGATCAGGTAGCTTAAATGCATAGCGGACCCAGTTAGCATGGTTTTATGTTTTCTCCAACACTGTTGAACAGAGTGTGCCTAAGAGAGAAAGTAGGAAATGATGATATTAATCCAAGGCTTGGATTTGGAAAGGCAAGATCTTCAATAGCATAAAAAGACAAGGGATTCAAGAGAAGAGGAAAGTGTGTAACTGGAGTGGTCCACCAAGTGGTCAAGATGGGGAAGGGAAGAGAATGTAGCCAGAACAGTGGTGATGACCCAGGAAAGAACAAGAAGTGGAGTGATTGGAGGCCACAATGAGGATCAAGAAGAAATTGGGAATTGCAAGATGGAGAGAGAGATAGAATGACAACAAATTGGGTTCAGATAAAGGCTGCCATATTGCAAAGAATAAAGAAAATCATGAGGCCAAAGGAAGTGCCTTGCATATAGCAGAGTTTGTTCAATGGATCAATGAATAGACTTGAATTCTAACAATTTCTTACAACCTGTGTAATTTAGGCAAATCATTGAATCTCTCTGGATCACAAAATCCCCAAATATAAAACAAAAGTTGGACTAAATAATCTCTAAGGTCTTTCTGATCATTTTTGCTTCAAAACTTATAAACAGATAAATCAATTTGTAACTATAAGCTTCTATGCATAAGTAAGCTTTAGAACTTCCCATGCATAGAAGGCAAGCATGTTATCTTCATCCCTATCTATGCATATCCTCCCTTTTTTTCAAGGTCTAACACTGATCATCCCTTCATGAGTACTTTTCCTAACTACCTCCTTGCCCTCAGCTGTAAATTGATCTTTTCTTCATCCAATTTTCTGAGACCAGTTTTGTTCTTTCTTTTGTCCCTCTCACACTCATCATAATACCATGATTATTTCTATGTGTACATATTATATTATTAGTGGATCATGGGCTTAGAGAAGGAAAAAACCTTACAAATCAATTGTTTCACTGCCTCATGTTACAGATGAGAGATACAAAACCCAGAAATGGAGTGACTCATGGTCATTGAGGAACAATGTCAGAATTCAAACTCTTCTTTTAACTACTTTTCCCATGTTTTTTCCACAAAAGAGACAATTCTTATGAGGAAAAAAAATGAATTTGAGTAAAGAGACAGGAGTATCTATGTGGGTTGTAATTTTTTTTTTTTTTAATGCATTTGGGAGAGTAATACAGACAAAAGAGTGTTGAATTAGGAGTAAAAATGACCTAGGTTAGAATTCCAACTCTACCAATGATACACAAGCTAGAGCAAATCATTTAACCTTTCCCAGCCTCAGTTTTCTCATTTGCTAAACAAGGGGGATTGTACTAGTTGACTTCCAGGACCCCTTTTAGCCCTAATCTAAGATTCTATTATCCTGAAATAGGACAGGGGCCAACAACTGAGAATGAATACAAAAAGATGAGCATGATCCTTTCAAAATTGTGTCAGGAATGTGAATGCCTGGATTGAGCTGAGGCTAGCAATAAATGCTAAGGACAAAAGAAAGAGATTTGTAGTTTGTTGCATAAGTGGGGGAAAAGAAGGGAATTTGTATTTGTACAGCATCTACTAATTGCCAGGCATTGTACTAAATGCTTTTACTTACAAATTTACAAATACTATTGCATTTGATCCTCACAACATTCTTCAGAAGTAGGTACTGTCATTATCTCCATTTTCTAAATGAAGAAACTGAGGCAAACTGAAGTGTTTTTTTGTTTTGTTTTGTTTTGTTTTTAAATGGCTTGACCAGAGCCACATAGTTGGTGTCAGAGACTAGAGAATTTAGGGATTCCTGATACCAGATTGAGCGCCCTTTCCATTGTATCACAACCTAACTCTCTATGAATATTCATCTATATAGATATGCTGGAAATAAGATGATAAGGGCAATGGTGGAACCATTTATTCACAATAGATGAAATGAAGATAATGGATAATGGAGAGAAGGCAAAACTAGTCAGGTTTTGTTTGTTTGTTTGTTTAGGTTTCTCTTTCAAGGAGAATAATATTTGGACTATGAAAGATAAAACAAAAATCACAAACAGGAAGCTAAAACCCAAGATAAGTGAGGAGATGGTGACAGTCCTAATAGTATCTTCAAAGAACTCATCACCCAGACTCAGAGTTCAAGTTGTTGAGTTCAGACCCAGATGAATTACATCCCAGGATAGTGAAAGTGGTAGTTGTGATGTGAATGCTAAGAAATTCATTAGTGTAATCTGAAAGATTGAACAGAAGAAAGGAGATGCTGGAAATATGAGGAAATGTTTGGAAATTAAAAAAAACAAAAAAACAAAAAAGGAACAGTTGATAGCTAGGTTGCATTGTGAGCTAAGCAAAGACTGGATGCAGAACTCACAGTCCTATAAAGAGTCCAACAGAAAAATATATTATACCAAAGGGGCACATCTGAGGATACAATTGAACAGGACTTCCAAGACCTATGGATTACCCTTTTTGGCTACATGTGAGATCTAAGCCTCCCTTTCCCCTAGATTCTGTATGTACTGGTATAGGCGTTACATCAGATTTTTGAGATGATTTGTACCAACTTCTCTTACTGCACCACTTTTAGTAAATATTTCTTTCTAAAATCTAGTATGTCTGGCTAAGGGATGATTCACTCATGATCATGGAAAGAGCTCCAGTAGGAATTACCCAAGGAGATGTAGGAGCTATGGTCCCTTCTCCCACAGTTCAAATGGGAGTTGACATAGTTGTCTCAGAGCATGAACTGCCCATGTAGATGCACATTTATATTTAATAATAATTAGAGGCAGCTGTGGGGCTTCAATGATTAGAATCCTGGGTCTGCAGTCAGGAAGTCCTCAGTTCAAACCCTGACTCAAGCACTTAGGATTCAGTGACTTGAACAAGTCATTTAACTTCTGTCTGCCTCCATTTCCCAATCTGTAAAATGGAAACTATCATAGCACCTATATCCTAGGGTTATTGTGACAATCAAATGAGATAATATTTACAAAGAGATTGACATTGTGCCTGGCACAGGATAGTCCTTCCTTCCTCTGGCATTTGTCTGATACTTGGCTTATATCTCATGTACATCACGCAAGGCATACTATTGTCTCTTGCTTTTTGTTTTCACTCACAAAAACAATCATGGTGATTTATTTTTCTTTTCTTTTTTCTTTTTTTCTTTCTTTTTTTTTTTTTTTTTTTTTTTTTTTTTTTTTTTTTTTTTTTTTTTTTTTTTTTTTTTACTCAATAATCTCATAGATGACTATCTATCTAGGGTCAAATGGCTCTGATAGCAGCTGACATCATAGCTAAGTAGCAATGTGTAGAACCAGAAGGGAGACATATTAGAGCAGTTCAGACGTGGAGTCATGGGAGGTCAGAGGCTTCTGGTCCCTGGAGGTCTTTAAGTAGAGCTGAGCCAACCACTCATTGCAGATAATGATGGGAGAATTCAGGTAAAAGTTAGCTTAAATGACCTTAGAGTCCATTTGCTGCTCTGTAGTTCTGTGCTTCTTATCTAACGCCTCTTCATTAAATCATAAGCTCTGTGTAGGCAAGAATTACATCATTTTTTCTATCGCTGTTTCTAATTCATCACCATGTCCTGACCTAACAAAGGTTAATTAATTAAAGGAGGCTGCCTGACACAGAACCCCTATTATGATGTCCAAAAACTCAGATCCAAGTGCCGCCTTTGATGCTTACTACCTTTGTGATGTTAAGCAATTCACATAGCCCTTCTGGGATTCCTCATCGGGAAAGTGAGGTCATTGGATCTTAGTTCGTTAAATGAGGCTGAATCCAGCTGTATTGACTGCATCCTGAAAAGTTCCATCAGGTGGCGCCAGAGAGCAAGACCCGGCATATCGGCGGCTGCTAGTAGAGAAGCTTTCTTCAAAGGCTATGTCTCTTTATCCCCTTCATCTCCATCACAAACCCTATTACTCTCCTTCAAAACATAGAGATATGTGTTTTCCTCTTTCATCCTGGCTTCGGTCTCTCCACTTCAGGAGAGTCTCCTGAACAAATCATTTCAGTCTCCCCCAGGCTGGAAGGAGAGGAAAATTTAATATGTATTTCCTCCTCTTCCAGTCTAAAGAAATAAATGATGTGAGTCCATGGTCTCCAACCCTTCGGTGGAAAGGGAAGGAAAAATTAAAAGGAACTAAGATCAAAGCTACCTAGTCTCTTTTTTTCTGACTCAATTTTCCTTCTGAAACACAATATTAATGGGGAGAGCCAGTGTAGTGTAATGGAAAAATTATGAAGTGGAAATCAGAAGATATGTGTACTCTGTCATTAATTTGCCTTTTAAACTTGTCTAAATTCCCCCTCTCACTGTCTCAGTTTCCTCATTTCAAAAATAAAGTGGTTCAACTAGAATAGGAATGTTTTACTTGTGTGTGTCTCAGGGACCCATTTGGCAGCCTAGCGAATCTCACAATCATCGCCTCAAAAAATACATAAAATAAAATAGGCAGAATTAGAAAGGAAATCAATTATATTGAAATACAGTTATCAAATTTTAAAAAAAAATTAGTTCCCAGAGATAAAAATAGAATCCCTGAATTAAATGGTTTCTAATGTTGTTTTAGCTCCAATGTTTTGTAAGGTACATAGAAAAAAATAATTACCCACGATCTAAAGAATTATTAGACTGAATAATAATAGCTCATATTACTGGTCTAATCATTCTAGAAAACAATTTTTAACTAAGCCAGGGACTAAAAACTGTGCATACCTCTTGGTCCAGCCATACTGCTAGTAAGTCTTTATCTCAGAGATTAAGGAAAAGGAAAAAGGACCTATGGGTACAAAAATATTTATAGCAGTTCTTTATGGTGGCACAAAAATTTAAATTGAGGAAATGCTCAGTAATTGGGGAATGATTGAACAAGTGCTAGTGTGTGATTGGGATGGAATACTATTGTGTTATGAGAAATGATGAGGAGAATCCTCTCAGAACATATCAGGGAAGACAAATACAAACCCAAGAAAAATGAAATGAGAAAAAGCAGGAGAACATTATATATGGTAATACAAATATTGTAATGATGATTGGTTATTGGGGAAAAAATTAAGCTACTCTGATCAAAAAATTAGCCAGACAATTCTAAGGGACCTGTGAAGAAAAAAGCCATTTATTTCCAGTGAAAGCTGATGACCAATAAATAAAAACTGGAGATACTTTTTTATAACTTTCTTTTTCTTTTAAGTATGGCTAATATGGAATAAGTATTGCATAAACTCACATGTATAATTGATATGATATAGCTTGCCTTCTCAAGAGGAGAGGAAAGGGCAGGAGAGAGGAAGAGACTTTGGGAAGCAAATTTTTTTTAAAAAGCTAATATTAAAAATTTGTAATATAAGTAGAAAATATTTAATAAAACATTTAAAATAACAGCTTATCAGGACCAGGAGATCATTATATACTTGAACAACAATATTATATGATGATCAATTCTGATGGACCTGGCCATCTTCAGCAATGAGATCAACCAAATCAATTCCAATGGAGCAGTAATAAACTGAACCAGCTACATCCAGCGAAAGAACTCTGGGAGATGACTAAGAACCATTACACAGAATTGCAAATTCCTATATTTTTGCCTACCTGCATTTTTGATTTCCTTCACAGCCTAATTGTACAATATTTCAGAGTCTGATTCTTTTTGTACAGCAAAATAACGGTTTAGACACATACTTATTTTGCATTTAATTTATACTTTAATTTATTTAACATGTATTGGTCATCCTGCCATCTAGGGGAGAGGGTGGGGAAAGGAGGGGAAAAATTGGAACAAAAGGTTTGGCAATTGTCAATGCTGTAAAATTACCCATGCATATAACTTGTAAATGAAAAGCTATTAAAAATAAAAATAAAATAAAATAACAGCTCATTTATTTCAGTCTTTATAATACTAATTCAACACAAGATACTTAGAATACATTAGAATGATAAAAATTTGTGTAGATATAGCTCATTCTTTTGCAATAATTGTATGAAATGTGTAGTGAAAGTTTTCGTTTTCTAGATGAAGAAACTGCCTCTGAGAAGATAAAATGACTTGTACTAGTAC
Source organism: Sarcophilus harrisii (assembly GCF_902635505.1). NCBI lineage: Eukaryota > Metazoa > Chordata > Mammalia > Dasyuromorphia > Dasyuridae > Sarcophilus > Sarcophilus harrisii. The sequence goes on along the minus strand of NC_045426.1, from coordinate 624,257,701 downwards.
TAGTCTAAGGCAGAACTGGATCCTAAATTTCTTGACTCTAAGCCCAAATCTCTACACTATGATACAGAGATAGATGGATAAATAGACAGACAATAGACACTTAGGCCTTCATTCAAGTATACTTTTATAATGTTGCTTATAGAAAGGCTAAGTGACTTTCCAAATATGTATCTAGCAAAGGTAGTATCTGAATCAAGATCCTGATTGAGAATACATGTCTACCCACACAACAAACATATCCTCAGAATGTCCAAAAATGAACCCATTGTCATCTCCAAACTTACTCTTTTCTTCTATTAATGATACCACTTTTCCAAATCACCCAGACTTATCTTGAGAAAAATGTTTGACTGTTCTTTTTCCTTCTCCCCGGCATCTAATGGGCTGTCAAGTCCCACCTATCCTGTCTTGGTGACATCTTTCCTACATAGTTCTTCCTTCCCAATCTTAGTGCCACCAGCCTACTTCATTCTAACATCCTCTCATCTTTATTATAATAGTCTCTTAAATGGTCCCCCTGCAGCTAGTCATTTCACTCCCTGATCCATTCTTTCAGAGCAATCTTCTTAAAATGCAGGCCTATTTATGTCACATACACACACAAATCAAAAACCTTCAATATTATTTCCTATAAGATAAAATTCAAACCTCTTATTTTGCAAGACAAGGTCTTCCCACCTTGGCTTTAATTTTCTATTCTTATTGAACACTTCTCCCTTTTCATATTTTCAATCTATCCACAAATCCTATCCATAAGGACTTACACACACACATACTAGCACACATATAGTTACTGAGGAGATAAATGGGAAGGTAAGTCAATTGAACCAATCAATCAACTCTTATCTAAAATAGCTAACAGAATGATGTACCCTGATACCTTAACCCAGTGAAAGCACTTCTATTGAATCTCGTTTTAATCTAGTTGTGAGAAGTCTTTAAACAATTTAGAAATCCTTGAAAGTCACTGGATGAAATGGAATAATGTTACACAAAAAGTATATTGAGAGAGATTGGTCTACTCTGCCTGCTATGGACCAGACATTATGCTAATAACTGGGTAAAAAGAGAAAAGAAAAACAAAAACAAAAACAAAACAACAACAAAAAAAAGTCCCTGTTTTCTAAGAGCTCATATAGAAGAAACAGTATATAAACAATTATGCACAAACAAAATATAAAATATAAATTGGAGATAATCTCAGAGAGAAGGAATTAGAATTAAGAGGGATCAGGAAATGATTTTTACAAAATTAAGAAGGGACTATAGCTGAGAAGTGAAAAAGGCAGGGGAAGCTTAGAGGCTGAGAGGTGAGGAGATAGAACTGTTCCAGACACGAGGCTTGGGTAGTAAAAATACTCAGAACCTTGGTCATGTCCAGTGGGGCTTGTTATACAACCAGCAAACTAATTTCAATCAAGCATTTGAGTTTCTGGCAGCTTAGAGGAAAAAAAAGAATTCCTGCAAAGAACTTAAAAAGGAATCCCTTGTAGGGGAAGGGCAAATCTTGGTCTCCCTACTCTTCCCCTATACTTGACCAGAGCAGGACCTTCTGAATCTCAAGAATCTAGAGCACTGGAACCTTTTTGTCAATATCCTAGCAGTGTTCTTAGAGGAGCAGAGACAGGGACAGTGTCTCACTTCCTGGAAACTAATGACAAACTACACATACTGAGGAAAAATAACTTCAGAATTCTACAAGATATCTGAAAGAAAAGCTTTATTATGTCTAATAGGAAATTGATGGAAGTCAGTTTCAACCAAAAAAAGACTTCCAATAATCTCTAATCACAAATTTCTCCTTTGTCTCAGGTACTTTAGAAGCTAAATTCCATTTCCTTTGGACTTTGTGTAAACTGGTAAGAATGTCATGGCGGGGAAGAAGAGGTAGTTGTATTGTATCAAGTATTATTACTATTTCACCTTAGAAAGTACCTCTAACCAAAAGCTATTTTAGTATGGCTGACTAATTGATATCAACTGACAATTCTGTTGTATATGTGAAGGATGGTGTGGTGATAGTTAACTATATAGTACTGGAAAACCACACACAGACACAAACCTCCCCAAAACAACCATAATCTGAAATCTTCAGAAGAGAAAGTTAACTGTCATCTGGAGAACTAAACTGTAAGTGACAGTTGAGAGAATAGTTCCAAAGCATACATTACACAAAGAAAGAATAAAAATCTTCCCAGACCTGAAGGAATTTATATTCTAATGAGAAGACCCCCCGCCCACATACATAAATTGATATTTATAAAATGAATAAAAACTACATAGAAGGTAGCCTTAGAACCAGTATTCTTACCTTGAGATCCATGAACTTTTTAGTGTTTTGATAATTATTCTAGTGTGATATTTCTTTTTTTAGCCTTTTTTTTTTAATTTGTACATTATTGGGAGAAGAGGTCCATAAATTCCACTAGATTGACAATTGAATCTGACATACATAAAAAAAAGAGTAAGAACTCCTATTTTAGAGGGGAAGCGATTCACAGAGTGGAGATAGCAGTAAAGACCTTCTATAGGAAGAGGAATTTGAGCTGAGTTTTAAGAAAAGCAAAGAATTCTAACAATGGAAAATTAGGAGGGGAAGTATTCTAGGCATAGGGGTTGGGGAGTGGGCAACTAGAATAGAGACATAGAGACATGTGGATCTAGATGATATATAGAAAGATTATAGGTGTCAACCATTTTGGAAAGTCTATAATGCTAGGATAATATTTCTAAGCCTCAGTTTCTTCATTTGTAAAAAATGGAAATAACACTGTTCTACACAAACTATATCAAAATATAATTGCAGATAAAGGCTGTACAAATAGAAAAGAGGTGTAAAAATACTGAGTTCCTACTATTACTAAATATTTGCTAGACACCAAACTCCTTAGTAGTAAAACCAAACTAAGTACCAGTTTATACAATCAGTCCCATTTTTTCTATTTTTCAAAAACTTCAATTTCCCCTCAAATAGATTTAATTATTGCTCTCCAGATTTCCCACACCCAAAGTTTTGCTATTGATAGTATTACTCTGTGCCCTGGGTTTTCAAGAAGTCCTGCATTCAGAGATCCTTCCACAGTACTGACTTTAACAATGCAGCTTAAATTGGAAGGCATTTTACCCCAACATCTAAGTCTTTATGTCCTGGAACAGTCAGTTTTGACCCAGTCAGTCTGAGGGATAGAGTGCATTTTTTAATGATCATCTGCTTGTTATATTTATCTGATTCCAAAGCTAATAAACATGAGATAAATCGATGACTACAAGAGAGTTTCCTAAAACAGAAATGTGTGATCTCCTAACTCATTTCTGTGTACCATGCAAAATAACCTGCAAATTGTCATAAAAGTAAAACCGTTAATTAGTTTAGAGAAAACACAGAGATGCCACATAACTTCTATGAAGGCTCCTGCCAGAGATGCATGTTTTCCTTGTGATAAGCATTGTCCCTATACTCAGCCTTGTCATATGTCCCAACTGCCCCTAGACAACCACAATCCATAGTTCCATGAGCAAGACACTGCTTTCATAGAAACAGCCTATCTTAACCCCAAATCTTTCACAAGTACAAGGACTGGATTGTTTCTTCTCCTGGATGAATGGCACCCAAAGTTAAACTGTCCTCTGAACCACTGTCCTTTCACAGTTGTCCTTACCATAAACGAAAATGTACCTAGTTATAACACTGTATTAAATAATGGTCTTTTGTTTAGGCAAATGAGATTTTAATGACCATTCACACATAAGATCATAGAATTTTAAATTCAGAATTAGAAGGGACCTTAAAATCCATCTAATCTAGTAACATGCTGGTAAATGTTTAATGACAAGCTCTAAAGAAAAAAAAATACATATATACACGTGTATATACACATACATAAATTATATGCTTTTAAGTTTAACCTGAATTAGTAACATTTTCTCCTTCATTTTCTTAAGTCCAAGTAATGACAGAACAAATCAAGTCCTGAGATGAAGCTTTAAAATATTTCTAAAATGTAAATGCTTATATCGAAAATTTAAAGATTGGCTCACATGAACACACCCCATTTTAAAATCCTCATTTTATAGGTGAGGATTATATTCTCATGGAGAGTAAGTGAATTCTCTCTCTCATATTATGAATCAAGATGTTGAGACCCAGAGAAGTGACTTAATAATGCCTCTTCGCTATCCTCCAACTTAGATAAATATTTCTTTGTTGTCTCTTTTGCTAATTCTTCCCCCTCCCTAAATCTGGATATCCTGTAAGGCTCTGTCTTCAGTCTTCTTTTTTTCTATCCATGTACTATTATTTCATTCATTCCTATGTATTCTACTATCACTTTTATGTAGATGATTCTTAAATCTATATATTCATCCCTGAAATGTCAACAGAATTTTTTTCACTGGGCCTTTCCAGCTGTTTTAATGGAGAAAACCTTGGAGAAGAAAAATTTACTTTTACAAAGTTTTTTCCTGACATTTACTTGTATTATTATTTTAAATCTATAAATGGGGCAATTGAAGATGAGAGCAACTAAGTGATTTGCTCAGGATCATATGACTAATAGAAAACAAGATTTGAGCCTAGTATTTCTGACTGTAATCTAGCATTTTTTGTAAAACAGAACAACTGATTTGGGTTTCTGTTCAAAAGATCTGAATTAGTTTCAAAAGACCAGAGTTCTAATTCTACTTTAGGGGCTGAATTTCTGGTTACCTTGAACAAATCCTGGTTTTCTCATCAGTAAAATAAGGTGATTTGATTAGATAAATTAATTAATATCTTTTCCTATCTCATCACAAAATTACACATTTAAAAGGGACCACATTTGTCATTTATTAACACTAAATTATGATATCAAAATCTCATTTGAGATGCTTTTAAAATATTAAACTTTGAAATTCAAGTTCACCCTATGGAAAATGGGGCAAATACCTATGAAAATTATTGCCTTCATAATAATAAGATAATAAAGTACTTTGTTAATTGTATAGTGCTAAAAATATCAATAATAATAATAGTAATAATTATTATCTACTTTATAGGGCTGTTGAAAACAGACAAGAAAACAGGTTTAAAAGATTTTTGGAGGAAGTATCAAGGACTGAATGAATCTTGGGCCTATTTTATTTTTATTATGATTTCATTTGGAGAAATGGTTCCCTTCAAGCTCTAAAATTCTATGAGCTTTTTATTTTTCAATCTCAGGACCAATTGGACAAGATGACCCCAAGGACCAACTACCTACCACTTTGGTTCTTATGAGAAACTCCACAGAATTAATTCAATGAGTGTAGCCACCTTTGACAGGAGGCTAACCCTATGTATCTGGCTCTTATTAAATACCTTACATAAATCCTGACACTGTGCCAGAAACAAATATACAGGGATTGTTCCTATATCCTAGCTGTTAGTACTTTCCCCTTCAGGTAATTTGTGTACTTACTACATGTTTAGTTCTTTGCACGTTATCTCTTTCATTAGAAAGTATGTTTCTTGAGTACAATGACTATTTTATTTCTTATGCCTTCCCAGAAATTAACACAGTATCCTGGCACAGAGTATTCAATAAATTCTTGTCAACTGGCTGGCATTCTCGAAAGAAAAACATGATATCTGAATCCTGCACCTGAAGAACTCTTACAGATATATTTTAAAATCACAAATGTTAGATACTGAAGGTACATTGAAACATGATTTTTTGGAAATAAAAAATAGAACATTAGAGCTAAAGGACCTTAGGCTTAGAATATTAAAACATAGAACAAGTTTTTCTGTTTGCCATGAAAACTCTCTCTCAACTTACCTTTACAATGTATATATGTGTGTATGTATATGTGTATGTATGTATTACTTCCCCTTCAACATATCATGATCCAGCCTAATTGCTCTTATTGCTGATCTTCCCATTTATGATAGTCAATGTCTCTGAGAAGGACCAGACTTGCTAAAACCAGAATAACCCATCACCAAAAGGCATGGGATCAGCAAATAAATATTTTCATGCCTAGAAATTCACAAAAATCATGTATAATGTCACAAAGAGGTCAACATCTTCATCAGTGATGAAGGAGCCATAGAGATAAAAGCAGGACCCTTGAATCTTTGAAGTATTATTTCAAAGTAAGTAGCAGGATTGATTTGAAGCTCTAATGGGATAATGTATATGCAAATTCTGTTGAGTGTAAAGTGTTAGATAAATCTAAGCCCTTATTAAGAAGAGAAGGACATGGACCTTTGAAGGAATAGGCTGATTAATACTTCTCTGAAACCTGGACACAACATATAAATGGAGACTAAGTTGCTAAGGTCCTCCTTATTAACAAGAAAAAGGATTTGATTCAATTCAGGAAGGCTGTGTTAAGTGCTTATTATATTTGAGGCATTTATTGGAGAGTGCTATTCAGCAATTTTTCAGTCAAGTCCAATTCTTCAGGACCCTATTTGGGGTTTCCTTGGCAAAGATATTGCAGTGATTTGCTATTTCCTTGCTCAGCTCATTTTATAATCGGGGAAACTGAGGTAGACAAGATTAAATGACTTGCTCAGGGTTATGCAGCTAGTTAATGCTTAGGGCTGGATTCGAATTCACAAAGATGAATCTTTCTGCCTCCAAGTCCAGCACTCTATCTGCTGTGCCATCTAGTTGCCCTTTGAAAGGGGATACAGAGATAAAAAATTATAAATAATCCCGGCCATCAAGGAGGTTATATTCCATGAGGATTTAAAGCATAGGCAGATGCTTACCTACAAAATAATCTGAGGAGGAACAGAGCAATTAGGAGGCTCCAGATTAGAAAAGGCTTTCTGTTAGAGTAGTTATTGGGGCTAAGGCTCAAAGAAAGCATGTAAATTCTAGGAAGAGCAGGAAAGAAGGGAATGCATACAAGCCATAGGGGATAGCCAAGGCAAATAAGAGGAAATGCCTAATTTAAAGAACAAAAGAACCTGATCTTCATAGTTTCCATAAACCACTTGATGTTAGCCAAGAAATATTGTTAGATAGATATTGAATTTCTACCAGCTAGGCAGTTGAGGTTTAATGAAAAGCATTTATTAGGTGCTTACTATTGTCAGGCAGTGTGTTAGGGAGACAAACAAAAATATACAAGGCATTTCCTGAGCTCGAGAAACTTAAATTCTAATAAGGGAAGATGACACTTTAAAATAACAGTAGGGCCATGAAAATTTAGTGGTAGAGTGGATCTAGGAATGATATAACCAAGATAGCCTATTAAAAGCCAAAGGTAGTTCCAGGGATGGAGTCCCAAATTTTCGCGAAAAGGAGACTGAGATAATGTTCTGAATGAAAATTACATCATGTAGAGATGGCCAGGAAATAAAAGTTTGGCTCAATCCTACCTTTTCACATTTATCTCATATTATTTCTCCTTACAAATTCTGTATTACAACTGGGCCAGACTTTGGACTACTACATGAATACAACATTACCTCCTTTTCTGGACAGTCACATAGATTGCTCTCCATCTTTAGAAGGCCCTCCTTCCACATGGCCATATTTCAGAATGCTTATTTTTCTTGAAGGTTCAGCTCATGAGCCACTGCCTTCAAGATTGTTGTTCTGTCATTTCTGTCATGTTCAACTTTTCATGACCCCATTTTGGGCTTTTTTGGCAAAGATACTGGAGTTGTTTACCATTTCCATTTCCAGTTCATTTTATAGATGAGGAATCTATGGCAAAATGACTTTCCCAAAGTCACACAGTTATTAAGTGTCTGAGGCTGAGGAACTCAAATTTTGCTGAAAGTCCAGCACTCTGTTTTGCCACCCAGCTCTCAACCTTATTGAGGAAGGCTTCCTTAATTTTGCTCTCTCTAACCACAAATTATATAGTATAATGTTGTATTTTGCCCCTTTAAAATATATTTCATGAAGGCAGGGGACTTTTATTAAAAAACTATTGAAAAAAACTACTAATGTAGCAATTTGCAGAGTGGATGATTTATATTTGTTAGATTAAATAGAATTGTGACATCCTAAAGAAGTTACTTTCTGAACTAGGGTTTCATTATCTATTAAACAAGTAGTTTAGATTGTGTAGATAAGGAAACTGAAGACCACACAAGTAATAAGAAACAGTGCTGGGATTTGAACTCCTTCTCCCAGTTCCCTATTTAGCAAAGTTTCTATTCTATCACACTTCCTCTTTAAAAGTCCAACTAACTCTAACATCCAAAGATCCTATGATCCTAATCAACAGAGTGGAATTAATAATACTTTCATTAATTAGGATCCTGTTTGCAATTCTGTTGTCAACTCTAATCATTTTTTAATTTGCATTAAGCTCTCCTGCCTTCATTAGAGTCATTAGTTCCTGTCTCATTCCTACTGCTCAATTGCTCATTCTTGAGCTCTGGGTCAATAAAGCTTTTTACAATCCCCACTAAGCTTCATCACAAAGAGAAAGGTTATCAGTTAAATTAAAGAGAGAGGCAGGATTAGAACTTGTAATCCTTCTATTTCTATGCAATCCCTCCAGCCTCCCCTTCTGGGTTCTTCCTCCTTTAGCCCTGAGATTGGCAACCACTGGGCCTGTGAGGAAGTAAAAAGGAAGCCCGGCAGAAAACGATTGAACACCATTTAGGAGTTTTCATGTAGTCTTTAACCTTGTTATGTTTCCTTACTCTTGCACTTTTCAGTTTGCTTTGCTCTAACCTTCACCCCTTGCAAGGTCCCACAGAGTCACTTCGATATGACTCCTGTCCTTTTAACTACTGCTTCTAGCCTGGGCCTAACCTGGCCCAATACTTTAATCCAAAAGATTTGCCAGTATTTAAGGGAAGGAATGCAATTGAGTAGAGAGTCTGCTGAGTTAGTTCAAAAGGGTGCACATCTAGCTCAAGGAGAAAGTAAAAAATTCCAATAAAAATTTTGCTGCATCTTCTTAATTATTTCTCTTCCTTTTCAACCTGTTTTGAATTTAATTTTCTGATTCATAGCGAATATATTTATTTATTCCTTCTTTAAATTTTGTTACTCATATGAGTTTAAGCAAGGGTTAATAATTTGTGTACTATGTTCATATTTAGGTATATAGACAGAAAAGAAATCAATAATTGTAACAGAATGATAGATAATACAGATATAGATAGCTAAATAGACAATACAGACAGATAAATAGATGAGATGAATTGATTTATAAACAGATAGATAATAGATAATACAGACAGATAGATAAGATAGAGATAGAATATTATTGATTAATAGATAACAGAGACAAGCAGACAATGACAGATTAGAAGGGGAGAGAGAGAAAGGGAGACAGAGAGAGGAGGGAGAGAGGGGAAAGAGAAGGGAAGGGAGGGAGGAAGAGAGGAAGGGAAGAGGGAGAGGGAAAGGAAGAGAGAAAGGGGAAGGGAGAGATTAGATGGCTGGATGGATAATGTATTTCAGTGCAATTGATTTCCTTTGCAAATCTATATATTTTACTATACTTTAATTTTTTTATTCTGTGAAAATGTTCATATCCTTCACTAAATTTTCAAAGGAGTAAGTGACAAAAAAATGTTAAGAGCCACTGGGCTAAACTTTCCAAAGTACCAGCTTGGATCTTCCCTTTTTAAAGTTAATTTCTATGTTCTCTACTTTATAAGTCATTCCATTCTCCTCTTATTTTTTCTGCTTTTTGTGTTGGTTTTCTCATCTATAAAATGGGAAAAATAACTATGCTTACCTTCAGAGTTGTCATAAGGATAAAAAGGGATATTTGCAAAATACTTATAAAACTTAAAGTGTTATTAAAATATTAACTATAATAATTATTACTATATTACATTTAAGAATATATTATTATGAATGTTATCATTTTTTCTGCTCTGTATTACACTAATTTCTTTTTCCTATTGATAGTAACACATGGTTTTCTCATTTGATGCTTTGCTTTCTTTATTAAGAAATGCCAGAAAGTTTTTTTGCATTACTTCCTGCATTATCATATTTAAAGATTTCATTTGTCATATTTTTTCTGGGAGGTCTATGGTCCTTAAGTTAATTAACTCCGCCTTCCTATCTTCAAAGTTAATCATTTTTGCTTGTGTAAAATTCTTTTTTCTTTTAATATTATTACCTTTTACTTTAATTCTGTCAAATTTTTCTCCACATCAGTATTCTTATGTTCCTAAAGTATATAAATTTCAAGTCTTCTGGCATCTCTCTTGCTTCTTTTATTTTTTTCCTGAGGCAATTGGGATTAAGTAATCTCTCACTTCTTTAGAGAAAATTTCCATTATGCATTTAATTTCTTTTTATAATCTGCTAATTGTCTTTTTAAATTCTACTTTGATAGCTCCAATTTTTGTTTGATATTCATTACTAATATCTTCTTGTTTCTCTTTTGAACTCTTCTGAAGTTCCTTCTACATTCTCTGAAGAGTCCATAATGTCTTTCAAAAGGAAGTATTAGTTAATTTTCCTTCAAATTTAAGTAGTTTTAAAGAGAATTTTGTATTCTTATTAGGGTTTTACCTATTATTCCTTCCTGTTTGATGATCCTCTGTATTTTTTTTTGTGCGTGTGATCATTTTTTTTCTCCACAAAATCCTAATACAATGATGATCATTATGATACAGAGTTGCCCCTGGATCCTCAAAGATTATGATAGTGGCCTGGAGGACTCTCAGTTTTACACTACTCTGAAGAACTTTAGCATGGTTACTGCTACAGACTATGTCTGTTTTTCAAGAACTAGACTGAGCAATTAAGTTGACTCACATAACTAGGACATCACTAGAACAAAGACCACATAGTAACAAAGCTCTTTTGATTAGGGAACTCTCTGAAAGAAAACAAAACAGAACAAACATTAAATGATTTCCTATCTTAAATACTCCCTTTCTTCTTCAGTGACAGTAGCAGTGTTGGAAAATGTCACAAAGGCAACTAAGAGCCATACACTTTAAGCTCTTGAAAAACTTGAATCTAAATGTTTATACTCTTAATGTGAGAATGTTGTGCAATCATCTATGATTTGCTATACTGCTGTAGGAGCAGAATCATATTAATCTTTACAATCTTAATACCATAACCAAAAGGTAAAGGGAAATCATAGCTAAATAGAAAAATGACTCATGGATATTCCATGAATGAGGGAGAGGAAGCTGCTAGAATTTTTTTTTTTTTATCACATATACCAAAGCTATAAGAAATATTATTCCACAAGACATTAGGCCATCCTATACTGTATTAGTAATGCAAAAAGCATTTGCAAAAAAGACCACCATGAAAATAATTATAACCTATATATCTGGATCAATGGTTAAGGACAAAATGGTAAAGAAATTCTACAATAGGGGCAGCTAGTTAGGGTAGTGGCTAGAGTACTGAAGTCCTGAAGTCAAGAGGACCTGAGTTCAAATCTGACCTCAGACACTTAAACACTTCCTGACTATGTGACTCTAGACAAGTCATTCTCAGCAAAAAGAAAGAAAGAAAGAAAGAAAGAAAGAAAGAAAGAAAGAAAAAGAAATTCTACAATAATATTTAATTATCTCCTCCAAATAAAATCAGCTTCGACTTTGATGCTTTATAACATATATCCAAAGGCAGAAAAAGATGAAGAAAGAGAGAAATAGATGGGAAAATGTGGTTTAAGAGAGATGATAAAAGTCAAAGAGTTATAGATTATATATAGAAGTCTTTATTTTATGAACATTTTATTTTCATTTATTTATTTTAAACTTAAATACAAAATAGGAAAAGAAATCTTTTATACCCTTCTCTCTGTCTCTCTGTGTATATCTATATTTATATCTATATACAATGTTCCTTCTTTAACACATTCCTGAAGAGAGTAGAGTTCTAGAACTATCAGCCCCCCTTACCCATCAAATTCCTCTCATACCTCATTTGTATATAACAATTACTCTTTTTACCTTTTCCTACAGGGTTTTGCTTTTTAGAATATATCACACTCAGTGCTTTTCCAATCTTTCTTTCAATTATCCAAAAATCTTAGACATACAGTTTATATTTCCATGGATAAAAAATAAAGTTTGTCCTTATTGAGTTCACATATTTTATTTGGATCTTATATGTCAAATATTATATTAAGTTCAGGCTTTTTGCACAAAATCCTGAAAGTCTGACAATCCACTGAATGTACTTTTTTTTTTTTTTTTTTCATTCAGGATTATGCTTAACTTTGATGGGTATAGTTTTGGTCACAACCCCAGTTTTTTTGCTCTTCAAGATATATAGTTCCAAGGTCTGTGGTATTTTAAGGTTGTCTCTAATAGGTCTTGAATGATTCTAATTGTGACTCTGTCATATTTGAATTGTTTTTTCTTATTGTTTGTAATAGTTTCTCCTTGACCTAGAAGTTTCAGAATTTGGCTGTGATATCTCTGTAAATTTTCCTTGTAGGATCCTTTTCAGGTGATAATCAGTGGATTTTTTTTTTTTTTCTATTTCTACTTTCCCCTCTTGTTCTAACACTTTAGGGCAATTTTCTATATTTTTTTGTATTACTGTGTCAAGATTCTTTTTTGATCATAACTTTCATGTAGTCCAATTATTCCTGTTTTTCTCTTCTTGATCTGTTCTCTAGATCTCATGCTCCTCTACTTTTCATTATATTTTGTTTTATTATTTCTTGGTTTCTTATAATTTTGCTGGCTTCCCCTTGCCCAATTCTAATTTTCAAGAAATTGTTTTCTTCGTTAAGATTCCGTATTTTTTTTTCCAATTTGGTTGCCTTTTTTTTCATAATCATCTTTTCTTGGATTGTTTTTATTTTCTTTCTCAGTCTTTGCCATTCAATTTTTAGAGTCTTTTTAATTTTGTTATGAATTCTTTTTGGGAAGGTGATCATTTGACATTACTCTTTGTGATAGGAGAAGCTTTTTTTTAAACTTTTTAAACTTGAAGATGAACTTTGGCTTCTCTATTCCTATAGTAACTTTCTATGATAGAATCCTCTCCTTTGCCTGCTCATTTAAAAAAAAAATATATGTATGTGTTTATATATTACACACACACACACACACACACATATATATATATATATATAGTAGCTTGTGTGTGTGTGTGTGTGTGTGTGTGTGTGTGTGTGTGAGAGAGAGAGAGAGAGAGAGAGAGAGAGAGAGAGAGAGAGCGCTTGTAATTTTAGCCCTGGGGTATGGGAGTGGTGCCTCTGGTCTCAGGTGCTTCTTCAGCTCTCCCCTCTTGCCTGGAACCTAAAACCAAGAACTCTACCCACCCTCCACCCAGCATCATCCTTTTGCCAATACTTTTGCACTCACTGGACCTGTGCTGATTTCTTCTCACGAGGGCTCCAGTAGCACAGCTGAACCTGGCAGCCCTTATTATCAGAGTTTCCCTGCACTCAGATACCTGACCTCACATATTGTCTGGGAGTTGAAAATTGCTGTGGCTGGGGCTGAGCCTCCCTCCCAACTCAGCTAACCCCAAGACTCATCACTTGCTGTTTCAGTGGAACTATCCTGAAGGTGTTTACACTTCACATGGGCCAAATCTCCATCCTGGTATCTTTCTTCAGATCTTTTCTAGTTGTCCCAGGAGAACAAATGTTCTGTTGCACTTTTTGTTTATTTATACTGCTCTACATTCACCCAAAGGCATTATTTTGTCTTGTTTGTGAGTGACCTACTCCATCATTATCCAAAAATTTTGTCTTAGGAACATTTTCTTAAAAAAAAAAAAAAGGTAGATGCTGGACATGAGGAGCCAAATAACATCACAATGAATGAATTGACAATATATTATCATGCAGGAAAATGCATTATTGAATTCCCTCTCTTTCCATAATCACCACCAATTCATCAGATAACCAGTCAGAATTTATAAGCAAAAAGAAACAATAACATTGAGAAATATGCAATCAATTTGATTTCAAATCACTTAAAACATAAAAGAAACTTTATGAGAAACACACAACAGAAATAATACTAAATTAAACTGACTGTAATAATTTCATCCAGAAGTTAAAGCAATGTTGTTATAATTGCTACAATAATGAGACCAAAAGTGACCAGAAATCAATTAAGTCAGCAAACATTTGATTGACTTGAAAAACTGAAGAGAGATATATATCTGCCAAAGGCAAAACTGATTTTAATATACAAACTAGTTTGTAAAATTCAGAAAGAAAATAGACAATTATGGACACAATGTCTTGCAAAACAGAAAGAAAAAATAAAAGATAAAACTGGTATAGAGGAAGTTTGGCAAGATAGTCAAGTAAATAAAGTCACTCCATGGGAATTAAGGATGAAAACAGAAAGAAAGAGAAGTACAAACAGAAGAAAAATGGAAAAGATTTGTAAAAACTATCATGAGAAATCATTTTTTTTCCCAATAAAGGATGAATACAACCACACTTATATGCTAACATTATAGTCCATAAGATACATACAGATGTACAAATGTAACTAAAGCAAACAAGGAATGAGAGAAAGCATCTAGATTGGAATGTGAGGGCTTTGAGGGTCTGATTTACAAGCTACTTAAAGCAGATGAAGCTAGGAGATTGTCAGGCCTACTATCAGGAAGACTCATTTCCCTGAGTTCAAATCTGGCCCCAGACTCTTACTAACTGTGTGATCCTGATCAAGTCATTTAACCATGTTTGCCTGTTTCCTCACATAAAATAAGCTACAAAAGAAAATGGCAAACCACTCCGATATATTTGCCAAGAAAACCCAAGTAGGGTCATGAAAAGTCAGACTTGATTAAAATAGCTGAGCAATAAAAGCAGGGGAAGATATTAAAAGCATAGGAAATATCTTAGACATTATTGATATCAAAAAAAAGGTGAACAAGAGGTATATGCATATTCTCCCATCTAAAAATTAATTTATTAATTTTATAATGTCATCTATACAAAAATTAAGGGCATACTAAATGAAGATGTTTGTAAGGAACAAGTGATATTTGAATAATGAACCACATCATTATTCTCTCACAATTTACTCAATGATTTAAAAGCAGGGCTTCTTCAACTTTTTCCACTCATAACCCTTTTGGCCAGAGAGATTTTTACCTGACCCCCAATATAGAGCTATATAAAATAGGCATACAAAGCAAACATTTAATCATAATAAATCATAATTTTAGGACCCCCAGATTCACTTATATGACCTCATATGGGTTTGTGACTCACAGTATAAGAAGCTTTGATTTAAAGAATATTTAATACTATTGTGCTTATTTCCTGTTTGTTACAGAAAATTCATTTCACTTAGTATAACAAAATGCTTTCTTACAAGCTCTTTTGCAAAACTTTTCTCCTAAGAGGAAGAGGAGAAGAAGGAAGATGAAGAAAAGCAGGAACAGGAGCAAAAGGAAGAAGAAAAATAGTAGAAGAAAGAGAAGGAAGAAGAGGAAAAGAAAGCGAACAAAAGGAGGAAGAAAAAGAAGAGAAGGAAGGAAGATGAGGAGGAAAAGAAAAAAAAAAGCAAGAAGAATAAGAACAAGGAAGAAGAGAAGAACAAGGACAAGAAAACAACTTATAAAGTCCTTTAAGGTTTGCAAAATACTTTTTATATGTCATATAACGTGATCCTCATAACAATCCTAGGAAGTAGATTCTCCTATCATCATCATTGTACTGATGAAATTAAGGTTAACAAATGTTGTATGTAAAGACAGATTCTCTATGAACATCTCTATGGTCCTCTACATTCACATGTTTGCAGATGATATTGGGTAGATGGCTTCAAACCCAAAGGTACTGAAGAACCTCTTGGAAAAAATCCATAATCCCACAAAAGAATTCGACCTGCCTAATCACACAGGAAAGACCAAATGGATGAATCATGCCCACTGCCTGGATTTCATTCATTTGAACAAACACTACAGAATTTGTCAAAAAGTATAAGTGTCTGAGACATATAATACAGATAGATAACGAGTTGGTCCCAGAGTTGGAAAAGAAATAGAGAGTAGTTTGGATTGCTTTCCAGAAATTGAAAAGGACTTTTATGGACTTTTATTTATAGTTTATTAAGTGGTGGAGGTGAAAATGATCAGAGTAGTTTTTTTTTTCATTCAATAACTATTTATTGAGGAACTGCTATGTACAAAATTTTTGCTAGATTTGGGAGAGAGATACAAAAAAAAATTTATGATACCTGACATTGCTGAATTTGCAATCTAGCACAAAGACAAATGTGCAAAATTGTACAACAATTACTTTTTCCCTTTCAAAATAGCAAATAAATGCACCTTTGCAACATTCACTTTTGCAAAACTTTGTGTTCCAAGGAATAATGTTTTTTCTAACTATATGAAGGTTGTATAAAAGTAGGAAAAGACTTGAAGCAGGCATGTTACTGAGAATATTGAAAGCGTTGAGGACAGAAGTGATAGATGTGAGTAGAAAGTAGAGAAACACAAAGCATACATTTACCATTGTACAGCAGTGCAACACAAAACACCACTGCCTCCAAAGTCCTATAGATTACCATCCCAAGGAAGGCAATGAGATGGATGATCATAAGCTATGACATATAACCAGTGAGGAACTCTGAAGAATAAGAGTAAAAGATGTCATCAAAAAATTGTATGACTGAAAAAGAAGATGCTCAAACATTTGCTGAGAGCAAGGGAAGACAGGCTGGAGTGCCCAGTACTCCTGTGGCAAACATTTAGGAGGACAGAAAAAAGTCATACAGGATGGACAGGTGTATATAAATTGCAGTCTCCATGGTTGGGGAGAATTGTTTTTATTACATGAGCCTCAGATCTTATTTGGCATAGATCGGCAGAGCAAAATCATTCACCCATATCCATTGTATTCCAGACTGACTATCTTTTGCAAAACTCCAGACCAAGGGAATTCATCCTAATTTTCTGTGAGCCAAGAATTATGATTGTTGTAACATTCATCAAGTGCTACTTTTTCTTTGGAGGAAAAAATTGCTTTTGCTTCAGGTATACCCAATACCATCATTATCATCATTATAATGTATATTTGCAATTTGGAGCAGAAAGTAGTCCTGAAGAAAATAATAATACTTGTATATTAATATGATTCTTTGTTTGCAAAGTACTTTATAGATGTTGGATTCCATTTTTATAATAACCTTTGATATAGATACTATTATTATCCCATTTTTATAGAAAAATAAATTGGACCACATTGATTGACCAAGGTCATATAACTTTGATATGAGATTCAAATTCAAGTCAACCTGCTCACATTCAGCATTCCATCAACTATGCCATCTAACTGCCTTAAAACCTGCGTCACTTGTAATCTTGTTTTTAGCATGAGTGGTTTTTGTAGCTCATTATTTTTCAGTCATGTTTGACTCTTTGTGACCCCATTTAGGGCTTCCTTGGCAAAGACACTAGAATAGTTTACCATCTTCTTCTCTAGCTCATTTTATAGATGAGGAAACTGAGCCAAATAAGGTTCGGTGACTTGCCTGGGGTCACATAGCTAATAAGTGTCTCAGGCCAGATTTGAACTCAGGAAGATGAGCAGCCTCTAGCATTAGTGCTTAGTAATGATGATGACATAACAAGTGGTTTACTATTTTTGCTATATGGAAACATATTGCTTCCCTCAAGGAACTTAAGATGAACCTCATGCTGAGGAATATGGAAACGCACAGGGAGGGAGCTAACATACTGTGCCTATCAAAAATTAGTAGAGAGAAAATGACAAGGAGAAAGCACCACATTGGTAGAGATAAAAATACTCATAATTAATTTTATATTTTAAGTTTATGTAATTGTTTTGCTATGTATAGCTGGGCATTTATTTCCTTTTCAAGGAAAATGTTAGATATGTAGCCATATTCAAGGGAAGACTAAAAATAGACATATATATTCATATATATGCACAAAATGCAAAGGGCATTTCTCATAATAAGCTTAAGAATTAAAGAGTGAAAATATTTTTAATAGTGTTAATTGGGGCAGTGTTGTGGCACCTTGGATAGAGTGCTGGGTTGAAGTAAAGAAGATGTGTTTGAATACTGCTTTAGATATTTAAAAATTCAGTAACCTTATGCAAATCCCTTAACTTCCCTTCATCTCAGTTTCTTCATCTGCAAAATGGGAATAATGAGACCACCTATCTCCCATTTTTCTTGTTAAAGATCAAATGATATGCCGTGTGAAAAGGACTTTGCAAATCTCAAATACTTTCATAAATATTAGGTATTAATATTGTTTAAAGAGGAAAAACTATGGTTCAGTTAGCTTTAAAGAAACACAACTAGGAAATGGCTCATATGAGATTCAATATCAGATCTTTGGACTGCAAGTTTAATTCACTTGACATGAAGCTTCTCCCAACCCCAGAATTTTAGTGCACCCTGATCTTTTTATCTCACTGTGATAATGCTGCAAGGAGTAAAATGTATCATTTTGATTTCAATGATCACCTTCACCATCATCAGCATCATTATTACTATTCTTAGTCACTTGCTCTCTCTGTTTCTTGTCTCTCCATTGTTTCTCTTTGTCTCTGTCTGTTTCTCTCTGTTTCTGTCTCTGATCTCTGTCTCACTTTCTCCTTCTCTCCTTCTCTCCCTCTCTACCCCTCTCTGTCCCCTCCTTTCTCTCTCCCATTTCCTCCCTTTTCCCCCTCCTCTTCTCACTTTAATCTTTCCCTTCCTCTTTTCCACTTCATTCCTCACTTTCTTTCTTTCTCCTCCTCTTCCTCTCTCTCTCTTTTTTTTTTAGCCAATTCTTATTCCAGAGTCTAATACCCAGAAAAAAGAATGGTTAACTCAGCAGGATATCTGTGCAAACATCTGTCTGAAAACTGCCTAGCTGCCAGCTTAGTTTTTAATAAGAAGGAATGAAGCAAAAATTGAATTAAAGGGAGACAAGAATAAATCACTGATCTCAGTTTCACTGGGAGAAAAAAAATATAATTTCAATCATTTTCAGCAGGGCCCTTTACTTCCAAGCCAACAACAATATAAAATCATAGATTTGCAGAGTTGAAGAGCTGACAGAGACCTCAGTTACCTCATTTAATAATTTAGCTTTACCCCACCCCCAATCTATAATATATTGGTAGAAGTTTAATAATGAAAAAAATCACTAACTCCCCAGTTAGCCAATTCTACTTTGGGGCATCTTTAATTTTTAGAAAGTATTTCCTTATACCTAGTCTAAATCAGCCTCTCTGAAACTTCAACCCACTTCTATTAGTGGTTCCTCCTGTGGTTCATGAAAATGATTGATTTGTCTCCTCCCTGTGATTTGTGAAAATGATTGATTCATCACTGTGAGAATATTAGCTCACAGAGGATCTCAATTCAAATACTGCCTCTGGCCCATACTATTCGCATAACCCTGGGCAAAGCATTTACCCATCCTAGGTTTCTGTTTCTTCATCTGTAAAATGAAGGTGTTGAATTAGATGGTCTCTGATGTCTGTTGCAGCAATAGATGGGAAATTCAATGATTAATCAATCCCTCTTCCATGTGAAAAGTCCTTTAGACTTGAGATGCCAAATACTCAAAGCCCCAAACCACTTCAAGTGAAGTCTAAGCTCAATTAAAATGTAATTGGGAAATATTTGACAAAATAAATAAAAATACAAGATATAGATAAGGCTTATACATGGTTTTCTAAATCAATATATAATCCACAGAAATTCTTCTGTACTATTTAGTGGTTTTATTTCTATAGAAATTTAATGACACTGCTTTAGGCTATTTAAGAGTATCTGTCAGGTCTCCCTCCTTCTAAGTAAAACAACAATCTGCACTTTTAAAATACTTAATTTACAATTGTATTTCAAACTGGACAATTACCAAAAAATTATATTTTGTTTTTTTTAAATCATATAACTCATTCTATAATTTGAATTTTTCTCAGTTTTCAGTGCCTAGTCTGTTCTTACATTTCTGTTTTGTTTTGTTGTTTTTGTGGAATTCCCTTCTTTGACAATATCTTCCCTCCTCCTCATTAAAAACCTCCATAATCCTCTCAGGAGAATCTCTTATGATCTTGATGTGGGTGACACAGTGCATAGAGCATTGAAGTGTTAAGAGTCAGAAAGAATTGAGTTCACATCCTAATTCAGATATATACCAGTTATAACAAACACCCTATTAAAGTCATTTAACTTCTCTTAATCTTAATTTTCTCATCTGTAAACTGGAGATGATAAAAGTATCTATATCCCAAGGTGATTTTGAAGATCAAATGAGTTAACACATGTAAAATACTTTATGACATAAAGTTATTATTTAGTCATTTTTTCAGTTGTATCCAACTCTCAGTGACCTTTTTGAAGGTTTTTCTTGGCAAAGGTATTGGAGTGGTTTGCCATTTCCTTCTCTAGCTCACTTTACAGATGAGGAACCTGAGGCAAACAGGATTAATTGCCTTGTTCAATGTCACATAGCTTGTGTTTAAGATTAAATTTGAATTTAGGACTTTCTAACTACAGGTCTAGTACTCTATCCACTGCATCATATAATTTGCCTTATAACATAAAAGTGCTCTACAAATGTTAGAGAATATTATTGTTGCTATTAATATGATTTATCTTTCTACACTGCAACTTTTCAATGTCTTTTGTTGTAATTCCAATTCAAACACAATATGCCAATGTAGTCTTGTCAGGGCAGAGAACAAGATAACTACCATCTCTCTCAGAAGGTATCCAACATGCTATTGGGAAAAAGTGGAGGACAACCACAAATAGCTCTGAAACTGCCAAATGAAGCTACTAACCCAAAACTAGAAGGAAATTCAAATATGTCTGGTGACAAAAAGAAAGTCCAATACTATTTAAATTTGGAATTTAAAATCTATGAACCAAGGTCCATATAGACAAAGCTAGATTTTTCCATCTGTGAGAGTTGGATCATAAAGCTGAGTGCCACAGAATGAACACTTTTGAATTGTAGTGCTGAAGATTTTTGAGTCCTTTGGACAAGAAAATCATCAGTCAGTTCTTAAAGAAATTAATTCAGACTACTAACTGAAGACAAGCTAAAATTTAATATTTTGACCATGTGAAAGAAGATGTGATTCATTGGAAAAGACCCTGATGTTGGGAAAGGGAAAGGTTCCTGTAGAAAGTAAGATTCTACTTAGGATTTGAAGGAAGTCAAGAGATAGAATTTCAGGTCTAGAAACAGCCAGTGAAAATGATCAGACTCAGGAGATGGAATGTCTTATTCACAAACAGTCAAAAGGCTAATATTATAGAATTAGAGTACATGGATTTGATCAAGATATTATAAGAAGGTATAAAGCTAGTTTTAAAGGGCTTTCAGGCCAATCAGAATGGGTTTTCAATTTAATATGCATTATTAACATTTTCTCTATCACTTTCTTCAGCCTAGGCAATCAACAGAATAATACATCAAGCCTTGATTTGTAATGTTTGCTGACATCTAAGATGTAAAGGATAACATTGAAAATTTATATATTGACTCTTAAAACTAGTCCCAGCAGGCTCTGGTACACTTCTGCTCCCAAAGTACCATGTTCTTCAATTTTGGAGACATAAATTGTAAGCATGTGGAATCTGAGTAAATCTATCTTTTGCTATTTTCCTTATCCTTAGAATCCTTAGTATCTATTTTCCTGAGGCCCAAATGATCCATCAACTTGGTAAGTAGCAAAACAAAACTAATAAAAAATTTTAGTGAGGTTGATGTAATTATAGCTGGCGATTTTATATAGTACTTTAAAATTTACAAATCCCTTTACAGATATCCTTTGTTTGATCTTTATAATAATCCTAGAATGTAGATACCACAGGTTTCATGATCTACATTTTAGAATAAGAAAATGTAGGCTCAGAGAGTAAAATGACACCTATCCACCCACAACCTGTAGTTACCAGGAGCTAAATTTGGAGAGAGCTTATTCCAGCATCCATTATACTATCTCCAAATTGCCCACTGCATGCACTTTTCAGGGGGTGGGGGAAGTACCATTTCTCCCTTGCCAGTCTTTTCAAACTTTATTACCCCACATGAATTTAATGATTCAGCTGTAATTTACTATGGACTATTCCTTATCTATAATGCTCCCATCTCTTCCATCTGTATCTTTTAACTGCATATAGCTCCTACCTAGAATTCTTTCCCTCCTAAACTCTGCCTTCTAAAATCCTTAGTAGGTTTCTTTCAGTTCTACATCATCAATTCCAGGCAGATTGAGAAAGAAATCTGTACTGGGGAAAGGAATAGTCATAGGCTCTAGCTTGTGGACAGAACAAAGAATAAGTTCAGAAGCAAGCAGCAGTAGGGTACCCCAGACTCCATCCAGGAGTACAGTGAGGTCTCCATTTGAGCTTCTAGCCCAATCTGAAACCTGCTGTTTCATAACCAGAGAAGGAATCCCAAACAAAAGGTAAACCGACAGTTCTATTACTCTGAATAAGCAGAAATTTTATACTAGTTGTTAGAAGTTGAATATAGCAGCAGTTTCCTGATGCTCAGACCCAAACCCAGGGCAGAAACTAGTAAATCTCAGATTAGGGAAGCAATAATCAGACTCGCCCTTGATCAGACCACTTTGAGAATACTAAAAGCTTGCAGGTACCCAAGCTGAAGTATCCCTGAGAATATGAAAAAAAAATCAATAACATTTAAGATGCTCAAAAAACTACATATAGTCTTCCCTCCAGAAATAGTGAAAGCATGGCCCTCAAATAAAATCAAAAATCAGGAAGAAAACTGGAAAGTTAAGTAAACAAACAAAAAGAAAACCACCATGTTATTGCAATGACAAGGAGGCTCAATGCACAAACTCAGATGAAAATTACTCCAAATCATCAACAAACAAAAACCTCACAGGAAGGAAAAAACATAGCTTAGCCAAAAATTCAAACAGAATTTGAGGAAGAGATGTTGAAGGAATAATTGAAAAAAATTAATAAGAAATGAAAGCAGAAGAAAAAAAACAGAAAATAAATTATATGTATAGAAGAAAGAATTTGAAAGGGGATCAATAGATACATACAAGAAGTACAAAACTTGGCTCAAACAAACTTCCCAAAAGTTAGAATGAATCCCATGAAATAAGAAATATTAAAACAAGTCAAAATGATTTTTTAAAAATAGAAGAAATAACAAAGTATCTCTGGGAAAAATAACTGACATAGAAATCATATCATGGAGAAAAAATAAGAATAATTGACTTCCTAAAAACTACAACCCAAAGAGAGAGAGAGAAACAGAGAGAGAGGGGGGGGGAAAGGAGAAAGGAAGGGAGGGAAGAAGTGTGGAAGGAATGAAGGAAAGGGAAGGGAGGGAAGAAGTGTGGAAGGAATGAAGGAAAGAAGGAAGGAAGGAAGAAAGGAGGGAGGGAGGGAGAAAGGGAGGGAAAGAGGGAGAGAAAAGTAAAGGAGAGAGGGAGGGAGGGAGAAGTAAGAGAGAGAGGGAAGGAAGGGAGAAAGGGAGGGAGGGAGGGGAGAAGGAGGAGGAAAAGGAGGGAGAGGAGAAGGAAGGAGGAGGGAAGGAGGAAGGGGGGAGGAGGGAGAGAGGAAGAAGGGAGAGAGGGGGGAAGGAAACATCATATTTCAATAAATCCCCAAAGAAAAGATCAATTAGAAATAAAGAACAAAGTAGAAATTGAAAGACTCCACTGGCACCTTCAAAATGAAATGTCCCAAGAACATTATAACTCAAACCAGGGCTTTTAGATCAAAGAAAAAACATATTCTAAGTGGATGAAAAGAAAGGATTCAAGTACCAAGGAGCTATAGTCTCATTCTCTGATTATAACCTAATGTGATATTATAATGTTCTCCTAGTTAACATTAGACCCTTCTACAAGTTTGTGTTCCCCATAAAGAAACTTCCTTGATCTGAATTTTACCTAAGCCTGATATTGATAAGGGATTCAGAAACCTTTCTGCCAAATATGGGTCTGATTAAGTATGTCCCCTCTTACATCAGGAACCAATTAACTGTTCTCAACCAAACCACTTTGAGTGTTTAATCTTGCCTGCCACCTGAGCCCCAGTTTTGAGTTTGTTTCCTTCCCAATATAACTTCCTCACCCTATAACTGGGGTAAGTTTCTTGTAAAGATAAATCTCTATCTGAAGATAAAAATCTATCTATATACATTTCCATAGTATATGTATATTAGTTGTTCATCTGCTTACTTTATCATATAATAATAAAACTATTAACTGTATCATTTTTCTAAGTACCAATTTTCTAGAAATCTTGACCCCAAGTATTTGCTTTAATCCAAGTTTTGAGAGATCAATTAAAGCAAAATCACACAAAATTCAGTAGCCACTACCTTAAAGAAGCAGAAAGTTTGGAATATGGTTTTTACAGAAGTAAAGGATATAGATATACAGTCAAAAATAACATCTAGCAATATTGTATATAATGACCATGTAAGTATACTCTGAATGCAATCATATGTGAATATTATAATATGAGAATAATCATATCTAAATATGGATATAGATGAGAGAGACAGAAAGAGACAGAGACAGAGAGAAAGAGAGACAGACAGAGAGACAGAAAGAGAGAGAGAGAGAGAGAGAGAGAGGGGCGGGGGGGGAACAGTCAAGAAATTTGTGACTGGATACCTCTGTAACAAATTTTGGCTTTTTTCGTACTAAATTGGGGGACACAGAGAGAGCAGATGTTTGCTGATTTAAAAAATAGCTTAAATTTTCAGGCAAAAATGATAAATGAAAATTTTTGTTTTAGAAAATGAAAAGCTATTTAGCTTCAGTTCTGGATTGAACAAATAAGAGTGACTCACTCAAGACTTTATTTCACAATGTCATTCACTTCAAGTTCCTGCTTTTATCTCAGCCACACAATTTATAAAATTATTTTCAGCTTGGGATATATTACCATGGTAATTTAATTGTGTATGATTAAAATTAGTGTTAGGACTTAGATATAAGGTAAATTCTGCTACACTCTGTCTAAGGATTATACAAAAGGTGAATTAGAAATTATACAAGGAATTTTACTTCAATTTACTCATTTATTGTCAAGAATAATTATATCTAAGTAAAGGTTCGGCCTTGATTAGTGATGAGACAATAACAATATCTACTTAGATATAATGATCAACCAAGTTTCCAGAGACCTGATGATGGATTGTGCTATATATGTTTGAATATAGACAATGTGAAATTCATTTTTCTTGACTGTGTATGAATAGTTGTTTCATTTGTTTAAATACTTTCATTTGCTCTTTTTAAAAGAGGGCACGTGAGAAGTAGAAAAATCTTTAATTAAAAAATAAAATAAGATGAAAAATTTACAAAAAATTAATATTTGCTCAGCCTAACAATCTGATATGAAATGTCAATGTTGTAAAATATAAACATATTTAAAGTCATGGTTAAGATTTAGAGGGAAGGAAAAGAGAAAATCATAGAAATCATTAGTACAATCCATTTATTTTACAGATGAAGAGATTGAGGCCCAAAGAAGTTTTTTGTTTTTGTTGTTTCTTTCATTCTCAAAGAGAATTTTGATATCAGGGAAGTGATTCTATGATATACAAGTGAGTTGAATTTAAGTGAGGAAGTGTTGTGCAAAGTCACCAGCTTCATCTTCTCCTCTAGAACCACCTAGGTTCAGTTAGAAGACAAGAACTAAGGCAAAGAGGGACAGTGAGACCCATATAGTCCCCTTCCTTCACTTTATAAATATGAAAATAAAGCTCAGATCAAAGATGTGACATCCAAAATCACATAGAAAGGGACAGAGACAGGACGATGATGGGCATTTTGAGGGCTAATTATCACCTCTTTTCCTACAAATAACTACATTCAACTCCTTGAATTTTGCTAAATGATGTTTTCAGGGGGGTTTCTTTGGATCCATGCTGAAAATTAGGAATATGGCAAGCATTAAAAGTAATTTTTTTTACCCTAACTTAAGACTTTATAATAAGGAAGTCTAAGTAGCAGCTGATTTTTTTCATTTCAAAATTTCGTATTTTCAAGTGGATTTGTGATCTCATCGTGTATATGCTTTCTCCAAAAAATGTCAATGAAAACCTTAAAGCAATACTATTAGGAGTTATTTTTTATACCCTTTTTGGCATATCTTACAATAAATTTTCCACAGGATAATGCATTCAACCTAAAGACCTTCCTTATTTTCTCTTGACACTTTGAGATTACCACTGGCATAAACCAGTTATCCATCAGTTAACTTCATTCTTGCCAAATGATTAGAACATCTTGTTTCTTTTAATCACACATTCCTTTGCTGACATCCTTTAAATCCCTTCTTCTTCATAATTCCTCCTGGCTAATGAGATGCAGCCCACTTACACCCACCATGTGATTCTCCATTGCACTTTGAGTGATACCCAACTTTAATTCTTCATTAACTAATGTTCCATGACTTGCAGTTCTATAAGAACACTAAGAAAATAAAAAGTTAGGCTTCATTTGGGGAAGATACTAGGGCCCATTCTAAAAAACAATATAAGCAAATATTTATGTGCATACATGTACCCATACATATGTAAGTGTATATCCAGTTATACTATATATTAATGTATTTGTGGATGTATATTATAGTACATATATGGATATATACAGAATAGTTGTACAGTTGATGTGCCACTTTATATTTTAATAACTTTAGATGTATCCATGATAGAATAATTATAAAGTAGGACATAAAAATATTATTAAAGTTATATGTATGTATATTAGTTTTATTCATTTAGATTAATTTTTCACAAATGCAATTTCTGAGTAGCAATTGAATATCTCTTTGAGAAATATGTCTCAGTGATAGTAGATATGGTGAATGTTAAAAATATTAAACTGTATACATGTACTTCTAGCATATGTACATTTAATGTTTTAACAATTTTATGTTGCCCAAGGACTTTTTAAACACTGTAAATATACATATAAAAGTGAATATATAATATATAATACATATATCATATATTATATATGCTATATATCTTATACATGTGTGTATATATGAGTATGGACAGCTCGATGGAAAAGTATATAGAATGTTACACTTGAACTCAGGAAAACATGAGTTTAAATCCAGCCTCAAACATTTACTAATTGTATGGTTCTAGGCAAAGCATTTAACCCTGTTTACCTCAGTTTCTCATCTATAAAATGAGCTGAAGAAAAAAATCACTTGCCAAGTAAACCCCCAAAGCGGGTCACAAAGTGTCAGATACAAGTGAAAACAATTAAACAACAAATATGTGTGTGCGCATGTATACACAAATGTACACTATATGCATATAGCCACTGGGGATCCCCTTTATGTCAGTGAGGGGTAAAGGAGAAGCCCTGGCAAATGCTCCCACTGGACTCTGCAGCTTCATCCTAGTGATAGCTCATGCTCTGAGCCCAGGCCAACAATGGTGGGTCCTTCTAGAGATTGGGATCTCTAATCACTCAAAAGAGTCTGCCCTATTTTTTCAGGAAAAACCAAGTAGATGAATAATACCTATTGAGAAGATGAGATGCACTTGTATGAATTCCAGCCCCTCATTTCCCAGGGTTGCCTGGCTAGTTTCCTGTAAACTCTTTTAAAAGTTCTATTCAGCCAAACAGCAAACATGCTAATGAATTCACCAGTAAGAAGATTCTTTTTATTCCTCTAAACATTTCCCAAGAGATGGTGCAGTGGATGGAATACTACACCTTAAACCAAGAAGACCCATCTTTCTGAGTTCACATCTGGTCTCAGACGCTTTTTTGTTGTCTAAGAAAAAAGACACTTAACTGCTTGCCTCAGTTTCCTCATCTGCAAAATGAGTCGGAAAAGGCAATGACAAACTGCTCCAATACCTTTTCCAAGAAAACCTCAAATGGGAAATCATAAACAATTGAACACAAGTGAAATGATTAAACAACAAATACTAAAAATGTCTCTCAAAGTTCATGAACATGATCGGAGAGAAAACGAATAAGGCCTACATAGAGCTTAAAGGGATGATATCCCAATAACCAAATTGGAAATAAAATCACAGGCCTATAAAGTATTAAGGTAAGTAGCTTTATAAAGTTTATATATTAACTACTGTTTTAATAATGAGCCCTTTCATATGAAGAAATTAGACAATTGCCTCCATTATGGAGTTACTCTTTGCTCTATTTTAGGGCCGTTCACCCAAACATAATATTATGCAACTAATTTCTATCTCGTTTTTCTTTGATGATAACAAAGTGGGACTACATTGTCTCTCCCCAGGCTAATTCTCTTTGTATTGGCTGTGTCCCAGATTCTGAATGCTCTTCTTTTTCATCTCCATCTTTTAGTTCCCCTGGCTTCCTTTAAACCTTTGCCCAAAATGTAATTTCTATAGGAAGCCCTTCCTACTTCTGTCCCACACTACCCTTTATCCCCCAAAATCTGGCCACTCAGGTTATCTTCCACAATAAATATATGAATCAGGTCTAGAACAGGTAGTTTCATTCCCACATACACTCCCCCCAAAAATAAATAAGTGAAAGAAAATGATAAACAATCAAGAAATTGGAGAATGATTGCGATCATTTGAGAAGTTAATATTCAGAGTTCTTTCGGACTTTTGCAACTGAGCTGCTCATTAGTTATATTACATTTCTTTTCCTCTGAGTACAGCCTGATCGATGCCAAATGTGCTTTTTTCTTTCCAGGGCTTTCTCTCTCACTGGGTGATTCCTTCTCAGCCAGGGCTCCATTACTTCTGCCACTGCCACTATTCCCACTGTTACTGCACAGATAGCTGATAACCTATCCTGAAGTGCCTAGGAACAAGGGAGGACACCAACTTTTGAAATCCCACAAGTCCCTCTACCAAAGGAAAGAAGATAGAAGGGGTGATTCCATACTAAATACAAGGAAATAAGGCTCAGTTCATAGAGGTCCTGAAATCAGGAAATGAGTTAAAATCCAGCCTCAGACACTTTTTCGCTATGTAACCTTGAGCAAATCATTTAATTTCTCTTTGCCTCAGTTTCCTCAACTGTAAAGTGGGGATAATAATAACATCTATCATACAAGGTTGTTGTTGTGAAAATCACATAATATAATATTTATAAAGTGCTTAGCACAGTGTATCACACATAGTAGATGCTATGTAAATGCTTATTTTCCTTGGAGACTATGAGTATAGAATATTGTATATATTTGTCAGTCATAGTGAAGTGCTTTTACTGATTTTTAAAAATTTTTTGTAATCCTTGTAGTAAGACATGAGTCACTAAATAGGGAAATGAGAAAGGTCTAACATAATGTACAAAGAAAAGATCAATAAAAATTAAAACAAAATTATATAGATGGAAAATGAGGCAGATAATTATTGATATTCTCCAATCCACTTTTTATGGAAACAACAATAAGTACTAAGCATTATTACTTATATTCTTATTAATGCAAAATGACTAAATGCTCTTTAAAATGTGACTTTTTTTTACTGCCTCTGTGTGCACAATAAAAGCAAACTTTACCAAGACCT
Source organism: Sarcophilus harrisii (assembly GCF_902635505.1). NCBI lineage: Eukaryota > Metazoa > Chordata > Mammalia > Dasyuromorphia > Dasyuridae > Sarcophilus > Sarcophilus harrisii. The sequence continues at coordinate 624,228,314 of NC_045426.1, read as the reverse complement.
TTATTTATCTCTATTCAATTAGCTAGGGTGAGCCACAGTTTCTTATTAAAAAAAAAAAAATCCTTCATTTAGTTCTCCCATTGTGTTAGAACTTGTTAGTTTGTTTTATTAGCAAAGTCTTTGGTAAGCCAGGGCTATTTCCATGGCATAGTGATATATCTTATATACAGAATTCCCAGGTATAAAGAGTCTGTCTACCAACACAAGTAGTAAGCTTTTCTGTAACTTACAGCATTAAAATTTGCCTGACACTTTTGAGAAATTACCCATAGCCACATAGGAATTATATATCAGAGACAGGACATCTCGCTGGTTTCTAGAAAGGCTCTAAAGTAGATCATATTAGTATTATTATCTACATTTAACAGATAGGGGAACTAAATGGGGCCCACAGAGATGCCAAAGTTAAACAGCAGGTAAATATGATAAATAGATGAGCCTTGAGATTTCTTGCAACTATGAGACTGAATTTGGCTGTACCACTGACTGGCCACATGATGTTTGAGGAAATGATTTTACTTTTCTGGTTCACAAAATCCCAGAACCCCAGAATCTCAGAATTGGAAATCTCAAAGCAAAGATTAATTGTCCTAGTATACAAAATCACATGTGTCAGACGGACCTTAGAAGTCAACATCATTTGCCTAGACAGGAATCCCTTCTGCAACATAGAAGACCACCCAGCCTTTTTTTTTTTTTTTTAATTCAGAGTGAGGTATAATCCCCTCCTTACCACCAACAGCCACCATCTTCCCTCGCCTCAAAAAAACAAATGGGTCATATGAAATGATCTCTAAAGTTCCTCCAATTCAAAATTCAGTGAATATAGGCCAAGAAATATCTGTATGGGATTTCTTTGGACAAAAAGCCACTTGACAAGGGTGGTTTTCCATTGGAATCTGGCTGGTTTTGCCAACTGGACGCTTACTATATTCAGTGATACTCAAGCAGACAGGGACTCCTCTGTTCATTCCTGAATTGAATCCTCTCATCCTTCAAGGAGCAAAGATGTATGGTGGAGGCAAGTCCCAGACTCTAGGCAGAAAGGGATATGAATTAGCTTTTGACTACAGCCAGTACAGTTATTCACTATCCCTGCTGGGGAATGGAAAAAACAGAACTGGAAAGGAATGAGCATATGGAAAAGGAAGGTAGCCCAGGAGGAGGAGGAGACAAGCAGCAGATTTAGGCAATTAGCTTTTTCAGCTGTTATGTGACTCCCCTTTCGGGAACCTCAACACAGGTGTAACTGTGGAAAGGAAAAATATCTTTGTTTGAGGGACAAGAATCCACACAAAGGGATGAGAAATATTGCTTCCAGCAGCCAGAAGGTCAGAGGAAGCTTCAGAGTCTCTCAGAGACAATTTTTTAAAGAGATTGTATAATTTTTAGAGGAGGGGAGAACAAAAAACTACTGGCATCTATTCCAGGAAATCTTAAGTTCTAGTCCTGGCTCTTCTAACAGAGAATCATATGGACCAAGGACTTAACTACCACTTTTTGTGTCTTTAGCAAATGATTAGCAAAATAGAAAGGTTGACTGAGACTGGGTTATAAAGGAAGGAGTCTTCCTAGTCTGGTGAGACTGGCACTCTCTAAATTATAAACTCTGGCAGAAAGCCCCATGACCCTTTGAAGTAATCACAAAAGTAGATTTTATCTTGATTAAGAAGGAAGGGAAATCTTTCTAATTACTGTTGTCCAACTCTTTGTAAGCCCATGGACTCTACTGTACATGGAGTTTTCTTGGCAAAAATAACAGTGGTTTGCCATTTTCTTCTCCTATGGATCAAAGCAAACAAAGTTTAAGGGAATTGCTCAGATTTACACAGGTAGTAAGTTTCTGAGGCCAGATTTAAACTCAAGTCTTCCAGGTTCCAGATCCAGTGCTCTATTTGCTGAGCAATCTAGCTGCCCATTTCTATTATAATCCCCCAAAGTGCAAGGAGCTGCCTCAGAAGGTTGCAGATTTTTATTCAGTTATGGGTTCCACTGGGTGGGTTTCTGATGTCCTTTCAAGTGCAGGAATTCTGTAATTATATGGACTTCAACAAGGTACTTTCCTATCTCAGAACCTTCTACCTCTATAGAATAAGAAGATTGGAGTAATTGATCTCCATCTCTAAAATCCCATTAAATTCTAATGACCTTCCAATTCAGAATTCTAGTGGCTCTCTCTTTTGTGATTATATAGCTTCACCATGTTGTGTTTTATGTTATGGTTATCTATAAAACACACCATGGCCATCTCTAACCCCACTAGACTTTAAGCTCCATGAGGGCAGGGATTTTGACTTACATATATATAGATAGATAGATAGATATAGAAATAGATATAGATGATGACTATCCGTTCACATATATGTAATATATTGACACACATGTTAATTTACATAGAGATGTATTGACATTGTGGAATTACATGTATTTATAATAAAATATACACACACATCCATATATATATATATGTATATTCTATTATGTCATACACAGTCACATTATAATTCAACTCTAATATTTTGATGTCATTTTTGGTCCTCTTTGAGAATGAAGGACAACAACAGACTACAACCAGATATATATGAAGGAAATTTGTATTTATTAGGTACCTACTATGTGCCAGGCACTATGCTAAGCACTTTAGAAATATCATTTCATTTGATTCTCACAATGGCTCAAAATATGGGACTTATTATGCATTAGTATATTGAGCACTGGATACTGGGTACTGGTTGCTGGATCACTGTGCTAATATCCTTGTTTCTCATCCCAAGGTATCGGCCTTCCAATGGATGAATTTTTTTAAGCACAGAAAATCCCAAATTATCTAACACCTGGAGTGATCATGATCTGTTACAGTTGATGGATTACCCAAATAACAAAAGCATAGATCCTTGAAATTCAATTTAGGAGGCATTAAATTATATAACTGTTTTGTGTCAGGTACTATGATAAGCATTAAGGATATAAAGACAAAATAAACTGGCCCCTTGCCACAAGCAGCTTACATTCTATTATCATTTTTTAGTAGTTATTGAGTATTTGTGTGTTGAGTATTTATTGACTATTTAGTATTTATTATTGAATGTTAAGCCTGGAGTCAGGAAGCTTCATTTTCCTGAGTTCAAACCTGATTTCAGATACTTCCAAACTGAGTGATCCTCAGCAAGTTATTTAACACTGTTTGCCTCAATTCCTCACTAGTAAAATGAGCTGGAAAAGGCAGTGGAAACCACTCCAGTATTTCTGCCAAGAAAATACCAAATGGGATCATAAAGAGTCAGATGCAATTGAAAAAAAAATGACAGAACAACAGCCACAAAGTGAGGTACCATGTCTTGTTTTATCTACATAACTCTCCTAGCCTACAAGGAAAAAGTCTAAAGCTTTCTTTCAAAGCTCTCTATGGTATAAAACACAATCTCTGAAAAGTCCTGCTGTTATTCAATCATGACTGACTCTATGTGCCTATGTGGTTTCCTTGGCAAAGATATCGAAGTACTTTAACATTTCCTTCTCCCATGTGTACCCATTTTACAGATGAGGAACTGAAGCAAATCAAGGTTAAGTGACTTGCCCAGGGTCACATAGCTAGTGAATTTCTGAGACCAGATTTGAACTCAGAATATTCCTGACTGTATTTACACTACCACCTAGCTGTTCCATCTGGAAGATCCTCCCAAAGTGGAAAAACTTAAAATATAGATCTAGAAACAGGCTAACGTGTCTAATAACACACATAAATAGAAAGAGAGAGAGAGCAATCACCAGAGACCTGGCTACCAATGGATGATCTATAGAAACTTATAAAGAAATCTATAAGGGCCATGATCTTCATCAATGGAAGCTGTACCCAGGAGAATGAAACTGGGATCTCATTATCATGTGCCTTAAAGAAGGACAGTGACCTAGTGGTACTAAGAATGGCATAGTATAAAGGAACCTAGATTCGGGATCCAAGGACTTGGATTAAAATTTTAGTTTTGCCATTTATGACCCGTATGACTCCAAACAAGACAATTTAATTTCTCTTGGTTTCCATTTCCTCCTTCATAAAATGAAAGGATTGACTAGGAGATTTCTAAGATCCTTTTCTTTTTCTTTTTTAATAGCCTTTTATTTACAAGTTATATGTATGGGTAATTTTACAGCATTGACAATTGCCAAACCTTTTGTTAGAATTTTTCCCCTCCTTTCCCCCACCCCCTCCTCTAGATGGCAGGATGACCAGTAGATGTTAAATATATTAAAGTATAAATTAGATACACAATAAATATACATGATCAAACCATTATTTTGCTGTACAAAAAGAATTGGACTCTGAAATATTGTACAATTAGCCTGTGAAGGAAATCCAAAATGCAGGCAGACAAGAATATAGGGATTGGGAATTAAAAGTAATGGTTCTCTAAGATCCTTTTCAACTCCATAGGGATGATCTTGTTTAAGTCACTTATTTTACACATTGGGAAACTGAGGCCCAAAGACTTTTCCAAATTTTTTTCCAATTTAATTCCAATTTTTTCAAAATTAATAGAGGAATTAAGTTACAATTAGGATTTAAACATAGGTCATCTGATTCTAAATCCATCACTGTAAAAATTCAATTTCACAAATATTGTTAAATAGGTACTTGGAAAAATATAAAAATGTGGTCTCCACCTTAATAAGACTCACAATTTAGTAGGGAAATGTCCCAAATAAACAAATGACTATGATATTTAATGATACATGGGAAGTACATGAAAAGGAACCCAAATAGAATAAATATTATGAAAATGATCCTCAGAGAGATTCACAGGTGATGAGGACAGAGGCAGAAACAGAACTTCCTCTTGGGAGAAAGAGCTAGAAGCGTCAAGAAAGTTGCTCTTCACTCTCTGGTCCCCCTACCCAGCCCAATGGACATGAGTTCCTAGAGAAAAAGTATTCTCCTTTATCTTTTTTGGTAACTCTAGTGTTTAGCACAGTGCCTGACATTTAAGAGGTGCTTAATAATTATTTATTGACTGACTAACCTTGACTGAAACATTACCTCTGTTTGGGACTGAGCTTCTTTATTTTTTTTTTTAACCACAAAATGAGGTCTCTTCTACCTCTGATAGTCACTAATTCTAGGATTTTGCATCCAAAATTAAAATAATCAGAAAGATACCATGAAAGTGGTGGGGCTTAAATTGATTTTGGAAGGTTGAGCTAGATGTGGATATCAAAGAAAGAGAGAGCACAAGGAGGAAATTCTAGAAATTGAGGCTGTAGTCAGGCAGGAATAAAACACTTCTATATGAAGATAAAGAAATGAGATTTCAACATAAGAGTCCTGTTGTTAACACCCTTTCATAATGTCAAAGCTTTTTTTTTTCCTTTTACAAGAAAGAAAAAAACTCATCATTGAGACATATGACAGATGACATATTAGAGCATAATAGCTTCAAATTGCAGACTTATTAAAGTCATTAGAATAATTATAATTGAGTATTTACTTAAAAGCCCATAATGATTTTTTAAGATAGTTGCTCACTTGAGCCAAAATCACCCTCTTCCTTCCATTGCTACTTCTCTCTGCTATATTGACAAACCCTTGGCAGGGGGGTTGGAGGGAAGAAGGGTTTTTTTTTTGTCCCCAAAATGAGTCAGGATCCTTGAGGATCAAGGTTATATACCATAAAGTGCAGAAGTACTAGGAAATGAATATCTTAAGAAAGCTCCATCCTGAGCATATCAGAAATACAGACAAACCCTGTTTCACTATTCCTCCTTACTTGTCTTTTTGGGGGGAGTGTCACCTCTTGCTTGTGCAGAATCTCTGCAATCAATTTGTTGATAAATTGCTTGATCACAGAATCATAGACTTTAGAGCTAGAATGCCTTTCAAGTGCAGGAATCATTCCAAATTATTACTGAGAGGTGACCATTCAGCCTCTGAATTAAGAATACCATTGACAGGGAACTCACTGCTTTTTGCCTGTTCTTCTTTAGGGCAACTAAGAAAACTAAGGAAGATCTTCCATAGATGAAGTCAAAATCTGCCTCTGCAATTCCCACCTCTTCCTCCTAGTTCCACCCTCTGGACCAAGTTGAAAATGTCTAATTCCTCTTCCACAAAGCAGTCTTTTAGATTTTTGAAGACACCTCCTAAATATTATCCTCCTCATGCTTCCCCTGGCTGTACAAAATTCATATGCGACCATTTACTCCAACAGTATCTTGTCCCACTTGGCCTTTATAGCCTAGATTTTTCTCTCCCCTCCTTAATTATTTTGTGCCCAATTTCCCCAAAGCTTTTCTTTTTCCCATTTTTATAAATAATAATGCTTTGTTAATTAGATAATCTATAATTAATCTATTAATCTTAGCCATGTTATCCACAGGTGAGATAAACTAGCATTCATAGCATTAGGAGTGAAACTAATATTAAGAGTTTCATTTACAAACAATTTTGCTCATTATGGCTTTGAAGAAAACAAGGTAATTATAGATTCATGATAGGGTGTCAGTAACTAAAACTCCAATTAACCCATTGGTATCATAGGCATTTAATTTACAACATTGTTTCATTCCAACCTTCTACACCTTCTAAAGAAGGAAGTGCAGTTTAAGTAATTTAAGATTTAGGGAATTTAAGGGACTTACCACAGTTATACAACAAGGAAGTGTCAAAGTGTGAGATACCCAGATCTAGAATTTCCAGGCATTTTCAAGATCATTTTACAGATGAGAAAACTTAGTTCAATGAGTTAAAATGATTTATTTATAGTCACAAAGGTACAAAGAAGCAAAGGCAAGAAATAAACTGATATCCTTTAAACTATAAGGCCAATATCTCTTCAACAATGATATGATTCAAACCAATTCCAGTTCTTATTCTCTACATAAGTAGAGAGTAAGAGCAAAGCTGGGTCTCCTGGTTTCAAACTCAGGGAGTACATTCTGATGTATCACAATATTGACTGATGGCTCTATCAATCAGTCAGTATTTATTGACCAGACACTTGATTAGTATCATGATTATAATAACAATCATGACAATTTTTTGTTTAAAAATATTCAATTAATTCAATATTATTTCAAATTATTCTCATAACAACATTGTGAGGTGGGTTAGACAAATAACCATTACTTAAAACTTGTTTTGGATGCCCAGAGAGAAACTAAGATATTGAGTCACAGCTCTAATATTTACTTCCAATGAATAATAGACAACCACTTTAACTCTCTGAAATTTAGGTTTTTTTCATCAGGAAAATGGGGATAATAATATTTTTAATAACTACTTAACAGAGTTAGCATGTTGGAATAAATAGAAAACAGGGCTCAAAATTAGGAAGACCCAGTTTCAAGGTCTTTCTCTTAATATGTACTGATTAGGGGATGACCTTTGCCTCTCACTGCTTGAGGCAAATCCCTCAAATTATTAAGTTAGAAAGGTGCATTGGTAGGGGTTTCATCAGACAATTTTTTCACCAATGAAAACCTCAGGTCTAGCAACTATCCCAGAGGTGGGGGTTGTTGCTGTTTGTCCTTCGTTCTTGAAGAGGGCCAGAACATCAGGGAGATGATGCTATGACGTGTACATGAATTGGATTTCAGTGAGGGAGGGTTGGGCAAGGTCACCTGCCTCACCTTCCCCTCCAGAGCCATATGAGTCCACTGCAACATATCTCCCATTTCTCACTTATTTCACTGAGCTTTGGGGAAAATAAAACAAGATATGTCATGGACCATGAGGTTATGACCTGGGTCCAGAGAGATAAGTAAGGTCCTAAGGTCATTTTCTATCATCCTGGATCTCTATAGAGTAAGTTGTGATGTGGGCACATCAGGGAAAGGGAAGGAAGGGAAAGAATACTTCTATTCTTTTTCTTTCTTTCCTTTTCTTTCTTCCTCCCTTCTTCCCTCCCTCCTTTCCTTTTTTCCTTCCTTCCCTTCTTGTTTTCTTTCTTTCTCCCTTTCTTTTTTTCTCACTCCTTTTCTCCTTATAGTTAAGATAATCACCAGGGGCACTGATAAATTGTCAGTTTATTGATTGTCAATCATTAATTGACTTATCCATGGACACACACCTAGTGTATGTCAGATGCTGAATTGAACCAAGGATTTACTGATGACAAGACTGGAGTTCTAACCATTGTATAGACTGCCTCTTTTCTCATCAGTATGAAGAAACTCCAAAAATGACCTCTATCAACACAGAACACAAGATATGATTTATGATATAAATCCTCAGGAATCATTTGATGTACACAGAGGTTAAGTGCCTTCCCCAGTATCACATAACTGAGAAGAATCAGAAGTACAGTAAGAACTCAGGTCAGTCTGATCCATTATGCAACACATCTCTCTGTGTGTAGTTTCTCTGTCTCTATCTTTCTCTCTGCTCTGTGACTCAAAACATAATCATTCCAAATAAATCTAGTTCTATTTCTCTCTGTTTCTGCCTCTGTCCGTCTCTCTCTTTGAGTCTCTATTTCTCTGTCTCTCTGTGTGTCTCTTTGTCTCTCTGTATGTGTCTCTGTGTTTCTGTCTCTTGTTATTTCTCTCTTTCTTTGTCTCTCTATCTCTTAGCATTTCTGTCTCTCTCTCCCTGCCTTCTTCCCTCTCTCTGTCTCTGTCTGTCCCCCCTTCTCTATCCCTCTTTTTTTTCTCTCTGTCTGTCTGTCTGTCTTTGTGTCTGTGTCTGTCTCTGTCTCTGTCTCTCTCTTTTTCCTTCCTCCTTTTCTTCCTGTCTCTTTCTCTCTTCTCTACAGATGGGCAGAAATCACAGCTGACTTAGTCATTCATCATTCATTATCTTGGTTATAGATTGCCCCTTAGCACTTCATAAATTTTAAAGTTACATGCAAATTATCATTTATACCTATTTTATAGATGAGAAAACTAAGGTTAAAAGAAGTAATATCACTTACTCAGGGCCACTTAGCTAATAAATAATAAAGACTTGAACTTTCAAGTGAACTTTGAATTTGAACTTGAAAGATAGTAACCAGTACACAACCCTAATTTAGGTATATGTGAACAGTTGGGTAAAAAAAAATGTTACATGGATCCTACCACTTTCTAAGGAGCCTCACTTCATTAAGAAATAGAGGTTATCATTTAAGGATGTTAAAGGCAGGATGCAAGAATTTTCTTTTCCTCTTATATATTTCTGTTGATGAGCAGAGAGGAAACATGATATATATGGCAGGAAAAGAACAGTCCCTGATGTTGAACAACCTAGATTTGAGACCTTGCTTATAGATTATCACTTCTTGTATAAGTCACTTCTCCTTTACAAATCTTTACTTGCTCCTCTACAAAATGAAGAGAGTAGACTAAATGATATCTGAGGTCACCTCCGGGTCTTACATTCTATCATTACATACCACCCACTTTAATTGTCAGTAGAATTATGAAATCTCATTTATTAGAACTAGATGTTCATGTTCCTGCTATTAAAACTCTGCGACTTTTTGGAGGTGAGTGGGAGGGATGTTTTTTGTTTTTTTTCCCCTAAGTTATTTGGCTCGATGAAATCAGCAAAAGCTCTCCAAGAAAGAAGTGATTTTATGACCCTGCAAATGCAAGCATAACTCTTCAAGGTAAGTATTAGGTTCAAGGAAGTAGCATGTCTATTATGAAAAAAAGAAAAATCCATTTATTTCAGGGACTATTGTACAAATCAGTCAACTCCCTGGAATCTTACATGTACTAAACCAACATAAAATTAAATAGAGGGCACGAGCTTCACAAATTCTAATGAGAAGACTGATTTTTAAGTCTTTTGTTTTGCATAACCAATGCCCTTTACCTAGGAAATTGCAGACAAATTCCAAGTCTATAAATTGCATTCTATTCTCTAAATATATAATCTGCTCACTACTTAAAAGCATGCTTTAATAAAGTAAAGAATCTTTTTGTAAGGCGAATATTTTAGAAATATTTTCTTCACATAATGGTTACTCTTTAAGTAAAGCTTACTCTCTATGGCTCAATTCAACATTGCAACAATTAAACAATTATTTATTAATTACATCACACCACGATTACAAAAAAAAGAAAAAAGAAAAAGGAAAGAAAAATGTCATCCCCACCCTCATGGTGTTTAATCCATTGATGTTCATTATTTCCATGTTCAGATTCTCCCTAGAGAACTTTGGCCAGCTTGTTTGCCTTTAAAATACTTTTATCATATCAATAGGTATATGCAGAATCTCCCACTAAAATGTGAGCTTTTTGAGGGTGGGGCAACTAGAACTTTTCCTCAGAGAATGAAATTTAAAGATGTGTACCTCCTTTCTGAGCAATCCAGCGGCTATTTTGTCGAAGCCTTTATATTCTTCCTTCATTGTATCAAGATCAAAAGAGACCATAAGCTTTCCCCACTCACATTCTCCCTGTCTGCTCCCTTCCCCAAACCCTGAATTTAAGATGCTTGGTTTCAATTCTTTGGGAAAAGGACTATCCTCTCCCTCCTTGAGACAGTGCTCAACGATGACACTTGTGCTTATAGAAGGTGAAGGTGAAGTCTGTCCTGTTCCTGCATTTTCCCCAGAGGAGGTTTTAGCATAGGTCACTCACAACATGACATAGTTTTGCATAATTTTACTAGAGCTGAAACCCAAATACGAGACTCTATGTATTCTAGGTAAGCTTTTTCCCTGAGACCCAATATGGTATTTTGAACATTTTTTTGTTTCATTTTTTGGAGGGGCGATTTTCTAAGATTCTATTAGTATAGTAAACTTCTGTATAAAAAGTCCACAGCTCAGTTGTAATTTATAATCTTGAGATATTGTCCAAGATACTAATAGAGTAATCAATTGACCCATAGTCACATACCCAGGATATGTCAGACTTTGAATTTGAACTGTTTCTGATACCAAGGCCAGTCTCTTAGACTCTGGAAAATACTGTTTCCACCTTGCACAAATTAACATTTAACAGCTGTTTGCTTAATTGCACTAATATGCATTAATTCCTTTGAACAAATCTGTGGGATTAGGCCCGACTCTAACCCTAACCCTATTCTCATTTCTATTTTACAGTTGAAGAAACTGAGACCAAAAGTCCAATACTAAGTAGATGGGGCAGCATTTGGACCCACATCTTCTAACTGTAGATGCAGTTTTATTTGTTTGTAGCATGTTTCCCCTCTTTGTAGAAAGAACTCAAAATGCTAAAAGGAATTGAGAAAATAGGAATTTTTGCCTCTTTTTCTGTACAAGGAAGCTTTACTGCCTGATGAGCCAAGAGCCAAGACACTGGTGGGCCCCATGCTGCCTTACTTTCTATCTAACTCTTGACACAATAATACTTCTGTGGTGGACATTGACTTCCACCCATGTTGAGGTATTCTTTAATCCACTTGAGTGTTGTGTAAGTAAAGAGAACTCTAGCTAATAATAACTCAGAGGGGGTCTGGCTATAGTCCCTATATGTAACAATATACAACTGAGGCAAGGCAAAAAATAATACTGCCTCAATATGGACAGATTGGATCAATGGATTTGCAGGATGACTATGATGCAAAACAAAATCCTCCATGTACAGAAAGTGGAAATACAAAGACAGAGGTGGAGGTCCAACAGCCAATACAGAAGTCCATCTACTTCTGGGCATCCAGTGAAGAAATCTGGAATTCAGATGGTGCTCAACAGGTAATGGGCTCAATATTTTTGACCACTTTTTAGTGCTGCAATAGGAAGGATAGAACAGGACACAAACAAAACCCTAAAGAAGATATCCCAGAACCCTAGAGGAGAAATTCTGTTTTGTTTTCAAGCAGTTAAAATGATGAGAATCCCTAAAATTTATAAGATGCTCTTCAGTCCTATTGTGAACTAAGTTTCTTGGGATCATACATTTTTGAGCTAGAAGGTCTTTTATAAGACACAAAGCTTCTAGGTGAGCTCACTCTCTATATCATTGTGGCTAGTTAAGAAACAGGAAAGTGAACATCTACTTAGTTAGGAAGCTGACTCTGCAGTTAGACCTAGAAAATATTTGGAATGTTGAAAGATTTCAAAAATGGTTAATGCATTGATTTTTATTATGCATTCTAATTTAATTAAACTACTTGTTTTGCCATGATTTTTAATATTTGAATAAAGGAAACAGGCTGAGTTTCGAAGGAATATGAGGCCTATATAGAGACACAAGCTCTAGTGAGTACTTCTATATCATTTGTGGCTTTATGAAAGAAAGTAACATCTCTTAGTAGAGACTGACTATGGTAGTAGACAATATATATATATATGTTGAAGATTTGCCAAAATGGTCTAATCAGTGACTTTATGATTAATTTAATAATTTGTTTTCATTTGATTTTAATATTAAGGAATAGAAAACTGAGCTTTGAAGAATCATAGAAGGATAGTTGAGCTCCATGAGTAGTCATCATTGACTACTTATTAACTAGCTTGTAGAACCATAGGGAAGTCCTATATATCTTTTAGTGTGCCCAAATAGATCATCTAGGAACTTAGATTGATGATTTTCATCTTGCATTGTAGATTTACATATAGATCTGTCTAACAATAGAAACTGGCAGTTTGGAATCATGCATGCTGCTAGTCCCTCTAATATCATCAATCATCATCATGTAATCATCAGAATCCTTATCATTTATCACAATCCTAGACATCTAAAACTTAGAAATTGAGCATTTCATCTCTAATCATTGGTGAAGATTTACTGAAGATGATTCCAACCAATATTCCATGAATTAAGTCTACAGGCTATACATATGCTCATCATCATCAATCATCACATCATTCATCATCAATCCTAGACACAAACGCTAGAATTGAGATTACCCATAACTTCTAGTTTGAGTGATTCCCAGAATATCTAAAAGTAAGAATAATAGTCTGAGAGCAAATTGACCTCAAAGTACTATTCAATTACAAAGAGTCATTGACCACTAATAGTAGTCCCCAGAATATTAAAAGTAAAAGAATAATAGCTGGAGAGCAAATTGACCTCAAGTCATTTCTATCTGAATCCAAGCAAAAAATATGAAAACATGGGGGAGGAAGAATGAGAAAAATAAATAGATAAATATAATTTTGGAATTGTAAAATGGAACATAACAGATTTGTAAAGAATTTTAATGAAAGCCTGTGCTATATTAATGAAACATTGCCTGGCACATGGAAGGAAGGAAGGAAGGAAGGAAGGAAGGAAGGAAGGAAGGAAGGAAGGAAGGAAGGAAGGAAGGAAGGAGGGAAGGAGGGAGGGAAGGAAGGAGGGAAGGAAGGAAGGAAGGAAGGAAGGAGGGAGGGAAGGAAGGAGGGAAGGAAGAGAAAGGGAACGAAAGGGAAGGGGTAAGGAAAGGAAAGGAAAGGAAAAAAGGAAGAAAGACTTTTTTTTTGAGTCAGAAGACCTGGATTAAAATAACATATTTACTAATTACTGCTTGGTTACAGAGGGCTTAACAAGGTGCAATGAGTGAAAGTAGGAAGTCCCATTTTAATTTAATCTAAGGAAGAAATTTCCAACAATTATAGATAACTGAAAATGAAAACAGAGGGTAGGTACGTGATTTTAGGCAATTCACTTTCCATATTCTTCCTTCAGTTTTCTCTGTAAAATGAGATGGAGGATGGGGGAATGTTTTCTAGTTCTTAAACCTAAGAGTGGCCCACAGCCATTCTGGCATTGACTTGAACCTAAGCTTCCCTCTTTCCAGTTCTAGCATTCTTTTCCCCACACTTAAATGTCCCTGAAGCAAAGCCATGCACCAAACTTGCTCAGTAATTCTGGCTCAACCAGAGGCAAGGGGAATAATTATGTCATAATGGATAGTGAGGGCCTGAAGGAGGTGAAGAGGGAAGAAATATTGCTCTCTTGGTATCCAGGAGATGCCCTAAAAGCATCACTTGTTTGCCTTTGTTTGAAGGAGAGTGTTCCAAAGTATAATTACTGTTTGCAAAGCATAGAGAGATCTTTGGACAAAAGAGGCTATTTAAGAGAAAGCATAATGACTACTCTACAAATAGGTTGCTTACAGTGATTGAGGGCTCTAGCCTTCCTACGATGTTTAACTCCCTGGCCCTGCTTGCCCTCCTCCATTCACAACAGGGCCATGGAGATTATGACTTAAACCTACCCCTCTTTTAGCAACTGCTGACTCAGCCTCCACCCCCACCTTGGGCACAGAATGTATATAATCATCAGCTGCTGCTGATTTCCCATTATCCTAAAGGCTTGATCCAAACTTGAAAAATTTAAGACTCTTTGTCCCTGCTAATGACTCTCCTTCAGTCTGGTGAATAGTCACCATGTCCTTATTTGAACCTAATATTTCCTTTGGCTTGGGTTGCCAGGTTGACAACCTTTTGGAGAAAAGAATCAGTGCTGTTGGCTTAGTCAGGGTCCTTCTGTGTTAGCCACTGCCTTCTCTCCCTGCTACTGTGACCTTATTGCAGGAAGAAAGATACCTCCTGGAAAAGACACTGTCAGAAACCTGCTTTGCTGGTGGGACCTGGGGCTACATCCTGTCTTGAAAAAATTACGAGAGTTAATTCCAGAGACCCTGGTTTTCATCCTTATCATCCATGGCCATTTATTAAGCACTTATTATATACAAGGTGTTATGCTAAGAGTTGGGGATTCAGAGAAAGGCATGAACATGGTTTCTATTCTCAACAAAAAGTGCAAAATTTTAAATGCTAGATTTTTACAGTATAAATAGCAGGTTACCTTAGAAGTAGAGTGCTAGCTGTAGGGTTACCAGGAAAGGTCTCTTACAGAAGATAGAATATAAGTTTTTGGACTGAATCTTGAAGGAAGATAGAAAAGTTAGAAGGTAGGATTGAAAAGTGAGAATATTCATCATGGCAATGAGCCAATGAAAAGGCACAGGAAATGGACTGGAGTGTGAGGGAGCTAACAAAAAGGCCAGTATCATATAACTATAGAAAAAGGGGGAAGAAGACTTGAAAAGGTATGAAGGGGTCAGTTTGTGAAGGATTTTGAAAGCTCTTAATGAATGATTTTATATTCGACCCCAGATGTAGTAGAAAGTCAATGGAGTTTATTAAGGAAGAAATTCACATGGTGAAACCCACATTTCAGGGACATCATTTTGGCAGTTGAATAAAGGATGGATTGATATAAGGAAAGGCTTACCTGACCAACCTGAAAACTGTTGTAATAGGCTCAATGTCAATTAATGAGAGCCTATACCAAGATGGCAGCTGTAAATAAGGAGAAGAGGAAATATAGGAGAGATACTATGTGAAGGTATATGTGAAGATTCTATGATTGTGGGTGGAGAGTCAAAGAAGATGCAATAGCATGATGGATGGCAGAGAGCTCTCTCCCCAGAGATACCATCTTTCCTATAGATGCAGGAAGGATTAATTTCACCTAGAATGCTGTACCCCTATAAGGGGTATCGGTGGTACAGTGGATAGAGGGTCTGAAATCAGGAAGACCTGAATTCAAATCTGGCCTCAGACACTGATAAGATCTGTGATCCTGAGCAAACTACTTTATCCTGTTTGCCTCAGTTTCCTCATCTGTAAAATGAACTGGAGAAAGGAATGACAAGTCACTCTAGTATTTCTGCCAAGAAAACCCCAAATGAGATCACAAAGGGTAGGATGCCACAAAATACAGTGTATAGTGCCCACATCTGGAATATTATGTTCTGTTTGGATGTTGAAATGTCAGAGATACATAGACTTTTACAAAGGCCCAGTTTGATACCTCCTTGTGAAAGATAGGTGACCCTGGAATACCAAATGCCAGGTCATGGAAATTTAGCCTAGGACAGATTCTACAAGCAAGAAAACTTCAACTAAGGCTCTAACAAAAGACCATGCTTTCTGAAGACCAAGAAAATCATGAGAGACTACTCTAGAGTAGACTAACTCTTTGGTGATGGATTTTAGCCATTAAGCAAAGAAAAAGAGGAAATGGACTTCAGTCTTTGCAGACCAAGTAGGGGAATGGGCAGACTTTTGTTTTAATTGACTTTCTTTTTGTTCTCCTGTTTCACACAGATAAGTATCAGTTGATATAAATGATATTTACTACATAAATTTCTGGAGTAGATCAAGACATTGGGCAACTCAATCCCTCCCTTCATATCAGTGGCATTCAGGGAAAAGGCCATAGAGAGATTTTTTTAAAAAAAATTTCAAGTGTGATACAGTAAAAGGTTAATTGTCTAATACTTAATAATTATCATCACTAGTCATCTCATGATAAAGAAAGATCATCAACCTTTAGTTTAATTGCATTTTACAGGCAACATTAGTCATAAGCAATGAAGTAATTTTTCAACATGAGTGATTTAATCTTTGTCCTACTTTTCTCTTCTTGCCTTTTCTTCTCTATTATTTGTCTTTGCAAATAATAAAAATAATAATAATACATTGCTTTTATAAAGTACTTTAAGGTTTACAAAGCACTTTATATGTGTCATTTCATCTAACCCTCTCATTCATGCTGGGAGGTAGGTGGTACTATTATAATCCCCATTTTACAGATGAGGAAACTGAGGTAGAGAGGCTTAATGGTGTACATAGCTATAGTAAGTGTCTGTGGTAAAATTCAAACTCCTTCAGTAGGAAAAGAATTAGAGAAAATTGATTTAGAAAGATTCCTATAGCCTCCTTATAGCATTCCTAACTAGGCTCTGCACAAGTGTCTCTTTCAATTCAATTCAATTCAGTAAACGTATTAAATGACTGCTCTGTGCCAAGTATCATGATAAGCTACAAAAGAGAAACTTATTCTTCCTGAGGTAGCCCATTCTAACTGTTAGACAGTTGTTCTTCAACTGAAACTGAACTGTGACTTCCTGTAACTAGCACCCATGGGGACTTCATTCTGCCCTGGACAAGCAAAATAAGCATGCTTCCCCTCCAGACATTTGAACATAAGTGAATATTTTCTCCCTCATTCCAAGAGTTTTTTCCCCCTCCATGATAAACATCTCAAGTTCTTTCATATATTTCTTTTAGACATTATTCTTGGCTTCATCCCTGTCCAGGTCATCCCCAAAATAAGAACAAAAACGTCTTAATTTATAGAATACTCTAGGGTTTACAAAGTTCCTGACATTTGGCTTTATTAATAGTCTTGTGAAACTCAGAGATGTTAAATTACTTGCCCAGGATCACAGAGCTAGAGAGGAACAAGGAAGAAAGTTTCAGCTGAATGCATTCTGCCTTGACAAAGGTTTTTTTTTTTTGTTTTGTTTTGTTTTTTTTTTGGTTTCTTTGTTTTTGTTTTTGTTTTTCTATTTTTTTAAAATTCAGTATCCTAGGTACACTCATCCAGATGTGGGTCTGATCAGCTCAAAACACAAATAATTTATTCATATTGTCAAGAAACAGAACTTCTTTTTATTAATTACCCATGGATTCTAGGACCTTTTGTTGAAGTCTATTTCTGATGTCTCCCAGTGGCTTAGAGGTTATCTTAGTCTTGCTAAACCTCTAAAGACTATGGAGACATAGCAAACTGGAAAGCTTTCAAGTCTGAGCCTAGCAGGAGACTACCTTGTATCTGAAGTACAGCCTAGCCAAACAGAGAGAGACTGACAGAGTAGTAAACACTAAGTGATGTCTTTATTTTAGAAATAACCATCAAAGGCATCTACTAAGGGATGACAGTTGAGATCCATGTCAATGAAAAGATTTTTATCTGTTCCTTCTTCTTATCAAGCCTGGTACTGACCTACTCCAACTTCTAGGAATAACTTCTAGGAATTCCCTAATTCTATTTTTTTTTTCAATTTAAATAATTAGAACTGGTATTTAAGTAATGCACTGGGGTTTATAAAGAACTTTACAAAGAATTCAAAACTTGAAAAAATTAAAGATTCTTGTTGTTTTGTTGTTAAAGAACTTTAAAATATTGTCTCGTTTGATCATCACAACAATTCTGAGAATTTTTATTACCCCTATTTCCTAGATGAGAAAACTGAGGTAAATAGGGGCTTAATAATTTGCTTAGAGTCAATAAAACTAGTATTTGAGGCAAGATTTTAACTCAGGTCATCCTAACCAAGTCCAAAGTATAACCTTTGTATCACCTTGCTAGCTGCCTCTCTAGATGGTTTAAAGTATTACAATAGTTTTAGGGAATGGGATTCCCACAATATTTCAGAGGCAATTTTATCACCATGTTCAAGGTTGAGTTAAAAAGAGATCTGGACTCATTAGTTAATCTTGTTTCTGTAGAGCCAAGAAGGCAATGATGAGTATGTGACAAGAGTGGTTGGGCATTATACAGTATCCAGGAATAGGTTCTATATGTCATTCACTCATCCTTCCATAATGGACAAGTTGGCCTTCTGTGCATTATGAAAGTCTGAGAGAGTTTGAGAAAATTATAAAAAGCAGCATCTGCTAGGCAAGCAGCAATTCTATCAATAATCTTGAAGTAGAGGATCCTCACTAAAGTGACCACATTTCCTGCTAAGTTCTCTCCTGAGCCAAAGTTTCCCCTTACCCCTCGACTGAGGAAGCAGCTGACCCAAGGACATCCTTCCTGGGAAACCGCCTTCTCCTCTGTTTTGTTTCATTGACCATGTTACTGGGTCAATATTGTCTTGACTCTATCCCCAATTGTCTTTTCCAACCAGTCTAGGAAGGAATCAGGAAAAAGATGGTTATTAATCTTTGTACTTGGCTCTGATTTCACCTGTATATAAGAGACCTCCTTACCTTTGCCATTTTGTTTTTCTGTTTCTACCTCTGCATGATTAAAATAAATCATTCTTTTTTTTTTTTTTGTAACTAAAAAAATAGAACTTTCCCTCATGCTCATAAAATTGTGGATTCTTGATGCATTCAAATAACTTAAGATAACATGAGTATTGTATGTAACACCCTCATATGGCATTTGTGGACAACCCAACATGACCTGCTGTCAAACCAGATCTAGAATTTGTGTGACTGATTTCTGAAAAGGTAAATAAACAAAATTAAAAACAAGATTTTCTTTTCTCTGTTGAAATTCATCTTGTTGGTTTTGGCC
The DNA here is from genome assembly GCF_902635505.1 of Sarcophilus harrisii. Classification (NCBI taxonomy): domain Eukaryota; kingdom Metazoa; phylum Chordata; class Mammalia; order Dasyuromorphia; family Dasyuridae; genus Sarcophilus; species Sarcophilus harrisii. The sequence continues at coordinate 624,209,333 of NC_045426.1, read as the reverse complement.
CAGTCTTCCTGTCTGGTCTAGAAGAGACAGCTACACATTAAGAAGTTTTGTGGGTTTCATAAGTTGGTGTTGTTTTTCCTTAATGATGTTGCATCATGAGTGTCTGGCTATTAACACGACTCAGTGACTATGTCTTAATGCTGGGAAAGAAATCTATCTGTACAAGGAGCAGAGCTAGGCTAGGAAACAGGCAGAAGGTAGGAGTTTATTGAGGTTCATGTTCCCTGTTGCTGCCTGCCTTCCCACTTTCATCTCAACCCACAATGGGTGATTTGTGAATATGAATCTGAACTCTTATTCCCTGTGAGAGTATGGGAGGAGTAGGTCTTGAACTGAGTCAGGACAAAGATAAGCAAGGTCCTATAGGAATAAGGGATAAGTCCCAGTTGACTACTCCTATTGGTAGTAAAGATAAACCCAATTTTGCCTCAATTCTATGCAGAAATAACCAGAACAACCTAGTTATCAGTTTTGAATTGCCTATTCTGAAATGCCTGAGAATGAAATTCCTGGCCAATAGAAAATATTTTTTAAATCTTTTTTGGGGGATGGAATTAATTTAAATTTCATTTTATTCAGGCAGTTAAGGGTTACAATGGATGGTGTGCTAGGCCTGGAGTCAGTAATCATCTTCCTGAATTCAAATCTAACCTCAGACACTTACTAGCTGTATAACCCTGGGCATGTCATTCTGCCCTGTTTGTCTCAATTTCCTCATCTGCAAAATGAGTTGAAGAAGGAAATGGCAAGCCATTCCAGTGTCTCTGCTGAGAAAATCCTAAATGGGTTCATGAAGAGTTGGACACCAATTGTGGTGTTCTCTTCTTTAAAATATAATGTTTAAAATAAATGTTCTCTCTCTGGGAGGAGGTTTTTTGGAGAGGTTTTCTGGAGGCAGCCTTAGTTTCAGTTCTGAATAATAATCACCCCCAAGATAGCCAGTTGATAAAATCCAAACATTTATTTTCTCCTTCCTTGGGCCCGGGTAGCTTTCTTAGAGGCCTCAGCTTTCCTTTTTTTTTTTTGACTCTGCTGGCAGAGGCGACCCAATTCTGTACCAACACTTATTCTGATTCTTTGGTCACCCTGAAGTATATATTTTAATTCTACCAGGTTTCAGAATTATCTCTCATATTGTTACATACTATGCAGGTAAAAAAGAACCTTTCGGCTACATGGGAATGTACATGGCTACATGGGCTACAAGATGAAAGTTGGAATGAATCTGACTCCACCTCCGAGAGTGGGCTTGTGGGCTTCCTCCCAGAGTGCTCTCTGTGTCTGTCCCAGAGTGCCTCTTCGTGCTGTGAGCTTCTTGCTTGTATGAGTTCTCTAAAGATGTGAACACAAGCATTGTTTCTATCAGTTCCACTTAGTACCTTGTTTCAAGTTCTGGCCCATAACATCTCCTTCTAAGATCAGATCAATCATACTGAACCATGCTAAATTAGATAATTATTGTCTCTATCAATTCTAATGACTTAACAGCTTGTAAGGATTCTAACAACCAATGAAGAACATATTTTAAAGACATATCTTTATTCTGAACAATGTTCTTGTGAGGGAGGTTGTAAGAAGACTGATTTTATGATAGCACTTTTATAGATTAGGAAAATAATTTTTCTTCCCATTCTCATGCCCTCATCTTCCTCCTCCCCATTCTCAGACAGCATGGAAGTACCTAAGGTTGTCGATGGAAAAAGGAGATATTTGACTCTGACTTTCCCAGACACCAGTTCAAAGAAAACAGCAGTGTGCTGATAGACCACCCCAGATCAGTAAAATCATCTTTGGCTGACAGGCTAAGCCCTGCCAGTTGAACCAGTCTGGCTGACACAAGAAATGGAAGAAGATTTATGACTATATTCAGGTCTGTGGATCATATTGATAGTCCTATATTTCCTATATTATGAATATCCATTGGAAATGCAAGTCTTTTGCCTGAGACTTTTAAATTAGGTCCTTTATAAATCTGGCCTTGTTCTAGTTGTCTAGCCCTCTTTAGGACTTTTGGATGTGTTTGTTCAATAAGATTGTTGTTTTATTTTGTTTTTGTTTGTAAATTAAAGCTTATTAAGGACAATTAGATGGCATACATTGGTGGTCCTGGAATCAGGAGAACTTGAGTTCAAATATGGCTTCAGACACTTACTAGCTGTTTGACTCTGGATAAGTCATTTAATCCCAGTTGCCTCAAAAAATAGCAACAACAATTTTTTTGAGATACATGGATGAGTGAGTATATTTATTAACTACCCACATGTCAATGACTTGTGCTAAACCCTGGGAAATATAGTTATGTAACTCAAGATTTGGAATTCATCTACTTTGAGGTGGTAACAGTAGTTTATTAGATTATGGATGAGATGACCAGGGGAAGAGAAGATAGAGCAGAAATCTGTTCTCAGGATGGCACTCAGGGGAAATCTGGACAAAGAAGACAAAATAGCTATTGGAGAAGACTGAGAAGAATCCTTAGAGGTTTAGAAGGAGAAGAGACTAATGTTAGGGAAGCCTACCTCAGTCAGAACAAAACATGAGAATAATCTACTTTGCCCAGAGACTGCCAAAGCAAGGCTATTGTTAGGAAGTTTTCCTGTGCCTCTTTGCAACTTTTACCCTTTCTTGCATTTGCTCCTTAAAGCCAAATGAAACAAATCTAATCCCTGTTCTATATGAAATATTGGACAGTTATTCTGTCCTCTTTGGACTTTCTCTACTTTTTTCAGGCTAAACATTCCCAGATTTTTCAAATTCTTCTCCCATTTTATGGATTCTGAGTCCTTCCATGATCCTGATCTTCTTCCTCAGGACAGCTTATTGCTTCACTGCATCTTCTAGGCATGAATCATTCCAAGAGAGAGCAAGCCCTAGAAAATCTGATTTAACAATGTAGAGAGATGATTGGAGCATGCTCGATGATTCTCTGTGGTTCAAAAATCATGAAACTCAATTCAAAAAGTCCAATTCGATTAAAAACACTAGTGTAGGTTTTATTTCCTTGTAACAAAAACATTCTCAGAGACAAGCAACCAGTATTGAATATGTTATGCTCAACATTTGAAAAGTTAAAAAATGAAAAGTAACATCAAACCAAATATTTTATTCTTATTAACAAAACCATTCTCTTCAATAAAAGGGGGTATCAGTCAAGAGAAGTATTGAGATCTAAATCTCCATCCATCAATTTGTTTATCTTCTTTGGTCAAGTCACTTTCCTCTTATTAGAAATATTTTTTTCCTCATTTATAAAATTGCTATCTTAAAATCAGCCTTCTTACAACCTCCCTCACAAGAACATTGTTCAGAATAAAGATATGTCTTTAGAATATGTTCTTCATTGGTGTCCAACTCTTCATGAACCATTTAGGGTTTTCTCAGCAGAGACATTGGAATGGTTTGCCATTTCCTTCTTCAGCTCATTTTGCAGATGAGGAAACTGAGACAAACAGGGCAGAATGACATGCCCAGGGTTTTACATCTAGTAAGCGTCTGAGATTAGATTTAAATTCAGGAAGATGATTACTGACTCCAGGCCTAGCACACCATCCATTGTAACCCCTAGCTGCTTGAATGCAATGAAATTTAAAGCAATTCCACCCTCCCCCCAAAAAATTTAAAAATATTTTCTATTGGCCAGGCATACTGCTGGGGGTTAAGATGCAGAAGAACAAAACACAATTGTTTCTATTCTTAAGAAAAGCTTACATTCTATTGGAGTGTAGTGAATGTCAAATGAATATTGGGTATGATGGAAAGAGTATTTGTTGCCTCATTGGAGAAACAGTGTTAAGTCCTGACTGCCACTTAGCAGGTATGTAACTAAGCATAAATTTCTTTCCCTTCATGAGCTACAGCTTCCTGTTTTGTAAAATTAGGGGTCTGGACAAGAATTCAAAGGTCCTTTCTAATACTGTGTGATCCTAGGGGGTGTAAATGTGTGTTTATGTGTATTTCCCCCATCTCATCAGTGTTATATTTATGTTTCAGAGGAAAGAATGTGAATGTGTAGGAAGCAATCAAAAATGAACCTTGAGTCTGTTGATGAGATGGGCTGAATCATAGAGGGGTTGTGGCAACCTGTGGTGAAAAAATATCATTTCTCCTGAGCATAGCCTTTTATTCATGATAAACAGCACCATAAAATGTTTGCTCACAATGGCTACATATTTCAGTGAAATCACAATGAAAGTCATTCCTTTTCAGGCACTTAATTCCCAGGGCTTTCTCCCTTTGCCAAAAGCTTTGTAAAAGCACATGGAAAATCAAGTCTTGCTCTCAAATCCTTAACAAGCCATCAACAACCAACAATAATTATTACATCATGCATATATGAGGTACTTTACAAGTAGAAGCATTTATTAAGTACTTAATACATACCAAGTACTATGCTAAGCAAAAAGAATACAAAGAATGGCAAAAAAAAAAAAAAAAAAAAAAAAGATACTCTGCCTGCATGAAGCATTCATTCCACTGGTTCTGATCCATAAAGATGAGAACCTAAGACCTCAAACATAAGAACGGGGTGGGGGGGGGAGAAGGAGGGGGTTCTCCACATCAAAAACTTTCCCTCTTCCTGCTTAGAAAGATTTGAGTTCAAATTTGTTCTCAGGTACTTATTAGCTATTGAACTCCAGGCAAGTCACTTTAGTTTTGTTTTCTTTATCTGTAAAATGGGGGTAATAACAATATCTACTTCCAGGGATTGTTGTGAAGATTAAAGAAGATAATATTTGACCAGCAGGATGATTTCAGAGAGGTCTGGAGAGACTTACATGAACTGATGCTGAGTGAAATGAGCAGGACCAGGAGTACAATGATCAATTCTGATGGACGTGGCTCTCTTCAACAATGAGATGATTCAAATCAGTTCTAATTGTTCAATAATGAAGAGAACCAGCTATACCCAGAGAGAGAACTATGGGAAATGGGTGTGTACCACAACATAGCATTTCTATTCTTTCTGTTATTGTTTACTTGCATTTTTGTTTTCCTTCTCAGATTTTTTTTCTTTCTTTCTAGATCCAATTTCTGTTGTTCAACAAGATAACAATAAATATGTATACATATATTGTATTTAACATATACTTTAACATATTTAACATATATTGGACTACCTGCCATCTAAGGGAAGGGGTAGGGGGAAGGAGGGGAAAAGTTGGAACAGAAGGTGTTGCAAGGGTCAATTCTGAAAAATTACCCATGCATATGTTTTGTAAATAAAAAGCTATAATAACAATAATAAACATAAAAAGAAGATAGTATTTATAAAGTGCTTAACACAGGGTCTAACACATACTAAATACTATATAAATGTTTGCTATTATTATTTTAAATTATTTTATTATAATTATTATTATCACATGCTGGCAAGCAGAAAGAGCAGAAACAGAGCAGAGACAATTGAAGCTGATGCTAATCTTCACCCACTCCTTCATTCCCCTTCATTATTCTACCAACAGGAACTTCTCTACTCCCACTAACACTAACCTCCCAACATATAAAGTTCACCTTCACTAAGGTTCCATATGGGTTGGAGCTAGAAAAATCCCTATTCCTATCACCCAAAACAGAGGAAGTTGGCAAGAGGAATAAACAATTCTAACTCTGTTTCTGGGTCCACTAATAGTATGACCTGTATATTGCAAGTCCTAAATTAACATCCAGAGAGGAGTTAATATGATGAAAGGTCTTAAATTTATGGCATCTGAGGTTCAATTGAAACCATTAAGTAATCAATTACCGCACTAGCTTTCCTCTGTTTTGACTATGTCATTTTACATTGATCACGAGCCTCTGTTTCTGAATAGTCAGTCTTTTGTGGGTTTTTCTGGAATTATTTTCTCTTGATTCTTCTCCTACCTCTTTGACTACTCTTTCCTAGTCTACTTTATTGGTTGATTCATCTTCCATATCATGCCCCATAGCCATAGGTATATTCTAAGGTTCTATCCTGAATTCATCCTATTCTTTTTACACTCTCACTTGGTGATCTCATTAACCTCCATGAATTTAATTATCACCCCTACGTGACTGACTCTACAATGTACATATCCATATCTCCTATACTTGTTGGGGGAAACCATGTAACACAGTACATAAGAGTGCTGGGGATAGAATCAGGAAGACCCAAGTTTACTTATCCATTTTATAGCTGTGTGACTTAAATCAAGCCCCTTAATCTCAATTTACTTCAGTTTGTTCTTAGTAAAGTGGTTATAATATATAGCACTTTAATTTTCAGGATTGTTGCAAGAATCAAGAGATAATATTTATAAAGTTCAGAGTTTTATTCCCTACTCTCTTTTCTTAGTTGCAGTTGTGTACTTCCAATTGCTAAATTGATGTTTCAAATTAGAAGTTCCATAGGCCTTTCAAACTGTTAAGGATACCATCTTTCTTTGAGTAACACCATTTTACAACCTTGATTCCTCACTCATATATCCAATCAGTTACCATATCTTGCCATTTCTTCCTTTATGATATCTCTTGCACCCCATCCTCATCTTTATACTTCTAAGGCTTAGGTCAAGACTTCATCACCTACATAGCTTCTCAGTTGGTCCTACTGCCTACATTGTTACTCCTCTGTAATTCATTCTCCACACAATTGTCAGAATGGCTTTCCTGAAGTATAAGTTTGATTATGTCACTCATTCTCAATAAATCCCAGTGGCTCCTTCAAATATAAGATCTGTATATTTGGGCACTTAATAAATGTTTAGTAATTGATGACTGATACAATATACCAGGTAGTGTGCTAAGCTTGGGGAAAAGAAGAAAAATTGGAGAAAGAGAAGAAGGAGTGAGGGAGAGAAAAAAAAGAGGGAGGGAGGAAAGGAGGGAAGGAAAGAGGAAGGAAATAAGGGGAGAAAGGATTGAAAGAGTAAAGAAAGGAAGGAAAGAAGGCAGGAAGTCCCTGCTAACTACTAGAAGGCAAGGATGGTCTATTTTGTCTTTTTCTGCCAGTATTAAGCATGTATTTGGCAACTTGTAGGAACTTAATAAATACATTTTGATTGACTGATGTTCTGCCTGGTGAAGAAAACTTTTTAGGCTATGACAGAATATGATAGTTGGCTTGAAGTTAAAATAGGACCATCACATGGAAAAGAGATTGAACTTAATCTGTCTAGCCCCTAATTTTCCAAGTATCAAATCTGAAATTGAATCAGAAGAAACCTTCCTAATCAATCAAAATAGCTATACAAGAGTAGCATAGATTGTTTCAGAGGTGAGTACGTTCAGAGTGGTCTTTCTGTATTTGTCACATATATTGTAGGGATACGTGTTCCAATAGGAGATGGATTCAATGGTCTTTTCCAACTCTGTAGAAACACCTGAAGGGGATCGTGAAGAAGGTATTACTTGAGTAGACCTTTGAGTGAAACAAGGGATCCTAACAGGAAAAGAACAAATAGGAAGGACAATCAGGCATGTGAAATAGCCAGTGCAAAAGTGTGATGATAGGAGATAGAGTTGTATATGATTTTGTGATTTGACTTCTCTGGGCTTTAGTAATCTTATCTATAATATCAAAGGTCAAGTAAAGTAACTTCTAACCCTAATTTTTTTTCTTTTATTCTATTGATTATTGTTCTCCCTTCTTAATATTTATTATTTAAATTCTCTTCATTTGTTTCTGGTTCTTTTTATGCTGAAATAAAGGCTCCATATATTAGTGCTGAAAACTAGAGGTCAGATACCTTATGATGTTATGTTTTGCAAACAAGGCTTAAAGACTGGTAGATTTCAGGAAGAAGGCTATTAAAAAAGAAAAACAAAATAAAGCACTGGACATGAAATAAGGACCGTGGTAATAAAGTGGCACCTCTGTCTAAATGAGGGGTAAAAGTTTAGTGTGGAGATATATACACAAAGATAGTTGGAGGGACTGAGTATCTTTGAGAATGTGTGGGATATCAAGAGAAATTTACCAACTTTAGTGCTTAGTATTAAATGCTCTATTCATGCTTACTGTATTCAAAAGTACCTAAATTCTGAACATTTGTAAGAGGCTCAAATTCCCTTTGTTTATTGCAATCTAAAACCACACAGCCCATAACAGCCCTGGGGCCTTTCCCTACTAGTGTGTTTTCTGAATAGAACCAGGCAGCTGAATCACAATTACAGGAAAAGTGGGGACACAGGTTAACAATGAAACGGGGCACACAGGCCTTATTTATTTCTCCATGAGTGAACATGTTCCTTAATAGGTTTCCATACTATCAATAAATCCCCAATTAGATCAATTAACTGTGAAATTTTATCTATTTCTTTAAATCCCTTATCTAACACATCTAGGGATATAGCCTACTTCAGATTAGCAATATGATTTAAAGTAAATCATCTGATCTTTTTAAGACATAATTTCCCTTTTTGGAAGACGAAGGTGGCAATACTCTAAGAAACTAATTTTATTATTATTTTGTATTGGAATTCTATAGATAGATGGGACTTGAGCTGAATCTTGAAAGATATGCAGGATCCAGATAAGCACAATGTAAAAGGGGGTGGGGGAGATTTCACATCAGCCAAAAGGTATTAAGGAAAATGGCCGAAATAAAAATGGTATGTAGGCAGGAGAAAAAAAGGATAGATTAGGAAGAGAATAAAAACTCAAAGACTTATTGAGGGGATACTTATTCTGGTAGAAGATGGATTCAACAACCCCTTCCAATTCTGCAATAGCAACTGGAAGGGCAAAAAGAAGGGGATTTGGTAGAAAGCAATGAGAAATAATATTAGGGTTGGAATGTCAGGCCCTGTTAAAAGAAGACATAATCACAGTGTAGTGGATGCCCTTCCCCAAATCTCAAAATGGTTAGCTACTGTTCTTTCAATCTAGAGGAAGCTGTGTTATCCATCTTCCACTGAGTGTCTACTGATTAGATGCTGAGATTAAGCCCAGGGGCCTTTTAAATAGAAAAATTAATTTCTGGCTGATCTTTCTTTCTGACTCCAAAATGTAATGCCAGTGATATATTGTTAGGGAGAGATTCCCAATTCTGAGGTCCTAGAGATCTTGTTTATAGAGTCTAAGCATTAGCCAGGTGAGTCAGCCTATCTCTTCTCTTATTGTGTCCTCTAGTAAGGTCTTGTTTCAATGAAGGAAAGAAATGGCTATCAGTAAAGGCTAAGTCTACAGAAGCCATTTTGGTTGTTAGCAGTATTAGCAGGATTGGGCTGTCAGTGAAGAGGTCATCATCATTGTTGGAGACAAGGATACCAGAAAGAATAAGCTTCATTGTTTGATCAGAACAGTGTCTGGGGTGAAATGGGGAGTACTTAATTAACAGCCTTTCAGGACCTGTTTTATGTCCTTAAAAATGGTTCAAATAGTGACTTTCTAGTTAATTGTGTTAGTAATAATAAGTGAGCTATTGAATTCTGTTGTAGTCATTCTGTAATGTGCATTTTGCAGCATTCCTTTGTGCTTCTCAGGTTTTTCTTCAAATACAAATATATTTACTTCCTATATCTAATTCAAATTTATACATTAAATACCTCTTTTATATTTTCCCTTTTTGGAGAAACCCTAGAGTAGAAAAAAATGTAGAATTGTCCAGAGTAGTTGGGGCTAGAATTGAAAGTGAAAAATGGGGAATATAATTCCCCTACTGAGAAGTCAAGTTTTTCCAGCAATGAATTTGGAAGAGTATGTCTGGATACAGAGCCCTATTCAGTCCCAGCAGTAGTTGCCTCTAAACATAACATTAGCATTTAAACATTATTATGCTAAAATAGAATTACAGAATATTAGAGGGAGAAGGAACTTTAGAGATCCCCTACTCCAAGGTACAGATTTTGGTATCAGAGTCATAATGTTAAATCCAAATTCTTTTAGTATTTTCTCAAAAACACGTGACTTCAACTGAGATTCGGTTTCCTCATCTGAAAAAAGAAATGAGGTAAAAAGAATTTAGGAGCATCAAAGTCCTTTAAAATATAGAACCTATTTAGTGCTATTTCTCTTTTTTCTAAGGAAGAAACTGAAGTCAGATTTGTCCAAGATCACATAGGTATTAAGTCCTTTTAAGATTAGGGGCTTTTGGCTCTCTATCCTATGATTTTACCTCTACCATTGCAGTTAGAATTTGATAGTCAGAGGGGAAGACTGGTTGGCCTTGACACACGATAGATTCCACCTATATATAGTATTTTACACACAAGTCAGTTGAAGTATAAAATAGTTTATCCTGAAGGACATAGTTAGAGGCTTCAACTTAACTATGGCTGCTTTCTCTGGGAAATGATAGCTGATTATTTGCTCTTCTGACTATAGAGGAAGCATATGGTATCCTTTTAATTTTAAAGTCATGTTCTTTTAATCTTATATTAGTAAAGTTAATTTTAACTGTGTTTTATGTTCTTTGAATGCTTACTATATTTAAACTTTGAATCTGTTGGAGGCTTGGTCTATATTAACCCTATAAAATGTTTGGGGGAGTGGGGAAGGGAAATAATAAAACAGACGTCTCTATAGCAATTTATAATTTAAAAAAACAATTTCTTCTATGCACAAAAGGTTATCAAAGTGAGAATATCCTTTGATCCAGTAGTATCTCTATTGGATTTGTATCCCAAATAAATAATAGAAAAGGGAAAATTACCCATATGTGCAAAAATGCTTGACAACCCTTTTTGTAATGGCAAGGAATTAGAAACTGAATAGATGCCCATCAATTGGGGAGTGGCAGAATAACTTATGGTATATGAATGTTATGGAATATTATTGTTCTATAAGGAATGATCAGCAGGATGATTTCAGAAAGACCTAGAAAGATTTACATGAACTGATGCAAAGTGAAGTGAATAGAACCAAGAGAATATTGTATAGAGCAACAAGATTATGTGATGATCAACTGTGATGGATTTATATATATATATATATTTAATAATGAGGTGATTCAAGTCAATTCCTATAGACTTGTGATGGAGAAAATCATCTGATCTAGAGAGAGGACTACATTGTGGATTGTGGGTCACAATTAGTCTTTTCACCTTTTTTGTTGTTTTGATTGTTTTTTTGTTGTTTTGATTGTTTTTTTGTTTGCTTGTTTTTTTTCTTTTTCATTTTTTCCTTTTGACCTTACTTTTCTTGTATAGCATGATAAATATGGAAATATGTTTAAAAGAACATGATTAACCTTATTGGATTACTTGCTGTCTAGAGGATGGGGAGGTAAGGAGGAAAGAAGAAAAATTTGAAACACAAGTTTTTGCAAGGGTTAATGTTACAAACTATCTTTGCATGTATTTTGAAAAATAAAAAGCTATTATTATTTAAAAAATAAAACAAAGAAAAGCAATTTCTTTAGAACCAGATATAGTAAAACATAGATAGTATATTTGGGATTACTCTCATTTTTCTAATTAAGAAAATGTAAGAACTGTTTCTCTCTGTCTTTCTGTCTCTATGTCTTGGCCTTCAGATAATTGATCTCTAAGGTTTCTTCTAAATTTAGGAGTCTTCTGAAGCCCAAATGGGGGAAAGAGAGGAGTTTATCCCATTCTCTGACCAAGCCCAAGGGAATTAGCTGTTACCTTTCATCTTATCTGTGCATAAAGGGCAGCTAAGTGGTACAGTGAAGAAAACCCCAGGTCTGGGACTTAGGAAGATTCTCATTTCTGAGTCCAAATTGTCTCAGACATGTACTAGGTGTATGACCCTGGACAAGTCAATTTGCCATTTGCCTTAATTTCTTCATCAGTACAAAGAGCTGAAGAAGGAAATAAATATTACTGCAGTACCTTTGCCAAGAAAAACTCAAAATGTGGTCACAAAGTGTCAGACATGAATGGACAACAAGAAAACCAAAAGTAAAATTCAATTTCCTTGGGAGCAGAAGCATCTTTGTTTTCCATTTTTCCCCTTCCTTTTTGTCATCCCTTTCTACTGCTGCCACCTGGATCCGCTCCCTCTGAAGCACTGCACCAAGAAGATAGAGGGGATGAACTGCAGGGAAAGTTAACTTAATATGGCCGGAAGCCAGAAGATGGAGGAGTCTCTCAAGCCAAAAGACTGACTGCAGTTGGAAGACAAGGCTATCCTATTCCAAATAGCCTTCAGTAATTTGAACGTTATTATAGAGGAATATGAAATCGTAAAGTGAATGTTGTTATTATTCATATAGGATCTTATAAAAATGATGGGATGGCAAGTTCACCAGCCCTCTTAAATAAAGGATCCATTAAACTGCCTAAATGATTTTGGGGAAGTTCGTGATAACCCCCGGTGATGAACAGAATCCAATGTATGGAAATAAATGATGACAGTATTATGGCTTTCTATTGCAAACTCAAGAAGGAAGCTTCATTTCTGATACTTAGTCAGAGGAATCAATGACTCTAAAAACTTGGAAGAGATCTCAGTGGCTATCAAGTTCAAAGTAGATCTGAAAAATAATTTTGTCTCTAGCAAATCCAAGCAGAAGGTCTACCCCAGAGAAATAGAAAAATGTTTTTCAGTAGAGCTTTGTAAAGTGTGGAAGGTATTACTAAAGGTTTGAGTCCTAGGTCACATACTCCCTCCTCATCCTGAGATAATGGAATTTTCTAAGAACATGTACATTTTTATGTTTTTTAAACTTTTTATATATTTTATTTTTATATAATCTTAATTTCTGAATATATCCCATTTCCCTCTCTCACCTAATCTTTGAAATAAATAAGAAAAAGGAAAGAAAAATAAGTAGCAAAATAGATATCACTTGAGCCTATATATATATAAAATGTTCCTTATCTATTGCCCCTCACCTCTGAAAAAAAAGGAAGGGAATGATTTTCTCATTTCTTCTATTAAAACAAACTTGAGACTATATAATTCAACTTCTCACTTGGTAAGACCCTAAACCACTGTGCTCTTTATCATTGTCATTTTGGTAGCTAGCTGCTATCATATAGCTCTTGAAGCAAAGTGCTTCATATAAGTTAATTTCTTTGATGCAACTATCTGTGAAGTACCCTCACTTTACAGAAGAGAAAAGTAAGGTCCATGCAGCTGCAACCTATTTGAAACACGATTTGAACCCAAGTCTACCCAAGTTCATCTTTCATCAAGCTGACTAAATAGTTGTGTGGATCGATAATCTATAGGGTGACAAACTCTCACCTGTGGCTCCAAGAAGTTCCAAAAACTGGTGGCTATAACCTGATAAAACTGTGTGTTTGGACAGACTAAACCAAGTTGAGGGTAACCAATAGGCCTCAAACTTATGAATGAGTTAGGGGAATGTCTACCTCAAGTCTGTGAAGACTTCTCCTGGTGGAATGAATGAATGAGAATAATTGGTTCCAGTGGCCATGGAAATGTCTGAAGTAGGCTTTATGGAGTCCTTGAAGCTTGGTTAAACATCAAACTCACCAAAGTCATCGTGGATTCCCGGCCATCATCAGTCATCCTGACTTTTTTTTGCCACTGGAATTCATTGACTCTGGAAAAGAGAGACTGACAACTTTGTGAAACTCTGCCTCATTTAAATTCAATTCATGCATAAGTTAAGACATCAATGTGGTGTGGTCTCATTGTGGTCTCATTGATTCTCTTCAAAAATGAAAACCAAACAATAATCCTATAGATGGATACTACTCCCCTGTATGTAAACTGACCTTTTCATTTTTTCTTCTTCTAGGAGATGTTTACTATGTCTTCTCCTACACAGAATACTCACCTAATTCCTGTGGTGGACAATCACAACTATTTTTGTATACATAGATATCACAGAATATCAAAAATTAATATGTGGAAAGGAACTCAACAAAACACCTCCCTAAGCCAATCTACCCCCAAAGGAAGCATACTCCAACAAGTAGTCATCCAGTCTCTGCTTCCTTTCACCTACTATACTCAAATATCTTTTATGCTGCCTTTTTCTGGTACTTTTCAAATGCTAGTCATAGGCTATTTGGAATATGTTATTGAATATAAATCTGGCAAGGAGATTTTCTGATCAACTCTATCATTTTAAAGATGAAGGACTTAACGGCCCAAAAACATGAAGTGATTTTTCCAAGATCACACAAGTAAATAAGCAAAATGTAAATTCAATGTTCTTTTGACCATATTACAATGTTTCTATAGTACTTTTATAAAGGATTTTCCTGGATCACATACAATCGTTCCATTATCTGTGTGTTTATGTGTGTGTGTGTGTGTGTGTGTGTGTCCATTGTGAGACTCTGAATAAGCAGCTCTGTCCTTGTGGGCCCCAATAAAAGCCTGGATTACTTGACCTCTAAGGTTTCTTCTAGTTCTAAAGTTCTATATCTGTGAGTTTTCTGAAGCCTACATAGGGGAATGGAGGGGAGTATGTCCTTTCCTCTGACCAAGCCTGCCAAGCCAAAGAGAATTATCTATTAGGTATCACCTCATCTGTGCACAAAAGGAAGCTAAGTGATAGAGACCCCAGGTCTGGAGTTAGGAAGACTCTCCTTCCTGAGTCCAAACTGTCTCAGATACTTGCTGGCTATATGATCCTGGGCAAATTGATTTGCCCTGTTTGCTACATTGTATATATATATATATATATATATATATATATATATACACATGTGTATATATCCATTTCCCTACTGACTCTGAACTTCATAAGGGTAGAGGTAGTGTTTTGTGTAAAGGATTTATGGCTTTCTGCTCCTATCTCTGTGCTCTTTATATAGGAAAATAACTGAAACTTCAATTTTATTAGTTTGAAGTGCTTCCATGTAAGAAAATTTCCTTCTCAAATTCAGGTCAAATGTATTGGACAACTTGCCATCTAGGGGATGAGGTGGGGGTAAGTAGGGGAAATTTTGGAACAGAAGGTTTTACAAGGGTTAATGTTGAAAAATTACCCATGCATATGTTTTGTAAATAAAAAAACTATAATAAAATTAAAAAATCAAATTTATGAAACTTGTAGTCTTTAGAGAGTTTGGGGGATCACTGAAAGATGGAATGACGTTGGTCATAGAACCAGTATGTATCAGAGACAGAACTTTAACCCAGGTCTTCCTGACTATAACATCAGTTCTATCTATACTATAGATAGATAGTTATATCTATACCTGCTGCCACATAGGTATAAGTTGGTGGATTCCTCTAGTAGGATGTAAGATCCTTGAGGACAGGAACAGTTTTTCTTTTGGCTTATATTGTATCTTCAGTACTTAGTACATGATAGTACATAATAATAATAATAATAAGTGCTTGCTGAAAGGAGGATAATTTTAGAAAAACCCGGGAAGACTTAGATGAACAGATGCAAAATAAAGTGAACAGAACTAGAATGAAAACAATGAAACACCATGAATAACTTAGCTATTCTCAATAATACAAAGATCCTTGGATCTTTGGACTCATGATGAAAAACCTGTCCACCTCCAGTGAAAAAATTGACATTTCTGAATACCACTTCTCTATTCTCCTCATCCCATCAGATTTCTGTCCTCCCTAGCTTTCTTTTAAGTCCCTTTTATTAAAACCCTTCCCCAAGCCTTCTTAATTATAGTGTCTTCCTTCTTTTAATTATTTGCTGTTTATCCTGTGTACAACTTACTTTGTATATATTTGTTTGCATGTTGTCTCTTTCATTAAATTGCAAGCTTCTTGAGAGCAAGGACTGACTTTTGCTTCTTTTTGTATCCCCAGTGATTAGCACTGTGATTAACACTGTGCCTAACATATAGACACTCAATAATTATTTATTGATTGATTATACATCTTGAAACTTGCCTACTTCTCTCATAAAATGTGAAAAACAGAACTGATCTCAGTTTTTCATAAATGGGATGACAAAGACAGAACAACATTTTCTCTTAACTTCATATTTTGGTTGTGGTTGTTATTATTGTTGACCTTTTATCAACGTATATTCATTTTCCCTTGAGTTTTATCTATCCAATTGTTGGCTTGCATTGAGCCTGCAATCATTAGTGTTGTGCCACAGTTTCCTCTAACTGTCCTGTCTCAGTTTCTCTAATTGTACTGCCTCAGTTTCCCTAATTGTCCTGTCTCAGTTTCCCTAAATTGTGCTGCCTCAGTTCCTTGAATTGTTTTGCCTCAATCCCCCTGGTTGCAATCCCCTCTTCCTGACCATTAGGACTGAGATAATTAGGACTGTGGAGATCTGGCATTCCAAAAGATAAAACTCCAGATGTCTTATCTCAGATACTTAATTGGTATCTCTAAGTTTCAGACTTCCTGGCTCTAGTTGAACACCTCCTAAGTCCTCCCATTTGTAAGAATTTATGGTCCTATTCCCCAAACTGTCAGAACTGGATTAATGGTCCCTCCCTGGACATTCCCGATCACCAGAGTTTGGACTCTAACCCCCTTTGTCTACCCAAGCTTAGAGCCATATATATGTCAATGAGAACTCACATTTGCTGCTGGATAGTTTGAGATATCAACCCTGGGGGCAACATGCCCCCAGCATAATCTCTCCCTCTCAAATAAAATATTAAAAATTCTTGAATTACTATCTTGCCTCAGTTTCTCCAGCATTACATTAGAACCCTAAGGTCTTTTGTAGGAAACAAAAGTATGAAGCTGTTTGACCTCTAGTCCTGTGAAAGAAAACAGAGTCTGTCCTTCATCAGGAGAAGATCCAGGTACAGAGAAGGAATCTCAACTAGGTAGTGGGGAACTCATTGAGCTCCTTGTATCTCTGCAACTGAAAAGTCTTATTTTTTTTTTTTCCAAGAGAAGAGAAATTAGCCAAGAGAATGGGAGAGGAGAAATACATACACTGGGGATTATACTGTATCTGCTTTGAAGATATAAGAAGCAGCTAAAAGATCCATTTCTCAGCTAGGAAATGTTTCCCCCCCTCCACCCCCAGCAACATAGTCTAGTCTGTGGAGAAAATAAATGTTCCTGGGGTCCTCCACAACAACCCTGCTGACATTCTTCTGCACCAACATATGTTATAAAATTCTTTCAAAATAAGTTTTCATGTCTGTCTCTTATAATTTCTTAAAATACAGCTTTGGTAAATTAGACTTGATAAATCTCTTTGTGATTCAAATGACACTACTTCCTTAAATCCCTCTGGTTCTCAAGGATTGGCCTATAATAGGACCAAGCCTAAAGCTTACTTGCTCATTGTTTAGGTTTTGATGGCTCAGAGTGAGCGTAAATAGCAATTATTTCTTTTCTGGGCTGAAACCCTGAGGATCTTCACCTCCCAGTCCAATTCTTTTGTAAAGTCAAACTAGGCCATCTTTTGCCTCAATTATTACCTAGTCTTTAGTCACTGAATGGATGTTGTCTCAGACAAACTGAGACCTGGGAAAGATCTTAGCTTAAAGCCTAGGATCTCTCAGTGCTTCTAGGGCCATTATCAGTCATCTTGACTATGCCTTACTGCTGGACTCCTGTGAGACTGATACTTAGCATATACCTGCCTCACTTAAATCCCATTCAATTAAATCCAAGTCAAGACATCCTCCTCCTCATATCTTTGGTCCTCTTCCAGAAGGAAAAATGAACAACAATGCATATATTACCTGGAACCTAGTAGGTGCTTAGTAAATGTTTGTTGATTAATTACTTAATTAACCAAATGCTTCAATGCAGACAATTCCACCCTTGGACTTTCATTCATTGAAATATGATTTGTTTTTTCCTCATGATCCTCTTTAAAATATATCTTGCAAGAAGGGCGTCATAGATTCTCAAAACCTTAGTGTAAAATCAATTATTGGTTGCTTTCTTCCCAGCCTGGAGAAAAAGAAAATAATGAAAACACTGGGAGAATGGAGCTTCTAATGGAAAGAAGATAAAAAAGGGTAAAAAGAAGAAGAGAAAAATGGCAATGATAGTGACCTCTTTAACAACTGCACCATTTGTCCTTGAGTTGACTATGCCTAGAAAATAGTCCAAAATACCTACTAATTACCTGGTATTAATTAACTTTATGAGCCTAGACAATTGCCTTCATTTCCCTAATCTTGTTTCCTTTTGTCTAAAATGGGGATAACATTTTTATTACCTTCCTCATAGCATTGTCATGAGGAAAATATTTTATAAGTCATAATATTCTATAAAAACACAAGCTAATGCTGTCATGATCATTATGGTAGTAGTGAATGCCATTGTTTCCTAATGACACTTAGGGACACAGGAGCTTTGTGAAGCTGCTGCAGGAGGAAATCCTAAATTTAGGGACCTAAACGAAACATGGATCACTTTGTCACTCTGAAGTCCCCTTCTCCTTTTGCCTTCAATATCTCCCAACCTCAGGGTCTTTTCCAGTGAGTCTTGCCTTCTCATTATGTGGCCATAGTATTTAAATTTTAGCTTCAATATTTGACCTTTCAATGTATAACCTAATTAATTTCTTTAAATATTGATTGACTTGATCTCCTTGTTATCCAAGGGATTTTATTCTTTTACAAAATAATGACCTTCTTCTCCCTCAGATCTCATGTAGCATTATTTTGGTAATTCCCACATATTGTGTATTATATTTTGCTATATAAATAAAACAGAGTAGTATGAAATAGATAACAGATAGCTGGCTTTGAAATCAACAAACTTGAGTAAATTCTATCTAAAACACTATGTACTATTGTTTGGTTGTTTCATTTGGACCTGACTCTGTGACCTCATTTAGGGTTTTCTTGGCAAAGATATTAGAGTGATTTGGTATTTCTTTCTCCAGTTCTTTTAGTTTGTATTCCCACCCCACCCCCCAGGCAATCGAGGTTAAGTGATTTGCCCAGGATCACACAGCTATAAAGTTTTAAGTGTCTGAGACGAGATGTGAACTCAGATCCTTCTGACTTCAGGGCTTGTTCTCTATCCACTGTACCACCTAGCTGCTCCTAGTTTTGTATTTTTAAATAGATAAGTTTCTGACCCTAGGCGAATCATTTAACCTCTTCATGGACTAGGCTATTCTCCAAGTTTCAAAGAAGGGAACATTTGTTGGTATTGGTATAAAAAGTTTCCTTAAGCAGAAGTTTCCCATTGTTTTATTACTCTTCTTCAGTCACTATTGTTCCCAGCCCTAGACAATGACTAATGTTTCTAAAAGAGGAAACTGGCTTGGGTGGGAAGTACAAGTATACTACAAGGCAGAATATAGAATCAAATGAGAACCAGCAGAGAAACAATAAAGCAAGAAACTTTTATTAAGGGTTAAAAGTACAAGAAGAAAGTCGGGAAAGCCATAACTTATTCAGGTCCACTTGAAATTGGCAAAATAGGGTATGAACCCAGACTGGTAAAATAAGATTTGTTTTATCTTGGTTAATCATTACTAGACACTGGGGGAAGGGAGGACACATAGGACCTGATACACAGGTCCTGGTTCAGAAATTGGTGCTGATTTATGCTATGGCAAATGCCTGGGGAAATGGTGATTACTCCACTGTATTACAAAAGAAGTTTTGTTGTATCTCTGGAAGTTTTGCTTTAGTTTGATAGACTCAGAGAATTGGACTTCCCTGGCTAACAGGGCCAGGATTCAATTGGTCTCTAACTTGAATGTTTGTGTTTATAGCCTATCTATGAATAAAGTATTTCTGGAAAAAAGTAAAGTACTTCTGCATTTACACCTGTTCATATCTCTTCCTTCAAGACTCAATATAGATCTTACCTTCATCTTCCATGAAGCTGGCCTTGAATTTCACCATCTTTCCTGAAATACATTGTCTAGATCTCTTCTTTGCTCTCATCACATTATCCTGGCAAGTCATTCTGACACAATCTTTGTTATAATGGACAAGGCATTCCATGTCTCTTAGTTTCCTTGCACTCATCTTTACCACATAGTCATTTTCTTCACATATAAAACGAGGATTTGCTTCCTGACTTCACAATTTATGAAGGTAAAATAGCTTATTTATGTAATGGCAACTTTTTACCACAGATGTTACAAATGTAAAGGATAGGTATTCGCTAGTATCACCTCACTCCCAAACACAATGCCTAGGAGAAAGCGCTGCTGGGAGAATTTAATGAAACTTGTATTTGATTAATTGGCAATCTTTATTTCATAGATTTTATGGCAATTTTCACCTGTCTCCAGAAAGTCATCTCCTTTCAATATTTTTCACTTTGTTCTCCAATTGAATCTGGTTTATTATCTGCCTCCAACAATTCAAAATTCATGAGACAAAATTGCATCTGTGAGGGAGGACTGGATATTTCCTCATGTGTAAAATAAAGTATTTTGTCTATCTTTCAAGTCTGTAGTGAGATTACAAAAGATGTAAGGCTGCTTAGAAATGTGAAGGTAAATTCTACAAAAGTTTCAGAGTCTTAACTAAACTGTGTATCTCCTTTAGTGTCTAACAAAACACACTGCCATGTAAGAAAGCAAACTGATATAAGAAAAGAGTGTGTTAAAACAGCTAATTAATTATACTTTATGGATGTGGGGTTATTTAATTAATTATTAATTTTAATGATTAATCATGACAATTATAAAATTAACCATAGAGTGTATCTTTCATAGCAAGTCTGAAAAACTCTCTACTTATGGTATAGAGAAACTGTAGCCTCCATAAATAAAGGGACACTCTCATAGACAAAATTACAGAGCCTTCAGGAAATGTAATTATTAATAATATTTCATCATTTATTGAATTCTTACCATGAAGTTACTACAATATGTTCAAAGGTACTGGGTCTATACTACTAAAACGCGAGCCCCCATTGGTGCACTTACTTTTGATGAAAGTCAGTAGACAGAATTAGCCCAAAGCAAAGTCATCTAAGATAAAAATAATGACAGTGGTCATAAAACTTTCCTCCTAAAAGCCTTGTGGGCACTATCCCATAACAGCAACATCAAAAACAGTGAGTCAAGCTTATAGTACACATCTGGCAAACCAAAATGACCAAAGCAAATCAGACTTCCAGAACTATTGGGCCCTTTCTCATCTCCAAGTGTCCTAATACTTATCCTTTTTGAGGGAAACATTTCTTCTGGGTGGATCATTCACCTGAGTTCCCTTGCTTTGCTTCTTTCTGTTGTGGTAGTTTGCTCTGCAATTAAATCTACTTTCTTCCCTGTTGCCAGAAGTTATTCTCTTCAAAGATACTTCTTTCGACTTTATGACCAAAGCAGAACTAGAGATCATTACTGATCACAAAATAGAAATTTTCGATTATACCAAACTGAAAAGTTTTTGTACAAACAAAACTAATGCAGACAAGATTAGAAGGGAAGCAATAAACTGGGAAAACATTTTTACAGTCAAAGGTTCTGATAAAGGCCTCATTTCCAAAATATATAGAGAATTAACTCTAATTTATAAAAAATCAAGCCATTCTCCAATTGAAAAATGGTCAAAGGATATGAACAGACAATTCTCAGATGAAGAAATTGAAACTATTTCTAGTCATATGAAAAGATGCTCCAAGTCATTATTAATCAGAGAAATGCAAATTAAGACAACTCTAAGATACCACTGCATACCTGTCAGATTGGCTAAGATGACAGGAAAAAATAATGACGATTGTTGGAGGGGATGTTGGAAAACTGGGACATTGATACCTTGTCGGTGGAGTTGTGAACGAATCCAACCATTTTGGAGAGTAGTTTGGAACTATGCTCAAAAAGTTATCAAACTGTGCATACCCTTTGATCCAGCAGTGTTACTACTGGGCTTATATCCCCAAAGAGATTATAAAGAAGGGAAAGGGACCTGTATGTGCACGAATGTTTGTGGCAGCCCTTTTTGTAGTGGCTAGAAACTGGATGGATGTCCATCAATTGGAGAATGGCTGAATAAATTGTGGTATATGAATATTATGGAATATTACTGTTCTGTAAGAAATGACCAACAGGATGATTTCAGAAAGGCCTGGAGAGACTTACACGAACTGATGCTGAGTGAAATGAGCAGGACCAGGAGATCATTATATACTTCAACAACAATACTATATGATGACCAGTTCTGATGGACCTGGCCATCCTCAGCAACGAGATCAACCAAATCATTTCCAATGGAGCAGTAATGAACTGAACCAACTATGCCCAGAGAAAGAACTTTGGGAGATAACTAATCTAATAATTAATCTTTCTAGATTCTAGTGCATAGAATATAAAGTACATAGAATATAGATCTAGATTCTATGCACTATTAGATGTTGACACTGTAAAGTTATCCATGCATATAACCTGTAAATAAAAGGCTATTAAATAAATAAAAAAAAGAAAATAAGTTCATGGGGAGTAAAAAATTAATTCTTTATATTCTATGCACTTAATAGACATCTAATAAATACTTGGTTGTGAATTAAAAAAAAAAAAAAAAAAACCAGATACTTCTTTCCCCCAATTCTCTATCTCTTTCTTTCCAATGTTGGACAATTGAATCTGGTTTGCTATCTGGTAGATGGCAACAGAAATTGATAACTATGAGAATTGAATATGTCTCCTTATCTAAAAAATAAATAATAAAGAATTTTATCTACTTGCAGATTGGTAGCGATGATCAAATGAGAAAATATCTCTAAGGCTACGAAAAATGGGAGTGCAACCTACATGAAAGTTTTAGAACCTTTAATAAACTCTGTATCTCCTTGAATGCCAAGAAAAAAATGTACTACTAGGAATTGGTGCAAGAGGAGACTTAGCCAAGTTAGCATTAGCATTTTAGTTCTAATAAGCATTAATAAGCCTAAATTAGAATTGTTTTCTATTGAGTGAGTCGCAATACTGTAAGATGCTATGGTCAATGGAGCAGACAAAAGAAAGAAAAATCGATTTCCCTCCCCTCCTTTAGAAATAAAGGGGTAAAAATGGGGTAAAAATGAACTCATAAAGTTTTTGAACCTTATCAGTTTTGTCCAAGGCTGGAAAGTTTAGCTTTTCAAAGGCCACTACATGTGAGACTGATTTTTAGCTGTGCAAAGGCAAACTACACTTTGAATTCTATCAGGAAAACATCTTTACATTTCATTTTTTTATTATAACTTTTTATAACAGAACATATGCCTGGGTAATTTTTTACAACATTATCCCTTGCACTCACTTCTGTTTTGACTTTTCCCTTCCCTCCCTCCACCCCCCTCCCCTACATGGCAAACAGTCTTATACATGTTATATATGTCATAGTATATCCTAGACACAATATATGTGTGCAGAACCAAACAGTTCTCTTGTTGCACAGAGAGAATTGGTTTCAGAAAGTAAAATAACCTGGGAAGAAAAACAAAAATGCAAACAGTTTATATTCATTTCCCAGTGTTCCTTCTCTGGGTGTAGCTAATTCTGTTCATCACTGATCAATTGGAACCTGAGTTAGATTCTGAGATAGTTCTTTGTCGAAGATATCCACTTCCATCAGAATACATCCTCATACAGTATTGTTGTTGAAATGTATAATGATCTCCTGGTTCTGCTCATTTCACCTAGCATCAGTTCATGTAAGTTTCTCTAAGACTCTCTGTATTCATCCTGCTGGTCATTCCTTACAGAACAATAATATTCCATAACATTCAGATACCACAATTTACCCAACCATTCTCCAATTGATGGGCATCCATTCATTTTCCAGTTTCTAGCCACTACAAAGAGGGCTGCCACAAACATTTTGGCACATACAGGTCCCTTTCCCTTCTTTAGTATCTCTTTGGGCTATAAACCCAGTAGTAATACTGCTGGATCAAAGGATATGCACAGTTTGATAACTTTTGGGGCATAATTCCAGATTGCTCTTTAGAATGGTTGGATTTGTTCACAACTCCACCAACAATTCATCAGTGTCCCAGTTTTCCCACATCCCCTCCAACATTCCGCAATATCTTTCCCTGTCATTTTATCCAATCTGACAGGTGTGTAGTGGTATCTTAGAGTTGTCTTAATTTGCATTTCTCTGATCAGTGGTGATTTGGAACACTCTTTCATATGAGTGGAAATAGTTTCAATTTCATCATCTGAAAATTGTCTGTTCATATCCTTTGACCATTCATCAATTGGAGAATGGCTTGTTTTCTTATAAATTAGAGTCAATTCTCTATATATTTTGGAAACGAGGCCTTTATCAGAACCTTTAACTGTAAAAAATGTTTTCCCAGTTTATTGCTTCCCTTATTGCTTCCCTTCTAATTTTGTTTGCATTAGTTTTGTTTGTACAAAGGCTTTTTAATTTGATATAATCAAAAATTTCTATTTTGTGATCAATAATGATCTCTAGTTCTTCTTTGGTCACAAATTCCTTCCTCCTTCACAAGTCTGAGAGGAAAACTATCCTATGTTCTTCTAATTTATTTATTATCTTGTTCTTTATGCCTAAATCATGGACCCATTTTGATCTTATCTTGGTATATGGTGTTAACATCTTCACATTTTAAAAGTGATAGCAATAGATATTTATTATTTTCTCCTCATTTTTTCTAATTACATCAAATGGTCTCAGGAGGGGAACCAATCCCCAACACTCTCCCACAAATACACATAAAGATTTGTAAAAAATTTTTGTGTGTTGAAGAGAAGATTTGTTCAGGAACCAAGACTGTCTTCAAGTGTTTCAAGGGCTAATCCTTTGGAAACAAGAGAAAAAGTATTCCATTAGCTTTCAGAGGTTAAAACAAGCTGATTTCAGATCAATATGAAGAACAACCTTA
Organism: Sarcophilus harrisii; assembly: GCF_902635505.1. Classification (NCBI taxonomy): domain Eukaryota; kingdom Metazoa; phylum Chordata; class Mammalia; order Dasyuromorphia; family Dasyuridae; genus Sarcophilus; species Sarcophilus harrisii. The sequence continues at coordinate 624,184,765 of NC_045426.1, read as the reverse complement.
CAATTTAAGCTGTCCAAAACTAGAGTGAGCTACTTCTGAACATAATAAGCTCCTTAACCTTGGAGGTCTTCAAGCAGAGTACCAGCTAAAGGAAATCATAGAATCTTTCTGAGTCTTGGCTTTTCTCTTGAAAATTCGAGGCTTAGACTAATCTTAATTCTAGTAGCTTCTGGGAATAAATGACAAAATGAAAAATAGTCCCTCCCAGACAAGTGCATTTAAAGCCATGCATTATATGGACTGTGCTTGTTGTTGTCATTTTCAGTCATGTCCAACTCTTCAAGACCCCATTTGGGGTTTTCTTGGCAAAGATACTGGACTAGTTTGCCATTTCCTTCTTTAGCTCATTTTACAGATGAGAAAACTGAGGCAAACAGGATTAAATGGCTTATTGATTGTTATATAATTAGTAAGTGCCTGAGACCATATTTGAACTCAGGAAGATTAGTCTAACTGTAGAGCCAGCATTTTATCCATGATACCATCTAGTTGTCTTCAGCACAGACATAGGTAAGCTAATGAAAGCTCATTTGAGCAGAGAAATTATACTAATGACTGACACCTGAGATAGCACCTTAGGAAGATAAATATTTTAAAGAAGTTTTTAAAACATCAGAGAGATCAGAAAGGCCAAAATGGTGGAGTAAAGGCAGTAAGTTGCCCAACTTCTGCCCAAAACCACTTCAAATTCCTTTACATAATGACTTTAAACAAATTTTAGATTGTTAAAACACCCAAAATGATGGAGTAGAACATTTTCCAGCCTTCCAAAAACAAAACAATCAGGTAGTGCTGCATTAAAAGAGTATAGAAGAGCCTGAACAAAGAAATGGTGGCCAGAGATGAACTGCCAAGTTCAGAAAATAGCTAGTGGTCCAGTCTGATTGGAACTTTTATAATTTCCCTCAATTACTAGTGTTCTCTCCACCACCCCTTGACAATTCTTATCATGTATAATATGTTGCATTAAATTAATTGTGCATACATATTGTTCCTCCCCACTGTCAATTCCTTCCATTTAATTCAATTTGGTGAGCATTTATTAAGGACCTACTATGGCCCTGACAGCAAAGAAGTACAATGTATGGCCAAGCAATCAGAAAGAAAATTTCTATTTTAAAAGGATACTCACACTAAAGATGTTCTATTCCTTTCCAGGCTGAATTGCTGACATAAGCTCCTTGAGTGCACAGGCTGTCATTCTTTTGATTTTATTTGTATTCCCCACACTTAGTATAGTGTGTGTCACAAAGTAAAAAACTTAATAAATTCTGGTTGACTGACAGATCTCCCATCAAGTCTTTCCACTTATACATACTGGTTGTATGACTTTAGGCAAGTCCTTTATTTCTCACTGCTAGAAGGAAAACTCTCTAAAAATCTAAGTTTAGCAAAGACACAAATCAACAATGAGGAAATTTCTATGCCAGAGGAATTTCCAGTCTAATTTCTGATTCTATGTTGGTTCTAGAACCTATGCCAGGTACTCAAGATGTCAAGACAAGAAATAAAATAGTTCTGATATTACTTGACAAGGAAGGACTAATTGAATTTTGTTTGTGTATTTCTGATGCCTAGTATATGGTAAACCCTTAATAAATGCTCATTGAATTGAATATAGGGTACAAAATGGAGAGTAATGAAAAATGAATCTGAGACAAAAGGACTAAGGAGAAAAAATGTATCTACACTCAGATAAAAAGAAAATGATGGCTGAATACAGACTAAAGCATACTAGTTTTCCTTTCTTTTTCTTTCATCTTCCTTTCTTCTTTCATTCTTCCTTTTTTCCTCTTTTCCTTTATTGTTTCTTTCTTTCTCTTTCTTTTTCCTTTCTGCTTTCTTTCTCTCTTTCTTTTTTCTCTTTATTCTTTTCTTCCTTTCTGAATCTTTTTGCATTAAATGGCTAATATTAAAATTTTGACATGATTGCATATGTATAACCTGTAGCAGATTTCTTACCATTTCAAGGAGGAGGAAGGAGAGGAAAGGAGAAAAAAATGGAACTCAAAATATAAAATGAATATTGAAAATTATTTCCAAATATAATTGGGGCAAAATAAAATATATATTTTAAGTTAATCTGGTAAAGTAGGCTGAAGTCAGACTGCGAATGTTCTTAAAAGTCAAGTTTACCAATTTGTATTTTATCCAAGAGGCAATGGGAGCCATTGAAGATTCCTTTGAGCCTTATATCCTTTAATCAGAGGATGTTAATATTTGTTTGGTATATTATAGGAGAGGTTTCTGAATTAGGCTGGAGTTTGGATTAGATGACCTCTTTAGCCTCTGCTAATTCTAATATTCTATGGTTGTCTCAAAAGACACACCCTCTTTCAATATTGAATTTTCCTTTCTGTTCTTTTACAGAAACAATCAGTGATTTCTAATGAAGTGATGAAGGCAGGGAATTTACACTGATTATTAAATGGTTCTGTTCCTGATCTGCATTTGCTAAATTGGTCTGTAATAAAAAGAAACAATAAAGGCCATTCTTTGGGGGCATCCTTCCTGCTGTTCTTTCACCTTGTTTTCCTCTCCCTGGTCTATTACCTTTTAAATGCCTCCTTATGCTTCTCCACTATTTCTTTTATAAAATGACAAGATAAATACTTGAGAAATATATTAGTTAAGATGAGGTAAATCCATCAGGCTGGAATGGAGGTTCAATAGAGCTAAAGGAGCAAGGAGCAAGGAATCTGTATATTTATAGCTGATGATATGGATTGCTTTTAATTATGTTTTTGTCACTTCTCTGATGTTTAATTACCAAAAAGGAAAGGGCAAGACTCAGAATAGATAATTAAAAACTTGACTGGTCACAACCAAACACCAACAAGAAATGATACTGTCCTTGCCAGGGAGGAAACAGAGTAACACATAATAGGAAGGTTTGTTTCATGACTTTTAGTATCTGAGGATACCTTGGGATCAACAGTAATAGCTCCCATTTATATAGCTATGTAGCTTATCTCATTGGAGCCTCACATCAGAGTAGATAACCTGAAAATCATTTACAGATGAGGACACTGATGTACAATTGCCCATGGTGACATTGCTAAGAAGTATCTCTGTACTATGTTAGTCCTTTCAATTTAACTCAATTTGGTGAGCACTTGTTATTTTTCACTCTTGTCTGACTCATTGTGACCCCATATGGGGTTTTCTTGGAAAAAATGCTGGAGTGGTTTGCCATTTCCTTCTCCAGTTCATTTTACAGATGAGAAAATTAAGGAAAACAGGATTAAGTGACTTGCCCAGGGTCACATAGTAAGTATCTGAGGACAGATTTTAAACTCAGGAACATGTCTTTTTAATTCATCCCTTCTCCCCACTATATTATCCACTATGTCCATTTGTTATCAAGTTTCAAAGGCAAATTTCGAACCAGATCTTCCTAATTGAAGATCTAGAATGTTATCTATTCTGAAACATTGCCTTTATGACCCATTTAAGCTTTGATTCAATCTAGTCCCATCTAAAACAACTACTGCTTTTAGTGTACAATGCACAATGCCAAGTACTAAAGAAATATGAAAAAAATTTTAAAAAAATGATAGCTAGCTTCTAGGATCCTGCAGTCTAATAGCAGATGGAACATGTAAGCTTATTTATTAAATATATATATATATATATATATATATTATATTACAGGTGGATATATACACATATGTGCATGCATAGATGATTATTTGAGCAATATGTGGTCTTGTACAATGGAAAGGATCAGAAGAAGTTTTCTATAAGCAGAGCTACATAAGCTGGACATTGAGAAAAACAAGGGATTGCTCAGAGGCTATAGTGAGGAGAGAATGGGACCTTTGGTTATGACTATATTATTATGGTGTAAGAAGTTTCTTGGAAAAGTCAAGTGATTAGTCCAAATCAAATTGATTATTTTATTGAAATATAATATTGTTCTTGTTTATATATATACTTCTGAAAGAAGACTAGAGATATCTTGGGTTGATTTCTTGACTTAAATATGAATTAGATTTAAGTGAGTAAGAGTTGCACAAAGTCATCAGACTCAGTCTTTCTTCCAGAGTCATGGAAGTTCAAGGGCAAGACAAAAGTCAGGAGGAGTGGTGATAGCCTGGGATCCAATGGATGATCTTGGTGTCTTTGATGTTTGACCTAGCCCTTGGTGCTCCACAGCACTAGCTTCAAGCACCTTCATGGACTTTGCAACAAATTATTCACATCCTCCCGTTCCTCCGGGTTAGTCTTCACTTGCCTAGGATGGACAAACACTTAACTTACCAATGGATTTGACACCTGTTTGTTACCCTTAATTAGTGTCAGGTTTTCATGGTTTCACAAACAGATTTTTTTGAGAATAGGTGCAAGTACTATCTCTGCTTTAGGGCTTCCTATCCTGTTCCCTGTAACAGAGGACTTATTCCAGTTCTTGAATGTTGTGTGTTCCTTACCCTCAAGCCCTCTTAATTTAGTCTAATAAAATTAATCAGGATATGTGCCAGAAATGTCAATACAACTATTCTGTACACTCAATTCAACAAACATTAAGGTAGAAAATACCGTGTTATTGAAACATTGTAGTATAGAGGCAAAAACACTGGATTTTGAGCCCAACCCATTTGGGCAAGTCACTCTCTAGATCACACTTTGATCATTTATAAAATGAAGTGTTTGAACAAGGTGATCTCTAAAATTCCTTCTAGCTCTAAATATGTGTAAAGTGTCAGAGCTAAGATTAAAATCATGTCTTCTTATTACATAGGGATAGTATGCTGTCTTTGGTGCCAGAAGACTTGAGTTCAAAATTTTACCTTTGGTGCTTACTTCTTGTGTAATTGAGAGCAAGATTGAAACCTAGTTTCCTCATCTGAAAAATGAAAGATTGTATTAAATTACCTTTAATGTCCTTTTACTGCTAAATCTTTAATCCAGTGTGATATAAATTCAAAAGTACCTGGTACAAGATAGGCATTTAAGATTGTTGAATGATTGGAAAGTTCAGATTGGGAAGGTCTTCAAAGAAGAGTTAACTGGGAGGGGAATTTTCATACTTTTATTCTTTTGCAATTATTTTAATTTAAAATGAAACTTTATTGATCCAGGTATGAACCAATATTACAGATAATTCTTTGGAAAAAGCTGAATGGCATAATGGACGGATCCTTAGATAGACAATCAGAGGACCTGAGCCCTAGTTCTTGCCTTGTCACTAATTAGCCTTGTGATTTTGGATAATTGACTTTCCTTTACTGTGACTCAAGTTAACCCTTTTTAAATGGGGGCATTGACTTTTTATAGAACCTGCCTGATCAATTCCATTTTTAATCTTTTCTGAGACATGTTGAAACATAATATATTCTAAGGTTCCCTTCAATTCCAAAATTCTGTGTTTTAACATTCTCTCTTCTAAGACCCTATTTGGTTCAAACTTTTTGATTTCTAAGGTTCCATCTAGTTTTAATTGCCTATTTTCTACAAGGCATTGTGTGTGTGTGTGTGTGTGTGTGTGTGTGTGTGTGTGTGTGAGAGAGAGAGAGAGAGAGAGAGAGAGAGAGAGAGAGAGAGAGAGTACTATTGTGCAGTGAGAAGTAATTGATAGCTTTTTAGAGAAAATCTGGGAAGATTTTTATGAACTGGTAGAGTGAAGTGAGCAAAGCCAAGAGAACAATTTGAAACTGACCAAACAATCCCAAAGGAGTCAAGATGAAATATTCTAACTACCACCTGATAAAGATGGACTCAGAGTAATGATGGAGGACACTTTTTTTTTTGTTTTCTTCTTTGTTTAGATGTGATCTATGCAGGATTATTAGTATTACTATTTTGCCTGATTATACATGTTTGTAATAGGGTTTGTTTTTCTTGTTTCTCAATGAGGGGAGGTGAAGGAGATGGAAGAAGAAAGAATATGAATTTGAAAATAATGTGCCATTGAATTGTCTCCTCCAGAGCTAACATTCTGCATGTGAGCAGCTTTTTTTTCAGATCCCCCAACATTCTATGATCTAAGTCCTTTACAACTTTTCACAATCTAAGTTCTAAGTATTTTTTCCCAGCTCTTACTTATAATGCAATTACTCTTCTCAGAAGGAAACACCAACTACTGACTGTTATTTGAGCTTTACTGGTGATTTAAATACAATGGTCACTGACATTCCTCCTTACTTTCCTGCAATCATTCTCCAAGTCCTAAAGTTCATTCAGATACAAACTGCTTTTTAAAAGAGCTTGAGGTTACAGACATCTCTGCCATCTCAAAAGATAGCACTTTAAAAACACATTTAAACAAGAACTTAACAAGAATGGTAAATGGAGCTATAAAGTGGTTTTACCACTAGCCTGCCTTTGTATTAAGGTGCACACAAAATATAATCTCTAGATCAAAGTGATACTGATAAACCCTTCCCACGGTGCTCGCCAATTCCGTGGGATTTTTTTGCAAAACAAAAAGGAGGGTCTGGCAAGGTTTACTGGAGAACAGAAAGGTGCTTCTGTCAAGAATTTGGATGAGTAAATGCTCAGAGAAGGGTATCAGACTGCTAAAATGCAGTCAGGCATGTGCTGCTGGCTGCCAATTTGGGCTAGGGTCAAAAATAAGAAAGGGATATGAGAATTCTCCTTAGAATATACTTGTATGAGATTACTAGAAAATAGAAATTCAGGCTACATTCAAGGTATGAAGATAGGATAGGACAAGACAGAACAAGGTTTTGGATTGGACAGTACAGGATAGGATGGAATGGGATGGGATGGCATGAGATGGAATGGGATGGGACAGAGTAGGGTATGATAGAATGGGGTAGGATAGCAGTAGAGTAGGAAAGGATGAGATAAGATAGGATAAGGTAAGGAAGAATAGGATTGGGTCAGGTAAAATAAGTAGAGTAGGGTAGGATGGATGGAATGGGATGGGACAGGATAGGTAGGGTAGTATAACATGGGAAGGGTAAAGTAGGCTAAGTGTAGACTATGTTTGAACTTTACTAAATCATACTTTATCGTAACTTCAATGAAAAAGAACAAGAGTCATGTCTCATTCATTCCTCCACAGTATCTAGCATAATGCTTTGCACACAGTAATAGGCAACTTTGAGTGAAAGAATAAATAGTGCCATTGAGATAGAAGGGATTTTAGAACAAAAAAAAAAAAAATGAGAACATAAAATGGTAAAGCTGAGAGGAACAGATAGGTTCTCTTTTGTAGCCCATTTAATTTACAAATGAAGACAGATTCAGCAATGGAGAAGTGACACACCTAATATCATGCAACTAGTGAAATGTCAATAGAGACTCCTCATTCAAAATCCCTTGCAGTGGATGTTTAGGCTACTGGAAGCCAGGATGATACAGAAAGCTGCTTTCTCTGGATATAAAACTCTGTTCTACATTTTGACTAGAATTATGATATAGAAGCAAATACTCAGCAAATTCTACAAATAGCTTTAGGATAATGTGCAAGAATTCTGCCAAAAAAAGTCATCAGTGTTTAAATCTATGTTAATGATTCAGAGAAGGAAGAACATGTATTCTCTGTTCCTTTGATTATTTTTATTTGGTATATAGCAACTTATCAGAGATTCCTGATAATGAAAAGGTAAAGTGACAACAGGTGGCTGGGTGGCACAGTGAATAGAGTACCAGGCCTGGAATCTGGAAAACTCATTTTCTTGTTTAAATCTGGCCTGGGACACTTGCTATCTGTGTGCCCCAGAGAAAGTTAATCTTGTTCACCACAGTTTCCTCATCTGTAAAATGAGCTGGAGAAGGAAGTGACAAAGCATTCCAGTATTTTTGCCAAGAAAACTCCAAAAAGGGATAATAAAGAGTCAGACATGACTGAATAGCAATGAAAAAGCAATATCTGCTCCCAAGACACCTCTCCAGAGGAAGACAATGGCCCTACCAATAGGGCAGTTTGGGAAGAAAAGCTTCTAGATGACAGCTTCAACCTACCCTTAAAGAGCATGCTTTCTAAAGAGAAAAACTCCAATAGAATAGACATTTTTGACTTTAGAATTTCTGGTAGAAAGGGGACTCTATTACGCTTTAAACGATAATAGCTCTTTACAGTTACAGTTCATTGTTGTTATGTCCTCCAGGTTTATTTTCCTGGTTTAAATAAGTTATTTATTTTCATTGATTATTTAAAGTGTTATAAGAAGTTTGGTATTATTCTCTCTTTTTTTCCCCAATGAAGGATGAGAATGGAAGAAAATAGATTTTTATTGATTAAAAATTAATTAAAATTTTTATTATAGCTTTTTATTACAAGATATATGCATAGGTAATTTTTCAGCATTGACAGTTGCAAATCCTTTTGTTCCAAATTTTTCTCTCCTTCCCCCCATCCCTTCCCCTAGATGGCAGGTTGACCAATACATGTTAAATATTTAATTAAATTTTTTAAAAAAGGAATTATCTCTGTCAGGGCCAGATGGGATATAGGTAGTATGTCATAATGGATAAAAGGTTAGGAATACTCTGAGTCCAAGGTCCATCTCTGACACAGATTGTCAGTGTATCCCTGAACAAGTAACTTATTTTTTCAGTACCCTAGGTTTATGCAACTGTCCATATGTTACAGAAAAGATGCTGGATAGAGAGAACTGACCCCTTGGTAGTTTTTCTATCAATAAAATCTCAGGTTTTGTCCTCAATTCCCATCTTTATCCATCTGATTAGATGCTTGCTACATTAACACACCAGAGAACGCCATGCAAGGGAACACTAGAGCCAAAAAGGGATCAGATTTTCTCTTCCCCAAATCCTTGCTAGCAATGGAAGGATTATTAATAACCAAATTGTAGAAGCAGAAGAGGCAATATAATCAAAGGACATGTAGATTTTTAAGATATTATGAATGCAGAAGCAGAATACAAGGAGAGCACAAGATGGAAGCAAATAGGAAATTTAGCAGAAAAATATCACTGTGGAGTTTAAGGTCCCTGAAGCATTTTCATCTATGCCTGGTTTTGTGTGTTTTCCTGGAATTCCTACCCTTTAAACCCTACCCTGTGAGAAGTAGGTAGGCACTATCACCCCCATTTTACAGTTGAGGAAATTGAAACTAAGATATTATCTGTCCTTGTCACAGTCCCAGAACCAAGCTGAAACAGAACTAAGATGAAGTTCACATACTACCTCTGATACTCCTGTATAAAATAGGCTTAGTTTTCCTTAACTGGAAAATGAGGAGGTCACTCTGGAGATCCCTACTAATCTAAACCAATGATGCTATGATCCTATGAAACCAGAAATTTGGACTCTAAGTTAAAGGTTCCTTTTTCCTTTTATTGGGATACCAGAACTTCCACATGTTTAGTTACTGAGCTTCACGTTAGGCATAGTCTACAAATGTCATACAATGTTCTGTTCCAACTCAGTGGATATGTCTGTCATCCTTTTATAAATATCTTCAGTTTTTTAAGGGTCATTGTTGAAAAGTTATCCATGTATATATTTTTTTCATTTTTAAAGCTTTTTATTATCAAAACATATACATGGATAATTTGTCAACATTGATCCTCACATAGATTTGTGTTTCACATTTTCTCTTCCTTCTCCCCATCCCCTTCCCTAGATGACAAGCAAGCCAATATATGTTAAACATGTTAAAATATATGTTAAATCCAATATGTGTAAACATATTTATACAATTCTCTTGCTGCAAAAGAAAAATCAGATCAAAAAGGAAAGAAAATGAGTAAGAAAACAAAATGAAAGCAAACAACAACGAAAAGAGTGAGATTGTTATGTTATGATCCACACTCAGTTCCCACAGTCCTCTCTCTGGGTGTAGATAGTTCTCTTCATCACAAGATCATTGGAACTGGCATCAATCATCTCAGTTGGAGTCACGTTCATCAGAATTGATCATTGTATAATATTGCTCTTGCTGTGTAATATATATGTTTTGAAAATAAAAAGCTTTAGTTAAAAAAAAAAGAAAGAAAAAATATCTTCAGCATCTACTGATTATGAATAACAAAAGACATAATTGAAGCAAAGATTCCTATTTATACCTTTTCAGCCTGATTGTCTCTACTAAGCTCTACATCATGAACTGCCTAAAGCTAAATGTCCTGGAAGTAACTCACTTTCACTATGTCAAAAATAAAACTCAATATCTTATTCCCTTCCTCCCAAAAAACCCTCCTCTCTTGAAATGTTTTTATTTCTCTTGAGAATACCATTATTCTCTCAGTCACACAAACTTTCAACCTTGGGATCATCCCATAATTCTTACCCCCACTTACCACACATATCTAATCTACTGATAATTTTGTCATTTTTATCTTTGTTGTTATATAACGTATACACATATATACATATATATATATATATATATATATATATATATATATATACACATACCCAAACATAAACACATATACACAAACAGTGAATATAATTTACCTAGATTTTAATCAAGGCTTGATCAAGTAGTTTATTTTATAACAAAGATAGAGACATATGGATTGGATAATAACTAAAATTGATTCTACAAAATTAATTGGAGGCACAACTTCAAAGAATAATTGATAATAGGTCAGTGCCAATATGGCAGGAAGGCTCTTGTAGAGCACCTCAAAATTTGTGCTTGGTCCTGTGATGTTTAACATTTTTTTAAATGATGGGTAAAGGTAGATATGATACCTTCCTCAGATTTGTAAATGGCATAAAGACAATGCCTAGCATAATAGAAACTTAATAAGGATTTATTGTCTAACTGAATGTAAGGTGGCACTTAACTAATGCAATAGACAGACCACCAGGTCTGGTGGTAGGAAGACTTGAATTCAAATGTGACCTCAAATATTTAAAAACTTTAAGAGGTTTTAAATGCTGCAAACTTATTTTAAAAATATAATTACCATTTGGAAGTTTAAATATTTAAATCTCTTGTTCCTTTGCATAGTTTTGAGAATTCTAAATGATAATTATTAATTTTAATAAGATAGGGCACCCTATCATTTTGTGTTGAAAATGCACACATTATATATAACACTTTCTCAGATCAGTGGATCATTAGAGAAAGTTTTCTTTTTTGGTCACCTCAGTAATTTCATCTATTTTCAATTTTTTTTGGGGGGGGCTTAAAAACTATCATATAAGCTTTAAAATTTATTCTGGGTGCTCTTAAGGTGAGTAATACAGTTGTTGAACAGTAACTGTTAAAAAAAATTCTACTAAGTTTGAAAATCAACTAAAGACAGCTGATTCGTTGAATTTTAATAAGAAATATATCAATGGTCTTATAATTTTTAAATAATTTCCCTTTCAAATGTTGTTGTTTATGGGTTTTCATTTTTGTACACCTCAGATAATGAAAGCTTAAAATAACACTATGATTTTGTGGACAGCCATATTTCCTTGATGAAAACCTTTGTACATTTTTCAAATGGATCCTCACTGAGAATGCCTTGCAACCCATTCAAACTTACAATTCATTTCTCCTTTGCCCTTTGGGCCACTGCCAATGACTGTCCTATTCCAATATTCACAATCTTATAGCAGCAATGAGAAGTCTTTCTTTTATTAAACTGATATCTTCTCAGAAATTCCCCTCAAATGTATTTGTCCTTGTGTCTCTTCCCTGGGCCAAACAGGTTTAATCTCTATTCAATACAACATTTTCTCCAATAGAGTTCCTTTAAATATGTGATGACAAGTATCAGAAAAGTAACTGATATCTGTATAGTATTGTTTTGTTTGCAAACTACTTCACATATATTATTTCATTTGATTCTCACAACCCTACAAAATCAGAACTACAGGAATTATTGTTATCATATTCATCTTTTTTTTTTTTTAAATTGAGGCAATTGGGGTTAAGTGACTTGCCCAGAGTCAGACAGTTAGGAAGAATTAAGTGTCTGAGGCCAGATTTGAACTCAGGTCTTTTTTTTTAAATTGATACTTAGGGAGATTAAAACTTTCCACACGGATAGTAAATATCAATTGCAAAATTCAAATGGGACTCTTTCCTAATTCCAATTCCAAAGCCCTTTCAACTATAATACATAGAGTAGACTCATTAGACATGATTTCAAATTTTGTTTACACTATACACTATATATGTAACCTAGGGTCAATCATTAAATTTTCTTCATTGATAAATATAGATGTCAAAAACTTACTACACTGCCAAACAGATGTGTGATACTCAAACAGATAAGAATCCCTTTGTTCTAGATCATGAGCTATGTTTTGATGTTGGTTATGACTTATTTCGCCTCCACAAAAGTCTTAACCTGATGACTCATCATTATGAAGAAATGACAATGGGTTGTTTTTTTTTTTTTTTTTGAGAATATGACAGATTTTAGTTGACCATGTACAAGTATTTATTAATTTATTAATCTTTTGCAGAAAGATTTCTGGTGCAGACCTAGAGGTAATCTAACCTTACTGTCTTAGTGGAGTCTTGCTGAATACACAAGCTCATCATCAGAAGACTGAAAATTAGGCGACAGATTCTTTCAGCAAGGTGGTTGGTAAATTAAGAAAAACATGACTACTTACATGGTCTTGGAGACACTAATCTCTCTGAGCTTCAGTTCCACTTTTGTCAAATGAAGGAGCTAAATTAGATGCCCTTGCACGCCCCTCAAAAATTTATGATCTTAAAAATGATTTATAGGTTTTCTTTGGAGAAGTAAACAAAAGAATCATTGGAGTAATTTTTAATATGTATATAAAAGTAATCATAAATTGTAATGGGCTGAGGTTTGAGCTGATGCACTGAGGTCCCAAGTACATGAGGCTAGATAGTAATTGGGCTATACTCTATTAATATACATGATTGGATTAAGAATGGTCCCTGCCCACTCTCCTTGCAAGTCCTGATGTGTTGTATAGGAAATGACGATTTTGGTGGGGGGAGGCAGAGAGGGAAGAAGACAAGCTGGGAGAGATTGGGCTGAGTTCGAGACTCCGAGCTGCTGGTTGTGTGGCTGCTGGTCGAGCTAGCTTCTTGACTCAGCTGCACACATTGCTATCACCGATTCTCTTCCACCTCCGATCCTTCTTCACTGAGAATAAAGACTGACGATTTTCCCCTAACCTGAATTCCTGTCTCGTGATGATCTTAAAATACACGATCTTAACAATAAATATCATTTTGTGAGACATGGCTATTTTATCCTGAAATGTTCATAATGATCAGCAACAAAAAAAAAGACCACCAGGATACAGCATCATAATAATAGTTGGTACTTATACAGTGAGTTAAGTTTTGTGTGTTATCTTTTTTGACCTTCACAATAATCCTATGAAGTAAGTGCTACTAATTTTGAGTTCCAAATTCTCTCTCTCCCTCCCTTCTTCTCCTTCCCTGTCCTGGAGACAGTAAACAATCAGATATAGCCTATACATGTGCAATCATGTAAAACATTTGCATATTAGTCATCTTGTACAAGAATACTCAAGTAAAAAAAAAGACTGAAAGAAGAAAATGATATGCTTCAGTCTATATTTAAACAATATCAATTTTCTCTCTCTGGAAGTAGAGAGCACATGCTTCATTATTAAATTTGGAGGTCCTCTTGGATCATTATATTGCTGAGAATAACTAAGAATAACACTCTTCTTTATGGGAAAATATTGCTGTTACTGAATACAACAATTTCCTCTTCTGTTCCATGTAGTTCCATTTATGATTTCTTGAAATAGAATTTTAGAAAACCAGCCTTTGATAAAGCCCACCAGGACTTAAATGGAGCTATTTGACCATGCCTTAAATACAAGACACTCTGACTTTCAATGATTGGACCATAATTGGTCCAAGCCCAAGCCTCATTAGATCATTGCTTTGGTTTTGATGGCTTAGAGTGAGTATAAACAGCAATTATTTTTGTTCTGGCCAGAAACTATGAGGATCTTCCCCTCCCAAATTATGAAGTCAAATTAGGCCATCTTTTGTCTCAATTCTTACCAAGTTTTTAATCACTGAAAGGATGTAGCCTCAGACAAAGTGAAACCTTGGAAAGACTTTAGCTTAAAAGCCCAGCGTCTTCTACTGCATCCTGGGCCATTGCCAGTTATCCTGACCTATGTCTTGCCACTGGACTCCCGTGACTTTGGAGGAGAGAATGAGGTTGATGATTTTGCAGGGTCCTGTCCCACACATATCCAATTCACTTAAAGTCAAGGCATCACTCTCCTGAGATCATTTATCCTATTTGAGAATAAAGAACAAACAACCAAAAAATTCTGAAGTGCCACCTCACCTGTATTAGATTGACTAATATGACAAAAAAGGAAAATGATTGATACAGGAGGGCATATGGGAAAACACTGATACATTGTTGGTGGAGTTGTGAATTCATCCAGTCATTCTGAAGAACATTTTGGAACTATGCCCAAACGGTTATAAAACTCTGCATACTTTTTGATCCAGCAACACCACTGCTGGTTCTATATCCCAAAGACATTTTTTAAAGAACAAAAAAACACCTATTTGTACAAAAATATTTATAGACATTCTTTTGGTTGTGGCTAAAAATTGAAAATCAAAGGAATGGACATCAATTGGAGAATGGTTAAATAAGCTGCAATATATGATTATAACATTTAAATGACAATTAGTGATTTCAGAAAAACCTGAAAAGACTTATGAGACCATAATAACATTTTGTTCCTAAAACTTGGATCTTTGGGTTTATCATCTACTAAATTACTATGATCATTTATTATACTATAATTTGTACCTAATCTATTCCACTGGTCCACTACTCTATTTTTTAGCCAATCTTACCAGATTGTTTTGATAATTACTATTTTATGTGACAGTTTGAGATCTGGTATGTCCAGGCCACTTTGTTTCAATTTTTTCTTTGTTTTCCTTGATGTTCTTGACCTTTTGTTCTTCCAGATGTACTTTGTTGTTATTTTTTTCAATCTCCACAAAATAAGTTTTTAATAATTTGATTATAACACTGAATAAATAGGTTTATATAGGATTATAATTTTTATTATATGGCCTACACATGAGCAATCAATATTTTTAAATTATGTAGATTTGAGTTTATTTCTGTGAAGTCTTTTGTAGTTGTTTTCATAAACTTCCTTAGCTTGTCTTGGCAGTAAACTACTAAGTACTTTATATTGTCTATAATTAATTTAAATGGAACTTATTTTTCTAATTTTCTAATTTTCCATCTCTTGTTGGATTTTGTTGGTAATATGTAGAAATACTAATGATTTTGTATCCTAGAACTTTGCTAAAGTTATTCATAGTTTCAATTATATTGAATTACTCATAATTCAATTCAATTCATAAATTCAATTATATTCAATTCCAATCCTTGCCTATGATTATCTTAACACCAAACTTTCAGCAAGCACCAATGGTGAGAAGGGTCATTTATCCAAATATATGCTAATAGAGTCATTATCTCACATCGAATAGGCAATTAGCCTTAAGTGCTTGGTTGGTTGTCTGATTCTTAGCATACCTTTTTGGAGTTTCAGCCCTCTACAAAATACCTTCTAAGTGAGAAACAGTGTGCTAAGGTGGATGGAGAATGTCTTGGAAGTCATAAAGATCTGTATTCAAATCCTGCTTTGACATATCTTAAATATGTTATTCTGAACATTTCATTTACATTCTAAATGTCCTGGAAAATTATTATTGCCCTGGAAGTTATCTCCTCAAATTGATAAATTAAAGGATTCATAGATGCATTCCCTATCCCTGTTTGATGTGAACCTAATCTTTTGATGTGCAAAATAAAAATAAAATAGAAAAGAGAATAAGTATTTATATAATGCCTATTATGTGCCTAATACTAAAGTATATTTTACAAATATTAATTCATTTAATTTTAATAACAATATTGTGAGATAAACGTTATATTATTATTCCAATTTTACAGTTAAGGAAACTGAAACAGATTAAATAACTTGTCCAGGGTCATATAGGTCGTAAGTATATGAGGCCAGATTTGAATTTAGGACTTCCTAAATACAACACTCTATTCACTATCCTACATAACTGCCTCTAATATTAAACCTCAGAGTTTGTTTTGTTGATATTTTAAAAGAAACATTTGTCCCAGTAGTCTAGAGCAATTCCATAAAGATTTTCCTCCAGTGGAAATTCTTATGTACATCTTCGGGTTATGCTGGGTTTTCTAACTGATATACTACCAAAAAAAAAAAAAAAAAAAAAAAAAAAAAAAAAAAAAAAAAAAAAAACTAATCCTGTTAAATACACGAAAGTTTGCCAAAGTTATTTGGACTTATTGAATGGAATTTCTGCAAAAGGTTTAAATGGAGGATGGATGTCCTAAAGGTGGTAATGTTTTACAAATGCCCTTCTCTGAAGATTGCATTGTGCTGATTCAAATAATCTCCAAAATATTGCAGATATCCTTACATTAAGAGAGCTGTCTGCCAATCCACACATGAAAAAACAAGTAAACAAACAAAGAAATATTATTGTCCAAACCATGACATACAATAGATCAGTGGACTATTGAGATAGTTTCATTGTTCATCTACCTTTCTATCTATGTATTTATCATCATACATGTATCACTGGAGAAGGAAATGGCAAACCAAGAAAATACCATGAGCAAATGAAAGGGATCAAAAAGAGCTGGATGTGACTGAATGACTGAATATCGCCCTCTCTCTAGGGCAGGCTGATCCCAGATTGGAAAAATTCTGGGAAATTGGAAAATTATTCAGTGTCAATAAACCAAAGTTACTCTCTGAAACAAAAGTCCATCTTTTGGACACCAATAATCTTCCAATGATGCTATACAGCTTTTAATCATGGAAAACTAAAAAACTACAACAAGCAGAGAGAGGCAAGGATAAGGGAAGTCCAGTCTTCAAAGTCAGTTGTTGTTATTTCTGTATCTTAGAAGATAAGCTCCTTGAGAGCAGATTGTCTTTTATCTTTCTTTGCATCCCCAGTATTTAATATGGTACCTGTCAAGTAGTATATACACTTCATTAATGCTTATTGACTGATTATTGTCATTTTAATTTTTGTTCTTCTATTTTCTGTCTAACTTTAACCCTATAAAATGCAGAATAATGTAGGTAAAAGTGTGATATAAAAAACTGAAGCAAACACAATTAAATAACTTGCCCAGTTACTGATGTCTAAGTAAATGTTAAAGCTAAATGAATAAGACTGGATTTGAATGCAGTCTTCCTGACTTTAGGTCCAACACTTTATCTAATGTGTTACCTAACTGTCCTCTTACTTTGTGGTTTTAACTTTTCTGGGCTTTTAGTTCCTGATCTATAAAATAAGATGATTGAAATATATGTCACAGGTCTTTGTGAAGAAAGGGTGTTATATCCTATAAAGTACTATATAAAGTTCACACACTATAAATGTGAAATCCTTTAAGTTAGGAATAAATATATATATAAAATTAAAAAGCTTTTGTACAAAAAAAAACTAATGAAAACAAGATTAGAAGGGAAGCGATAAACTGGGAAAACATTTTTTTCCAGCTAAAGGTTCTGATAAAGGCCTCATTTCCAAAATATATAGAGAATTGACTCTAATTTATAAGAAAGCAAGCCATTCTCCAATTGATAAATGGTCAAAGGATATGAATAGACAATTTTCAGATAATGAAATTGAAACTATTTCTACTCATATGAAAAAGTGTTCCAAATCACTATTGATGAGAGAAATGCAAATTAAAACAACTCTGAGATACCACTACATACCTGTCAGATTGGCTAAGATGACAGGAAAAGATAGTGACAGATGTTGGAGGGGATGTGGGAAAACTGGGAAACTGACGCATTGTTGGTGGAGTTGTAAATGGGATCCAGACATTCTGGAGAGCAATTTGGAACTATGATCAAAATTATTATCAAACTGTGCATACCCTTTGATCCAGCAGTGTTACTACTGGGCTTATAGCCCAAAGAAATACTAAAGAAGGGAAAGGGACCTGTATGTGCCAAAATGTTTGTGATAGCCCTTTTTGTAGTGGCTAGAAACTAGAAATTGAATAGCTGCCCATCAATTGGAGAATGGTTGGGTAAATTGTGGTATCTGAATGTTATGGAATATTATTGTTCTGTAAGAAATGGCCAGCAGGATGAATACAGAGAAGTTTGGAGAGACTTACATGAAATGATGCTAAATGAAATGAGCAGAACCAGAAGATCATTATACACTTCAACAACAATACTGCATGAGGATGTATTCTGATAGAAGTGGATATCTTTGACAAAGAGAAGATTCAATTCAATTCCAGTTAATCAATCATGGACAGAATCAGCTACACCCAGAGAAGAAACACTGGGAAATGGGAAAAGTGGACTACTTACATTTTTGTTGTTCTTCCCAGGTTATTTTTACCTTCTGAATACAATTTTTTGTGTGTGTGTGTGCAACAAGAGAACTGTATGGATCTGCACACATATATTGTATTTAAGATATACTTTAACATGTTTAACATGTATGAGACTGCCTGTTATGTAGGGGTCTTATTAATTCAAAATCCAATCTCACTATGTTTTTTTTTTCATTTTGTTTATCAGTGTCAAAGTATTCAGTACTATAGGAAATGTAAGTTATGTTTTGGATATTTTAATACATGCTAAAATTTGGCAAATGCTTAAATCATCCAAAGTTCATTATATATTTAAAGTGTGCATTGAAGAGACTATTTGGCATATCCTGGTAAGATGTTTAGCATAAATATTTTTGTGCATTTCTGTGTGTCTGTCTGTCTCTGTGTCTGTGTGTCTGTGTGTACTTCCACTACATCACATTGCCTTGTCTAGAAAGAGATGATGTAGACTTGATGGAAGAGGAATAGATTAATTTCTTTTAGTCTTCTGCTAACAGGGAGCTCTTGCCATCTATCAGCTCTTCAGCAATTAAATCTCTCAACATTACTTGAGATCATAGTCAGATTCTTAAAGGAAAAGTTAGAATTTCACTTCAACAAACTTTAATCTACCAAAAAAAAATCCAAAGTAATCAAGAAAAACAAGAAGCCCAACTGATGAATAGGCAAGCACCAAGCTGAAAACATTCATCATTTTCACATCTAAACTCCAGGTTCCAAATAAATATTTGGATACCTTCTCCAAGTAAGAAAAGGCATCCTTTTTAGTGCCCCTAACATGAATGGCATGTATGATCTCTACTTATCTCCAAAAGTTCACATTATGACTCTACTCATTTCAATATTCTCTTCATCATAAATTTTTTGTACATGAATTTATTTTCTAGAATTTCAGAACAATAAAAGACTTTGGAGACTATTTTGTCCAATTCCTTTGGTTTTATAAATGAGGAAACCAAGACCTTAGAAAAGAAAACAATTGCTCCTCTAATTGGCAATCTTTTGGCTCCAAATCCACGGTTCTTTCCACAATGTTACTGAAATTGGGAACTCTAGTTCCAATTAGGCATTTAAACTTTCCCCTCTATCTATAAAGTAGCCTTCATTCCCCTTTTCTCTCTTCAAGACTATCACTAACTGAAACCATGAATAGAAAAAATATTTTGAAAACTGTTAAGATGATCTTTCAATCTATCATCTACCATTTATATTTTAGTATCTTCTGTCAATATATCATCTATCAGTCATTTATATGTTTATCTATCATCTATCAATCTATCATGTCTATCATCTATATGTTATTTATCAATCTATTTATTTTCTACTGTCATCTATCTTTATATTATCGGAAGCTAATAAAAAGAGTATTGGCCTTGGGATCCAAAACCTGATTGAGTATATAAAGTGCAGATTGTTTGTGCCATGAGTAATGGTTTCAAACCCTTTTTCTGATGCTTACTAAATGCATGATCATGAAATAATCACTTAAGCTCATTGTGCCTTGGGCAGAAAAGCATTTACATAACACTTACTGTATGCCAGTGACTGTGCCAAGTACTTTCCATTTGATTCTCACAACAAACCTGTTATTATTCCCATTTCATAGATAGAAAATATTGACAAGTAGAGATTAACTGGCTTTCCCAGGATCACACAGCAGTGAAGGTTTGAGCCTGGATTGATCTCAGATCTTCTTAACTCCAGGTCCAGAACTCTACCCATTGAATTACCTCTAATTCTTTAATGGTAGCATGGAAATGATATCAGTATAATACTTCATAAGGTTGCCCTGACACTCAGTGTATGAGATCTTAGTATAGGCATCTATCTCTATGTTAAAAGAAATATAAATGTATAACATTTATTCACTATGTGACTTTAAGCAATATTCTCTATACCACTTTCAGCCACCATTTCCTCATCTACAACATTGGACCTAAAAATAGTAATAGTAAAATGTAAATAGTAAAATAAAGATAATTATAAAGTGACCTGTAAAACTTCCAGTTCTTTCTATAACTGTAACTTTTGCAGGTCACTTTGCAACTATCTTATTTGATCTTAGGAGATGGGGTTATTATTATTCCCCATTTTACAGATGAGTAAGCAGGTACATAGAAGGTGATTTGGCTAAGGTCACACAGCTAGTAAGTGAAAGCAGATTTGAATAGAGATCTTTCTAATTTTGTATCCTCTGTTTTAGTAGCTGCCTACAAGTTAAGTCTTGATTTTCCCTACTTTCCTTCGTGATATGGGTCAAAGAAAACAATGTAATATAATACATTCTAACAATGTGTTCACAATTCATTATAACAATGAAATGCTACATAAATGCAAACTATTATTTATTAAAATTCTTTGTATTTATAGTCTAGAACACATTTCTGCTGGGGGGAAATGTATGTTCATTGTTCTTTGCATAAAGGAGAATCTCTTTTTTATTGAACACTAATCTCTTTCCCTTAAACTTCAATATTCTGAGATTTGGTGAAAATATCATTATACATCCTCTCTACCTCTTTTGTTATTTTATATACTTAGATCCCAAGACATAAATCATGGCTCTTAGGACTGGAACTTGAAGAGATTTTTGTAGACCATCTAATCCAGCTTCTTTTTTTATATGTAGAAAGTTAGATCCATGGAGAAGCTGTTCATATCCACAGTCAGCCTTCATTTCTCTAGATTGAAAAGCTCTTATTGGTTCAGGCCCATCCTTACATTAGGCCTTTTACAGCCTCCTTTCTACCATCTTTGGACTTTCTTTAGCCCTAACATTCAGTATCTAGAACTGTACATATTATTCTAAGCACATGATAGCTTTATGAGAAGGAAGGTTTCCTAATTAAATTTGCAAAAGCCATTCCTGAGATGCCCAGGTTTGTCAGAGTTCTGAGGACATAACAACATGCAGGTCTGTTGGTCTGAATTCTGGGAAGAATGTTTAGTGTCTATTATCTTCAAAGCCATTTTCTTGGATTGATCAGTACACAGATCATGTAATGGGCTGAAGCTCTTGAGTCGTTGCACTGAGGTCCCAAGCATATGAGGATAAATAGCAATTGAACAATACTCTATTAATATATACTTGGAGAAAGAATGACCCTGCCCACTCTCTGTGCAAGTTTTGATGTGTTGTATAGGAGATGATGTAGAGACTATTTGGTGGGTAGAGTGAGAGAGCGAGAGGCACTGATAGCCGGATTCCTGTTGCAACTACTCTCACTTCTTATTGCCATTCTCTTTCACCTCCGCAAAGAATAAAGGTCAAGGATTTTCCCTTATTCTGACTCCGGCTGATTGTAATATACTCTGGGTGCTAAACTCAGTTATCACAAAATCAGGTAAAAGAGGCAGGAGGACTTTAAGGGCAAGGAGGGAGCCTTCAGTTGGGAATACAAGGAAAGCTTCTTGGAGGAGGTGGCATCTAAACTAGTCATGAAGGGAAAAATGGACTTTGACATATGGATTTATGAGGCTCAAAGTACAAGCTTGTCTCTCACTTATAAGAAAAAGCAAAGGAGTTTGAAGAACATCTCATCATGTATATCAGAAAGAACAAAGTGTTGTTAAACACAAACAAGTAATGACTTCAGTATGAAAACAAAATTAAAAGAACTTATTAGTTTTGTGATTCTGTGTGCAAGTTACTTAATCTTTCTGTTTCCTCTTCTATAAAAGGAGGATAATAATAATAATAATACCAACTTCATAGAGTTTTTTTTTGTTTTGTTTTTTTGAGAATCAAATGAAGAGTTAAAGGGATAAAGGGAGGGATTGATGTGGGAAAAATTCCTTTCAAGATTCCTCCTCCCTCCCCCCCCCCCAGTTAATGTAATTACCCTTTAACTCACAAATCCTGGTCCCTTTGTATTCCAATAGAAGATCCTGGCCTGTCCCAGCCCCAACCGAATCTGGGCCAACTTTGGGGCTACAAAGCTCCTCAAGCTAAATCTCCCATTATAAAAGGGACACACTGGGACCCCCTCTTTGCAGAGGTCCCAAACATGCTAGCCATGTGAGAACCCTCTGTTCACTGGACCCTTTGTCCGGTGCCCTCCTTATCTCTACCTTCACCTATCTCCTTACTTCCAAACCCAATAATAAACCTCTTTTATCAATCTAGCTCTCGGGCCCATAAATGTCTTTATTGGAGACTCGGCTGCTACTAGACCTCATTTGCGCCAAATCCAAGGGAGTTACAGGGAAGCTCTGTTTGACTCCCTGTACCCCGAATCTGCCACTAGACCTCAACTAAACCCTAATTTCATTTAGGTACCCCAAATCTAGACCTCATCAGGATCTTTGTAGCAGTTTTTTTTTTTTTTTTGATAAAAGTCTCATTTCTAAGATACATAAGGAACTGATTTAAATTTCTCAGAATAAAAACTATTTCCCAATTGCTAACTGGCTAAAGGATATCAGCAGTCAGTTCTAAAGGGAAGGAAAAGGAGCTATCTAAAGTCATATAAAACATGCTCCAAATCACCAATAATTAAAGAAACTTAAGAGAATTTAAATTCTACAAGAAAATTTAATTTACTACTTCATAGCCATTAAATCAACAAAGCTGACTTCCCCAAAAGAAGAAAATGGTGAATATTAGATAAGTTGCAGGTAAATAGGCAGATGGATGATGGAGTTCTGAATCGACCTAGCCATTCTGGGGAGGTGTTTGGAATTATGCCCCCAAAGTTACTAAATTTTGCTTGCCCTTTGACCCAATGATACTTATATTATTATTATATTATTAAAAAGAAGAAGAAAAGAAGAAGAAAACAAGAAGAAGAAAAGAAAAAGAAGAAAAAGAAAAAGAAGAAGAAGAAGAAAAGAAAAAAGAAGAAGAAGAAGAAGATGCATTAAAATGTTCATAGCAGTTCTTTTTTGGTGGTAACTGCAAATTAAAGGGTGACAATCAGTTGCATAATGGCTGAACAAATTAGAGTAAACAAACTTAATGGATTACCATTTGCTTTAAGAAACACTGAAAGGGAGCAGCTCATTGGTGTAGTGAATACAGCATCAGCCCTGAAGTCAGGAGAACCTAAGTTCAAATGTAACCTTAGTCATACTTCCTGGCTGTGTGACCCTTGGGAAGTCACTTAACCCCACTTAAGTCACTTTGTCTCAGAAAAAAAAATGCTGAAGGGCATGGTTTAAATGACACCTGGAATGACAGAGTGAAATGAACAGAACCATGAGAACAATTTATAGCATAATGCATTGTTAAAAAACAGT
The DNA here is from genome assembly GCF_902635505.1 of Sarcophilus harrisii. Classification (NCBI taxonomy): domain Eukaryota; kingdom Metazoa; phylum Chordata; class Mammalia; order Dasyuromorphia; family Dasyuridae; genus Sarcophilus; species Sarcophilus harrisii. The sequence goes on along the minus strand of NC_045426.1, from coordinate 624,161,207 downwards.
TTTTGAAAGACTTAAGAACTCTGATCAGCCCACTGATCAATCATGATTCCAGTCTCTGACAGAGGCCTGAAAAAATATGCAAAACAAGACATACATTCTTGAACATGATCAATATGAGAACTTTTTTGATGAGAGATACATTTGATATAAGAATTATGTTTTTATTTTTATATTCTAGTGGGAGAAGGAGAGAAAAAAGGGAAAAAATGCCCAAATGAAAAAAAATTAAAATATGTCTACCTGGAACTTGGTAAATATAATCAAGAAGGCTTTAAGCTAAAATCAGAGAATAAAGGAAATTGCCCTTGTAATATATATACACAAAGTTAGGTAGATTATAGAGAACTTACCTATAAGAATATAAATGACAGTAGAAATGCCAAGAAATTTATAGGATACAAAAGTCAAGAACTATCAATAAGATATTTTACCTAAAAAGGGCATAAAAATATGCTTAAAGGATGAGTACCAAAGAATATGAAACAGAGATCTGAAATAAAGAAGAAAACTTGACCTCTTAGGTATCACTGAGACTTGATGAAATGGCATTCATTTTACAGGAAAGATGTACTACTTTGCTCAAAAGGTACAGAATAAGTAAAAGCAAGACAAGACAAGGTACAATTACTACATGCTAATAATATATGTTTGTATAAAGAAATACAAGAACCAGAAAAGGGTAATATAGTTAAAAGTATTTGAATGAAGATCAACAGAAACAAAAAAGGGGATGTTGTCATTTGTGAATATTAAAAATTACCGGCCTGAAAGAAGAAACAGAAAATTTCAGGAATCTAGCATCATGAATGAAACAGAGGCATGATGAATCAGTGATTGGAGATTTTATTATCTGAATAATTATCGTAGATTCTTTGTGCAAGAGGAACAGCTAATAATGTCTTTATGTGTCTTAAAGATAATGTTATCCTTCAAAAAATGAAAGAATTAATGAGAGGAACTTTTATTCTAGACATGATTCTCATAAAAAAGGATGCTATTGCTAACATGAGAATAGTGTGAATGTTTGGAGGAAGTTAACTCTCCCACATTAACATTCGTGAAAGAAGAGTCAAAGAAAATTGGGCATCATGTAACATAAAACTTTGGAGAGAACAGATTTCAAAGAGATCACACAAAATAAAAGAAATCATAATGTTATAGCATTTGAGCTAGAATAGAGTCAAAATTTATCAAGTCCAATCTCCCCATTCCTATAGATGGGTAAGCAGAGACTCAAACAAGTTAAATATCATTGATCTAGAGTCACAGGGGTGAGAAGGATTTAAATTTAAGCTTGGCTTCACCATTATACTATCATTTATCCAGTGAATTGTTGATTCAGTGTCAACTTGTAAGGAGTTCTCCAGTGGAATTTACCAAGAATCTATAATGATGACCTGCTATTTGTCATTTTTTAATTAGAGACATAGATAAGGGAATAGATAGCATACTAATCAAATTTTCACATAATGCTTTGTTAGAAAGAAAAGCTATCCCAGAGAATAAAAGAGACAGGATCCAAAGAAGATCACAGTATACTAGAACATTTGACATCACTAAATGAAGTCATTTTTAGGAGTTAATATAAACTCTTTCCCTTGAGTTGAACAGAAACTTAATTTCACAATACGAAGGAGAAGTGTGGCAAGATAGCAGTTCCTCTGAAAACTATTTAACAGCTATTTTGTTCATGTTTCAGTCAAGTCCAACTCTTCATGACCCCATTTGAAATTTGCTTGGCAAAGACACTGATGTGGTCTGCTATTTTCCTCTCCAGCTCATTTTACAGATGTGGAAACAGAGGCAAACTGGATAAAGTGACCTCACCAGGGTCACACAGCTAGTAAGTGTCTAAGATTGGATTTGAACTAATGAAGATGAATCTTCCTGATTCTAAGCACCATGCTCTATCCACTTTACCACCTAGCTACCACTTTACAGTTTTAGAGTATTTTAGGTTTGATCTGACTCTACTGTGTGATATAAACAAAAGGTAATGGAATCTTACACTGCTTAATAACCAGGGTGATCTATGTAGGGCCCTACTATGATCAAATCACTCTGGAGTATTGGTTTAGTTTTCAGTGTACTCTTTTAAGACACACAATGATCAACCAGAGCACATTCAAGAAAATAAGGCTACACAATACTATAGAGAAAAACTGATTAAAGGAATAGAGGGGATCTGTAGCTTGGAGAAGAGATGATTTAGAAAAGACAGAATCTTTCTTCAGTTTTCTGAAAGGCTGCCATGTGGAGATAAGAATAGACATTTCTTTTAGCCCTAAAGGAAAGAACTAGGAACTGTGGGTAAAAGTCATGAAGGGATTGATTTAGTTATGTTGCAACTTTCTACTAATTGAAACATCCAAGAGTGAAATATGCTGCCTCAGGAAATAGTGGTTCATCTTCAGCAAAATGGAAGAAGTCTTCTCATGGGGTCATTGGATGACTATTTATTGGCATGCTGTAAAAGGGATATTTCTCTAGATATGGGTTGTACTCTAGAGTTTCCTTCCAACTTTCCAGACTCAAGAAATTTACTCAAGCATATGTGAGTAGCACAAATTCAAAAAGGTGGGGATAGGACAGGATTGGGAAGAGTTATTGGCATGAGTAGCCAATAAGGAACCACAGAAACACTTTAAGGGAAGAATTGATGTGATTAGAGTATCATATTAAAATATTTCCATTTTACCAAAAATCTCAGATTAAGTTCCCTTCTCTAAATGTTAAAATAGCAAATTAAATTAATCCTAGCACTGATCTCTTGGAACTCTTATTCTGTCACCTTTCTAACCAAAGAAGAATCTATTTATGCCTTACTTCATTTTCAATCTTAAACATATTCTGTTTCCATTATAAAACACTAAAAAGATAAAATGAGCAATAATTAAATCAAAAGGAAAAGAAGATTTTAAGACAAAGCTAAGGAAATGAATTTTTGATATGAAATTTAAGCACTTGAGTTCTAGTGAAAATATCCTAGAGGCACATAGTGATGTATATCTGGATCTCAAGAAGAAGCTAGGACATGGAAACATAGATCCAAAACTAAGGTGGTTGTGGAGGCCAAGTGAATGAATGAGGTTGTCAAGATAAAATGTAGGAGTTTGAAGAAAGCTAACAATAGAATGAGTTTAGAGAAGAAAAGGGGCCATTAAAGAAAATTGAGGACCTTAGAATATCCTCTGCTTCTGTCTCTATTTCTTTATCTTCCTCTCTGTCTCTGGATTATTCTGTCTTTCTTTGTCTCTGTCCTCCCTATACCTGCTTGTCTCTGTCTTCTTTCTGCATCTCCCTCTTTCTCATTGTCTCTTTCTGTCTCTATTTCTCTTGTGGTTCTCCCTAACTTTCTCAGATAGAAAGTGAGACAGGCACTAATGGATGTAATACTGATCAATCCAAAAGATTTTTCTGACCTAGTTGGAGATCTTGGTCAAATCACCCTCCAGTGATCTTTTGGGGGTGGCCAGATCCCCTTCAGGAAATTTCCAGACTTGGGGCAAAAGCTTTCAAAATGATTTTATTCAATTGGAGATCTCTGTCTGATGGTCCTTTATTGATTAGCCCAGACAGTTCCTAGCCCCATGCCAACATTTGCCCATATAACCATGGGCCTGTTAAACTCATTTTTGCCAAACTTGTAATGAGTTTTGCTTGCTAAGGGAGTTCTTTCTTAGTGAACGATAAATTTTCCTTTCTGCCATTCAAACTTTTGGGGTTTGTGAATTCTTTCATATTGGACCTGTGTGCCGACCACAGAGGATTCCCTACTCCAATTCCACCCCCAGCAGGGCAACACTAACTCTAATCCATGCCTTGATTACTGCAACAGCCTGCTGGTGGATCTGCTTGCCACAAATCTCTCACCACTCTAATCCATCCTCTTTTTAGCAACTAATGTGATTTTCCTAAAGTACAGGTCAACCATGTCACTACCTTTTCTGCCCACCCCACTCAATTAATTCCAGTCATTTCCTTATTATAAATGTGAAACTGCCTTCATAGCTTATTCCTCTCTTAACTTTTCCAATCTTCTTACATATTACCCTCTGCACTCCATTGACACTGATCTCCTTGCTGTTTCAGGATCAAAATATACACTCCATTTCTTGGCTCCGGATAGTTTCTTTGGTTGTTCTACATGTCTGGAATGCCCTCCTTTCTCATCTCCTCTGACTGGCTTCCCTGACTTCAAGGTCCAAGTAAAATACCATCTTCTATGGAAAACTTTTCCCAGTCCTTAGTGTCTCCCTTCTCTCTCTCTCTTTTTTTAATTTAATTTTTTTTAGGTTATACAAGTATATTTATTTTTTACATCTATACATATGAGTCATGTTGGGAGAGAAAAATCAGAACAAAAGAAAAAACCTACAGGAAAGAAAAAAGGGGGAAAAATAAAATTAAAAACAATATGCTTTGATCCACATTCAGTCTCTATAGTTATACTTTTATATGTGGGTGAATTTTCCATCCAAAGTTTATTGACTTGCAGCACTTGGATCTCTGAATTTCTGAGAAGAGCTAAATCTATTAAAGTTAATCATTACACAATCTTCTTGTTGATGTATCCTCTGTTTTCCTGGTTCTGCTCACATCACTCAGCATTAGTTTATATAAATCCAGGCTTTTCTGAAATCAGCCTGTTTATCATTTCTCATAGAACAATAATACTCCATTTTTTCATATGTCACAACTTTTTCAGTCATTCCCTACTTAATGGGCATCCATTCATTTTCCAATTCTTTACCACCACAAAGTGAGCTACTACAAATATGTTTGCACATATAGTTCTTTTTTCTTCTTTTATGATCTCTTTTGGATACAGATCCAGTAATAACATTGATAGATTAAAGGATACGCACAGTTTTAGCCCTTTGAGTATAGTTTCAAATTACTTTCCAGAATGGTTGAGCAAATTTACAACTCCACCAAGAATTCAACATTTATTATTATCTTTTCCCGTTCTTGCTAATCTGAGGTGGTCCCACAGTGTTGTTTTAATTTCCATTTCTCTACTCAATATTGATTTAAAGTAGTTTTTTATATAACTAGAAATGACTTTAATTTTTTATGTGAAAATTGTTTGTTCATGTCCTTTGACTATTTATCAATTGGGGATTGACTTGTATTCTTATAAATTTGATTCTGTTCTCTATATATTTTAGAAATGAGTGTCTCCTTTCTCTTATTTATTTACTTTTTATTCTTTTTGTGGATTATTTGTACATATTTATTTGTTTATTGTCTCTCCCTAGATGGTGAACTTCTTGAGGGTACAGACTGTCTTTTGTTTCTTTTTGTATCTCAGGGGCTTAATATAATGGCTGAAAATTAGTAAGTACTATTATTAAATGATTATATTGTTGTTGAGACGTTTCAGTCATGACTGACTCAGCGATCCCATTCAGGGTTTTCTTGGCAAAGATATTGGAATGATTTGCTATTTCCTTCTCCAACTCATTTTATAAATGAGAAATTAAGGCAAAGAAGGCTAAATGACTTGCCAAGGTTCATACACCTGTGTGTCTAAGGCTAGATTTTAACAGGTAGATGGCTGATATTGACAAGCATTTATTAAAGATCTACCAAGTGCCAGCTTCTATGCTAAACCCTAGGGATTAAAAAAAAAGTCTAAAACAGTCTCTCTCTTAAAGGAGCTTCAGTCTACTGGGAGAAACTGGGAGAAACAACAGGTAAGAAACTATGAAATGAAAATAAGCATACACAGTAAAAACTGGAGATCATCTGTGATGGATTCCAACAATAATCAATCCAAAGAAGGCACTAGAATTAAAGAAGACTGAGAAAGGCTTCTTGTAGAAGATAAGATTTTGGTGGTAACTTGAAGGTTGGTTGCATTGTTAATCTCACAAAAATTGTATGAAAAATACTTTGGAAACCTTGAAGCCCGAGGCGAATAGGAACCCAGTAAATAATAACACTCTAATCTGATTTGTCTATAGAACTTTAAGCTTTACAAATCACTATACAAACATCATCTCCTTTGTTCCTTACAATAATCCAGTGAGGTAGGTATTGTAGGTAGGCTGTTATTTTTAGCCTTCCATGTCTATACCTCAAACATTCCATTCACATTAGAGAGTGCAGCTGTGATAAATTCTGACCCAAAAGAAAGACAGCATCCCTGCCCCACCTCAACCTCCCACTTATACACAAATCCCCAGTTTTAGTAATTACTGCTAATGCTTCCCCTACTCTTCCTAAATATGTCCTTTGAAACAGAAATGGGCTGAAGTGAATGGATAGTCTCAGCTGATTGCTTCTGGCACCACTGCTGATTGGTTTAAATTAGGAAAGGAAGGCTGAAATCTGAAAGCTAGAGGTAAATATAGAGGTAACAGATTTCATAATTGAATTGTTCCTCTAGGACTTGTGTCCTGTTACCTCTCTGAATGGCTAAACTTTAATTGGAGGGACTGGGGTTGGATGAGCAGGAGGTTGGGAGAGGTTACTTATAAAGACAATGGACTATAGAAAGAAGAACCCTAGACTTGGTCATACAAGACCAATCTTAATCCACCTCTTTGTACAGTACCTGACATTTAGCACGTGCTTAATAAATACCTATTGACATTGATTTTCATATTCATATTCAGCCACTGAGCTTCAGTTTCTCTTATTCATAAAATGCAGGTAATAATGTTTATATTACCTCTAACCTAGGATCATTGACAAGAAAGTGTTTTGTAAATTAAAGTTATGGAAATATAAACTATTAGCACAGAGCTTAGCACACAGTATGTGGTTATGAAATGCTAGTATAAACTGAATTAAAATGGATTGAATTGAATTACTAGCAAATCAGCCATGATATAATAGAAAGAAACTTGGCTTCAGGTCACAGTCCTGCCACTTACTGGCTGTCTGATACTTAGACAACCTAATTCCCCTTCTGTACATTTTTTTTAACTAGACACAATTTCATTAGGATGGAAAATTTCCCCTGGCTTCCTTCAAGTTCTAGTTAAAATCCTACCTTCTCTAAGAAGTCTCTCCCAATTTCCTGAATACTAATGCCTTCTTTCTTTTCATTATATCCAATTTATTTTCTACATATTTTGTTTGTTCACAGTTGTCTCTTGCAGTAGACTATGAGTTCCTTGAGAACAGGATCTGTCTTTTGCTTTTCTTGGTATCCCCAGTGCTTAGCACAGTGCATGTAATGTAGTAGACAAGTAATAAATGCTTGTTGACTGACTAACAAAAAGACACCAGCTTTGTAACTTATTGTCATAATTGTTAGAGGCTGTATAATTTAGGATTTATAAGTAAAGAATTATCTGGGACACTACAAAGTGCTTTGCTCCGAGACATCCAGTGAGTATGTGAGACGTTGGATTTGTACCCAAATACAATTCCACAAATTGTAGGGAATCTTCTTGACTTCAAAGTCAGCATTCTGTTCATTATGACACACTTCTACCTGTAAAAGAGTTGATAGGATCATGCTTTCTAAATGAAGAAAACCTAGATCCATTCAAACTGTTATTAAAAAGTAATGCCGGATAGTTAGATCAGAAGTCTTTATTAATCACTCAGTCAAGAAACATTTAAGGATTTACTTTGTGATAAGCCCTGAAAATATAAAGAAAGGCAAAAAACAGTTCCAGCCCTCAAGGAATATACATTCTAATGGGGGATTCACCTTATAAATATCAGAGATGAACAGAGTACATGAAAGTAATCTCAAAGGTAAAGGCATAAGCAACTGAAGGGACTAAATAAGCCCTCCTCAAAAAAAAAAAAAAAAAAAAAAAGCAGAATTTAAGTTGAATCTCAAAGGAAGCCAGGAAAGTTAGGAATCGAGGGTAAGGACGACGGACAATAGTCGAACAATAGAAGATCGCCCATGAAGGGGTAATTAAAGGAGGAAGTGGGGTATATAAATATGTTCTGACTTCAAAGAAGTTTTATCTGCTCCTCTGCTTATGCTTGTGTTTTTTCTTTACTGTTGTTCATTCACAGATACCTTAATGCCATTTACTCTAAATTGGTGCATGTGTGAAAGACTATACCTTCCTTTCTTGAACCCACATAAAATCACTCTCAGAGGGTATTCCATATGGCCTTTAGTTCTAGAAGGAGCTGTCTTCATGGGGTGTGATCATGTATAGGGCTTCATCTGCCAAGAACCAGAGTATTGTAATCCAAGGGGTGCAATGAGACTGATACATGAGTCTTTTTATATGGTACTCTGCGTGTTATCAATGAAATCAGTCAGTAAACATTTATTAAGTGTCTACTGTGTGATAAGCATTGTACTAAGCCCTAGGGATACAAAAAAGAAGCAAAACGCCATCATTAGGTCTACTTCCAAAGATGATTAAGGAAAAAAGAAAATGTTTTAAAATGTTTATTGCAGTTCTCTTTCTGATGGCAAAGACTGGAGAGAGCAGGGATGCCCATAAATTGGGGAATGACTGAATAAATTGTGGCCTATAATTGTGATGGAATACCACTGTACTATAAGAAATGAAAATTTCAATGATCTTAGAAAAATAAAGATAGATTTGCACAAAATAATGAAGACTGAAATAAGCAGAACCAAGAGAACATTGTATATAATTATCGTCATATTGTTTTAAAAATGACTTTGAGTGAATGTCATTTTGATGGCTATTAATATCCAAATTAACTATAAAAGATATTTGAAGAAAGATACTATCTACATCTAGTAAAAGAACTGATAAATAGAAGTATGCATAGAATAATTTTACATTTTTACATATATATGTATCCTTAGCCATCCCTAAGGAAGGGGGAGAAAGGGAAGTAGAAAAAGGAAAAATTCTACATGATAATTTTATTATATATTTAAAAGAAATATCAAGTTGTACATAATAGATTGACAATTTCATAATATAATTTTTTAAAATATACTATGTTATGGAATTTCTTGTTTTAGTCTAAAATTTTGAAAATTAATTATTTTTTAAATATATAAAAGTGAAACAAAAAGAGGCAAAAAACAGTCCTGGCTCTCTAAAAACTTGCACTCTAATGGAACAGTTAGCAAGCATACAAATATGTAGAAATATTCTATATTGAGGATTGGCATAAAAGTAATTAAGAGAGAAGGCTCTATAACTAAGAAGAGTTGGAAAAGGTTCCCACAGAACAGAGCTTCTTAAATTTTTTCCATTTATGACCCCTTTTTGCCTGAGAAATTTTTACCTGTCCCTGGACATACAGGGTATATAAAATAGATATACAAATCAAATATTAGCTGACAAAAAAATCAAAATTTCACAACCCCCACATTCAACTATGAACCCACAGTTTAAAAATCTTTGCTGTAGAAGAAGGGATTTTAGTTAGGAGATGGATGTTACTAAGTTTCTGTCCTTTAAGATCCAGAACTGGACCAGACGACTGGCTGTGATTTTTCTGAAAGGAAGTCAAAGCTTACTATTTTACATTCAGGTACCCCTTCTCTTTTTCTTTCCTATTGTTCAATAAACATGTGATGAATAGTCCTTTTATGTTGTGATCAATCATTTATTATCACAATGGTAGATGTAGAGAAATATAAGATAAAGATCTTACCCACAAAGCTCTAAAGCAATATGTTAGGACAAGAAATCAGGGTGGAGCCTATGAAAAATAGCAATAACAACCACCCATGTGGTGGGTAGAACCCATTTTTCACTCTTTCAGCCTCCCTATTTCTGTATCTTTCATACTCACTATGATCTCTTCAATCAGCTTTTCACCTTATCTCTACACTCCATCCCAATGCAATTTAGGAACCTGTTTCAATGAAAGAATCTGATAAACTCAAATACACTAAAATATAAGTAACTGATAACCTTCAAATCCAATGTGTGATCAACCTTCTATTAAATATATGACCTCTTTGAGCAATCAATAAGATAATCCAGAAATGGTATTAGGGTTGGTATAGAAAGACAAAAATGAACTAGTTTCTGTCCTAAGAGGCTTACCTTCTATTATAGCAGGAGAAACAATATGTACACACATATATACTGAATGCCTATAAATTAGTTGGGGGAGGGGATATTAATACCTAGGGAGATCAGAAAAGGTCTGGTGTAGGAGGTACAACATGTGCTAAATTTTGAAGGAAGCTAGACATTCATTCTTTTTTTAAAATTTATTTTATTCTGAATTTAAGAAAGAAAACAAGCATATCCAAAACATATTAGAAGAGAAAGAAAAAAAAAGATTTTAGATAAAACTATTATGTATAATTTATTTCTTTTAAATATATAATAAAGTTATCAGACAGCTTTAATTGTTTCCCTTTTTTCCTTCCTCTCCCCATGCCACATCAGAGATAGCTCTCATTAGACACAAATATGTGTGTATTTATGTATACATATATGTATGTATTTATGATATATTATATCTTAATATACAATATACTATATATGTAATATACATAAGATATATATGTTAAAAGCATTCTATATATACTTCTGTTTATTAGCTCTTTCTCTGAATGGAGATTGCATCTTCTTTTATAGATCCAAAGAAAAGTTCTTACCAAACTCCTTTCATAAAACAAATATTATACTGATGTCTAAGGAAGAATAAAAACAACATCATAGACCAATTTTATTAATGAATATAAATGCAAAAATTATAAATAAAATATTAGCTAAAAGATTACAAAATATTACAAAGATTACATATTACGAACAAGCAGGGCTTATGCCAAGAATGCAGAGATATATAACAGAAGGGAAATTATAAACATAATTTATTATATCAAAAAAGTAACAAAAACATATCAATAGATATAGAAAAAGCTTTTGATAAAGTACAACACTCATTTCTATTTTTAAAAAGTAACACTTGAAAGTATAGGTATAAATAAATTTTCCCTTAAATTGATAAGGAACTAGACATTCTAGGTAGAGAGATTAGGCAGAGCAGTTGTAAGAGAATTGTACATTAGTTAGTCAATAAGCATTTATTAAACAATGTTCCAAACATTGTGGTAAGCCCTGGAAATACTAAGAAAGGCAATAGACAGTCTCTGATCTTTAGGATGTGACTATTAAGGTTGAAGATGACATGAAAACAATATTGTACAAACAGGTGATATAAAGGATTAATGGAGAATAATCAATAGAAGGAAGGTACTATAATTAAAAAGGGTTGGGAAAGGCTTCAGGTAAAAAGTAGTATTTTAGCTGAGTCTTAAAAGAAGTCAGGGAAACTAATAGAGATAAGAAGAGCATTAAAGGCAAGGAATTTTTGTAGGACAGTGATCTGTAAGAAATTTAGAGAGCTCAGCTGAAGCCAGGTTATGAAGGGCTTTAAATGACAAATAGAGAAATTTGTATTTTAATCTTCAAGGAAGAAAGAAGCCATTGGAGTTTACTGAGCAAGTCAAATTCACACTTTAGGACTACCACCTTGGCAGCTATGTAGAAGGCAAATTCTACAGAGACCTGAATTAGGAAAATCTCTTAGAATAATCCAGTTAAAGCTGGCCTCAATTTGGGAGGTGACCATGTGATAAACCAAGTGTATTTATTGTATAACGGAAGACATGTCTACACATGAAGGACTTAGAGACAAGAAGGTCCTTTCCAGAGATCATTGATCATGCCAGATAGCTCTTCTCATATGAAATGTCTTCAAAATAAAATTCTAATCAGATGGAATCCTCTTTTTAATGACTTTGGTGTAGAGGAGAGGAGAGTGTTCACTTGGGCTGGCCACCTTGGCTCAGATCACCTCTAACAAAAACCAAATCCTCTCTCTAAATTTAGTTTTCAATGTTTAGCTCTAGAGAGCTCTGAAAGCAACAGTCTCAAGTCATAAAAGGAGGAAAGTGTTTATTTATAAACTCTTTCTTGACATCAGAAATCAGTAAGGTTGGTAGATTTATTAAGGAAAAAAAATGCTTTCATGGAATCTCAAAAATGTAAGAGTTCAGAAGCCATCTATTCCAATCTGTATATGTATCATAATCCCAGTACAACTCAAGTCAATAGTTGTTCATACAGCTTTTGTTAAAAGACCTCTCTACTGGAAGGAGAAGCTACCTTTGGAGAAAATTCAGTCCACTTCTAAATAATTATAACATTTTTGAAGTTTTTTTCTCACATAGAACCAAATTTTGCTTCTTAGTGATTTTTACCCATCACTTCTAATTCTGTCCAATACTAGGTAACAGAATTTGCCACATGAAAGTCCTTCAAATATTTGAAGGCATAGATCATATCATTCCTACATCCTATGTTCAACTTGAATATACCCAGTTCTCTCTTCAAACTCAACTCATGTAACATAATCTCTAGATCTTCACCACCCAGTCATCTTCCTCTGATTATTCCTGAGATATTCAATGTTATTCCTAAAATGGGTATGGAATACTAAACACAAAGCTTCAGGTTTGATCTAATCAAGATGAAAAACAAATTCCTTTATTCTGAACATTATAAATTTCCTAATTTAGCCTAAGAGTGTATTCATTTAGGGACTACTGTTCCTCACTATTGAATCATACTGAGATTATAATCTAGCAAATCTACAGTAAAATTTTCAAAAGAACAATTTTCTTGGGAAGGATTCTGGGTGATGTTGGATTAAGTTGTTAAATTTCAAACTTTCCAGATTTTCCTCCTAAAGGAAACAAATTTGTACCTCAGGGAGAGCATAGACTTGAGGTAGAACAGAAGTCAAATCCCTCAGGCCTGGGATTAGCCCGTGTGAAGTACAAACACCTTCTGATAACTCCACCAAAACACCTAGCAGGGGACCCTTGGGATTAGTTGGATTTGGTTGGAGTTTGTGCAGGAACCCCAGAAACTTTTACCAACCCTATGGCATATAGAATCTGGAATCTGAGTCCTTGAAGACTGAGGGAACCTTTGTAGATCCAAAAAACCAGACCCAGCTGTGCTGCTGAGACACAGCCCTAAACTGGAAGGAACCAGTGCTTTGGAAGTGCAGAAGCAGTGGGGCAGAACTGCTGCTGCTGCCAGCATTTACAGGAAGTGGACTTCTTGGTTTAAGGTTCCATGTCATAGGGGAGAGCTGATGTAAAACTAGAGGTACCATTTCACCCCCAATTATTAGAGATGCTTACACTGATACTTCTCATTAAACAAAAAAAAATGAATCAACAAAGAAAGAATCCAACCATAGAAACTTATTATGGGAATAAGGAAGATTAGATTCTTCTTTAGTGGAGAATACTGATGTAAAAAAAGATTCTTCTACACCAAAAAGAAATGTTAAATTACTCCTTTCCCAGGGAGAATTTATTGAAGAATTGAAAAAAAAAGACAAAATCAAATGAGATAAGTGAGGGAAAACTTTAATGTAAATATATAAAAACCATCCTAAAAAATAAGCAGATTATGAAAAAAAAGTTAACCAACTAGAAAAGGAGATAGAGTCTTAAAGACAAAAATAATTCTTTGAAGATCAGAATTTGGCAAAGAGAAGCCAGGGAAGCTATAAGAGACCAAGAAAAAAATGAAAAAGAATATAAAGAATGAAAAAAACAGAACAGAAAGTGTAATATAAGAAAAACAACAGATCTGGAGAAAATATTAAGACAAGAATATATAAGAATAACTGGATTACCTGAAATCTATGATCAAAGAAAAGAACTTTGACACAATAATGCAAGAAACAATGCAAGAAAATTCTCCTAGAGTGATAGAACATGAGGAGAAAGTAGAAATAGGGAGAAAAAAAAAAAAAAAAAAACATTGATCACCACCTCAAAGAGATCCTTTTTGGAAAACACATAGGAATATTATTGTCAAATTTCAAAACCCCTAGATCAAAGAGAAAATTTTGCAAGCAAACAAGAAACAAGATTGTGGCTGGAGCTACAATCAGAATTGTACAGAACATCCAGCCACAATAAAAGACTACAGGTTCTGGAATCATATCTACTAGCAATCAAAAGAACTAGGCATGAGGCCAAAAATATCATATCCAGCAAAATTATCCATAATATTGAACTTCATCCAAAGAAGTTCAAGATTTTCAGGACTTTATCAACTAGACCTGAACTCAATAGAAAATTTAACATATAAGTGTCAATATCAAAAATCAGTTTCAAGAAACTTAACTTTTTCAAATGTTTATGTTTGGGTTTGGTTGATAGAAAGTCCTGAAAATATGGAACTTCATTGAATGTCTGTTAAAGCAAAGGGTCAACAAGGATAGGAAAAATAGGTGTTATATATATATCTATAAATGTATACATAAATATATTCTTGCTTAATTATAGTCTGCTTGGGGATGTAAGGGAGATGAAAAGGGAAAAAAAGAATAAAAAATATATGCACAGTAGAAAACAAAAGAACAATCTACAAAGATGGACACTCATGAATATAATTTATTATACTATTATACATATCCTTTCTTAAAGTGGTAAGTTATAGTTATATATATTTTGAACCCTTCCTGATGTTCTGCTGAGCACATGACAATGTTTTGTTTTTCTTTTAATTTTTTAATAAAGTAAAAATTTTAAAAAGGACAATTTTCTTCCAAATACTACTTTCATAAATATTTGGGTAGTTTTGTGGGGTTGTTTTTTTATTTGGTTTGTTTTTTTTTTTATTGTTTAGATTCTAATTACAAGAAATTGCTTTTATTACCATTATGTCATATTGGTTCAATGTTTGTCCCAATAACCTTGGTGAGATTCATTTAGATTCATACAATGTCATCCAACATGGCAGCTATTCCGTTTAGTTTCATAACAATTGAAATTTGAGGAATTTATCATCAAAGTCTTAGATAAAAAGTGTTGAAGATAAAGTATAAATCTAGGGAGAAATTGCCTAGGGAACTTTCATCATATTGACATAAGCATTTTGAGGGAAAGTAAATGGTTTAGTTTGGTCAGAAAATAAAAATACATGGAAGGGAAGGGGTATGGAGTAAAGTGAGAAGATGGAGACTTTTTGGAACCATTACTCAAAATGCACACCACTTCCATGTTCACTACTCTGAAATTTCCTTATCTGGTCACAATATCTCCCTCTGTCTTGCAACTTCAAACACAGTTCTTTGTCTTCCTTCAAGCCTTGACCTCCAGGTCATGACCCCTGTACTAGTTATACCCACCTCCCTTTCAGTTTTACCACCCAGTGAATCAGCTCATTTTATATGATCCTTTTCATTTGAATGCTTTACCCTCTTACCCTACTGCTGATCTTACCCTTCTAAGAATCACACCAAGATTATTTGCACCATTTTCTGTCTTCACCCCTACTCAAAATGCTGAAGAACAGAACTAGTGAAGATCATGAAACCATACTGACTGTATCTACTACAAATTCCTGATACACAATCTCATTTGGGTTCTCATTCCACAAGTGAATCTCTTTACATTTTCTTAACTAAATATTCCACTCAACAAAGTAGCTTTTCTAAATCTTTCCATCCTGATGCGGGAAAACTGGGACACTGATACATTGTTGGTGGAGTTGTGAACAAATCCAACCATTCTGGAGAGCAATCTGGAATTATGCCCAAAAAGTTATCAAACTGTGCATACCCTTTGATCCAGCAGTGTTTCTACTGGGCTTATACACCAAGGAGATACTAAAGAAGGGAAAGGGACCAGTATGTGCCAAAATGTTTGTGGCAGCCCTGTTTGTAGTGGCTAGAAGCTGGAAACTGAGTGGATGCCCATCAATTGGAGAATGACTAAATAAATTGTGGTATATGAATGGTATGGAATATTATTGTTCTGTAAGAAATGACCAGCAAGATGAATACAGAGAGGCTTGGAAAGAATTACATGAACTGATGCTAAGTGAAATGAGTAGAACCAAGAGATCATTATATACATCAACAATGATACTGTATGAAGATGTAATCTGATGGAAGTGGATTTCTTTGACAAAGAGACCTAATTCAGTTTCAATTGATCAATGATGGGCAGAAGCAGCTACACCCAAAGGAAAAAAACACTGGGAAATGAAAATAAACTGTTTGCATTTTTGTTTTTCTTCCTGCGTTATTTTTACCTTCTGAATCCAATTCTCCCTGTGCAATAAGAAAACTGTTTGGATCTGCACATATACATTGTATCTAGGATATACTAGGACATATTCAACATATATAGTACTGCTTGCCATCTAGGGGAGGGGGTAAAGAGTGGGAGGGAAAAAAATAAATCTTTCCATCCTTTCTCAAATCTCTTATGGCTTTCCTTTATCCTATCCTCTCAGAGGAGAATTTGGCCTTTTATTTCTTTTTTAGTAATATTTTTCCCAATTATTTGTCAAGACAATCTTTAGCATTCATTTTTACAAGCCAAAAGTTTCAATATTTTCTTCCCTCCCTCCTTCTCTTCTCCTCTTCCTAAAAATTATACGCAAATTGATATAGATTATATATGTAGCTATTATGTAAAACATAATTTCCTATTAGTCACAGTTGAAAGAGGGAAAAAAACATCAAAAAAAGGAAAATCATGGAAAAGAATGAAATAAGTGAAAAAACTATGTTTTGATTTTCATTCAGTTCTTTTATTCAAATGTGGATAGCATTTTCCTTCCTGAGTCTTTTGTACTTGTCTTGAATCATTGTGTTCTTGAGAATAGCTGAGTCAGTCATAGCTGATTGTCACTCAATGCAGCTGATGTTACTTACAATACTTTCCTGATTTGCTTATTTCATTTTGTATAAGTTCAAAATAGTTTTTTCAGGTTTTTCTGAAGTCTTCCTCTTGTTCATTAGTATTCCATTACATTCATATACTACTGCTTGTTCAATCATTACTCAATAGATGGGCATTTCCTCAGTTTCCAATATTTTGTCACCACAAAAAGGGCTGCCATAAATATTTTCATACATTTAGGTCCTTTTCCCTTTTTTTATGATCTTGTCAGTGGTATTGATGGATCAAAAGATATGCCCTGTTTGGTTACCTTCTGGGCATAGTTCCAAATTGTTCTCCAAAATTGTTGTATTACATGACTACTCTGAAGGACTTATGATGAATCTTATCTATACCTAGAAAAAGAATTGATTGTGTCTAAATACAGATTAAAGCATATTCTCTCTCTATTTTTCCTGAGGATTCTTGGTTCTTTTAGGGGAGAGATCTGTGTTTTCTTTCATAACATGACTTCATGGAAATGTTTTGCATAACTTCACATGTATTTTTTTTAATGGGAGCTGGGTGTGGGGAAAAGAGAGAAGCTAGAACTCAAAGTTTTAAAAACAAATGTAAAAATTATTCTAAATGTAACTGGAAAAAATAAAAATATTAAATAAATAATTTTTTAAAAAGGGAAAAATGGTCGGATCAGTTCACAACTCCACTAACAACATATTAGTGTCCCAATTTTCCTACATACTCTCTAATATATATCATTTCCCATTTTTGTTACATTAGACAATCTGATAGGAGTGAGGTGATATCTCACTGTTGTTTTAATTTGCATTTCTCTTATCAAAAGTGATGTAGAACTTGTCCTATGTTTATAGATAGCTTTGATATCTTCATCTGAAAACTGCCCATTAATATCCTTTGAACACTTATCAATTGGAGAATGGATTGTATTCTTTTAAATTTGACCCAGTTCTCTACATATTTGAGAATTTAGGCTGTTATCAGAGATATTTGTTGTAAAGATTGTTGCCTAGACTTTTGCTTTCCTTTCTATTCTGGTTATATTTGTTCTATTTGTGCAAAAGTTTTTTTAATTTAATCAAAATTACATTTCATATGCTCTTTATCTCTTCTTTGGTCATGAACCTATAACTCACTAAACTTCTCCCTTAATAATATGGATGCTATACCACTCAGTACACATATGTTTAGCATTGATATTACTTCATTGTCCTTTAAATGTAGTTTGTGTCCCCATATTGGGGGTCTCATAATTGAATATGAGAGGTCTGAAATTATGACTTATTATCAATAAATGTTTGATTTGTATCCCTGTTTTATATACCTATATATATCTATCCAGGGTCACATAAAAATTTCTCACGCAAAAAGGGAGTTGTGAGTGGAAAAAATGTAGGAATCCTTGATCTATGATACTTTTTTTTAGCAGGATGTGGTTTCTTCTTTATCTCTTTTTAATTAGATTTATATTTTGCTTTTGCTTTGTCTGAAATCAGGATTGCTACCTCTGTTTACTTCAGTTGAAGAATAGTAAATTCTGTACCATCTCCCTCTGTGTGTCTCTCTACTTCAGGTGTGCTTCTTGTAAACAACATATTGTAGGATTCCAGTTTTTGCTTGCCTTTTGTTTCCCTGGAAAAAATAATTGATTCCATTTGCCAAGATCTTTTTCTTCTCCCTTTCTTCTCATCTTATATTTCCCAGATTCCTTCTGTCATTCTTTCCATTCCATTCTATTTTCTCCATCAGATTGTCCCCTCTTATAATACCCTCTTTATCACTTATCTTCAATTTCTTTTGTCTACAGGTTGCTTCCTAATTGCTTCAAACATGCCCATATCTCCCCTATTCTCAGAAAATTCTCCACTCATCTATCCTTACTATCATTCCTTATTTCTCCTCCCTCTGTAGATAAACTCCTAAGAAAATAGTTTATGATAGGTGCCTCCAGCTTTTTTCTTCCCACTCTTCTCTTAATTCTACCTTCTGATTTCTGACTTCATCATTCAACTAAGACTACTCTCTCCAAATTTATCAATAATAAATCCAATGGTCTCTTCTCCATATTTTTATGTCCTTACTTTGACACCTTCACACTCTTCTCCTGAATTTCTTCTCTAGGATTTCATGACACTACTCTGTCCTGGTTTTCCTTTTACATGATTTTCCCCTTTCATTTTTCCCCTTCATTTTCTTTTGCTAGATCTCCATCTAAGTAATTCCCACTAACTGTGGGTTTCCTACAAAGTTCTGTCCCAAGTTTTCTTCTCTTTTCTTTCTGTACTATTTCATAAAGTAAAATTGAATTTCTGCATTAAATGATGCTCAGCTCTATATATCCAAACCCTAATATCTTGACTAATTTCCAATCTCATCTGAAACTGTGGTTCAGGCATTATAAACAGCTTAAAGTCAACATATCCAAAACTGAACCCATTTTCTTTCCCCAAAAACCATTCCTCTTCCTAACTTTCATATTATTATCCACTCTGCAATACCTTTTTGCCCAAGAAATTTTTACATGATCCTGAGTATATAGATATATAAAACACTTATACAGATCAAACATATAATTTTGTGACACTCCCAACAATCAGTTACAAGAACCCATATGGCGACCCAAAGCTTAAGAAGAAGCATCTAAAATACAACTATTCTCAAGTCACGCAACCTAGATGTCATGCTCAGTTCTTCATTTATTCTCACCTCCCTTCTCCATAACCAATCTTCAGCCAAAGTCTGTCCATTTTACTTTCCTAAGATCTCTCTTGTATGTCCCTTCTCTCTTCTGATGTCACCATTCTAATGGAGGGTCTCACCTCCCACTTCAGTTATTATGGTAACCTGCCTATTCATTTGCCTGGTAACAAGTCTCTCCCCACTACATTTCATCTTTCACTTAGCTCTACTAAAATGCAGATCTGACCACATATCTGCCCTCATTCAATAAACTCCATCTTCCTTACCACCTCAAAGATTAACTATAAAAATCTGTTTGACTCTCAAGAGATTTTTCACAACCTGGTCTCCTTCCTTTCCAATTTTCTTACATTTTACCCCCATGTCCTTTGATCTAGTACTAGCCTTGCTTTTTATCAAACTAGATGCTCCATTTCCTAACTCCAAATACTTTCACTGATTGATCCTCATGCCTGGAATTCTCTCTCTTATCTCTGTATCCTATGTTCCTGGCTTTCTTCAAATTCCAGCTAAAATAGCACATTCTACACAAAGCCTCTCCTGAAACCTCTTAATGTTAGTTAGTGCCTTCCTTCTGTTAATTACCTGAAATTTATTCTATAGAGCTTGTTTGTATAAAGTTGTTTGTATATTGTCTCCCCCATTAAACTGGGAGCTGCTTTAAAACGGGGACTGTCTTTTGCCTTTCTTTGTGTCTCCAGTGTTTAACACAGTGCCTAGCACAGAGTAGGTGCTTAGTGAATGTTTTTGACTTACTGGCATCTCCTTGATCCTTAATTCTACCTTTATAACTTCTCTCATATATGTTTCTTTGTCTTTAACACTACTGCCACCCTGGTGCAAGTCCTAATTGCCTCATAGCTAGACTATTTTAGTAGCCTTCTTCCTTAAATGTCTCCACATTCTAGACCATCCTCCTCTCAGCTATCAACCTTATGTCCTCCTACTCAGTAAACTCCAGTGGTTTTCTATTGTCACCATATCTAATATAAAAGCTTCTGCTTGTCATTACAACTCTTTCATAATCTATCCTTTACAATCCCTTAGAATAAAACTAGCTTCCTACAAAATTTACCTCCAAGGCCATTTTCCATGTAAGCATTTTCTTGTTCCTCCCAGATATTAGTGCATCCCAATTACAAAATAGATAGATAGATATAGATAGATAGATAGATGAGGGATGGATCGATAATAGATAACAGATAGATAGATGAGAGATAGATGACACAGATGACAGATAGATAAATAAACATAGATGAGATATGAATAGATAAATGAGATAAATGACAGACAGACAAATGAATAGATAGATAGATGGATGGATAGATAGATGGATGAATGATAAGCAGATAGAAAGAGAGATGACAGATGTTAGATGATAGATGATGGATAGATAGATAGACCAATAGATATAGATTTAGATACAGATGGGAATAAGGTAGGAGAAGAAGTAAACATTAATATAATACCTACTATGTGCCAGGGATTATGTTAAGTGCTTTATAAATATTGTCTCATTTTATTCTTGTGACAACCTTGAGAAGTAAGTGCTGTTATTGTGCCCATTTTACAGTTGAGAAAACTAAAGCAAGAGAAGGGACTTGTTCAGGGTCACACAACTGTGGAGCAGATTTTAACTTAAGTCTTCCTGACTCTAAGCTCAGGACTTAATCTACTACAATCTATTTGCCACTAAATAGAGAGTTTATAGAAATATAGATATAGATGCATGTATTTTATATCCATTCACATGTATACGTGTTATTTCTCCTAATACAATGTAAACTCTTTGAATGTGAGGGTTATTCTGTTTTTGTCTTTGCATCTTCAGGATATAGCATAATGCTGGACACACTGGAACATAATGAATTCTTGACAAATCAATGTTGATTGTTGGTGGATTTTCTTGTACTGTCCAATGACAACTTACAGAAGTTTTATCTTCTTAAGTAAAATATGTTCACCTTTAGGAAGAGGACCAGAATTATATTCCAAATGATATTTCCTTTCTTCCTTCTCTACCTCAGTGATTGATAACATTGATAGCAAAGTCTGTCCTGTAAGATTCTTATGATGACTAATCACTGTATTTTGGAAAAGGCCTGAGTCAATAATAAGCCAAGAACTCATTCGTAAGGCTGTTTGTGAAAGTGAGTTCTTTCCTCCATCAATGATAGAATAGGGTTTAAACTTATGTGACAGAATAACACAGATGTGTGACAGAAACTTATGTGACAGAATGTGATAGAATATCTGTCCAAGGCATTAACTATCCCTTTTCACTTCATATCAGCCATGAATTTGGCCCATGTGTTCTATCCCTTTATTTCATTCACTGACAAAAATTTGAACAGCATGGGACCTGAAGTCAAGAAGACCTGAATCCAAATCTAACTTCAGACACTTATTAACTGTGTGGACCTGAGAAATAATTGATTTCTGTATACCTCAGTTTCCTCCTATGTAATATGGAAAAAAAATAGCACTACCTGCAAGGATTGTTGCAAAGATAAAATGAGTAATACAATATTTATAAAGAGCTTTGCAAAACTTAAAGTTCTAAATAAATGCTAGTTATTGTTGTTTATGTTTCATAATTGTTACTATTATCATTCCTATGAATTAGTGCTTTTGTATGGATCATCCTCCAGGCCTGTGATGTCTTCTATTCTTACCTCTGTCTCACAGAATTCCTCACTTCCTTTAAGACACAAGCTCAAACATTTATCTTCTTAATTTCTTGCCTATTTCCACAATTTAATGTGTTATCTCTCACCAATTTATATTTAAATTTATTTTAATATTATTTTAGTTAATATTAATTATTATTATCAAAATATTATTTAAATGCCTTATGTTCATTTTCTATTTACCTACATTAATATGTGTACCTATCTCTTTCCCCATCCCAACTTCAATAGAATATAAGCTCTTTGAGGGCAAGGATTTTGGGTTGTGTATTTTTAATTTTTTCTCTTTATAAATTGTGCACCTACCACAATCCCTAGTAGGCATTCAATAAATGCTTATAGATTCCAGACACCTACCTCCCAATGGAGAACTGATGAAGTTAGAACACATGATAAAAGGTTTTTCTGTTTTTTCAGCCAGGGTTTCTGTGAAAATGTATGTTCTTAAAGAGGCTTTGTTTTTCTTGTTTACTCAATGTCAGGACTTGGGGGGAATAAGACAGGAGGGAAAGAATGTAGACCAAAAAACAGTAAAATTGAATTTCTAAAAATTGCTAGGAATAAAAATAAATAAATAAATGTTGTTGGATTGGTCAATAGAATGTTCATTTTGAAAGGCAACCCAAAACATAGAATCTTAGTACTAGAAGGGAACGTAGAAGGGTTCTGATATGATTCATTCATTTTACAGAGAAATGCAATTCTCGCAATGGTGCATAGTTCATATAATGTGTACATAATTTTAACCTAGATTATTTGACTCCCAAGCCAAGCTGATTTCCATTTCCCAAATCTGACTCTCAGAGTTAAAAGGTATATGGATGAGTTAAGAGTTGGATGCATTCAAAGAACTGTCCTCAACTTGATAAGTGTCCTGAAAAGGGAGAAGTACCAGCAGAATGATGAGTTACACTTAGTTACAGAATGAAAGGAGACTCAAGTTCAGAGGTCCACATCACCAACCTCACCTGAGAAAGAAGCATCATGTAGGGAAAGTTTTACATTATAGACTCTGATTTCTCATGTTTCCATGATGTGTGGGAGAAGGGACAGCTTGTTATTCTTTCCCTCTATTATAGTGTTGTGTATCTATAATAGTATTACTGATTTAATAATGATAGGGATGATAATCATTAGTGTTTATAGTCACAGAATACATTAAAGTTTATGAAATGAAATTTCATACATGTGTATAAATATATGTAATATTCTATTAGATGTGTAATATAATATAAAATTATATAATGATATGTTATAATATATGATATATTACATTTTTTGGTCCTCTTCAAGATGGACAACCAACATAGTATATCTATAGATAGATAGATATAGAAAAATAGATATTATCACACTTAAATCTCACTAAAGCATATATGAAGTGGGAATCATTATTACCTCTTTTTTTTTTTTTTTTCAAATGAGGACCCTGAGACTGGAAGAGATTAAGTGACTTGCCTAACAACACATAGCAAATAAATGCCAGAGGCAGGATCTGAAACCAAATATTTCTGACTCCAAGTCCAGGATTGTCTTCACTAAGCTAGTTATTTAGATTTGAAGGAAACAGATTAATATCTTTACAGAAAAGGAAACAACCCTTTTATAATCTGTCTCTACCCCACCCCCAACTTTTCTAATCTTCCTATACTTAACCCTCCCCCAGATACACACATGCATACACACACACACACACACACACACACACACTCTGTGACCCAGTTGTTCCTGGAACAAGACATTCCATTTCCCCCACTCTGGGCATTTTCACCATTTGTCCTCCAGCCCTCCATGGTATGCTTAGAATACTCTCCATCTCCTGACTACCCTGGTTCCCTTCAGTTGTTGCTCAGTCATTTTAGTCCCATTCAATTCTTCATGACCCCTTTTGGGATTTTCTTGGCAAAAACACTTACTTCAGCTCATTTCACAGATGAGAAAACTGAGGAAAACTGGGTGAAGTGACTTTCCTAATCACAAGTTCATAAATGAGGTCAGATTTGAATTCAGGAAGAGAAATTTTTCTGACTCCAAAACTAGCATCCTCTCTACTACACTACCTAGCTGCCCTAGCTCCTTTCAAAGCTCACTTAAAATTCTATCTTCTACAGGAAGCCTTTCCTACTCCCTCTTAATTCCATCTTTCTGTTGATGGTTTACAATTGATCTTACATATAGTTTGCTTATACATAATTTTTTGTGTGTTATGTCCCCCATTAGACCATAAAGTCCTCAAGAGCAGAAATTATAAATTTTTAAAAATTTCTTTGAATTCCCAGAGCAATTTTTCTGACTCCAAAACTAGCATCCTCTCTACTACACTACCTAGCTGCCCTAGCTCCTTTCAAAGCTCACTTAAAATTCTATCTTCTACAGGAAGCCTTTCCTACTCCCTCTTAATTCCATCTTTCTGTTGATGGTTTACAATTGATCTTACATATAGTTTGCTTATACATAATTTTTTTGTGTGTTATGTCCCCCATTAGACCATAAAGTCCTCAAGAGCAGAAATTATAAATTTTTAAAAATTTCTTTGAATTCCCAGAGCTTGACACAATACCTGACAATTAGAAGGTACTTAATATATATTTATTGACGTTGTGAATTACCCAAAGTCACATAGTGTTGTGCCACAGTTTTCTTTTATTGTTCTGCCTCAGTTTCCCTAAATTGTTTTACTTCAATTTAACTGAATTGTTCTGCTTCAATCCCCCTGGTTGCAACCCCCATTTCCTGACTATTAGGGCTGATATAATTTAGGACTGGCTACTCAAGGGTCAAAAACTGTAAATGTTTAATCTCAGATAAGGGGAAGATATTTTATTTCAGACATCTTGGCTCTTAAGTCCTCCTAAATGATCAAGAATTTATGGTCCTTCCCTCCCAAACTGTCAGAACTGGATTTATGGTCCATTCTTGGAATTCCATTCTTCACCAGTGCTCACTCTACCCGCTCCGCTTCTGCCTTTGTGCCTTATAAAAATCTTTGGAATCTCACATTCAATGCTGAATTCTTTGAGACGCAAGTCCAGTTCAGCTGTGGGGGGAAAATGGATTCTGCTCTGCCACCAAACAATATCTCCCTCTCAGAAATTCAAATAAAATATTAAAAACTCTCTAATCTCTATCTTGCCTCAGTTTCTTTGGCATTACAATAGGTAGTAACTGCCAGAACTAAGATTTGAACCCAGGAATTCTGACATTAAATCCATTGACCTTTCCAATGTATCACGCTGCTTCCAATTATTCAGTACAACTTCAAGAAAGCCCAACTTGTTCTGATAGAATCAATTTTAAAATCAAATGCCACTACCTTCATATCCGTGTAAAAGAATATCAACTAATAATAACCTTTAAGCTGCCTGTTGATATGATTCAATTGTACTAGCCTTGCCCTGAATTTGTTGTGTGATCTTGAACGAGTCACTCTGAAGCACTCTTTAGGTTCTTCAGTAAAGTAGGAATAATGCACCATGGGAATGGGGGTTGATTCAACTTTTATAATTAGTCTGTCTTAAAGAATCCATCCTCATGGCCATGCACTAATTATGCAGTAAGGTTCCTGTTGAGAATCACTTACTGACACAATAAGAAAGGGTTCAAAAATTGGAGTCAAAACACTGATTCTTCACCTGTGTGGGGGACAAGTGGCTTCACTTCTCTGAGACTCAATTCCTTTTTCTATAACATGAAAAAGTTGAACCAGATCAAATGAGTGTTAGTTCTTCATCTTGGTTAATTTCTAGAAGCAACGTGACCTTAAGGAAATTCTATAGTACTATCAAAGAGGAGAAGTTAAACCCTGTTAGAATATTACAAGTTCAACTCTGACTCCCTCTGTTGTACTGCCTTATTATTAGCAGCACCTTCCCCCACTTACCTTTTAACATTATTTTCTTCCATTCGACTTCATAACATAGCATTCCCTCATTTACCTCATGGCATCACTTTCTCCAGATTGATGTGAAATAGAAAAGAAACCACTTCTATACTGAAGGCAAACAAACCAGAAGTCAGTTTTATGAGGGATTTTCTCCTGTGTGCATTTCAGGATAAGTAATTAGATGTTAAAAATTAACTGTTTAATTCCACATCACCCCAAATGTCAATAAATTGCTTTAATTAATTCACATTGGCTGCTGCTGTAACAAAGTTCATTGTTTACTAAAGAAAATCACTAGCTTTATTGTTTCAAGAGAATTGATCACTAGATATAGGTAATCATTCCTTCTGACAACCTTATTTGACAGCTGAAGAAACTAAGGTCCAGAGAAGGAAAGGGACCTGGACAAAGTTATACAGCTAGTGAGTGGCTGAACCCCAGCTTTATGGACTCCCGGAGATTATATTATACCCCAGCATAAATCTGAAGAATGTGAATTCAATAGAACAAAAAGTGATATTTTAAAAAGTAAGGGAGAAGAGTTTAAGGTGAAAATACAATAGGTAAAAAAGCTAAGAAGTTTTTGTTTGTTTGTTTTTGTCACTGATTCCTGAAATGTAGCTGCTTTATGTCTTTTCAATGGACATTTACATCTCAATAATGAATCAATAGTTCCTCCTGGTACAGTCTTAGAGACTTTACAGAATAGTGAAGAACCACCAGAATAAGAGAGAAGTCAGAAGATCTGGTCACTCATATAACTTCTTGGGTAATTTAGGGATTTCAATCCCTCAAATCCATCTTTTGTAGCGTAATGCCAGAGAAACCAAGGCAAGATAGAGATTAGAGAGTATTTAATAATTTGTTTGAAAGGGAGAGATTTACTGGGACCAAATGGATCCATTGTTTGATCCCAGGGCTGAATGAAACTATCTTATCCAAGAATCCAGCCAACAATGTGAGTTCTCAATGACATATATACACGTGGCTCAGACTCAGGGGATAGATTGAGGCAGGGGTGGAATCAGGGTGCTAAGAGCAGGAATGGGACTCTGACAGGGTCGGGGGAGCCACGGGAGATGGAGATGACATAATGGGGGGAGGAACCCCGGAGATAGGGAGAGGCATCTTAATAAGATAGTATCTGATATTCTCATAGATTGGGTTGTGGAGAGGCATTCTGATATTCTAAAATATAAGTTCTTTTATCTTTATCAAATATTCTGATTAAGAGGGAGGGATGGTTGCAGGATTGACCAGAACAATTAGGTCACATTCTGAGAAACTGAGGCAGGGCAATTTAGGGATATTGAGTCAGGATAATTAGGGAAAGTGAGTCAGGATAATACAAGAGAACTGTGGCACAACAGGAGGAGACTTTTCCCAGCCTGTCCATAACTCTACCCTTTATCTCAGGTGGTAGTATTTTCTCCTTTGAGATCACCTATTGTGTACTCCATATTTATCTTGTATATATTATTGTTTATCAGATGGCTAGCACCACTGGAATATAATCTCCTTGAGGAGATGGGCTTTCTTGTTCTTGCCTTTATTTTTCCTTTTCCTTTCTTTCTTTCTTTCTTTCTTTTTTTTTTTTTTTTGGTAGCTTTAGAACTTAGGCTAGAACGTAGATATTATACACTTATAAATGTTTGTTGATATATTCACCCTCTGACTCTCAATTTACTCATATGTAGATCAATCATTTTGGATCTATCCCTAAGATTCTGGAGCATACAAAGAATTTTAGCATTCTTTCCAAGTGGGATGTGATCTCTGATACCCATGACCAGAGGCCATTTTGTGTTAGGTACTATGTTCCATTCTAAATAGAGCCCAGTATCCAGAGGGTTATTAGGACACCTCTAAAGAAAGCTGAAACTGGTAATTTCAAATAATAAGTGATAAGATAAAGAAGCAGAAGGATCCTTGGAATTCAGCAGACATGTTGGGACTTTTCTCTCTAATGACCTCTCTGGTCCATTCTGGTCCACTGAGTCTGTTAATCACACATTTAAAAGGAATTAAAAGTCATCTATTCCAGTCTTGCCCCAGTACAAATAATTCTCCCATCATATCCCAGATAGCAGGCCATCCAGTTTCTGACTAAACACCAATGACAAGAAAACTCACTACCTCACTGTAATAGTGACTAATCTTATCAGTTAAAACTCAAGTGAGCTACACTTCACTCTCTCATTCGGATTATCTGATAGAGAATTAGGGATCTCTCTTATCTCTGCTTTTGGCTCAAGCCACCAATAATTAAGTCCCCCCCAAATTTTAGGGGTCCATAGAACCTCAGTTCCATTTAACCACTTGACAATTAGATTGATTTTTACAAAGGAATCTTTACTTCAAAGTTATAGCAAGAAACAAATACAATACAAACTTTCCCCCCAATTCTTGAAAGGTTGTAATACCTCCCACATCTCCTATGGTTTCTGAGGAAGGAAGATGGATAAATTGTAGCACTTAGTTCCAATCCTATCAAGTTCCAAATCCAAAATCCTTTGGGATTATGTCCAGGGACACTGGCCTTTGCAGGACTTCCCTTAGCTGGCAGACACATCCTATCTAGAATTCTCAGATCCAATATTGTGATGGCTGAAGTTCCTGGGGCTTCTGGCTACAGGGAAAATAAAACTGAGTCCAGCTGAATTTTACATTTTTTTTTCCTTACAATGCAGTCCCTGAATTTGAAATTGAACAAGACAAAAGAAATAGAACAAAATGCCAAATCTGAATCTTGGGGCCATGAGATCTAAAGGGAAAGGAAAAGCTGCACTATTGTTATGGGGTGTTGGATCCCAAAAGTATATTGGGATGACAAGCCAATGTCAAGATTGTCTCAAAAGAATTTGTAGGCAGTGACTTCCAAATCATGGGGCAATGATTTTATTACACTGCTAAGAGCAGACTAAATTTCAAAAGGAGTTATTTATAACAAGAAGAAAAATCCCATGAGGCAGGAGCATTTCATTAACTGACGGGATAACCCTAAAAGGGATTTAACACCCTAAAAGGAGTTACTGAGGATCTACAATATGAGCAGATCTTTTATAAGGGAACTATAACCTTGGGGATTTGACATCATAACTTGGCTTTCTTCTTGGATATAGTGAGTTGCTGAAGACCTCCACCTGGGTTGGGACTGTAATTAAAAGTTCACTTGAACAAAAGACCTACTTTAAGGTCCTCTTAAAGCTGAGATGAGACCATTTGTGCTCCTCCCAACTTGCCTCTAGGGGTACCAAAGTTTCAGGATTGTTTACAGTGATTCAGGCTTTCTTTGCTAATGCCCACTGGAGTGCCCAGGATCTCATTTCTACTGCTTGTACTAACCCCTATCCCCTATTGTTGTAGGAATGAGAACTTCACCCTAGGATACCACTATAAATAAAAAAAAAAAATGAGATTCTTCCAGCCATGGAAGTTTTATAGACAGAGTTCTGACTGTGTAACTGATGCAGTCTACTTTAAGCAATCTGGGATTGGACCAAAATCCAGATTATACTAACACGCACAATATTTGATATTTAAATAATACTTTTGTGTCTTATAATGATTTTATATATTTTATCTCATTTGGCCCTTATAACCGTGTGCTGGATCTCAAAGGTATCCTCAAAACCTCCTTCAAGGTGAGTAATTTACAATTCCCCCACTTAGGTGTCTACTCCAAGTGATCACTGGGGTAGCAGAATTGGCCCCAGGTGGATGCTGGATTCCTTCTCTCAGACTTAATGGAATGCCACAAGGACTCACTCCTCCCCACATGTGTGCCATGCCCCTGTTCTCTCTGTTAACTTCATTCTGTGGACAAGCTCTGTTGTGGTACAGAATGTTACCATTCCCTTGTTACTGTGTGGGACAGGTTGAGCGCTAGACCCCCTTCCCAAATTAACTAGTCAGAGACGTTATCAGGTACAAAGAGAAAACATTTATTTAATGTCTGCAGTGAGAGGCCCAGACACACCTGGGAGCCATCCCAACTCCCACCATGTGCTCCTGGAACCTGGCCAGCTTCCCACTTGTCCAGGGTATAATAGAGTTAGAATTAGCCTATTTCTGGGATAGAATCTGAGTTCTGACACTTTGTGATGTATGATTAAGAGAAAGTCATTTGAATTTTTGTAAATTCTAATGCTAAATGCTGGGGAAACAAATGTTAAAGTGGATGAGAAGAAGCAAGTAAGTAAATGAATAGAATGTATGTGAATATAATTTGTGATATAGCTTGAAGCAGGAGGATACACTAAAAACCAGAACTTTTAGGAAATACTTTCAGTAGGAGATGACATTTAGCATCCAGAACTGAACACTATGCTTCATATTTAGCTTGACCCATTCAAAGAACAATGGAACTAACCCTTCTTTCTTCTTGGGAGTTATGCCTCTCTTAATGCAACCTAAGATCTCATTAATTTTTTTGACTGCCACATACATTTTACTTTGGGTATGTGTATGTGCCACATACATATAATTTATCAAGATAAATTATACTGAGTTGTGGTCTATTAAAACACTCCAATTTTTATCAAACAAAGAAGAACCTTGGAGGAAATTATGAATTCCAAATGCTATTGGTGAGGAAATTGGAGGCTTATGGGAAAACACATATAAACATGGAGGTGAGAGATGAAATGTCAATTTCAGGGGACAGAAAGTAAGTAATTTAACTGGAATTCAAAGTGATTGAATCAAAACTATGTGAAATAAATTGTAAAGATCAGCTGCAGCCAGATTGCAAAAAGTCATATAAACACTTAAACACTGAGCTGAAATCCTAGTCATTAGAAGCCACTAGAAAAAGACTACCTTGTAATTAGCATTATTCAAAAGTTAAATTATGCTGTCTAAGAAGTAGTAGATGCAGAAAAGATAATGGAAGTGATTTGAGCTCTTCAAGTGAAGGCTGGATGAACTCTTCTGGTTCGACATAAAAAGGAATTTGGTGAAGAACACCATGGACTGGTTCTGGCTTCTGAGGTCTCTGACAACTCTGATTTCATAACCTTACTTTGCTCAGTTTCCACACCTGTAAAATAGGAATGTTACTAACATCTGCCTCCCCCTGGTGCAGTGAAGGCTACTCTGTTACAGAAAAGCAAGTTGTCATAACCATGTTCAATTAGCTTTTCTTTGGGGTTGATGCCAGCAGCTCAAGTCCTGTCTTCTCAAACTGTTTGTTGATGAGAAGAAACTTTAGAGATGAAAGAGTTCACTAATACCTTCAGAAGTCTCTATCTCACCCAGAGAGATGGAGGGTTGGTCACAATTCTTTGCCTAGAAATCTAGGACTAATTGTTCATGGACCAAATATACCCTTATATTATTATAAACTGTCTTTTTCTTCTGCCAATTTAGGATTCCAGGGAAAACATTTAAAGAACACCTTAGGACAGTCACAGCTTACATTTAGTTAGAATTTAGTTTACTGAACACTTTCACCTTCATTACCTTATTTGAACCTTCCAGTAATTCTATGGAATAGGCAATCTAAATATAACTTTTCATCTTCATTCTGCAGATGCCAATGGCTCGTATTTATGTGGTACTTATATGTTGACAAACTATTTTGCCTTATGATGGAGGGAGGGAGGAAGAGAGAGGGAAAGTATTATTGGGAAACTTGGAGAGGCCATTTGACTTGCCATGGACAACATATCTAGTAATTGATAAGACAGAAATTTGAACCCAGATTTCCTGCCCCCAGATCCATCTCTTTCCATTATACCAGAACTGAACTTTTCATTTCAAGCTGGCATTCCCCAATTAAAGTGAGCATCTAGAGAGTCTTATTTTTAGATTTGTATCCTTGGTATTTAATGATTACACAAAATAAATGCTGAAAAATATGCTTTCCCCCCCCCCATCCATCCATTCATATATACATAGCATTTTAAGGTTTACCAACCTTGGGAAAGTTGATATGAATTTTAAACAGAGGAGAGAAAGATAGACAGAAACAGAGAGAGACAGAAAGATATCCAGAAAGAGATAGGAGAGAGAAAGAGCCATTGAGGACGAGAAGAGAGGAAAAGATAAGGAAGAAGAAGAGGAGGAAGAGGAAGAGGAGGAAAAGGAGGAAGAGAAGAAGAAGAAGATGAAGGGGAAGGAAAAGAAAAAGAAAGAAGCACAAGGAGGAGACGAAGAAGAGAGGAGGAAGAGGAGAGAAAGGGAAAAGAGGAGAGGAAAGGGAGGGGAGGGGAAAAGGAGAGGAGAAGAAAGGGAGAAGAATGCACTTATAATTTGCCTCACTTTTCTCCACTTTAAAATGGAAATATTAATATCTACCTCTCAGGACTGTTGTGAGGATCAAATGAGTTAATATTTTTAAAATACTTTGCAAACCTTAAAGTGCTATATATATTCTAATTATTATTGTTGTTGTTGTAATTAGTATGTGTCCCTAAGTAAAGTCACTTTTCAGCGCCCCCTAGGAACTCTTTGAGATCTATACTGAAAGAGAGAGTTCCCTCAACTGCAAGTTTCCTGTACCTGTAAGATCAAAGTCTCCCTCCCCAATCCTAATTTCACATGAAATGGGAAACCACTGAAGCAATAAACAACTAAAATAAACAATTTAATTTCAGGTGCTTTAGAAGTAGTCATTATTTTTTTTAAATCTCTATTATAATTATACAGTTCATTTTTATCTATCCATTATCAATTATATTATTATATACTTATAATTTAATCAGCTTCTATTTTACAAAGTTTTCTAGTTCTACTTCTATTTCCTCCAAATAATAAAATAATGTAACCTTAAAGTGCTATATATAAAATTGTTCTCATTTATGTAGTACTTCAAAAATAATGTTTTATGTGTTCTTTTACTTCATCCTCACAATTGAGGAGAAGGAATATTACCATTCTTATGTTCAGGGCAGTTAAGTGATGCAGTGGATAGAGCACAATACTTTGAATCAGGAAGACTTGAGTTCAAAGCTTATCTTAGATGCTTAGTGACTGTGCAACCATGGGCAAGCAGGCTCAATTTACTTATCTATAAAACAGTGATAATAAAAACACCTACCTTTAAGATGTTTTGAAGAGCAAATGATGAAATATTTGTAAAACAATATACAACTCTTCTAAATGCTGGGTATGGTAATGGTAGGGTCCAGAGAAAGTAAATTATTTCTTCAAAGTCACAAAGATAGTAAGTGTTTCCAACTTATATGAGACAATAGCTTGTTTTTCTTTTCTTTTTAAATTTGATTTAATTTTTTTTATTTATTTATAACACACATTGCTTTGTGAATTATGTTGGGAGAGAAAAAATCAGAACAAAAAGGAAAAATCAATGAAGAGAGAAAAAAATAGAAAGAAGTAAACATAGCATGTGTTGACTTACACTGTCTCCTTAGTTTTTTTCTGAATGCAGATGGCATTTTCCATCTAAAGTCTTTTAGGATTAATAAACTCAGCTTTAGATCACTGGATCACTGAGAAAAACCCAAGTCTTTCATAGTTAATCACTGTACATTCTTGCTGTTATTGTGTAAAATGTATTCCTGGTTTGGCTTGTTTCATTCAGCATCAGTTTATGTAATCTTCCAAGGCCCTTCTATAATCATCTTGTTCATCCATTTATCATAGAACAATAATATTCCATTACATTCATAGAACACAACTTGTTCAGCCATTTCCTAATTGATGGGCAACTACTCCTTTTCCAATTATTTGTTACCACAAAGGGGCTGATACAAATATTTTTGCACATGTGGGTGCTTTTCCCTCCTTTATGATTTCCTTGGGATACAGACTCAGAAATAGCACTGCTAGGTCAAAGGATATGCACAGTTTGATGGTCAATCTGAGAAGTGATGTTTTAATTTGCATTTTTGTAATCAATAGTGATTTAGATACTTTTTTTTCATTTAACTATAAATGGCTTTATTTCATCATCTGAAAATTGTCTGTTCACATCCTTTGATCATTTATCAATTGGTAAAAGCTTGTATTTTTATAAATTTAACACAATTCTTTATATATTTTAGAAATGAGACCTTTATCAGAAATACTGGCTGTAAAGATTTGCCCTAGCTTTGTACTTCCCTTTTAATCTTGGTTCTATTGGTTTTGTTTGTGTAAAAACTTTTTATTTTAATGTAAACAAAGTTGTCAGTTTTACCTTTCATAATGTTCTCTAGTTCTTCCTTCTCCAAAGATCCAATAGGTAAATTATCCCTTGTTCTCTTAATTTTTTTTTTACAGTTATCATATTTTATGCCCAAATCATGTATCCATTTTGACCTTATTTGGGTATGGAGTATAAGATGTAGATCTATGTGTAATTTCTGACATATTATTTTCCACTTTTCCCAGCAATTTTTGTCAAATAGTGAGTTTTTATCCCAGAACCTGGGGTCTTTGGGTTTATCAAATACTAGATTGAATATTGTGTCATGTGTATCTAATCTATTCCATTGATCTACTACTCTAATTCTTAACCAGTATCAAATGGTTTTGATGACTGCTGCTTTATATAGTTTTAGGTTTGGAACTGCTGAGCCACCATCCTTTGTATTTTTTTTTCATTAATTCGTTGATATTCTTGATTTTTTGTTCTTCCAGATGAATTTTGTTATTATTTTTTCTAGTTCTATAAAATAATGCTTTGGTAGTTTGGTTGGTATGGCACTGAACAAATAGACCAATTTAGGCAGAATTGTCATTTTTATATTAGCTTGGTCCAGCCACGAACAATTGATAATTTTCCAATTGTTTTGATCTAACTTTATTTGTATGAGAAGTGTCTTGTAATTGTGCTCACATAGTTCTTGGGTTTGTCTTGGCAGCTAGACTCCTAAGTATTTTATTTTGTCTATAATAATGTTAAATGGAATTTCTCTTTCTATCTCTTACTGATGAACTTTCTCAGTAATATATAGAAATGCTGATGATTTGTGTAGTTTTATTTTATATCCTACAACTTTGCTAAAGCTGTGAATTATTTCCAGTAGGTTTCTGGAAGATTTTCTAGGATTCTCCAAGTATATCATCATATCATCTGCAAAGAGTGATAGTTTTATTTTCTCATTGTCTATTCTAATTCCTTTAATTTCTTTTTTTTGTGTGTGTTTTTTTAATTGCTAAAGCTAACATTTCTATTTCAATGTTGAATAATAGTGATGATAATGGACATCCTTGTTTCATCCCTGATCTTAATGGGAATGCATCCAGCTTCTCTCCATTACAAATAATGTTTGCTGTTTTTTTAGATAGAAATTGCTCATTATTTTAAGGAAAGTTCTCTTTATTCCTATACTTTCTAGTGTTTTTAATAGGACTGGGTGCTGTATTTGGTCTAAAGTTTTTTCTGCATCTGTTGAAATTATCATATGATTTCTGTTGGTTTTATTTATCAAACAAAATAATATGATTGATTATGGTAATCATTTTCCTGATACTGAACCAGCTCTGCATTCCCCGTATAAATTCTACATGGTCATAGTGTATTATTCTGCTGATAAATTGCAATAATTTCTTTGCTAATTTTTTTTAAATTTACATCAATATTAATTCAGAAGATTGGTCTGTAATTTTCTTTCTCTGTTTTGTTTCTTCCTGGTTTATATGTCAGTGCCATGTTTGTGTCAATAGAAGGAATTTGGCAGGACTCCTTAACCTATTTTGCCAAATAACGTTTATAGTAGTAGAATTAATTGTTCTTTCAATGTTTGGTAGAATTCACTTATGAATCCATCTGCCCCTGGAGAATTTTTCTTAGGGAGTTCCTTAATGACTTGTTCAGTTTCTTTTTCTAAAATGAGACTATTTAAGTAATCTAGTTCCTCTTCTGTTAACATGGGCAATTTATATTTGTGTAAATAGTCATCCATTTTGGTTAGATTGTCAGACTTGCTGCCATACAATTGGGCAAAATAGTCCCTAATTATTGCTTTAATTTCTTTATCATTGGTGGTAACTTTATCCTTTTCATTTTTGATGCTGGTGATTTGTTTTTTTTTTTTTTTCTTTTCTTTTTTTCTGATCAAATTAAACAAATTTAACAAAATTTCATTTTGTTGTTTTTTTCATAAAATCAAAACAGTTTTATTAGTTCAATAGTTTTGTTATTTTCTATTTTATTAATCTCTTTTTTTGCATTTCACAATTTGCAATTTGATATTTGGTTGGGGGGTTGTTAATTTGTTGGTTTTTTTTTTAGCTTTTTTAGTTTCATGACTAATTCATTGGTCACTTTCTCTATTTTATTCACATAGAATAGCTTGCTTTTTTTTTTTTTTTTTTTTTTTTACAAAATACCTTTTTTTATGTGACACTGGCAGGGAAGTAATTATTTTCTCTCCATTTTGTGGATTATAAATTATAAATTAATCAATTTTATAAATTATGAAAGGTATTTTGGAAGCATAGATAGCATGTTAACCTCTGAAAGACAAAGCTTCAAAACCTTCAACTCTGACCTTCATTATTATTATGACTCACATAACACTGATCTCCCCTTTCCCCGAATGTTTCCAGTTCTTATAGTGTGAGACACAGCCTCTAATATACTTGCTGTCTTACATTAATCTGAAATTGCTAAATGTGTAAATACAACATTATATTCCTTTGGAACTGGAAATAATCTTGGAAAGCAGCTGGCTCAATCTTTCATTTTACAGGTAAAGAAACTGAGGCCCAAAGAAGGGATCTTCCTAAGATTGTACAGCAGTACAATTACAGCAAAGGCATTGCTGGTATTAAAACTCTGATATGTCAAATTTTAATGCATTTCTCTGCCTTCTTTCCATATTAACTGAAAAGATCTTGTATTATGTAAGGAACAGAGCAATGGATTTTGTATCAGAAGACTTCCATTCATATCTTTACTCTAGCTTTTTGAGCTGTGCCATCTTGGACAAAATAGTCATTTGTTCTCAAGCTTTGTTTCCCTTGCCTGGAAAATGAAGCTGTTACTATCTTGAGCATTTACCTTAATATGCTTTGGGGAAAAAAAACCCAAAATTTTTTTTAACTTTAAGGAGAAAAAGAATTATGAGATGATTATAACTTTTTCACCCAAAACTAACTTTGTCTGCCTGTCTGCCTCTGCCTCTGCCTCTGCTTCCGACTCTGTCTCTGTCTGCCTTTCTTTTTCTTTGTGTCTGTCTCTTTCTTTGTGTCTCTGTCTCTCTGTGTGTCTCTCTTGCTGTCTCTGACTGTTTCTGTCTCTCTGTTTCTCTCTCTGTGTGTGTCTCTCTCTTTGTCTCTCTGTCTGTATCTCTTAATGCTTCTCTCTTTTGTTTCTGTCTGCGTGTCTCTGTCTCTTGCTCTGTCTCTCGCTCTGTCACTCATTCTGTCTCTCTCTGTGTGCCTCCCTCTCTCTCTGTCTCTGTGAATCTCTCTCTTTGTCTCTCTGTCACTCTTTCTTTGTCTGTCTTTGTGTGTTTCTCTATTTCTCTCTGTCTCTATCTCCTCTCTTTTTCCTCTCTATATATATCCTCTCTTTTTTTTTTTTGTCTTTCTCTCTGTGTCTCTTTCATTCTGTCTCTGTATCTCTGTGCATTTCTTTTTCTGTCTCTCTTTCTCTGTCTCTCTGTGTCTGTCTCTCTATACCTCTATTTCTGTCTTTCTCTTTCTGTATGTCTTTGTCTCTGTCTCAGTGTCTGTCTGTCTGTCTGTCTCTGTGTGTGTGTGTGTGTGTGTGTCTCCTCCCTCTCCCCCAAAAGAAACAAAACTCAAGGGCAAGGATTGTCTCTAATAGATGGTTGTGTCCCTTTACTGTTCACCATTCAACACAATCCAGTAAGGATATGAAGTAAGTCAATAAATATTCTCTGATCTATTGTCAAATGTGCTTTGAGGTTTGTTGGTTAAGATTCTAAGCTGTCTATGCATGCATCTGTTGGATCTCTAATTCCCCCCTCTTGTTTTTCCTTTTTTTTTCCAGAAAGGAAAAAAGGAGAACAATTCCTTATACCCTTTTATGTTTCAACTGAGGAAACAAAACATGTGCTTGGAAAAATTCACAAAAGGTTATTTTTACATCAAAAAGAATGGTGGTGATGGTCTGTGACTGAGACCATTGGAAAGATGTCAGAGAAATCAAGAATAAAAATATATTTAAAAAATGGACATCTCCAAATTCAGAAAGTCCTGATAAGGTTAAGAAAAAGAAAAAGAAAAAAAAGAAGAAGCTATGAGACCAAATCATAAGGAATGTTCTGGGGTGCTCAGGAGCAATCAGCACATTCCACAATTAATCAAAAAGTCCAGGCCTCCAGGTCCTTTCTATTATTAATCCCTGGAACTGGTGCTGCAGAGGGAAGGAATTTAGACTTCTAGGCTTTTAAAGCTGGAAGGGACAGGTGGGGTATTATCTATATTGACAGTGTTAAAATTTCATTTGATTCCATAGATAGTGAGAATCTTAGAATGTTGGAATATAGAATGCTGGAAGTCTTAGAGAGTAGATTGGTAGAACATAGACTTCAAAAGTCTAAAGCTAGAAGAGATCTTGGAAAATAAAATGTTAGAAGACAGAATATATTAATAAATCAGATGAGAGGCAACTACGCGCAGTGTGTAAAAAAGATTTGGCTTAAAATACAACTTTTGACATTTACTAAGTGTCATTCAACTTTCCTATCCTTCATTCCCTTTATCTGTAAAATGAAGAGGTTGAATTTACTTGCCTCCAAGTATAAATCTATCATTCTATGATCAATAGACTATATTTTTATCCCCAATTTTAGAAGCAGTATTGTACAGTGGAAAGTTTGGGTCAGAGAAACCAGAGTGCAGATTTGACCTCTAGCATTTACTATCTAGATGATCATGGAGACATCACCTACCTCTGGTTTTCTTTTAATGGTTAAAGGCATTAAAATCATCTCTTTTTCCTCATTTGTAAAATAAAGGTCTTGAAGTCATAACTACTGAGCACCTTCCAGATCTATATCTATCGTATGATAATCTTAGAGTGTCAGAGCTGAAAGAGACTTTAGGAAATGAAATATTAGAAGATAAGAATATACATTGAAGAATATCAGGACATAGGCTTTTAGAATTGGAAAAGGAACCTAAGAGATTATCTAATCCAAATTCTTCATTTTACAAAAAAAGGAAACTGACATTCAGGAAGTGAGATAATTTATCTCAGATTACACAGAGTTTATGACAGGGTTACATGCAAAACATAGGTTTTCTTTTTCCTAGTTCAATGGCTTTTCTATTATATTATATATATATATATATATATATATATTTATATATGAATGCTGATATATGGTTTTAGTTACTTTGTAATCCATGAGCATTGATTGAATATCTACTATTTGCCCAAAATCATGTTTGACTCTATGAGAAGATTCTAAAAAGAAGTATTAAAAATACCCAATATAAGACATGACCCTTCACTTCTGGTAGCATTTTCTTGATCTTCTTCTCTAGAAAAAGAAAGATAAATTATGTAGTGAATGTGGAAACATTCTCTCTCTGGGGGCTCCAATTTCATGTATATCTAGTATGGGTCAAATATCTAAGGATTTTAACTTAAAAAAGATTTCTAAAATTAATCTAACTTAATCTTCTCATTTTATAGTTAGGCAACTGTGGCCCAGAAAATTTTAATGTTTTTTTTTTCTCCCGAGGCCTCACAGGGGCCCATGGAAGTGTCAGGATTCAAAACCACAACTTCTGATTTCAAATCTAGAACCTTTCCCATTATCTTATAATTTCATTCATTTCATTGAACTCCTCATGTTAATATAAGCTAGTAGAATATCAGGCAATTTCTGTTCCTCAGAAACTCAGAGTCCTTGGTGCAAATGCAAAGGATTTTCAGGAAGAAATTATGTGGAATCACAACACAGCTTCTCAGATAGAAGCTCAGAGTAGCAGACCAGATGTGTGTATTAAAAGACCTGGGACAATGTAGCTTGAGGAAAGAATTTAAACAAATCCAACAAATAATTGTTGTCTATTAGTTCAGTTGTGCTCAACTCTTTGTGACACAATTTAGAATATTCTTGGTAATCATATTAGAGTGGTTTGACATTTCTTTTTTCAGATAAATTTCCAGATGACAAAACTAAGGCAAACAGGGTTAAGTGACTTGCTCAGGGTCATACAGCTTGCAAGTCTCTGAGTTTGAACTAGTTATTCTGATTCCAGACCCAGTATCCATACCATTTTAGCAAATACTCAACAAATAATTACTGAATATCTATTAAGTGTTGTTGTGGAAGATACAAAGTTAAATAATTTATGATCCCTGCCCTCAAACAATGTATGATGAAGTGAAGTAGATGAAAAAAAGTATTAAAAAATATTGGTCCAAGACCAAATACTGAAGAGAATAAAAACTATGCTATGTCAGGATCAGTTGAAGGAAGTAGGAAAATTTAACTGGAAGAAAAAAGATTTAAAAAGATATGATGCCTGTTTTCAAGTATTTGAGAGGCTATAAAATAGAAAAAGAATTGGACTTATTTTACTGGAGGACAGAATGAGAAATAATGGATAGAATTTACAAGAAGACAATCATTTTAATGTGATTTTTTTCTTAATATCTTCTTAACAATAGAGCTTTCCTAAGCTGGAATTTGTTGCCTTGAAAAGTAGTTAGCTCCCTCTCTATTACTAGAAAATATCAGGTAGAAACTATTCAAAATTTTGTGGAAGAGATCTTTTTTCTTAGTAATCTGGACAAGATGCCCACTTCAGACACTGAGACACTGTGCTTTTTAATAGGAAAATGAAATAAGCATAATTTGTTCTGAGTTGGCTGAGTAGACTGTTACTAAATGTAGAGAGAGGAATCAGATACTCTTTAATTGATCAGTAATTTACCCAATTATATTGGACTGAATCATTTTCTCCTTCCCCCTTTAAGAAGGCAAAGAGGTGTTTGTCAGAAACTTCCAAAGGAATATCTTCCTTTGGTTTATAATAATTAATAATTATATAATGATTCCTCTAGCAACTCTGTGAGCTAAGCAAAATACCATTGTTATAATTTTGCAGATAAGAATAGAAATTGTAAAATCAGAACATTGTATTCAGGTAT
Organism: Sarcophilus harrisii; assembly: GCF_902635505.1. NCBI lineage: Eukaryota > Metazoa > Chordata > Mammalia > Dasyuromorphia > Dasyuridae > Sarcophilus > Sarcophilus harrisii. The sequence goes on along the minus strand of NC_045426.1, from coordinate 624,120,282 downwards.
TCTTTCTCAAGATGCAGTGTTATTTCTACTCAGCTACCCAAAAGTCAACTATCCCTTGCTTCATACTCATGCCAAAATACTTTTCTTCTAATTTTAATGCCTTAAATTTCTAATTCAGAGTCCTTTCCCTCACTTTATAATTGGGTTCCTTCTGAGAGAGATGTGGGATATTACAGGATTAAGTATATTAAGATCTTGCATTCCGTGTAATTATATATTTAAGTATGTTTGACCCTCATGTAGAGTAAAAGAACACAACATTACCAGAATGATAGAGATACCTAGATAGAAACACAAAAGGAGAAATACACACCCTCCCTGAACACCAAAAGAAGCATAGAGAGCAAAGGGAAAGGAATAAAACTACATCCCAGTGGGGATTAATAGGAGAAAGTCCTGGTGTTAAAAACTAGGAGAGAAAACTGAGAGCATTTTAGTTTTTAGGATAATTTTCCTTATAAAATAGGAGAACTCCTACTTCATTGGTCAATTTCCTATTACTTAAGGATTGGAAATGCTATTATTGTTGCCCCTGAGCTCCCATTCAGTGAGTTTGCACTAAATCAATAACCAGTTAACATCTTCCCAATTGCATCTAACCAATTAATATCAATTAGCTTTTACAAAGGTATATTTACTGGAAAAGCATAACAAGGATCGAAACATTCCAGAATTAGGGAACATTTTTCTCTTTCTCCTCAGTATCTGAAAAGAGTGGGTTCAAACTTAAAGTAGTTGAAATAAAACATCCCCCATTCCCCATGAAGTTCACTTCTGGCTGTGCCAGAACTGGTGGATAAATCACTCCCTTGTTTGCTGGATGGTGCCTTAATTGTCAATTTGATTCACTGCTGGGCTGGGTCAAAAAAGTTACTCCTCAGAGCTGGTTCCTCACTGAACTCAACTTTTGCTACTACTAGCCACTACCAGCTAAGGTTATCTTTGATGCCTTTTCCAACCTTCAAAAGCTCACAAAGATGTAACTTGTTCATTGTGAATGACTTAGCTGTTCTCAAAAATACAATGATCCAAGACAATTCCCAAAGGACTCATGATGAAAAATGCTCTCCACCTCCAGAGAAAGAACTGATGGCATCTGAATACCAACTGAAATATACTATTTTTCAATTTTTCTTCCTTACTTCTTTTCTTTCTTTTTTCTTTATCTTTCCTTCTTTTTTCTTTCTTTTGTTTCTTTCCTTCCTGCCTCCCTCCTTGCCTTCCTTCTTTCTTTCTTTCTTTCTTTCTTTCTTTCTTTCTTTCTTTCTTTCTTTTTTCTTCCTTCCTTGCTTCCTTTCTTCCTTCTTCCTTCCTTTCTTCCTTCCTTCCTTCCTTCCTTCCTTCCTTCCTTCCTTCCTTCCTTCCTTCCTTCCTTCTTCCTTCCTTCTTTTCTCTTTCTTTCTTTCTTCCTTTCTTTCTTCCTTCCTTCATCCCTTCTTTCTTTCCTTTCTTTCTCTCTATCTCTCTCCTTCCATTCCTCTCTCTCTCTCTTTGATTTTAAAAATCAAAACTTTTTTAAAGTATGAAAAATTGTTTTTACATGTAATTGGGGAAAATATGTGTGTGTGTGTGTGTGTGTGTATATATATATATATATATATATATATATATATATATATATATATATATTAAAGATGTTCAATTCCATTCTGATACTCATTCACTTAAACCAGGAAAGGAGAATAAAACCTATCATATGCAGAAGAAACAAATGCCAATTGTTCATACTTATAAGAAGGCCACTTGACAGGATAAGGTGGCCATGATAGCATGCTACTGCTGTTACTCCTACTTCTCCCTAACTAAAGGCCTGAAGCATTTCTTCTTACTGTTCCTAAATTAGAAGCTACTAGGAAAGAGAGAGGTGGAAAGAAGAAGAAATGGGAATGTAGTAAGAGAACAGACAGATAGACAAAGACAGAATATTTCTTGAATTTAAAAGATCACTGACCTCACTGATGTGAGCACTGCCTCCTATCATTCATATTGCAATTTTTCCATGCCTTCATGTCCAGTCTTCCTGAGTTTCTGTAGCCACATGAATTCTAATTCTGGTAAATGGCTCTTCAGTGATGAAACTGCTCCCTTAACTAAAATCCTTAGGCTGCAGTTCCATTACATACTTCACCTCCTGAATGGGTCAAATAAAAATAATCACAATAATCTCTAACTGGGCTCTTCATCCCTCTCTTTGGAATGGCAGAGCACACTGTTTCCTGATTCTCTCTTACTACATTCCTTCAGGGACAATGGGCTACTGTGAGTGGCTTGGCTTGACTGTGGAAGGAAGAAGGCAAGTATTTATTAAGTATCTATTATGTTCCAGATGCTGTACTGAGTGTTTTATAAATATTATCTCATTTGAGCTCCACAAAACCCTATGAAAATACTATTATTTTCCTCATTTTACAATTGACAAACAGGTAAACAATAATTAAGTGAATTTCCCAGGCTCATATAGGTAAGTGTCTGAGAACACATTTGAACTCCGGTCTTCAAGAGGTCCAGCACTCTATCCACTGATGGCTGAGTGCATTGCCTGTCTATTACTTAGATTCACAGATATAAAATTGGAAGGGCCCTCACAAGTCATATAGTGCAACTGTGTCTTCTTTGCCAGGAGACCCTGGTGATAGTTTAAGTGACTTGCCCAAGATCACACAAGTGACAAGTGTTAGTTGTAGAATTTGAACCCATTTCCTCTGACTCCAGAGTCAATTCTTTTTATTTTATCCCATTGCCAGCTTGATAGACGTTAGTGTGATCTTTTGAATTTAAAATGACCTCCACACCAAGATGAAATACCAGAGAGCTTTTCTGGTGACCACAAAAAGTGGTCACAGTAAGTGAAGGACTAACATAGAATCAAGAAAGGACTAAGTAGATCCCCTTCTATCTTTATGACTCTGGGATTCTATAGTTCTTGGTGGGGAAGGGGCTAAGAACTCACACCACAAATTTGGTGCCTGATATCCCCTTGAGTTGGTTTTTCACTTGCTTCAAGATTTTAATTGATTGGCTACATGGGCACCCAACCACAACCAAGATAATTACCCACTGCCTCACTACTCCCAAAGGAACATGGAGGAGGAGAGGTAAGAGGCATAAGGATCCAGAATACCCAGAAATCCTAAAGTGAGTGATATGGGGCTATGAGAGCTTTCTTTTCTCTCTTCAGGAAGGGCCAGCCTCCAGCCAGTTCAGTGCCAAGCCTTTAACCACTACTATATGTGAGTTTATTTTGGTAGCAATCCAAGTTAATTAATATCTCTGCCCATTTCCCTCCCCTTCTTTTAATTTGTTTGAGTTGTTCTGTGGAGATAAAGTTAACAAACATCACTTCATTTGTGGGTCTGTGTAATTATGCCCCTTCTCCAGGTCTTAATCTTATGGGTAGGGCTGGGATTAGGGATGGGCAAAGCATACAGTTGCCTAGTGTATGACATGCAGTGAATAAAATAAAGGGCCCTTTTTAATGTGACATTTTTGTCAATCCTATTATTGGGATGCCAGAAAATTCCATTCCATCATAGAAATATTTGCTTTGTTATATCGTCAAGTTCTGTGTGTCAATTGTTAGGATTCTTACAAGATGCTAAGTCACTGGAATTTATAGGCATTTTGGAAGATTCACAAGTTCAGTGGAGGAGATTCACAAGTCACAGCTCCCACAATCCCACTCTCAGAGCAGGAGTCAACTTGAGTTCACACCTTTAAGAGATCATATATAAGGAGTTCCCACAAGCCAACTAGAAATTTTGGGGAGATTGAGAAGCCAGGAGTAGGAGGTGAGCTAGAGGGAGAAGCTGGAAAACTAAAGGACTAGCAACAAGAGCTCTCGGAACCAAGGAGAGAGGCCTCTAAGAAAGCTAACTGGAGTGTTTTGGAAGAGATAATAAAGGATCGAACTTTTAACTCCTGATTGCACTTGGGGTGATTATTACACTAAGCTGAAATGAAGGCTGCCCCGGAAGCTCCCCAAGAAACCTGCTCCCAGAGAACGATCATATTTTAGAGAAGAGAACACCATACCAATGAAGGTTTGATGTCTCCAGTGCAGAGGGAAATAATCATATTCAACTACCTATCTCACAGTTTTTGTGAGAAAAAAAAAAAACTGTACAAAATGGAATGATGTCAAGAGTGGAGTTGTTTCAATTTGGACTTTCAAATTTTGTGGAGAGTATCCCTACTCTATTTACAAATTTCAGGCAGACTTGGGAAACCAAAATGTGTAGTTTAAGGAGGACAATCATCATTTTATGAATAGTGAATGTTTTAATTTTCTTAGACTTAAGACTTGGACTTAAAAAGTCATCTTCATTGAAAAGTTTTATGTATGTAGATCAACTCACAGGGATAAGAGCCATCTAAAAGTAGAATTGGCTGTCTCAGAAGATGATGAGTTCCCTATCAGTAGAAGTCTTCAAGCAAATCCTGGTTGCACACTTGTCATGAGTGAAGCAGAGGGAATCCTTGTTCATATGGGTTGAACTAGTTGACAATGATGATGACGATAGCTGTCATTTGTAGAGAAATTTAAAAGTTGAAAAGTACTTTATTGGCATTATTTTGTTTGATCCTCAAAACAACCCAAGGAGGTAGTGCTTTAATTAGTTTCTTTTTGTAGATTAAGAAACTGAAGTTCACAGCTCAAGGTCAGCGCTGGTGTTTTTCTGAGGTAGAATTTGAACATATGTTTGAACTTAATATAGAATCAGAGACTACTAATTCTCCTTCATCTATAATGGAACTAGAGGTGATCAATATTAACTGATCATAATATGTGTGTATTGTGTGTCTATGTCTCTCTATGTATTTATATATGTATAGGAGGTATATATACACAAATATGTACACATTATACAGGTGTATATGGACCTATGTGTATATATGTATATTGTTTGCATGTTTATTATATATACATATTTATATGTGTATTCATGTACATATATGTATATGGATATGTGTATATAGTGTATATGTATTGTACATGCATATATACACATATTTATGTATGTATATGTAGTGTATACACATGTATATGTATGTGTGTATATATTACACACACACACACACACAAACAGAGTGAGAGAGAGGAAGGGAGGGAGGGAGAGAGTATTTATGTATTCAGACAACATGGCCAGTTCAATGGAGTTGTGTTCTCTGCAGCACACTTTGAATACTTAACAATTTAGTTCAAGAAAAAATCTCAGTGTACTTTATCCTGCCAGGTAATCTTCAGAATCTTCCTACGACAATTTAAATGGAAGCAATTCAGGTTCCTGGTGTGGAGCTGGTACACTATCCAGGTTTCACAGGCACATAACAATGAGGTCAGCAAAATGCTCTGGAGACTTTGGTTTGGGAGTCAATCTAATACCTCTTCTTTCTTACCCTTTCCTTTAGATTCTCCCAAACACTGAGTTGGCTTTTCCATGCATTCATGCATGCATACATACACACATATATACTTTCTTTTGACCTTACACACTTTTTACAATCCTGAGCAACCACTCTCTAAGTTTCATAGCAACCCAGTGAAGAAATTCAACATTATACTGAGTAGCCTCCTCACTGTAGAATCGTAAATAATATTTGCCTGCATACCTCCCAGAAACGTTGCAAAAATCAAATTAGTCTGGGTTATTTTTATTATGCCTCAGTTGCTCTCTTATCCTGGAACTGTCTGGGATGCTAGTCTCCTTCTCCTCTTGCTGAGTTCCCCCCAGGTCCACCATCTTGCGAAGGAATTTAAACTTCATTTCCCTTCTGACTCTACTTATAGCTATCTAGACTTTGAAATCATGTCCTTTGTAAATACTTTTCACCCCTTCCTTGCTTATACCCACTTTTGTGTGTCCCTTTTGTATGCTATCTTCCCACATTTTCATGTAAGTTCTTCCATGACAGAGACTATCTTTCTTTTTACTCCTATTTGTATCCCCAGAATTTAGCACAGTTGTTGACACATAGTAGGTAATAAAATAAGCTTCTTGCCTTGCCTTGCCTTGCCAAGTAAAGGGATGGACAAATTTGGAGTGCCATAAATATGAACCTATAATGAACATGGATACTACCCAACCCAAGCAAGCTGCCTCAGGAATGGGAAGAATGAATCTTCACAGATCTGAAGACTCTTGAGTTAAACCTCTGTCTCTGATCCAGTTTTCTATAAAGACATCCGGCTCATGGGACTGAATCCATGATAGATACTTGGCCAACCAGACATCTCAATGCCAACAGTTCCTCATTAGTACTGAAGAAATAGCCAAACAAAGGTTTACTTGAGATTAAGCTGCCATGCATTACTTTATGGGAAATTAATCTTCCAATTAAGATCACGTAAATATTCTAGGTCTCTGGGGACCTAGACCAAAACGATGTATCTCTATTGGGGTCATGGGCTGTAATGATTTTCTCTGCAGATCCCAGAATTGTCACCCACATCTATCATTTGCTATTTTACAATTTGAGGTAAAATCAAAGACACACTTCAGCTCAATGCAAATGTCATTCAGGGACTACAAAGTCTCTCATATCAAACAGATCAGGATTGCTCCTGGGTCATCATCTAGACTGGGTCATCATCATCTCTTTCTTTTTTATTTTCTTTTTTTTTTTTTTTTTTTTTTGGTCTTGAAACCAGCATGGAGCATTTTTAAATCCAGGTTCATCTCCAAAGAAAAGCTTAATGCTTTAATTTTTATGTCTAGATTTCCTGAAAAATAGGGAACAGAGCTCCTCATTCCCTCTTAGGTATTCACAATAACAAATATGGGACAGCCTTATTATCTCTAAAATGCATAATATCAGTGAGGCAACAAGTATTTATTGGTCACTTATTACATAGCAAACTGTGTGCTAGGTGCTGGAAATGTAAATAATGAAAATGTTAATAGGTAATATATACATAGCTTTTTACAAATATCATCTCTTTTGATCCTCACACCAATCCTCAGAGGGAGGTGGTATTTTTATCTCTATTCTACAAATCAGGAAAGTGAAGCTAAGAAAGGTTTACTGGTATGCTTACAGTCACATTACTAAATGTACCTCATTAAATGTTAGAGGCTGCATTTGAATTTATATTTTCTTGAATATTCATCATAGATATTCATACCCAGCTCTTGCTCTAAAATGCCACCTTTTACAGGAAGCCTTCCCCAAACCCTTAATCCCAGTGCCTTTCCTCTGCTATTTTCTCTTATAACTATCCTGTATATAGTTTGTATATTTGTACATATTTGTTTGCATATTATTCCCCCATTAGATTGTAAACTCCTTAAGGGTAAACACTGTCTTTTGCCTCTTTTTTGTTTTTCCAGCAGCACAGTGCCTGGCAAAAATAGACATTTAATATTTATTGATTAGTTGACTGATTGCTTCTGCTCTCTATCTAATTACCTTCTATATGCACCATCCAGACAACTCATAGTAATGGAATTAAGGGACTGGCAAACTCCAGATCTCCTAGTGCCCTCTTCCCACTCTATCTCCATCCCACCTTGTAATATGACTCTAGTCCTCCAGTTGTATGATAGTCCTCTGCCTTTTCCAAATTACACAATATTGAAAAAATCACTTCCTCCCACCTCCACCCCAATCCCCCCAGGATCAATGACTGAGTCAGAAATTCATAAATTCTTAGAAACTCTAATATTTAGAAAACTCCAATCCAAATTACCCATCAGGTAACCTCGAGGTGGGAAATATTCTCTCTTATTATTACAAGTGTCTGATCTATATGGTGTTTTATATATATATATATATATATATATATATATATATATATATATGAAGGACAAAAGAAGACAATGGAAAATCTCAAGTCAAGGAACTTCTCTTTCAAACTTACTTGATCAAGTAAATGCCATTTGCCCCATGTTTCCCCTACAAACCACCTTTTTCTGCTAGGAGGAAGTAGGGAAAGGAGAAATCTCATCCTGTTTTACTCACTCTTTTCTGACATTCTAAGGCAGATGAAGCACACATATGAAAACATACACATGAAAGAAAGAAAATGATTTGAATCTTTTCACAATTCACCAAAGGCTCCTAGACAAGAGTCTAATTCTCTTAAGCCTCAGGCAATCAATTATCAAAAGACAGTTTTATTTTCTTGAGATCAGTGACTAAGGTGTCAATATATAAATCTGCATCATTGGAGGTGCTTATCAGCTTGCCTACAGCAAGGTCCACACTGATTAATCTCATAAAGTTGATTGGGGAAAAATAAAATGAATCAGGGACTTTTCTGATTAATTCTTTGTCTTGTAAAGAAAACCTTTTTATAAGTCAAAGCAGCCAGAAGTAGAATGACCTTTTTTGAGAGGGAGAGAGGACAAGAAGGCTCATTATTTGTCACCTGTATTATTGCAACAAGCTTCTAAAGGGTCTCCCTAAATGATCACTCTCACTACTCTGGTTTATACTAATGGCTAAAGAGATTTTCCTAAGTGAAGATCAAATCTTTGCCTTCTCCATTCAGTCAACTGTAGTGATATATAATTGCCTCCAGAATTAAATACAAGCTATTTTGCTTTTAAAACTTCACACAGCCTGATCCTAACCCAACTTTCTAGCCTTAATGGACATTACTCCCCCTCCTACACTCTTCAATCCGAGAAAACTTACCTTGTCTCTATTCCTCACTTGCAAAACTCTATCTCCCATCTCTGTCCCTGTCTTTGAACTGTTTTATCACCCTTCCTTCATGAGAATGCATTCTTTTCTTATGTCAGTCTCACAGAGTCTCCCAACTAAGACTCCATCTTTTGCTTGTCTTTCCTGACCCTCCCTAATTGTTAGTGCCTTCCAAACTACCTTATATTTAATTATTTTATTTGTATGTATATATAATATATATCCTCTCTCTCTCTGTTTCTCTCTCTCTATATATATATATATTATATATGCTTTACATATATTTGTGTGCATATATATATTACAAACTTGTCTCTCTCATTAAAATGTAAGTTTATTGAAAGTAGGGGTTGTTTCATTTTTAGCTTGGCACATAATATGGACATTACATAAATGCTTATTCCCTATCCTCCTTTTCTACTTGTGTCTGTAGCACTGTACTACAGTGCCTGGCATACAGGCTTAATAAATATTTACTAATTGATCAATTCTATATTTTCTTCCCCTTTTCCAAGAAAACTCTTTTTTACTCTTTCCAAGCTAACCTCAGCAGCAAGCAGGTGAAGAATTTCAAAGCTAGGGAGAAAGCAAATTAGAAGCAATTATAATTAATATTGCCCCACTGCTGCACAAAAATGCAAGGCATATGAGACATCCCAAAATTGCAGAACTGGAACAATAATGCTGATCTTATAAGGAGATGTTATGGGCCAGAACTTGAAACAGCTTGTGTTCACACCTTTAGAGAGCTCATATAAGCAAGAAACTCTTAGGGCCACAGAACACTCTCGGAGGAAGCCCACAAGCTCACTCTCAGAGGTGGAGTCAGATTCATTCCAACTTTCACATTAGTGCTGGCTGGAGACATTCGGAGTTGAGCTAGAGGCAAAAGACCAGCAACAAGAGTTCTAGGAACCAAGGAAAGCTGAGGCCTCTAAGAAAGCTACCTGGGCCCAAGGAAGGAGAAAATAAACATTTGGATTTTATTAGCTGGCTGTATTTGAAGTAATTATTACTCTGAACTGAAACTAAGGCTGTCTCCAGAAAACCTCCCCAAGAAACCTGCTCCCACAGAGAGAACCATTATATTATATTTTAAAGAAGAGAATACCACAGGATTTTATTTAATGCTATTGTTTTATTGATTCTTCTATTTTTAAATATCACATAAATTTCTAAATATATGCCCTGAATCCAGTGAGTCATCCCTAACAACAAAACTTGAACACACACACACACACACAAAAAACAAAACTAATAAATAGACTACACTTGACATCATAAACAAAATATCATAAATATATTGTTCCCCTCTATCTCTGATGAAAGGACAGAAGTGCATTTTCTCATTTCTCCTCCTGGGACAAGCTTAGTCACTATAATTACAGAATATTAACTTTTGTTTATTGTCTCACTTAAATCCAATTCACATACAAGTCAAGGTCCTCTTCAAAAAATGAAAACAAACAACAATAATCATCCTTTTCCTTTACATTGTTGAAGTCCATGTATATGGTGAATTCCTAATTCTGTTTTTTATTATATTAGTTCATATAAGTCTTCCTATCCTTCCCTGACTACTTTGTTTTTGTCATTTCTTATGCCATAATTATAGTCTGTTGCATTCATATGCAACAAATAGTATCACTATTTCCTGAGATCAGCAACTCTTTTTTTCTACTCCTTTGTTATCCCCAAATTGTCAATACAAATATTTTGATTTGTAGTAAAATCTCTGAATTGAAAAGTAATGTCATTTTGACTATTATAAATATTCAAATTAACTACAAAGGACATATGAAGTAAGATGTGTTGTAATCTTTACAAATTGTTAAGCCATTAGAGTTGATAGAGACAATAATTATCTAATTTAGCATGGTTCAATATGATTGATTTGATCTTAGAAGGAGATATTTTGGGCCAGAACTTGAAACAAGGTACTAAGTACAACTGATAGAAACGATGCTTGTGTTCACAACTTTAGAGCTCATAGAAGCAAGAAATATTTAAGTACTCATTGAAGTTTACATGTTTGGGAAATTTCAGGGTTTAGAAAGAGATATCTGAATTCACACCTCCCTTAATCCCGACCTCCAGAAGGCAGAGTCAGCCTTTTACACTCAGCATAAATACAACTTCAGTGAGCCACTCGAAAGAGTTACTCGGGAACATTCCCGGGGGTCAGAGAGGAGCACTCTGGGAGGAAGCCCACAAGCCTTCTGTCCGAGGCAAGAGAGATCCATTACAACTTTCACCTTGGTGCTGGCTGGAGGCTGAAGATAGCAGAGGCAGGAGCAAAGGACAAAGCTGCAAGAGCTCTTAGAATCAAGCAGAGAGATAGTCCTCTGAGCTAACCGGGCTATATTGAAGGACACAATAAAAGATCTGAACTTTTACCAGCTGGCTGTGATTTTGAGTGATTATTTATTTGTAACTGAAGCTAAGGCTGCCTCCAGAAAACCTCCCCGAGAAACCCTCTCTCCCAGAGAGAACTATTATTATTTTAAAGAAGAAAAAACACCAACATTAACATTTTGGTGCCTGAACAGGGACCTGAGACTGTTAAAATAACTCTAAAATCTTCAGGAATCATTGGATTTCCTAACACAAGAAGAGACTGTTTCAAGTTCTCCAAAACAAAGGAGAAGATTCAACAAACATCTGACACTGAAAGAGCATGGCTGATAATAAGACTGTTAAAAGAACTCTAAAATCTTCAGGAATCATTGGATTTCCTAACACAAGATGAGACTATTTCAAGTTGTTGAAAAACCAGCAAGAATCATTGGATTCCTTGAGATGAAAGATTGTTGATGAGACTATTGCAGTACTTCAGAGCTTACAGGAATTATTGGATTCTTGGCACATTAACTAATGGACAATGGATTCCTTTGGGACTATTTTTAGGACTTATGGACATGTATAATTCTGTATGTTGATTCATGTTATGAAAAATTGTTTACTTCAAAGCTTACAGGAATCATTGGATTCCTGGCACATGAACTAATGGACAATGGATTCCTTTTGGACTATTTCTAGGACTTATGGACATACACAAATTCTCATGTTGATTCATGTTATTTGTTACATTGCTACTAGCCTGTGTTATATTGCTATGGGCTTATGTAATTATGTGTAATGCCTCCCATATTGATGGATTTATGTACACCTTGTTTCATACCTGTTTCAAGTGAGCCCCTTTAGAAACCCGCTAATCTGATTTGATTTTCTATTTCCTTTGGTGTTTACATCTTCTTTCCTGAGATGTCAGGAAGGGCATGACCACCTTCTTTTTATTGTGTTTTCACTCCTTTTTTGAGCAGTCAGGGAAGGCATGATCACCTTTTGGGGGTTCTCACCTCCTTGAGAAGTCAGGGAGGTCATGACCACCTATGTTCTAAATCAAAAGAAAAGGGGAGAACAATTTTTCATCTCAAGGAATCCAATGAATTTATGATACAATTATACATATATAATGTGTCCTTCAATATAGCCCACTTAGCTCAGAAGCCTGTCTCTATGCTTGGCTCCAAGAGCTCTTGCAGCTTTGTCCTTTGCTTCTGTCTCTGATTTCTTCAACCTCCAGCCAGCACCAAGGTGGAAGATGCAATGAATCTCTCTTGCCTCGGACAGAGGGTTTGTGGGCTTCCTCCCAGAGTGCTCCTCTTCAAGCCCAATCAATGTTCTGAAGTAAGTCTCTCACGTGGCTCACTGGAGCTATATTTATGCTGAGTGTAAAAGGCTGACTCCATCTTCTGAGGCAGGGAATAAGGGAGGTGTGAATTCAGATATCTCTTTCTAAACCCTGAAATCTCCCAAATATGTGAACTCCAATGAGTACTTAAATATTTCTTGCTTCTATGAGCTCTCTAAAGGTGTGAACACAAGCATAGTTTCCATCAGTTGTACTTAGTACCTTGTTTCAAGTTCTGGCCCAAAATATCTCCTTCCAAGATCAAATCAATTATATTGAACCATGCTAAATTAGATAATTATTGTCTCTATCAACTCTAATGGCTTAACAGTTTGTAAAGATTCCAGCAAGATGCTACCTGCATACAGAAAAAGAACTGATAAATAGAAATATGTATAGAATGATTTTATACATGTGTATCCATATGTTTATAATATGAACATATTAAACATATATTTGTGTCTAATGGTAGCCATTTCAAGAGTGGAAGGACCTGCTCATTTCACTCAGCATCAGTTCATGTAAGTTTCTCCAGGCCTTTCTGAAATCATCCTGTTGGTCATTTCTTACAGAATAGTAATATTCCATAATACTCATATACCACAATTTATTCAGCCATTCTCCAACTGATGGACATCCATTCAGTTTCCAGTTTCTAGCCACTACAAAAAGGGCTCCACAAACATTCGTGCACATACAGGTCCCTTTCCCTTCTTTATAATCTCTTTGGGATATAAGCCCAGTAGTAACACTGCTGGATCAAAGGGTATGCACAGTTTGATAACTTTTTGAGCATAGTTCCAAACTACTCTCCAAAATGGTTGGATTCGTTCACAACTCCACCAGCAATGCATCAATGTCCCGGTTTTCCCACATCCCCTCCAACAATCATCATTATTTTTTCCTGTCATCTTAGCCAATCTGACAGGTGAGTAGTGGTATCTTAGAGTTGTCTTAATTTGCATTTCTCTGAGTGAAATGAGCAGGACCAGGAGATCATTATATACTTCAACAACAATATTATATGATGACCAGTTCTGATGGACCTGGCCATCCTCAGCAACGAGATCAACCAAATCATTTCCAATGGAGCAGTAGTGAACTGGACCAGCTACGCCCAGAGAAAGAACTCTGGGACATGACTAAAAACCATTACATTGAATTCCCAATCCCTATATTTATGCCCACCTGCATTTTTGATTTCCTTCACAAGCTAATTGTACAATATTTCAGAGTCTGATTCTTTTTGTACAGCAAAATAACGGTTTGGTCATGTATACTTATTGTGTATCTAATTTATATTTTAATGTATTTAACATCTACTGGTCATCCTGCCATCTGGGGGAGGGGGTGGGGGGTAAGAGATGAAAAATTGGAACAAGAGGTTTGGCAGTTGTTAATGCTGTAAAGTTACCCATGCATATAACCTGTAAATAAAAGGCTATTAAAAAAAAGTGAATGGGTGTTTGTATCTCTATCTTTCTGAGTATTTGTATATATTAAAAGCACCATTTAAAATTGGAAAAAAAAAAGAGTGGAAGGAGAGAAAAGGGAAGAGAAAAGAAATTTACATGATAGCTTTTTATATATTTAAAAGGAATAGCAAGTTGTGTATATTAAATGTACAATTTTGTTACAATCATCTTTTTTATTATACTATCTTATGGAAATGCTTCTTTTATTCCACAGAATAAAAAAGAAAAAAAGAAATGATGGAAGGAAGGAAGGATCTGTCCTTGGTTCTGTAATATTGAAAATTTATATAAGTAACTTGGGTGAAAGTATAGATAGCTTCTTATCAAACTGTGAATAACTCAAACCCAGGAGGAATCATGATTATTTTGTATGACATGATCCAAAATGATTTCAGCAGGCTAAATCAAAGGACAGAATCTAATAATATGATGTTTAAGAAGTAAATATACAGTCATGGGATCATCTCACTAACCATACAATAATAGTTAAATTGTATACAGTACATTAAAATTTGCAAAACATTTTACTTATATTATCTCATTTGGTTATCATAACAGTGAAATAGGGAATAGAATCATAGAAGCTTTGTATCTCCAGAAATTATCTAGTTCAACTCTGGATGAATGCAAGTTTCCCATTCAGGTTGTCCTTGACGGTTTCCCAGCCAGCCTTTGATTTAACATTTCCAGTGGTGGAGAACTCACTGATTTCTGAAGGAGCTTGTTTCATTCTTGAACAACTCTTGAATATATATTATATGATTACATTAAGAAAATGAGATCTCAAAGCAAAATCTAGATAATCAATTACTGAAATTCCTTTAAAGAAATGAGTTAGACCAGATGTTACTTTTGGACAGTAAAATGTCATATTTGATGCTAGATGTTAAAGAATAAGTCTCAAGCTTCCTTGTTATGACTTCTACCCATAAGCCTACCTGCTCCTGGAGCAACACAGCACAAGTTTATTGCTTCATATCTACTCTAGTATTTTCCCCTTGCCTTTCTCTTCCCAAGGTTAAACAACCCCAGTTGCCTACATCACATGATTTGTCCATCTCTTTTTCATTGTGCTGGCCCTTTGATTTTCCTATAATTTATCAAAAGATCCAAGTTCAAATCTTGTTTCTTCCACTAATTACTTTCATGACATTTGACAAATAAGTTAAACTCTCATTGTTTCAGATTTCTTAGTTGTAAAATTAGGGAGATAAGTTACATTTCTTTGAAAATCACTTCCAGCTTAAAAGCTATGATCTTATCATCCACTCTGTACTGCTCTGATCCTACCACATCTAAAGCATTCTGATCACCTCATTTTAGGAAGGAAACTAGTGAACTGATAAGCTAGGGAATATCCAGAGAAGGATAATAAGGATGATAAGGATGATGGTTGACTAAGAAAGTTTAGCCTAGAGAAAAGAAGTTTTTGAAGGGACATAATTAATGTTCTTAAGAATGTCATATTAGTGCCAGACCTAAAACTATATTATAAAGCAGTGATCATCAAAACCATATTGTACTGACTAAGAAATAGAGTAATCGATCAGTGGAATAGGTTAGAATTACAGGACAAAATATGCAATAACTATAGCAATCTAGTGTTTGACAACCCAAAGGTCCCAAAACCCTTGTTTGGGGATAAGAACTCATTATTTGACAAAAAACTGCTAGGAAAATTGGAAACTAGTATGGAAGAGATTAGGACTCAATCCACACCTGATACCATATACCAAGATAAGATCTTGGTTCTTGATTTAGGTTTAAGGGTTCATGATTTAGACACAGAGTGATATTATAAGCAAATTAGAGGAACATAAGACAGTTTACCTCTCAGATCTGTGGTGAAGGATGGAATTTATGTGCAAAAAAGAACTGGAACTCATAATTTAATACCAGATAGATAATTTTGATTATATTAAGTTAAAAAGTTTTGTACAAACAAAACTAATGCAGACAAGATCAGAAGGGAAGCAATAAATTGGGAAATCATTTTTACATTTAAGAATTCTGCTAAAGGCCTCATTTCTAAAATATATAGAGAATTGACCTAAATTTATAAGAATTCAAACCATCCTCCAGTTGATAAATGGTCAAAAGATATGGACAGACAATTTTCAGATGAAGAAATTAAAACTATTTCTAATCATATGAAAAGGTGCTCTAAATTACTATTGGTCAGAGAAATGCAAATTAAGACAACTCTGAGATACCACTATACACCTCTCAGATTGGCTAAGATGACAGGAAAAGACAAGGACAAATGTTGGAGGGGATATGGAAAAATTGGGACATTAATACATTGTTGGTGAAATTGTTAACGGATCCAGCCATTCTGGAGAGCAATTTGGAACTATGTTGAAAAAGTAATCAAACTGTGCATACCTTTGAACCAGCAGTGTTACTATTGGGCTTATATCCCAGGGAGATCTTAAAGGAAGGAAAAGGACCCACATGTGCAAAAATGTTTGTGACAGCCTTTTTCATAGGGGCAAGAAACTGGAAACTGAGTGGATGCCAATCAGTTGGAAAATTATTGAATGAATAAATTATGGTATATGAATGTTATGGAATTATTTTTCTACAAAAAATGATCAGGAGGATGATTTTAGAAAGGCCTGAAGAGACTAACATGAACTGATGCTAAGTGAAATGAGCAGAAACTAGATCATTGTACACAGTAACATCAATATTATATGACGATCAATTCTGATGAATGTGGCTCTTTCCATTAATAAGTTGACTGATACCAGTTCCAATGATCTTGTGATGAAGAGAGTCATCTACACCCAGAGAGAGAGGACTATAGGAATTGAATGTGGATCACAACATAACATTCTTACTCTTTTTGTTACTGTTTGCTTGCATTTTGTTTTCTTACTCATTAACTTTCTTTTTTTGATCTGATTTTTTTTGTGTAGCAAGAGAATTGTATAAATATGTTTATACATATTTGATTTAATATATATTTTAACATGTTTAACATATATTGGATTGCTTGCCATTTAGGTGAAGGGGTGGGGGAAAGTAGAAGAAAATCTGAAACACAAGGCTATGCAAGGGTCAGCTGTCAAATTATCCATACATATGTTTTGAAAATAAAAAGCTTTATTAAAAAAAAATGAATGTAAATCAACACGCACACACAAAGAATTTCAGACTGTCGTATAATGAAAGGATTAGACCTGATTTGTCTAAATTGGATCTCTCAAGATCATGTTCCCCTTCCCCCAACTCTCAGCACATATTAAGAAAAGGTAAGATGAGTACTTGTCAGGTATATTGTAAAGGAGTGTTCTCCAATATGATGTGATATTACCAGGCAATTCTCCAATAAATAAATCAAAACAATTTATGATCATATGAAAAAGACACTCTAAATTATTCTTGATTAGAGAACTGCAAATTAAAACAACCTTGGATATCATTTTATACCTATCAGATTGGCTAAAATGATTTAAGGGGAAAGCAACAAATATTGGAAGGAATGTAGAAAACTGGTATACAATTATTGTTGGTTGAAAAATGAAATGATCTAACCATTTTGGAGAGCAATCTGGAATGTAGCCAAAGAGTTATCAAACTACGTATATGCCCTTTGATCTAGCAATACCACTACTATGTCTATTTCCTTTACATTCTTAAAATTTTTGAGAATTCCAAAGAGCTTTTCTTTATTAGGTGAAGGTTATTGGTATTTGCCATGTTAGAGAATAAATTAATTTTTATGAAAATTTTGTATTTCTAAAACAAAAAAAATAATGAGGTGACATTATTTTATATTTTTCGGTAAATTTCATTAAAGTCTGCCTTAGTAGAGGCTATGTAGATTCTCTATCAGTTCCTGCATGCAATCTGCTACAATATGCTATTTTGATTGGAATAGCTGAAGAAAATCTGGAGTTGGATTGTAGTTGGAAAAGGAAGGAATCTTTTAATAGGCAAAAATAGTACTAGTATTCTTATGAAAATAGTTCTTTCACTATGAATTCCTCTAGCTTTTTATTGAACATAATTTTCATTGCATCATGATCCAAAAAGGATGCATTTACTATTTCTGCCTTTCTGCAATTGAATCTGATGTTTTTATGTCCTAATATATGGTCAATTTTTGTATACGTTTCATGAACAGCTGAGAAGAAAATGTACTCCTTTCTGTCTCCATTTAGTTTTCTCCAAAGATCTATCATACCTAACTTTTCTAGTATTCTGTTTACCTCTTTGACTTCTTTCTTATTTATTTTGTAGTTCTACGAGTACAAGGTTAATATCTCCCACTATTATAATTTTGCTGTCTATTTCTTCTTGCAGCTCTCTTAATTTCTCTTTTAAGAATTTAGATGCTACACCACTTGGTGCATATATGTTTAGTATTGATATTACTTCATTATCTATGCTACCCTTTAGCAAGATATAGTGCCCTTCCTTATCTCTTTTAGTTAGATCAATTTTTGTTTTTGCTTGATCTGAGATCAGGATGGCAATCCCTGCTTTTTTGGCTTCACCTGAAGCATGGTAGATTCTGCTCCAATCTTTTACCTTTACTCTGTATGTATCACCCTACTTTAAATGTGTTTCCTGTAAACAACATATTGTAGGATTCTGGCTTTTAGTCCAGTCTGGTATCTGCCTACACTTTATGGGGGAGTTTACCCCATTCACATTTATGGTTAAAATTACTAATTCTGTATTTCTTGCCATCTTGTTAACCCTTGTTTATGCTTTTCTCCTTTCCTTCCTCCTTACCCCCTCCCCAGTATTAAATTTGTGAGCACCACTTGCCTCTCACAGCCCTCCCTTTTTAGCATCCCTCCCCCCACCTTAGAGTTCTTTCCCTTTTCTTACCCCTTTTCCTCACAATTTCTGTATTCACTTCCATTTAGCTTACTCCTTCCCTTTTCACTCCCCCCACACTTTTCAATGAGGTGGGAGAAGTTTCTCTCTAAATTGAATATGTCTAATTTTTTTTTCTTTAAGCCAATTCTGATGAGAATAAGATACACATCCCCCTTCCTTCTTTCCCTCAGATATAATAGGTTTCCTTTGCCTCTTCATGAGATGTAGTACCCCTACTTTACCCTTTTTCTGGTACAATTTGCTTTCTACTTCTAGTTTCTTTTTTTATATTATAACTGTAAAACCAAATTATATATGTATTCTTGATGTATACTCATAACAGAAATATAGTTCCCAAGATTTCTTTTTACCTTTTTTATTTTTCTCTTGAGTCCTATATTTGAAGATCAAACTTTTTGTTTAGTTATGTTTTTTTCACCAGAAATAGATGAAATTCACCTATTTCATTGAATGTCCATCTTCTTCCCTGGAAAAAAAAATGCTCATTTTGGCTGGGTAAGTTATTCTTATTGCATACCAAGTTCCTTAGCCCTTCAGAATATCAGATTCCAGGCCCTTCGATCCTTTAATATGGACACTGCTAGATTCTGAGTAATCCTTATTGTGGCTCTTCTATATTTAAATTGTTTTTTTCCTAGCTGTTTGTAGTATTTTTTCCTTGGTCTGATAGTTCTGGAATTTAGCCATAATATTTCTTGGAGTTTTAATTTGGGGGTCTCTTTCAGGAAGTGACCAATGAATTCTTTCAATGTCTATTTTACCCCCAGTTTCTATAACATCTGGGCAGTTTTCTTTGATGATTTCCTGAAAAATAGTGTCTAGGCTCTTTTTTTCATCACAACTTTAGATCTATTTTCCAGGTCTGTTGTTTTCCCAAGAAGGTAGTTAACATTTTTTCCCATTGTTTCATTTTTGTTTGTTTGTTTTGCTTGACTGATTCTTGGTGTCTCCTCAAGTCATTCATTTCCATTTGTTCAATTCTAATTTTTAATGAATGATTTTCTTCATTAACTTTTTTACTTCTTTTTATATATGTCCAATTGAGTTTTTAAGTGAGTTGTTTTGTTCTGTGGAATGTTTTTCCATTTTGCCAATTTTATTTTTTAGAGAGCTATTTTCTTTTTCCAATTCATTAATTCTATTTTCCTTGGAATTGTTTACCTCTTCCAATTCACTAATTCTGTTTTTCAGGGATTTGATTTCTTTATGCACTCTATCTTTAAATGAGAGGGGTGATTTATCCAGACCCTCTTGCCAAGCTTCCCTTTCCTTTCCCCATTTTTCTTCTAGCTCTCTTGTAAGAGCATTTTTAATTTCTTCTATGAGAGTCTTGTGTGTTGAGGACCAGATCATATGCCCTTTTGGGGATTCATCTGGAGACAGTCTGTTTTTAGTCTCCTCAGGATTTGAAGTCTGTTCTCTAACTCATATAGAAGCTATCTATAGTTAGAGTTCACGAGTTCACTTTAATTTTTTGCTCATTTTGACAAAAAAGAATCAAAGAAAACAAAGCAAAAAAAAAAAAAAAAAAAAAAAAAAAAAGAATGTGGTCTTTTGGACAGTATGGTATTACTAAGCTTCCTCTACAGATTACAGGAGGTAGCAGTGAAGCAGCAGTGGAACAACAATGGCTGCAGAGCTGTTGCTCTCTGAGACCCAGAGAGTGTGCTGCATCACTCCTTGTGCTGGGTGGGTGTGGTCAGGTCCCAAGAGACCCCAGTGTTTAGGGATTGAAGTCTTTACCCCCTGTGTTTATAGCTTCTCTGCTGCCGGGGCAAAGAAACTCATACTGGGTAAAGTTCTCCCCGCAAATTTTCTGCAGCTGAGAATACACCCCACCCTGACTCTGGTCTGCTCAGAGTGAACTGCCTGCCATGTTCTTCCTGCCTGTCTGTGGTCTGCACCTGGTCTAACCATCCCCAACTGCAAGCAAAAATAGACCTTTTCTGAAGAATTTTGAGAATATCTTCTGTTGGTAATGTACTTGTGGGTTTTTTCAGTCAAGCCCTAATTCTGAGGCTGTATCATGAAAAAAAGTATTCTGAGGGCAATGAAGAGCTTAGATAGATGTGTGTCCTCTCTGCCATCTTGGCTAGAAGAATCTCATTATGAATTCCTTAATAGATCTCCAGGATCCCCTCAGGTCCAAGAACTATACCTTCAAGAACTACTATTGCAAAGGGTATTCTTGGTCTTATAGAAAATGGGTTTGTTGAACTTTGAAATCCACTTCTAACTCTGGATTTTGTTGTTTTGGCTCTACCTAAGTACCTTATAATATAGTATTCATCTTCCAACTCACACCATGAATAGTCTCTTCATATAATTAAGATCAACATACTTCAAAATATATCTATAGAATATTAATTCTAAGAGGAGGAAATGAGATATACTTGGCTTAGAATCAGATAAAGCATATGAGTCCACATCGTGATCTTGTTTCTTCTTTCTTGCATTACTAATCACTTCACCATAGAAGTAGGGGGTTTAGAGCAGATGAGAGTGGGGTAGGATCAGATCACCCCAAAGCTCCCTTCTAGGTCTAAAAATTTAGATCCTTTATACAAGCCCCAGTCTTAGACAGTGAAGAAGATACAAAGGAATATGACATTATTCATATCCATAAATAGCATTTAGATCTACTATGAGTAATAAGACACATATACAAAAAACTAAAATAGAACTAGAATGTACTTAAGTGCCTGGAAGAGATGCAGCTAAACATATAAAACAGGTCTCAAAAGGGCAGCTTCAAAGAATAATTATACTAGCTCTCATTTGAATGACACTTTTCATTTTATAAGCATTATCTCTTCTTTCATTTGATAGTCACAAATGCCCTATTATATAACTAATTCAAATAA
Source organism: Sarcophilus harrisii (assembly GCF_902635505.1). Lineage (NCBI taxonomy): Eukaryota > Metazoa > Chordata > Mammalia > Dasyuromorphia > Dasyuridae > Sarcophilus > Sarcophilus harrisii. The sequence continues at coordinate 624,098,746 of NC_045426.1, read as the reverse complement.
TATTTTCTCCATCTTATTATGAGGAAATTAATTGTCAGAAGCAAGTGAACAGTCAGCCTGAAAAATAAAAAAATAATAAAATTAAAAATAAAAAAGTCAGTATTCAAAATATTTCCTCATTTTTCCTTTGTAAAATAAAGGGTCAATAGGTCCACAACATTGCATTTAATATCTGAATTTGTTGCTGAGTTGTTTGAGCTTATTGAGTTTTTTTCTCTTTATAAAACTTAATCATAGAGGATGGCTCTCTGAGAAGAGAAGAGGGGAGGATCCACAAGGGGAAATTTAGATGATATAAGAATGAAGAATATCAATAAAATTTAATAGAAAAAAATTTAAAAAACACAAATATATGCATAGAGCATTATTCTAGATACCATGTGAAATGAAAATAAGAGAGATTTTGCCTTCAAGATATTCACATTCCAATAGAAAAATAAGCTAGGCAAAAACATTCAACAAATGAGATGTTTTAAATACAGGGATAATTATAGTGAAAACTCCTCTCACTGATAAAGATCATAGTTTGTACAATACTTGATACGTTAAGCTTAACAGAGTACCTGAGATGTAAAAGTGATTTTCCAGAATTACTATTGTGTCAGAGACAATTTATCATTTACTTATAAATTGAATTTCTCCCCCCAATATAATGAAAGCTCTTTGAGGGGAGGGAGTGTTTTACATCTTCTCTGTAACCCCAATACTTAAATCCCAAGACTTGGACATACTTAAATGTTGACTGAATTGAATTAATTTTCATTGATTATGGTAAATGATGATGGTGGTGATAGTGGTATCTCTACTCTGACTCATTACCTAATTAATTTTCATTAAAATGTTTAAATGTTCAGAGTGTAGTCTCTAACTTTGCATATCTTATATTTCCTGTATCAGGGATTGATGGAAGAAATGCCATTTGACCTGAGCCATAGAGTGCAATTGTAATACACAGAGATGGGAAAAGCAGGATGTGCGGTCCCAGGAATTCAATTCAACCGGAACACTGAGTCATTCAACCTTCTCAGAAAGAAATGAGGATTAACTGTTATAAATAGATGAGAATTTCATCTACTTACAAGATCTACCAAAGATCCACCTTCAGTCAATATTTTTACAGGGTGATATTTCTAAGAAGACAAACCTGAATTAAGTAAATAAGGGATACAGTTGATGTTCAAACGTTAGCATAATTAATTTATCTATCTCCAACTGCACCATGATTAAAGCATGGAATTAGCTAAATAAAATCCAAAATTCTTTAGACCATTGCAGTCCATAAAGAAAGGACATTGAAGAACATTAAAAATTCTTGATTCATGGAATCATAGAACTTCAGATAGGAAGGGACCTAAGCGATATTTATTTTCAAATTTGCCTTTGAACAACTCTGTCTCCATCTTCAAAAAGTGATCATTCAGAATTTACTTAAATTCTTACAGTACTGGAAAGCTTAGTATTTATAAAATATCACTATTAAACACTTTTATTTAATGCTTTATAAATACTTCATTCACTACCATAACAATGCTGAGAGATAGGTACTATTTCTGATCTCTAGTTTGCTGATGAAGAAATTGTGACCAAAAAAATATTGAATGATTTTTTTTTTTTTTTTTAGGATCAAACACCTAGGAAGTAACTAAGGCCAAATTTGAACTCATGTTTTCCTGAGGCCATGTGCATAATTCTTTCCACTGTACCACCTGCGTGCCTTTGAAAAAGAATTACAAGCTTTATTAATTAGTACTAATTAGATAATATGTCCACCAGTACATGGTCACAGGTAGAGGAGGGCAGCGAGATATTTAGCCTTCTCATGAAAGTTGAGATCTAGATTACATCCCCATACTGAATATGATCCCTGCCTTCAGATATTAAAATGTTTCTTTCTGGGGAACATGAATCTTCTCCTCCTTGGAATGCTCTAGGAGGAAATATAGTCTAAAATATGTTGCATCTGTCTAGGGTTCTTAATGTAGGGTCCATGTACTTGTTAAAAATGTTTTGATAGGTCAGTTAACAAATATTTATTAAATGTCTTCCATGTTCCAGGTGCTTTGTTAAGCATGGGGATACAAATGTGAAAAACAAATTCTTCTGTTCCTGCCCTCAAAGAATTTACAATTTAATGAGTGAAGAGGATACCCACACAAGCACAAAAGGGAACTAAAAGTGGAGGAGGAAGGAACAGTAGGAGACATAGAGACAAGGTAGAGAGATAGTCAACCAGAGGAGATCTTCATGGAGAAGCTAAGAGGAAAGTAGTAAGACGGAAGGGAAGAGATGGCTGGCCTGGATCCCCTTCTTTTTGGGAAGAAGCTCATCACTCTGCCCTCCAATCAAAGGGGCAAAGGATATCAAAGGGACATATTTCAATCTGATTTATTTCCTTTGCAATCCTATGTATTTTATTTTATGCATTTAAAAACATTATTTATTAAAGGAGCAAACATTGCTAAACTAAGTATGGAAAAGCAGTACATTTATTCCTTCCACGTCATGATTTTCTCCATCATAGTTTCAAAATATTGTGGGTCAGCATAAGAAATTAAATGGGAATTTGGAGGGAGTTTTGCAAAAGTTGACTATCACCCAAAAGTCAAAGCTGACATAGAAAAAATTTAGAAAATTAGAAATGTATAAAATATACATATGGTATTATATATCAACCCAAATTTTACAATAAAGTACTGTAAACACTTTATAAAAGAAAAAAATTAGATTTCTTCTCTGGTATAAAAGGAAGGCCAACAAAATTTACATAGATTTTCCAGATCCTAGGGGCACTAAATCTTTAATTACACACTGTGGAAGGAAATATCAAAGAAACTCAACGTAAAAAATAGCAAGGACCAAAAGTGCTCCAACATTCAGGAATCTAGTTTATCAGCTCCAAGAACCTATCCTGGATCAGAAATAATAGTGCTGGAACAAATCTTAAACATCACAGAGTTTTTGATAAAGGAACTTTAGAAATAACTTCATTCAAGCCCTCTTTTGTAGAGAGATTCAATTTGATTTTAGAAAAGCCCAGCAGCACAGGTGTTCTATGAACAAAGCCACCTTACCAAGGCTGCTGCCATAGAGAGCCTCAGTTTCCCATTATATCTGAATACTTTTCTTCCCCATTCTTAGCTCTTTTAAACAGACTTAGTGATGAGTTAGCTGCTCTTGAAGTGTTGCTGGCAGCTTTAATGCAGCCTTTGCCTTTCATTTCCTCAGAGTGGCGGTGACAGAACAGATTTCAAGAGTAGGCTTTTAAACAACATTATATCTCTGGGGATTGTATTCACAATTTTGCTGAAGACCCTTCCAAAAAGAGGAAGAAAGAGAACAGGTACAAATGGTTGCAGGAATGTACCAGCCTGGCTCTCTATCCCACTCTTGGGTTTCTTCCAAGGCTAACTGGAACAAAGGCCAAATTGCTACAAGAGAATACACCCAGTGATTTCCTTGCTTTTGAAAAAAACAAGACACACCCAGTCCATTTCTGAGGTTATTCTGGACCTTTTCTGAAAATCTGGATATCCATTAAAAGGAACCATAGAATCCAAGAGTTGAAGAAGAAAAAAATAATAATAACTTTACAATTAAATGGGGAGGCTTTGGGGAGAGGGGGGGAAATGACCTTTTAAGGCCCCTATCTTGCTATAACATTCAACAATTACATAATTGTACAGGTCATCTAGCCTAACCTCCTACACCCACCTAGAATCCCTTTTATAACCACAATAAAGAAATGGAAATAAATTCATTTCAGTTACCATTTTTTAAAGTATTTTTTTTTATGAGCCAAACCCTGTGCTAGGCACAGACAAAAGAGGGAAAAATAATCTCTGGCCTCTAGGCACTTACAGCATTTAATGAGATAAATACAATTTAATTTCAGAAAAGAGAGTAATAACAACTAGAGAGATTAGAAAAGGCTTCCCTTAAAACATATGAATTGAGCCTTGAAAGAAGCTAAATATAATAATTATAATAGTAATAACTTATACTTACTTATTTGGGGCTTTTACTGTGTAAAATTCATAGACCTTGATAACTATTATCTACCTTTAGCACCTCCAGTGACAATGAGCTTATTACATCATATCAGAATCTATTCCATTATCAGACTTTCTAAATCTTAGCAAGCTCTTCCTCAATAAATTCAAACAACTCTTGTTAGGTTCTACTATGTGCAAGGCAGGCTGTGTTAGTTTTTGGAATTGTAATGACCAAAAAACAAAAACAAATTCACTCCCTGCCCTCAAGGAGTTTACATTCTACTGCATGTGGTTCCCCAAATCTCCTCCCTTCAACTGCCATCCAATACTCCTAGCTCTGATCTCTGTAGCCAGCCAGTCATAGCATATTTAAGGTTCTTTGCCCAATACTGTCCTTCATATGTTTTATTCTTCCTAAAACTTTTCTTCTCTAAACTAAATATCCTGAGTTCCTTCAAGTGATCCCTTTCCTGTCACCATTCCCCTTGTATTTCATGAAATATATTATACTTTGCTAATGTCTAATATATTCTCAGATTGCTATATTCCAAATGTAGTCTATTCTAAGGCAAAAGAAAGCAGGACTATCACCTTCACTATTGTGAAGGACAATATGTTTGGACAATACGTTTCTATTGGTGTCTAGACATGTTTTTTTATCAGGGCCACTTAAAATTACATTAGCTTAATTGGCTAGTTTGAAATTTGAAATTAAGAGGAAAGTCTTAGGGCCATGATCCCCAACTATGAAGCCAGCAATCAAGAGAATGTAAATAAATAAACAATGGCAAATCTCTGCTGGATGAGTTATCCATAAACAGACTACCTATCTCTACACAGCTGTGCTGGTGCCTTCTTCTAAAAAGCTGGGATTGAGCCAGGACTTCAAGGTTTCCAAAGCTTCAAATGGTTGGCAATTGCAGTCCTTGACATAATCCAATTTTGAATTACAGTCATTCAAAAATTCATTCGTTTGTTTGTTTATTTGTTTATGTGTTTTTGTGAAGTGATTGGATTATGACCTGTCCAAGTTCACACAGCTAGTAAGTATTAAGTGTCTGAGATCAAATTTGAACTCAGGTCCTCCTGACTTCAGGGCTGGTGCTCTCTCCATTTCTCCACCTAGTTGCCCCCATTTTTTTTTATTTCCCCACCTTCCCTTTCCCATATCCCCATACCTTTAGGGGCACACTCTCACCTCCTCTGAAAGGAATATGTTGTTACAAAACATTTGTTCTATAAAGTTCATCTGCAAAAGTAACACAAAAGTCAGATGAATCTTCATGTTAGCTTCCATTAGTCTGGGCCCTGAAGATTATTGCATACCCCTTTGTGGTACTGATGCTATTGACTGCAACATCTAGTCTGGAAACCAGCTTGGAAACACCAGGACACTGGAACACTCTCATGACTTTCAGAAGTTCCAAGATCAAAGACTCCATTCCTTTCACCCAGAACAGGAAAGAACAAACAATAAGGTCAAAGACTGAATCATTTTTCTTGAGGCTATATGTCTCCAGAGTGAGGAAGGCACTAAAGCCTTACCCTTAAAGTAAGGCCTTTCATTTGATTCTTTGAATAAAGATATTGCTGAACTCCTCCCTAAACTGAATGAAACAAAAGAGGATATAACTGGTTCTAAAAAAGTCTTTCTGAATACAGAAAGCCATTACTAAAACCTTTCCATCCCCATCCATACTAAAACCAAAGCCATCCATCTGATGGCTAGCCAATCAGAATCAATTATGGAAAATCTACAATGCTCCACAATCTCTCCAAGCTTTTCCTTGACGTGTCATCATAATTCTTGCAGTATCTACTTTTCATCATGTATCCTCCATATGGACATCAGTCAAGCAAGATGATGGGTCTGAAAATGGCTAGACCCTCATAACACAAGTCTTAAGACTCCATAGTTAGTGTCCTTTCTACTACACTAATATTCTCTTGTTTTGGTTTCTTTCCAGTTCAACAAAAATTTATTAAACATCTAGCATCCTGTAAGAACAAATGCTTGGCTGTAGAGAAGATACAAAATTTAGATCAGATGTGTCCTTGTCCTCATAGAACTTAAAACCTATGAATGAATGAATGAATGAACACGGATAAATGAATGAATGAATGAATAAAATTTTTTTAAAATTTTTAAAAAGTAAAAATGTAGAGATTTGTTAAATCTCTGAAATAAATATCTCTTTATAGAAGCTAAGGTAAATGAAATCATCACAGGGAACTAGGTGCTAGATACTGGACCCTGTGCAATAGAACCAGTGGAGGTTTAAGCCAATGATAGAAAAGTAGATTTATACCTCACTCCTTCAGTTGCTTCTTGGAATGCTGAGGGACCATTATAGCAGCCTGACTCTGAAAGAAAGGGCGAAAACATTCCATACTATTCTTGAATTCAAGTTTTGGTTTTACTATGTTAGCAAAAAATAATCTATTATTATTCTTTTTCAACTATAAAATAAAATTAACCTAAATGATTTTCCTGCTCTAACATTCTAAGATATTGTCTATGTCTATATATAGTCTATATAGCTTTTTAAATTGTGGGTTGCAACTCCATTTGGGTTTTGTAACTGAATGTAGGTGTCATGAAATTATGATTTATTATCAGTGTTTGATTTGTATACCTATTTTATATACTTATATACCCTATATGAGTCACATAAAAATATCTCAGGCAAAAAGATGTCTTGAGCGGAAAAGTTTAAGAAGCCTGGTCTATACACAGCAAAGAGAAGTAGCAAAAGAAATGAAAGTTACAAATGTGTATTGAATCAGAGACTTCTTAGAAAACAATACTTTAATCCAAAATAATAAATAACAACAATAATAAATATGTAATAATGTATTAATAAATATGTAACAATAATAAAAATAGCAATATCTGACATTTATCTATCACTTTATGATTTTTGTCCATCTTTGATCATCATGATAATCCCATGTATTCATTAGAATAAATACTATTATCTTCCCCACTTTACAAATGAGAAAATTGATGCTCAGGATGGTTCATGAAGTATATTACTCAGTTTCTAAAACTTTTGTCTGATTGTTTTCCAGTGATATCTGACTCTTTATGATCCTTTTCAGGGGGTTTCTTACCAAAGGTATTGGAGTGATTCACCAGTTCTTTCTCCAGCTCACTTTATAGATGAGAAACTGAGGCAAACAGGGTTAAGGGACCTGTCCAGAGTCACACAGATAGTATCTGAGACTGTATTTGAGCCCAGGAAAAGGAGTCTTCCTGACTCCAGATCTTTATCTATTGTGTCATCTAGCTGCCTCCTCCCACTCCTCACCCTCCCCCAAAAAAACGCTAGTAAGCATTTAAAAAACTTTGAACCTAAGACTTCCAATTCCAAATTTTCTTTCTTTCCAGTGTACCAAATGCCTACAATAGCCTATTGGCTATTTAAGGCACCATAGTTTCTGAAAGAGTAAAAAATATTTGGGGATAAATATTTGGTATTTCTAAAATTATATCCTATGAGTGATCCCCTATTCTGCCAATGGATAGCACCAGCCCTTACCTAGGCCATTTAAATTTTTCAGAGATTAGATAGAAGAAAGGAGTCCCAAACTAATCTAACTTCTATCTTTTTTGCCCTATCACAACTCAGTTTACCTTATTTATATAGGATTGAAAATTCCCACACCCCTGGAGTAAACAATTTGGAGATTATAATTGATCTTAGCCTCTATTTCCAAATAAATTCAATTCAACAAATATTTATTTAGTATCTGCCATATGAAAGGCACTATATTGGGTACTGGAGACAAAAGACAAAACAAACCATCCCTTATCTTCTTCATCTGGGAGGTTGTAACATGAAGTGCATAAAATTAATAAAAAGTCATTCTAAGAGGGTGCAAACACACTGATAACTGAGGAAATCCAGTAAGGCTTTGCAAAGGAGATGGTCCCTGAATGTACTTTGAAAGCAGCTAGAGATTCAGTAAGAGGAAGCTGAAAAGACAGCACATTCTAAACATGGGAGACCACTTCTGCAAAGGTACAGAATAGGGAAATGAAGTTATCATATGTGGGGAACAGATAATAAGTCAGTTTGATTAAAATGAAGAAAATACAAAAGGGAAATAATCTGAATAAGACTTACAAAGAAGGTGAGGGTCATGAAGCATAAGACTTTCCAACCCTGTTTGGGAATTTTTTGTTTTATTCTATAGACAATAGGGAAGTTTGTAATGAATTTGACCTTAGTTCACATCTTTAATTTTTATCACTTTAACTAGAGCAATAACCATTTAAGCAACTTTCTTTCTTCTAGGATCTCTTCTTCAATTTATCCTTCACTCAACAATCAATTTACTATTCCTAAAATAAGACTGAGAATGTCATTTCTCTACTCAATAATCTTCAATGGCTCCCTGCAGCTTGCCTGTAAGACTAAATGATGTAAATAAGCAATTTTTGTACAAGAAGAGATCCTGGACCCTCCAAATAATAGAGCCGATTAACCAAATTTATGATCTTCAGTTCTTGCCCCTTGCCTCTACATAATGCAATGATGAACTATGACAAGCATTTATTAGCACTTAGTACAGAAAATTTTGATAAATGTGACACAAAATTTAGATAAGATTGACTCCTGTCATCCTGGAAATTACAGACAAGTTGGGTAATAAAGACAGCAAAAGGAGTTACACATACAATATTATATGATAAGTATATTAAAGGGTTTAAAAAGCCAATATGTTAGATAAGGTCTGAGGAGGAAAGCTGTGATTGTCCAGGAAGATCAAGGAAGACGGAAATGCTATTTGGGGTGGACTTGAAGAGTAGGACCTCCAATAGGTAAAGAAGTTCCTCTGTGGAGGGCTCTATGCATCCTCATATTCTCTTTTTGTGACCTTCTCCTCTCTTAATTATATGACCTCTCTAAGCCCCACTGTTACTTAGAATTACCACTATCTTTGGGAACAATTAGGGCAAGATTCCAAAGACCTATTGAGCTGGAAAGAATTCAGAGGAAACAGGAGGAAAAGGCTAACTACTCATGATTGACTTAAAAACAAACATATGCCCACGGAACCATGGAGCATAGCAAATAAGGAGAATGTTTTAACTTGCTCCACACTGTTTACCTAACTATGGACCTTGTACATCCCTCATGACCTCACTTCTCATTGGCCTTCTCTACCTTTGTTCTGATTTTGGTTTTAACATAGCTTTTACCTCTGCCCTTTCACATCCATTACCCATATGTGTAGTTACAGTTCTTCCCTTGTGGACACCAGAATTCTACTCTCCTCCCCACACAATAACTAAATGTAGGATGCTTCCATGCACCTCCCTAAATCAGGAAACCATCAGACAGGATCATGCAATTAGTCCATGCTGGGTTTTATTCTAGCCTCATCCAGGAACAAGGTTCCTTACTTATGGAAACTTGCTGTGGTTTTCATGATTACAGCCCTAAACATAATAGCGACCCAGACGCTAAGCAATGGAATGATTTGTTCAATCAATCAATGAAAGAATGAAAAAAAAATTAAATGTTTGCTATGTCCAACAGAGTGATGTCATTTTTGTCCTTTGAGAATGAACAACAACCAAAAAAATACTGTCCTGAGCACTGGGAATACAAAGAATATAATCCATGCCCTCGATGTGTTTTCCTTTTAATGGGGAAATCAATTTAGGGGAATAATGAACAGAGAAAGGAAGTGGGGTGTAGGAAATCATGAAGATGTTGAATGGAGAAATAGAGTAGACCATTAACACATTATTTCCTGAGACTAGAGGCAATTGGGATTTGATTACAAGTATCAAAACATGGCTGTGATGATAATGAGAATGCATGCTACAATGAAATACAAAGTTCTCTCTGTCCTAGTTTATTTTAGGATTGGCTTCTGGTAATCTGGTTTGAGGTTAGATGGAATAAAAGTAGCAGGTCTGGACATGGTTAAGGTAAAGATAAGGCAGCATACTCTGTATGTATATGTGTCTCTCACTTTGTATTTCTTTTTTTGTATATATATATGTGTGTCTATCTCTGTGTCTGTGTGTGTATGTGTGCCTCTGTGTCTGTCTATTTTGTCACTATATGTCTCTATATCTGTCTCTTTCTCTCTATTGTGAGAGTCAAACTAAGGTTAAGTTTCCATAGAACATTTATTCAGTTCCTCAGATAACATGAGCATACAATGAGAAATACTGAGAAGCTACCTTTCCACAGAATGTTGTAACCCTCGAGGTAATATAAGATAATAAGCATCTCTGACCAATGAGCTTTCAGAAGAAGAGATTCAGTTGACTTTAAGCTTTTTATAAAGATGTCTAGGCTAGAAACTGGTTTAAATTAACCAGATTCAAGGATTGAGAAAAGTCTTTTATTTATTTTATTTGGCTAATAAGCCTCATGCATATAATCTGACACATCCCAAACAGAGTTATAACCTCATTAACAGAACAGAACATGGGATGTATGACAAGGAAGGGGAACATTTTTAGCATGTAAAAATGATGTAACCCTAAGAGGAACAGACCAATCCATTTTGGGGGGAGGGAATTGTGAAAAACTAAAAACATAAAGCTTGTCTACTTCTATATCTAGGGTTCCCTCTTCCCATCAGAGGGGCAGATCCTGCTTCTGGACTTTCTCTCTCAATAAAATTTCTTGGTTATCTGACTTTCAAAGTCAGCTTCTTTCTAATAATGTCTCTCTTTCTCTATATATATCTATCTGTTTTTCTCTTTTTGTTTCTGTCTCTTTGTGTGTTTCTTATTTCTCTCTCTTATCTCTTTCTGACTATCCCTGGCTCTGGCTCTTTGTGTGTCTCTGTCTCTGGGCCTCTTTCTTCGTATTTGTGTGTATGTCTCTCTCTGTGTCTGATTCTTTCTGTTCTTTCTTTCTGTCTCTCCTCCCATCTCCCTTTGTATCTTCTCTCCCTCTCTGTCTCTCTTTCTATTACTCTATCTGCCTATCTGTCTGCTGTCTCTCTATCTCTCTATATGTGTTTATATGTGTGTGTGTCTCTCTCCCCCTTGTTCCTTTCTCTTGATCAGGGAGGGATTCGCAAAAAAGGAAGCCTTGAAGAAAAATACAGATTTTGAAAAGCAGAGATTAGAAAAGGATATATTTGAGACAAGCAGAGTGATCTGTTCAAATGCATAGAAGAAGGCTAGAGATAATCTATGGCCTCAGTTTCCTCATCTCTAAAATGGGAATTTAGGGTTAGGGAGCCATCTCCCAGGATTGTTGTAGGGATAAAATGAGATATTCATAAAGTGCTTTACAAAATTTGAGTTTGAATTTTTTCTAAAGAAATTATTGTTGTTTTTCTTTTGTTTTCAAACAGGACCTTGACATCAGGGAGATGATACATGATGTGTATGTGAATTGAATTTAACTGTGTAAAATCACCAGCCTCACTTTCTCCTCCAGAGTCATCTGGGTCCAGAGATAAAACATGGATCAGGATGAATGGAGATGGCCCTGGATGCTGGCAGGGACCATGGCCTTTTCAAACTAAGCTCTTTTCCAGGAATAGATCATACACCTGCTGGTCAAAGACCAGCTTAAATTTGGAAACATTCATCATTAGAGGAATGGCCACCTATTGATGAATTTTAGAAATATAGGAATGGGTAGATGGGCAGATGGGGGGTAATTTTCCATATTCTTCAATTCATAACATAATGGAAAGAGCTCTAGACAAGAGCTAAAAAGATTTAAGCTCATATCGATCTTTTAATACTTCCATCCTGGGTGACCATGGGTATATCTCTTAACTTATTTGAGTCTCAGCTTCTAGATAAGGAATAATATTACCCATAGCTTTTGTCTCATATGAGTTGGTCTTTTTCTTTATCAGAATTAAATTAGACAATATTATGTAAAGTATTATTAGTATAATGTATAGATAGATATTACCATATTATTGGAGGGTATTCATAAAAGTGAAAGCAGTATTCAATTAATAACAAGTTTACGTTTTGACAGTGTTTACAATGAATTCTTCTACCAATGTTGTGAAGGAGGCAATGTTAGTTTTATTTTTCCCATTTTACAGATGAGGAATCAGAGGCTCAGACATGCTAGATAATTTGCCATCCATCACATTGGAAGTAAGTGATGGAGATGGTACTAGAACAGGATTTCTAAGTCTAAATCTTGCTTTCTTCTTCCAGCTAGAATACTATGCTATGCACGATTTCCTTTTCTATATAAAGACTTCCTAGCAACATGGCACATATGGATTGTAAAATTTTCAGCAGGCAGCAGAACAAAGGGTGAAGCCCTACCTACAAACCTTTCTTCTCCTCTATTTGCATAGGGACAAGGCAAGTATCCAAGTTCTGGCAGTTTCTGGAACCTGAGATCTTACAAAGGTCCCAATATCACTGTCTGCCCAAGTAGATCTTCAAGTTTCCCTGATAGTCTGTAAATGGTCTGTAACATCAATTGATCAATTAATCAAATTGAATGTCTCCCATGTGCCCAGCTTCATCCTAGCTGCCATGAGCTATGCAAGAGAAACACAGTCCTTGACTTCAAGCACTAAAAACATAAGCCATTATCATTGGTTTTATGTGTAGCATGATGGATACCTGGTCTGTACAATTCAGAGATATCACTCCAGAACTGGTACAATGATTCACATTAACAGTTCATATTAGAACTGGGCAGCCAGGTGTGTTGTGCATAGACCTGAGTTCAAATTTGATCCCAGACATTCCCTAGCTGTATGACCCTGGACAAGTCACTTGACTCTTTTTGTCTCAGTTTACTCATCTGTCAAATGAGTGGGAGAAAAAATGGCAAATCTTTCCAATATCTTTGCCAGGCAAATCCCAAATAGCTTCATGAAGAGTTGAACACAACTGAAAATAACTGAATAACAACATTAGAACTGCAATGATCCTTTGAAATTGAATCCAAATCAACAAATATATAAATGGTAACTGTGTGCACAGCATCAATAAAAAAAAAAGCTGAAGATTATTGGACTGAAGAACTTGTTCCCTCTCACAATGTGACTACCTGTTCCAATATGACCATGGGCAAGCAGTAAATCAATATAATAGCTATGGAAATGGCCCCACCATCCAATGAGGACAAAATAAAATAATATGCAAAATACTTCTAAAAGTACAAAGTACTATAAAATATTAGTTATTATATACTTTACATATGTTTAACATGTATGGGACTGCATGCCGTCTAGGGGAGGGGGTGCAGGGAAGGAGGGGAAAAGTTGGAACAGAAGTTTTTGCAAGGGTCAGTGTTGAAAAATTACCTATGCATATATTTTGTCAATAAAAGGCTATAATCATAAAAAAATAAAAATTTAATTTAATTTTAAAAAACATTAGTTATTACTGAAAGGTTTTAAGTCTCATTCTGTTGTCTCTGTTCTGTTCAATACTTTTACATTCATTGTAAATTTTTAGGTAAAAATGTTGTAGAAGATAACTATTTGGATGATTAAATCATAATTCATAAAAGTTTCAATGCCCAAGGACAATGGGACAGAATCTAATCAGGATGTAATAAGGATAAAGGTAACATCTTATATAGAGTTCAAAAAACAAGCCTCACAAAATACAGTAAAAATTTGGTATAGTTAAGAGATCATCAGGGTTGAAATCAAAGAACAATGAAGACTAGAATTTAAGTTCTAATACAATTAACTTGCAAAACTTAGAAATGTTACCTTTCCTCTCTTGGTGTCAGTTTCCACATTTGTAAAATGAGAGAGATGGGCCAGATTAGAGGGTTTTTAACCTGGGGTCCTTGAACCAAAATATTCCAGCTCAGAATCATTTCTCTATGAAGTTACCAAGCATTCAAAGTACAATATCCCTAAATATCACCTGATATAAAATTCATAAATTTCTAGAAATTTTCTTCTGACTGCTTGAAGTTCAATAGCCCACTGAGATGAGCAGCAGTATGTCCTCCCTTGAAGGGAAAGACTGCCTAATTCATGTTTCCAGTATAAGTATGAGCACATTTGGGTGGCTAATTATGTCAAAAATGCAATTTCCATATAAATAAATACACTAAAATCTGGGCCAGGCCCTTACTTTAAGGTGCACAGGAGGACGTCCATTAATGGGGGCCATCTGTTGCTAAGTTCCTATTACCTTGAGGTCCAAGTGTACATTCGGTTTGGATGCCCATGTGGCTATCATGATGCCCTTGGCACTGAAGGGGAAGTGAAGAGGCTGATGAAACAGATGGTGTTTCAGTGAGTAGTCACCTGACTTTTGTTTGTTTTCTGCTGTCAATTCTGGGTGAGGGAAACATTTCCAGCTGTCACAGAAGGCAATCCCCAAAATGAAGATATCTGCGATAAAAGAGGCTGCCTCTATGGAATCAGATCAATTTAACATGGAAATTACTCTTGTAGATTCCCAAGAAAATCCAAAACTATTTAAAATAAAAAGATTTTAGATCAATACAAGCAAGGTACAATGAAAAATGGATTTGGTTTAAAATAAAAAAGACATAAGTTTGAATTCTATCCCTACTACATGCTTAATTTTAGTTAAATCACTTCACCTTCATGATCCTTAGTATAAATTTACGGGAGTGGATTATATAACCTCTAAGATCCCTTCTAATTCTAAATATATGATCCTCTTAAGAAAGAATATATATAACTAAGATTTTTTTAAGTGTCAGTGAAGGAATGGTACTATTTTTAAATCTTTAAAAAATTGATAAGAGATGCTAAGCATAAGAGATTATTTAAGCCAAACTGACTAGGAAAAGACATAGAATCAATAATTCCTAAGTAGGAAGAAAGGAAATATTTTAGTAGGTAGGGATGGGAACTGGGGGACTCAGAGGAAATTAATTCCAAATGAACATCGTCATCATCATCATAATAGTAACTGACATTTACATAAAACAAGAGCAATAATAATAATAACTGATATTTATATAATATTTACTATATGCCAGGCACTATGCTCAGTGCTTTATAAGTATTATCCCAATTGTTTCTCACAACCATTCTGGGAAGATAGGTGTTATTATTATTGTTTGGGTGGTTAAGATTAAAAATAAGAAGGGCATAGGAAACAGCACTGGGGGTTCCTGAAATACCCTCATTCTACTCGCAAAATTCAATACAATTCAATTCAATTTGTATTTATTAAAAGTCTACTAGGTGACAAAAGTTGTGCTAATATGCTAAGATTTCAAAGATAAAGCTTAAAATGGTTCTTTCTCTTAAGAATTTTACATTCTGCAGAATTATGAATGATTATCCTGCATTTATTACCTTCAGTTTCCTGGAATGAAGTCTAGTTTCTGAAGAAAAAAAATGACATATCTCCTCCATGGACATAAAGTGGGTCCCTCTTGGGAGTTTTGTTAGCCTTCTGATTAGGGATGTACCTCTTCTGAAGATGTAGTATATCTCCAATAACCTTTATCCTGAGATCAGTTGAAGACATAGAATCTCCCTCTCTCTTCTGACCTTCTCCTTAATGGCAATCTGCCCTGGAGTATAAATGACCCCAAAAATATCTATTGATGTCCTTGGAAGACCTCTGAAGATACTACCCTGATTACATCTGTGCCATGATAAGGTATCAAAGTAGGGCTTCACAGAGGTCTTATATGGAAACCACATACATTAGTAAATGTGAATTAAGTTGAATTGAATCCTCAGCTCCTGGCAGTGGCAGCTGTGGCACTGTCCCCAGGTCCCAGACTCTTACTTTGATTATTAAACTCTGTCATTTAAAATGAAAATTGCTGACTTCCACTATGCACCTCCCATCCAGGTTATCTTCCTACAGTTTTCCCTATTCCTTATCTTCCCTGTTCCTCCCACTCAGCTGACATAATTTAGCAATTATGCAATACAGCAACAGAATGCTTAAAATCATTTATTGTTCTATGTTATCATTGTGCTTTAAAAATCAGAGAAATAATTTTCTGAATTCCTTAGTCAAAAAAAATGCTGGGGAAACCTTTTGAATAAATAAATGAATACTAATCACCATATAACCTTGGGCAGGTGACTTTATATATCTGGGTCTTTATTTTCTTTTTGGTGTTAAAATAAATGATCTTAAAATCCTTTGGAGCTGGAGCATCCATTATGCTCCAAACAGATGAACTACTTTCTGACACAAAGCACAGGTTCTCTCCTACCCCCCTGATCTTGACCTTCTTGGCCCCTTTTCACCCACTGAATTGCTACTCATTTTTAAAAGCTTAACTCATATGCTACTTCTATGAAGCTGTTGCCAGTTCTTAATGCTTCTCCACCCCCACTCCAACCATACTTTATTCTGTAATTCTAAAATAATTTATTCATCCTGTAATTGTATATTTTGCAGAGAAGAGGTGAAATGTAGTAAACTGAGTATCAGAGATCCTGATTTAATCCCACACCCATCATTGAATACTTAGGTAAGTAATTTTACTTCTCTCTATTTAGGCTCAGGTTTCTCATCTTGAAAAATGAGAGGGTTGAAGTGAATGGTCTGTGGTCCTCATCTAGCTCTAAATGAATGATTATGAAGTTGTTTCTGATTCCTGCAAAACTATTAGTGTCCTCAAATAAAATAATATTTATAAAGCTCCTAACATAGTGCCTGGCACACAGTAGGTGCTTTACTAATGAAGAAACTGATACTCAGGGAAGTGACATTGATATTGATATGGTACAGCTTCTGGGGGAAATATAGCAATAATTTTAAGAACCCCCAATGTTAGGGGACTTCTGTCATAAAAATCTGTGAGTGATTCTAAAGTCTTTTCTGGCTTTGGAATCTGTAATGCCGAGGTTCCATACATACACACACAAACACATAGACACACACACACACACACACACACCAACGTTGGACTACTGTTGTTCAGCCAATCTGTTAATGACTGTAAAAGTCTTCTAGCCTAGGAATATAATAATATTTCTTCCTTTAGACTTTAGGGAAAACATATTATTGATCCCGAGAATTTCTAACCTTCGAATACTATTGTTCTGACAACCTTGTCTATCAATGATTTTAAAGTCTTCTGGCTTTATGATAGTTCTAGAACTGCTGGACAGTGATAACCAAATTCCTGAGACCATTTCTCAGTTCTATCTTTAGGCCATAAAATTAGCATAGCAATGGCATAAACTGGACAAATTTGTCTCCTTGCTCCAAGTTCTTTGCTAAATTCTTTTGGAATTTAGTCCACTTCAATTGGCATTACAATTACAATAAACGTTGCCCCTTGACTTGGATATTAGTTCAAGCCTGCAAATTCTTTTGCGATACCTTGCAACATCTATCTGAGACCCTGAACCTTTTGGGATCCCTTCTCAACTTCAACAACATGATTCCCTAAAGTCATAAAGCTAAGAAGTAATAGACTAAAGATTCAAACAGAGGTTTCCCAGTTCAAAATTCAGCTTTTTTTCTACCACTCACCATTGCCTTTGGGGAATTTCAAATGGATCTACTTCTAAGTATTTATTTCTTTGAGTTGCCTTCACATCTTAACTTTTATCATTCTATAACTATTTTATGTGTTTAATAGAATACTTGCATATTCTTATGAATATTTACCACATCTCTCCCTCATATCTACTAGTGAGTTTTGTAAGACCACTAGGAGACCCATAGAGCATCCTTGGATACATAGTCATAAAGAAAAATAATTTCAAATATAATTTTTCTCTTCTAGCCTCATTTTTATTTCATAGTCCATTAAGTTTTAAAGATGTAAACTTTTTATAACGTTGCTCTCAGAATGAGTTGTTGAAGACAAAAGGATAGTTGTATTCTGTTCTGTTACAGATAATAGTTAACAAGGTAGAAACTCAAAGTTTACATTTTATGTGTAATCATTCATTTAATATGCATTAATAAGAACTTAATGTGTTCCAGTCTTGGTCTAAGTGGTGAATAAAGAAACAAACAACAAAAGCTTAAAAACAGTTCCTGCCCTCAAGAGATTTCTATCAAAAGGGGGCTTGGAGATCACAGAATCATTGATTTAGAATTAGAAGATCCTTTACATTTCATCCACATATTTTACAGAAGACAAAAACAAGGCCTTAGAAAAAGTAAGTGTTCTGCTTAAAGTCATAGGTAGTACACAGCAGAAAATAAATTTGAAACCAGATCACCACTCTTCGAGTACAACATTCTTTCCATGTAGAAGTAGTTCTTCTTGAAAAACAGAGAGGCTACTCTTTATAGTGACCAGAAACTGGAAACTGAGTAGATACCCATCAATTGGAGAATGGCTGAATAAATTGTGGTATGTGAATATTATGGAATATTATTATTTGGTAAGAAATGACCAACAGGATGATTTCAGAAAGGCCTGGAGAGACTTACATGAACTGATGCTGAGTAAAATGAGCAGGGCGAGGAGATCATTATATACTTTAACAACAATACTATATGATGACCAGTTCTGATGGATCAGGGAAATAGTTCTGTTTGCAAATGATTCCAGCTCTAATAATTCTACTATTTTATAATTAACTCAAAATTTGTTTTGGTGGCAGCAGATAGAATACTAGACAGAGTCAAGAATGCCCAAGTTCAAAACTCTATTCAAACACTTATTAGCTGTGTGATATGTCAATTTACCTTTTTGAGTGCCCTGATTCCTATTTGTATCATACCCAGTGAAAGAACTCTGGGAGATGCCTAAGAACTATTACATTGAATTCCCAATCCCTATATTTTTACCCACCTGCATTTTTGATTTCCTTCACAGGCTAATTGTACAATATTTCAGAGTCTGATTCTTTTTGTACAGCAAAATAATGGTTTGGTCATATATACTTATTTTGTATTTAATTTATACTTTAATATATGTACATGTATTGGTCATCCTGCCATCTAGGGAAAGGGGGGGGGAAGGAGGGGAAAAATTGTAACAAAAGGTTTAGCAATTATCAGTGCTGTAAAATTACCCATGCATATAACTTGTAAATAAAAAACCATTAAAAAAAAGTTAAAAAAAAAAACAGAGGGCTAATTCTGGAGAGCAATTTGGAACTATGCTCAAAAAGTTATCAAACTGTGCATACCCTTTGATCCAGCACTGTTACTACTGGCCTTATATCCTAAAGACATTTTAAAGAAGGGAAAGGGACCTGTATGTGCAAGAATGCTTGTGGCAGCCCTCTTTGTAGTGGCCAGAAACTGGAAACTGAGTGGATGCCCATCAGTTGGAGAATGGCTGAATAAATTGTGGTATATGAATGTTATGGAATATTATTGTTCTATAAGAAATGACTGATTCTGATTCCTTCAGATGATTTCAGAAAAGCCTGGAAAGGCTTACATGAACTGATGCTGAATGAAATGAGCAGGACCAGGAGATCATTATATACTTCAACAACAATACTATATGATGATCAATTCTGATGGATGTGGCCCTCTTCAACAATGAGATGAACCAAATCAGTTCCAATGAATTGAGTAATGAATCAAACCAGCTACACCTAGCAAAAGAACTCTGGGAGATAACTATGAACCATTACATAGATTTCCCAATCCCTCTATTTTTGCCCACCTACATTTTTGATTTCCTTCACAGGCTAATTGTACACTATTTCAAAGTCCGATTCTTTTTGTACAGCAAAATAACTGTTTGGACATGTATACATATATTGTATTTAACTTATACTTTAACATATTTAACATGCATTGGTCAACCTGCCATCTGAGGGAAGGGGTTGGGGGAAGGAGGGGAAAAGTTGGAACAAAAGGTTTTACAATTGTCAATGCTGAAAAATTACCCATGCATATATCTTGTAAATAAAAAGCTATAATAAAAAAAGGAAAAAGAAAAACAGAGGTCTACAAAGACAAAAGTAGTTTAGAGTATAAGCTCATTTGATATATGTGTGTGTGTTGATATATATATATATATATATATATATATAGAGAGAGAGAGAGAGAGAAATATTGAGATATATTGATTGTGTGTGTGTGTATGTGTGTATGTGTATGAAGACCAGAAGCACCATTTCACAAAACAGCAAAATCTATTGACCACTGAGAAACTTAGGTCATTTCATGAGTCCTTGCAGATTAAAGCAGGAGAAATACCCAATGACTTTGGTGATATGTCTTTCTCTTCATTTACCATTGGAAGAAAATAAAGTTCAAAGAGGGAAGGAAGGGAAGGAAATATGCATTTACATAGTGCCTACTATGTGCCAGGCACTGTGGTAAACACTTTAGAAATAATATCTCATTTGAAAGGAGAAGTGACTGATCCAATATTGAAAATCCAGCAGCACCAGTTCTAGAATACCAAGAGTTTTATAGTCTTTTATGAAAATAAGGCAAGGAAACATGTGAAGTTGACTTTGCTTCATCCTAGAGTACCTTACTAATTAATAAGTGTGTAACCTACAGTAGCCCCAAGATCACAGGCATAATTATGGGTAAAGAGAAAGCATGTTATTGGGTAATATAGATTTATAAGGACTTTGTATTTTAAATAATTAGCTCTAATATGTTTCCCATCTCCGTCATATATACTTATTCTGCTTAAATGCATATGTTTACAGAAGAAATTAAAGAGAAATGCCAATAGGGATAAATTGAAATATGTTAGGCTGATAAGAGCTATCTCTTGATATAGTTGTCCACCATGTGTACTGTCAACATCATATAAAATCATATTCCATTTAGATAATATGACAAAAGATAGCTATCCTCTAGAATATCAAAAATTTTGTAGCTGGATAATAGTGTAACTAAGCAAAAAAACAAAAGCCAGGAAAGCATATGAAGTCCATATTACTTCTTTCTGAGTGCCTTACCAACTGATGAATGTGTAACATCCAGGTGACCCTGAAGGTCACAGGAATGATTTCAGAACAAGAAAAAAGCATAGCATAGTTTTTGAATCAGGAATAATTAGATTCATATCATGCCAATGATACTTATTAGTTATATGACCATGACCAAATCACTGAACCTGTCAGAGCTGTATGATACCTATTGTACTTGTATCACAACCCAGAATTCTTGAGAGATTCACATTGATAGTTTATCAAAAAGGTGATTGGCCAACAAACAGACCAAAATCTCCCACTAAAATCATCACCAGAAAATCTAAGGGATGGATCCAAGATGGCAGAGAGGACACACATTTTTTTTTCTGACCTCCTACAATCCTTATACTAATCCAAGACTTACCAAATCCAGACTCTAAATTAGTTCTGGACTAGCAGAACCCACAAATATTGGGAGTGTAACAAATTACTAGCAGAAAATAATTTCAAAGATTTCCAGAAAAGGTCTGTTTCAATCAAGCACAGAAGGAGGCAGGCCAAGCACAAGCAGGGCAAGCACAGATGCCCAGTGCAGGCAGTACACAGTCCCTGGATAGTGTGGGCTCCATGCACTGGAGAATCATTGGGGAGGACTCTACCACAGTGTTGGCTATTCTGCCCTGGTTGCAAGCCAGTAGATCAGCAGAGAAGTTATAAAACATCTAACACAAACACAAAAAATAAATAGTGAACCCCAAAACACCAGAATTTCATGGGACCCAGACACACCCACCCAGCACTGGAAGTCAGTCAGCAGGGACTCAGTGCAGTCATTGTTACTTGTAGAGGAAGCTTGGAAAATCTCCCTTGTCCTAAAAACAGATCTCAACTTTTGAAAAAAAAATAATAAGTAAAAAAGCAAAAAGAACTCTGACCATAAATAGTTTTTATGGAGAAAGAAAAGAACAGACTTCAAACCCTGAGGAGATTAAAAGCAGATTGTCTCCAGATGAAGCCCCAAAGGGTGATATAAATTGATCCCCATCACACAAGGCTCTCCTAGAAGGAAATTAAAAAGATATTAAAAGAGAGCTAGAAGAAAAATGGGGAAAGGAAATGAGAACCTTGCAATAGGGTTTAGAAAAGGAAACACAGAAATATCTGAAGAAAATTTATTACAAAACAGACTTAGTGAAATGGAAAATGCATATAACTCCTTAAAAAATAGATTTGACAAAATGGAAAAAGAAAACAATTTCCTGAAAAACAGAATTTGTGAAATGGAAAAAATTCATAGAACAAAACAACTCATTTAAAAATTTAATTGGACAAATACAAAAAAGAAAATTAAAAAGTAAATAAAGAAACAATTCACTAAAAATCAGAATTGAACAAATGGAAATGAATGACTCAATGAGACATCAAGAATCATCAAGCAAAACCAAAAAAAAATGAAAAAGTAGAAGAAAATGTAAAATACCTCTGTGGGAAAATAATTGATCTAAAAAATAGATCTAGGAGAGACAATCTAAAGACTATTGGACTTCCTGAAAACCATGATGAAAAAAAGAGCTTAGACATTATTTTTCAGGAAATCATCAAAGAAAATTGCTTTGGTGTCATAGAATCAGAAGGTACAATAGCCATTGAAAGAATTCACTGAACACCTCCTGAAAGAGACCCCAAAATTAAAACTCTAATGAATATTGTGGCTAAATTTCATAACTATTGGACCAAGGAAAAAATATTGCAAGCAGCCAGGAAAACAAACAATTCAAATATTGAAGAACCACAATAAAGATTATCTAGTACCTGACAGCTTACAGTTTCCAATTGTTCAGTGATGAAGAGAGCCATCTAATCCAGAGAGAGCACTGTGGGAACTGAATGTGGTTCACAATATAGCATTTTCACTCTTTTTGTCATTGTTTGTTTGCATTTTATTTTGCTTTTCCTTTTTACTTGTGTAGCACGATAATTGTATAAATATGTATCCATATATTGGATTTAACAGATATTTCTACCATGTTTAACATATACTGGACTACTTGCCATCTAAAGAGGGCATATGAGAAGGAGGGGGGGAATTGGAACACATGGTTTTGTAAGGGCTAATGTTGAAGCATTGTCCATGTAAATGTTTTAAAAAATAAAAAGTCTTAATAAAAAAAATCATAGAAAAAATTCATCACCAATCATTTAACTTTCACTTTAACTTAAGCCCTATTGAACAAGGTTGTTTATTATCCCGCTAATTCTAACATCTAATATTTGCTAATATGGTCTATAGATTATATCCCTGTAATATCTCTCCCAGTTGTATATTCCCTTTTTATTCCTACTGCTCTCACTCAAGTTTGTAATTGCCAGATCTAATAGGATTTCCTACTCCAGCTTCTTCCCTCTACAAAACATCCTCTCAATGCCAAAATAATTCTGTTACCAGAAAGTGTCAATTATTTAACTTTTGAAGACAAACTGGATTTACTGATCAAGCAAAAGTATAAATTAAATTAATTTTTTTTCTTTTTAACTGTATATCTCATTTCATCAATTTAAGTAGCTCTCCAAGCAAATGACTTCCTATACCACTCGCCAATTTTTTTTTTCCTTAGAGAGACTTAGAGTTATCTAAGGCACTGGGCATTTAGTGATTCTCCAAAATGTGGCCAGGGTGGCAAATGTGCTAGGGATACAAAGATACAAGTTGGAGGAGAGAAGATTGAGAATGGAAAGGGTGACATTAATAGCTATATTCAAGTAGTTGAAGGGCTGTCATTGAGAAAGGGATTAGACTATTTAGCAACTTGGCCAAAGTGCAGCACTAGGATAAATGAATTGATCATACCTTTTCTAACAATGAGGGCTAACCTAAAGTAAATTGGACTGTTTTGGGAATCAGTAGGTACTGGCTCCCTGGGGTATTCAATCAAATTCTGAATCATCATTTGTGTGATATGCTGCAGAGGAAAATTTTGTTGAACTAAAGATTGAAACAGATGGTATTGAGGTTCCTTCCAACTCTAAGGTTATTTAATTATAGTCCCATAGATATTCAAGAGATAGCCTAGAAAGTCTTTGGTTGACAGATTGTAAATAAGTTACTTTCAATGTAGCAGAGGGCCCAGTTAAAAGGGTACCTCTTCCAGTAAGTTTTGCTTGATTCTTCAGTCTATCATCTCTAGTCAGAAGCCATCATTTCCTCCTGTGTTTCTATGTAGCACTTATCTAAGCTCTTTGATTCTTTTTTTAAAAAATGTATTAAAATGTATTTTTAAAATATAAAAATATTTATTTAAAATTTAAACAATATAAGAAAACAAAAGAGAAAAAAAGACAGAAAAAAAATTGTCATGTGCCCAAGCAGAACATCAGGAATGATTAAAAATATGTAAAATACATTTCTATTTCAAGAAAGCATACATCATAATAGAATATATTGTATTCATAACTATCCATCTTTTCTTTGCCTCCTTGATGGTTTTCTTTTGTTCTCTGCTGTACACTTTTTACTTTATTTCTTTTTTCTTTCTTCCCCCTATAGACCTCCCTCATGCAAGCAGCAGTTAAGCAGATATATTTCTGTATACATATATACACACCTACATATAGCTGTACTCACACTCACACATACATACATATATATATATATATATACATACATACACCCATATACATATATTTATATGTGTATGTACACAGAACAGATATATACATGTAAAACAATACTAATATGGCTGATATCATATAGATTTCTTGCTGAGTCTTTTTTAAGTTTGACTTTGTTTAAGATCAATGAGTACTACCCCTACTTTTTTTCTAATGAATTCTATTCCTGATCATTGTTATTTTGTTTATATATTTTTCTTATTTCCTATCCATGCTAATTCTTCTACTTTACTTCTACCTGTTAACTTGTCTTGGTATAACTGGCCATCTTTGTACTATCTATCTTACGCATGTATTGAGGAAAAGAACTTTATAAAGCGAAGTACTCTAAACACATGATCTATTAGATACTCAATAAATACTTGATAAACTTCAATTCTAGAATTCCTAGATTGTTTAATTGTGCCAGGAAGTACGGAGGAAAAAGGATTTAGCACTGTCTCTCCATGTTCATGATGATTTAATTGGAAGTCAGTACTAAGACCTGGATTATTCTTTTTTGGAGCAGCAAGTATATAACTTCTTTCACTTTCTTCTCTTCTTTCTTTCATCCCTTCCTTCTTTCTTTTTCTCCTCCTTTCCTTCCTTTCTTCATTCCTTCCTCCCTTTCTCTGTTCCTTCCTTTCCTAAACATTTATTTATAACTCTTGTGTTTTAAAAGGGGATCCCCACAAAGTACAACAGGAAATTTTGTGGATTTTAATGGAAGAATAGAGACAAAGTTTATTTAAAAAGGTTTGCCAAACCCTGTCAAAACCTTCTCTAAAACCCTCCCCTAATACCTTATTACCACAAAATGGAGGTGACTTGTATTCTTAAAATTTCGTCTATGAAATAAAAAAAAAAAATAAAACTTTGTCTATGAACCACAAGTTCTAGCAGATCACAAAATCATGGGTAACTACATTTAATTTGGAGTGGCACATTTCTAGAAGGTTGGCCATGAACACACAAATGGTTTTGACCAAAGTATTGATAAAGATCATCTCCTCCAAAATACTTTTGAAGAAAAAGAAGGGACAGACTTTGACAAAAAAAAAAAATCACATCTGCTGAAAATTACATAGTAACCACAAATTAAAGAAAATTAGATTTACATCTTATGTAGATTTACATAATTTACATCTTATGTGCATCTTACATAGATTTAAGTCTAGAAAAGAAATTAAAAGTTGGTTAGTTCAACACTTTATTGATGAGAAAACTGAGAGAGAAACTGACACATCCATAGTCCCATAACATGGCAGAGTCAGAGGTGGGATTTAAACTCAGGCTCCTCTATTCTCTTTCTAATATATTTGATTCTGCTTCATAGTGTGAAATGCATTTTTAGCTGCATTTAAAGCTCCAAATTAAAGACTGGGAACCTATGGTTTAAAGTCAATCTTTAAATATATCCTAAAGTTCTGTACTCTAATCCCAAATCCTATGGTTCCTTTTTTCAGTATTATAAGTATTTTAGCCCTTTAGGATACTTTCCTCCAGAACAATGATTGGGGATCTAAAGATCAACTTCCCTCTTTCTTACTGACTTCTAAAATATAATATAATGGGATTTATGCATAGACACCCTTGCTGCTTCCAGCCAATGCATGTGAACCAGCTCAGAGTTTAAGTGCTTTGGGAATGCCAATCCCATCTGGCTGCTTAAGACCAGTCATGTGTGATTTAGCACTGCCGGAGACTCAGGTACTTTAAGGATGATGAGCAGTCTCTTTAGTGATCACTGAGCCTAGAATGCCAATGACTTAGTTGAGTTTTTCAAAAGGGACTCTTTTCTGTTGAAGTCACTCCCAGCCCAAGCCCTGTAGCTTTAGGTCACTCTGGGAGTTCCCTTGAGGAGTGGGAAAGCAGTGACCTTTTTCTTCCCCAGCAGCATATTAACAGCCCCCACTTGACAGGTAGAGAAAAGCACAAAGCAGTCCTTGTTCTCAAGAAATTCAATCTAATGGGGAGATGACATGTAAACAATCAGGTACAAATAAGTATAGACAAGATAAAATGGAGATGTATCAGTGGGAAGGGACAAAAACTGAGGAAAGACTATATAAGTTTTCCTGCAGAAAGATGGATTTGGACATTTTACAAAGCTATGAGGTGAAGATGAGAAAGAAAAGCATTCCAGACATGGAGTTCAGTGAAAATTCTCAGAGAAGAATATGAGGAACAGCAACAAAGTGGGTATCACTGAAACAGAGTTCATAGAGCAGAGCAAGATGTAAGAAATTTGGAAAGGTAGGAAATTTATAAAAGGCTTCAAAAGCCAAACAGAAAGTTCTTTATTTGATCTGAAAGGATCCACTGGGGATGACAGGTTGGGGGGGGGGGAATGAGTTGATGTCAAATATGTGCTTTAGGAAGATAACTCTGGAAGTTGAGTAGAGAATGGATGATAGTAGGGAGAGACTTTAGGTAGGAAAGACTGTAGAAGTTGCTAGAACTTGTGTGATTCTGGTTGTTTTTCCACAGTATTTTAATTGCTTTTTCTTGTAATATTATATCCAAATTATTTTTTAAATCATAATTTTCAAGTAATACCACAGTTCTTATATTGTTTCTCCTTGGTCTGTTCTCCAAATTAGGTATTTTCCTAAGGAGATATTTCATATCTCTTCTATGAATAATCTTAAAGAAATTTTAAAATACCTTTGAAAACTGAAATTGAGCAAGTGAAATCAAATGACATTATAAGACACCAAGATATAATTACACTAGAAAAAAAAGTAGACAATTTGAAACATCTCATTGGAAAAACAACTGATCTGGATACAATATTACAAGAAATTATTAAGAAAAATTGCCCTGAAGTTCCAGAAAAAGATGGTAAAGTAAACATAAAAGAAATGTCTATGGATCATCATTTGGAAGAAATCCCATGACAAAAACATACAGAAATTTCATTGCCAAATATCAAAATTCCCAGGTTATAGAGAAAGTTTTGCAAGCAATAAGAAAAAAGCAACTTAAATACTATGGTGGAAAAGCAATCAAAATTTCACAAGACCTAGCAGCTTCTACAGTAAAAGACCATAGGTTCTAGAATATTATATTTCAATAAACAAAGGATCTGAGTTGCATTTTAAAATAACTTACCCTGCATGGGGAAAAAATGCACATTTTGATAAACTCAAAGATTCTCAGATATTTGTAATAAAAAGACCAAAACTCAATAGAAAATTCAATGTAAAGGTCCAGGAGAAATATAAGGAAATCATTAAAGATAAATTACTAGGCACTGATAAAAGTTAAACTGTTTATTCATGATGTATGAAAATGTCAGCATCATTCATAAAATAGTTATCATTACTAAGGTAGTAAAAGATTGTTTTACTTAGTTGTGATTCTAAAAATAAAATTGGTTAGGAAAAGGTAAAAAGGAGCAACTAAAAATTGGGCATAAAACAAGGAACATATATAGGGGAAACAGGTGGAACTGAAGGGCTATTAATGGTGGAATCTTATTCTTATCTAAGTTAAGAGGAAACAAAGTAAACATTTGAGGTTTAGATTTCTTCTGAACTTCTAGAAAAGTGAGAAAACTGGGATAGGGATGGGAAAGACTTTTAAAGGGGTGTATAAAATAAAATTAAGAGGATAGGGTAGAAGATAAGGGAGGGAATTTTAGAGGGGTGAGTAAAATAAGAAATAAGAGGGTGAGGAGAAATGATAAAGTAACAGAGATAAAGTTTCAAAGAAAAGCTGAGAAAGAAA
The DNA here is from genome assembly GCF_902635505.1 of Sarcophilus harrisii. Taxonomy (NCBI): domain Eukaryota; kingdom Metazoa; phylum Chordata; class Mammalia; order Dasyuromorphia; family Dasyuridae; genus Sarcophilus; species Sarcophilus harrisii. The sequence continues at coordinate 624,070,625 of NC_045426.1, read as the reverse complement.
ATAGTGAGTAAAAAAAAGATGGAACAAAATTCACAAATATAACTAGAATTGTCAAATTCTATTGTCAACAAGGTGAAAACTCAAGGGTGATGTCAGAATCCTGGTGTTAACTCAATAGAATTGATACAGTGCTTATTGGTTCACACTGACACTGAAAAAATTCATACCTTAGAGTGAATCCTTACAAGGTGATAAGTTGCTAATACTGATGGAAACAATCTCCCCTTTTCTTTTGTTTTAGAACATAGGCAATCATAACCTCCTTGAATTTTTAAGGAGGTGAGAACTACAAAAAGGTGATCACGTCTTCCCTGACATCTCAGGAACGGAGATGAAAATACCAAAGGAAATAACATATCAAATTAGACGCTAAAAACATCGACGAATTTCTCTAGAAGTCCCTTGCCAAGAGGGACCCTGTCTTTCCATGTTCATCATAGTCTCAGTTGAAAATAAATAATTACTCCAAAATCGCAGCCAGCTGATAAAAGATCTGAACTTTTATTGTGTCCTTCAATATAGCCCGGTTAGCGCAGAGGTCTATCTCTCCCAAGAGCTCTTGCAGCTTTGTCCTTGGCTTCCGCCTCTGCTTTCTTCAGCCTCCAGCCAGCACCAAGGTAGAAGATACGATGAATCTCTCTCTCTTGCCTCGAAGATAGGGCTTGTAGGCTTTCTTCCAGAGTTCTTTGTCTCCGACCCCAGTCGATGTTCCCCAGAAAACTCTCTCAAGTAGACTCTTTCAAGAAACTCTCTCTAGCTCCCAAGAAAAACTCTCAAGAAAACTCTTTCCCCAGCTCTAAGAGCTTCCTGTTATATATGATCTCCCAAAGGTTAACTCCGCCTTCTGGAGAGAGAGGGATTCTGGGTTATCTCCCAGAGTGCTCTCTGGCCCTAAGGGAGGTGTGAATTCAGATATCTCATACTAAACCTGAAATTTCCCAAATGTGTAAATTCCATTGAGTACTTAGATACTTATGAGCTCTCTAAAGGTGTGAACATAAGCATTGTTTCTATCAGTTACACTTAGTACCTTGTTTCAAGTTCTGGCCCAAAATATCTCTTTCTAAGATCAAATCAATCATATTGAACCATGCCAAATTGGATAATTATTGTCTCTATCAACTCCAATGGCTTAACACTTTGTAAAGATTCCAACAATCAATGTTGTTTTAAGAATGGCTTTGAGTGAATAAGTTATTTTGTCTATTATAAATACTCAAATTAATTATAAAGGGATATAAGAAGAAATATGCTATCTACATTCAGAGAAAAACTGATAAATAGAAGCATAATTTTACATATATAGGTGGCTAAATATTTGTGTGTGTGTGTGTGTGTGTGTGTGGTGTGTGTGTGAGTCTGTGTGTATGTGTATAATGGCATAACAGTATCCATCTCTGAGTGGGGAAAAGGGAGAGGAAGGAAGAAGAAAAATTAAAAGAAAACTACATGATAATTGTTATATAGTAGATTTGCAGTTTCATATACAATTATCTTTTTCATTGTACTGTGTTATGGGAATGCTTGTTTTATTCTATAAATTAAAAATAATTTTTAAAAGGAAGTTAAAAAAGAAATAACTGAAATTATGTGAATTGATGTGGTCCCTAAATGAAATAATATAGAAGAAGAAAAGAGGAAGAACTGGAACAGAGCCTTGTAAGACACCTCAATTAGATGACATGACATGGATGAATAATGAACAAAGTAGACAGAGGAGTAGGTATTAAACAGGTAGGAGAATTTAGAAGGTGAAGCGCTGCAGAAAGTTAAAGTATATGAAGAAAAGGTGATTAGCAATATTAAAAGCTGCAGATAATGTCAAGAAGTAAGAAGACTGAGAAAAGACCATTAGAATTGGCAATTAAGAGATAATTAATAACTTTGGAGGGAGCAGTTTCAGTTAAATAATGAAATTTGAAACCAAATTGTAATGAATTAAGACAGTGATAGTGATAATAATGCTAGCTATATTAATGTAGTGCTTACTCTGTCCCAAGTACTGTCCTAAGCACATTATAAATATCTCATTTTTATCTTCACAACAATCCTGAGAGAGAGATATTATTCCTCATTTTACAAATGAGAAAAATGAGTCAAATCTAAGGTTACATAGCTAGTAAGTTTTTGAGACAGGATTTGAACTTGGATCTTCTTGATGCTAGGCCCAGCATGCTCTATTTATAGTGATATCTAGATGCATATAGAGAGAAACTGAAGTCATCAAGAATGGCAGGCTTTCTCAAGGACATTAACCACAAGGGAGAGAAGGGATATTTAGAATAACAGCAAGTGGGAATAGATGGATCAAATACAGAGTAGGTGAAATGGAGGAGAGGTAAGCATATTTGTAGGCAAAAAGGAAATGGCAAGGAGACAAGGAGAGATTGAAGATTAATTAGAGAGCAGAGATAATAGAGGGGACAGATAGATAAAGTAGAATGAAATCAGTTATTCACATACAGGAATTTTCTTTGGCAAGGAGAAGAACAACATCATCATATGGAATAGCGACAAAGCATGATATAGTGAGGGAAGACAGCACATAATAGATGCTTAATAAATGTATATGAATAAAGAATATTTTACAGCTTATGAACATGGATGTAGAACATTTGTAAATGATACCAAAATCAAGAATATGCACATTTCTGTACGTAATTGTAATAGGATGGAGGAGTATGGGATGAGTAGACTGAGATATTAGGAGATTAGGGTGTTTTAAGAAGTATAAATATGTATTTGGAATCCCTCAGTATGAAGCAGATGTGGAGGAGAGAAAGACTATGAACTAAGCACTGAACTCATTAAGGTCCTGAAGATCTATAAACATCAATTATCATTATCTGGATCAAGTGATTAATATAGTTTGAGTATATTTCATAGGAGGAGAAGTTATTAATAGTAAGAAAGAGAAAGCCTACAAATAGCAATGAGGAACAAATCCAACCCCCTCCCCCATTACCAATGAGTCAGGGTAGGGAACAGAAAGAGAATTAACGAGTATAAGAGCAACCAGTGATAGAAAGGATAGCCAAAGAAGTTGTTCTATCAGGAGAAAGAGGATCTTAATGATTGCAAGGAGATGGAGGTGTCAAGAAAAAAAAAAGATTAAAAATGAAATCTAATTTGTTATACCTGGAGCAGACATTCCAGGGAGCTTTAGAGTAAGAGTTTGGTGTCCTTGAATTGAAGAGAATGTAAATAAAGAAGCAGGAAATGTGATATGCAGAATGAGATATTAACTATTGCAAACAGAAATTCAGAATCACTGGGATGGGATGAGTATAATGGGATAGAAGCATGTTAATTACTGAGGAATGAGTTTTATCACTGTCCTCTAGGGTTTAATCTAAAGTGGAGTTATTCCAGGGTATCAGGCAGGGCATCAGCCAGAACATCAAAGTCACCAGATGTTCACCACAGCTGAAGATGACTACTACAAACACATGATCACTATGCAAATTGAGTATTTCCACTAGTACAGATGGGTTTGTCCCAAGCCATCCATATTCTCTTGCCAGATTATCCTTGTGAATAATATGTTACAACTTTCTAAGTTCTGATAAGACACTTTCCAATTAGTCACAAGAAAAGTTTGTTTTATTTTCTCAGTCCAACAACATGAGTTTATAAATATTTATTTTAGAATCTTGGCCTCATTGGACTAAATAAGAACAGAAATCATGTCTTATTTAATTTTGTATTTCTCAGTACCTAGAATGGAATAATATACATAGTAGTTTTGTAATAGATGCTAAATGAATGAATAATGAATTAGCACAGAGCCTTAATGAACTCAGAAAATACAAAGGCCTTAAGATCATCCTTTAGGCCTTTTTTTTCTGCCAGATCAAAAAGAAAAAGAAAAAAAAGGAAACTAGTTCTTTCGATTTTTGCAGTTATTTCCAGATGATGATGAAGATGATTTTTCATTTCACCCAAAGTGAAATGTTCATTAATCCCATCAAATTTTATATTTGCATTTTGTCATTTGAAAAGAGCCATAATTCCTTTGTTCCCCATTCTAGTTTATCTTACAATCACAAAAAAAAAAAAAAAATCTTAATCCTGAATCCATCAGCCTTTTATTCAAAAAAATGCAGTGGCTCCCTTCTGCAAATAAGATAAACCATACAGTTTTTTGTCTATAGTTTAAGGCCCACAACATTTCCTTACCTTTCCAGCCAAATTTCACATTATCCTGTCATCTCCATGAACGCTGTATTCTGGCCAAACTATATTACCATATGTTCTCTCACTAGGACATTTCCCCCATCCATAGATTCACTTTGGGAATCCTTCCTTGACTGAAGTACATTCCTTCTTTAACTTCACCTACTGAAAATCTTTTTTTAAGGCTCAAGACAACAGTCTAAGAGGTCTTCCCTAATCCCCTTAAATTAAAGTACTTTCTCTTCCTCAGAATCTTTTAGAATTATTTTGTCTGTTTTCCTTTACCTCCATTACATTCTATGTTATATCATTGCTATTTGTATATATGACATATGTTCCCTATTAAATTTTAAGCTCCTAGAGTATAGAGACTGTCTCATTTTTCAACTGTGTGTCACAAGTACCTATCAGAAAGCACTGTGTCTATAAGCTGTGGGGTATGTATGTGTATAGTAGGTGAGTAAAAAAAGTTTTATCAATTTTAATTGAATTGAACTCAACAAGAAAGTTTGTAAAATGGGACACAAATTACTTCCCCCAACCAAAAACCATATAACATCTGTTAAATAGTTGTGCTTGACAACCAAGCAGGAAAATGACAATACTTTTTAAAATAGTGAAAAAGTGCTGGAGCTTTTCGGGCTATAAAATTCCAATACTAAAACAGTCCAGGGAATAATATTTCCTGTTAGGGTAAACTAGCCATGTAAGATGTTTCTTTTAATAACTTATGTAATACACAATTCCCAACTTTCCAGAAAAATTTAATAATAATTAGAAAAGCACATAGTAACTTGAAAACAGTGTAACCTTTGTTTCCAAGACATTCTCCTAATACAAAGGATCCAGGTACTTTTTTGGAATATCTCACTTTTTTTCTCTAATTGTTCCAGTCCAAATGATCTATGAACCCTTGTAAAGGGCTGCAGATAGTGGGGGAACTCTGGGTAAGGTGTAAGACCCTTCTGCCCAGAGGGAATCTGCTGACAATGTCTGGTTCTACTCTCCATCTTTCCTAAGGGCTCTTGGTCTTCCTGAAAAGTCAGGGGGGATAACCTGTGTTGTGATTAAAGCAGAGTGATACCAGGTGGAAGAGTAATACCAGGTGGCAAACTAGGTACAATAGCAAGTTATTTATGTGGTCCCACATGTGTCATATATACTTGATGTATATGCAGTGTTGTTTTGGTTACATAAGGGTATTAGGGTATATAAGAGTGAAAGAACTTGGAATAAACGGACTCCATATTTTAACCATCCACAGGAGTCTTGCCTCATCACTCCTCCACCAAGAAGTTATATTTTAACCACCCCAACATGGGGTCTTTAGAAAGTACACAACACCCCAGTTTGAGGGCGATATGTTTTGTCACCCCAACTTGGGGGCTCTAGAAAGCAGGATAAAACATTTGGCACCTAAACATGGGACCCTAGAAACGTGGGGCCTTGCAAAGCAGAGCACAAAGCAGTTTGACTGATATGATCAGCAAGTTCAGTGGAGTCTCTGTGACCTTTGGAACAAGGTAAGTTTAGAAATAGGCAAGTGGGAAGAATTGGTAAGAGCTGATCTAGTCACCTTTGGTTTTTTCAAAATGGGGCAAATAGTAAGAAAAGTGACTTCCCCTCCACCCCCACCCCCAGGGAAATATGAAGCATGCTTAGTTAGGTTAACAGAGAAGCAAGGTTTATTGGTAACTCAGAAGCAGATCACTGAGTTCTTAGATGCTCTGGAGTGCATTTCTCTGTGGCTTTGTAAGAAGGAGAATTTGGAGCCAGAGATGTAGAAGTTAGTGGGAGAATAATTAACTGAATACAATAGATTAAATTTGATTTTAAGAAATCCCACAAGTTTTAAAAAGAGGAAAGATTTTAACTTGGGCAGCCAGACAAGGAAGTATGAGAAGAAAAGCAAGCAGAAAGTTGATGCCAGCAGCCCTGGAGAGTACAGCACATGGGATGTAGTTAAGGAAGTCTTTTTTAGTATTTTTCTATTTTATAATGTTTATTTCTGCTCTAGGAGATTTTCAGGGCCAGCCCAGGCCAGTTGGGAGAGAAAATAGTTAAGTATCTTAAGTACCATGGTCTGTTGCTCAGAAAAGGAATTTGGTACCTTAAATTCTTTGCTGATGAGCTTACTTTTCACCTTCAAAGCTCATTTTCAATTCTCCCTTCACCTAAGCATGCACCTTTAGGGTATTCCTCATCTCCTGACATTCCTCCCTCAACTTACCCTTCCTGGGCAGGAGAGGAGGAGTGTAAGAGGCAATGACACAATCTGCACTGCCCATGAAGCAGTTTTGCCTACCCCCTATGTCCTCATTACAAGAAGCAGGGTTTGGCTTGAGAGCCCTAGGCAAAAAACACTTGGGGCTTGATGGCAGCCACTATTACACCCAGCAAGCTAGTGGGGGAAGGGGATTGAAATTAAGGAGAATAGAGCTATATGCTGCTGGGACTACTGAGATATCCCCTAGAGACCTGAAATCTGCCTCCATCCTGCCTATAGACCCCTTGCCTCCACACCCAGTTGACTTGACCATTTCACCTCCTGAGAGTGCTTATAAAAGAGTGTCCATCCATACATGGATTTGAAAAACTGGGAATGTGTAGTTAATATCCTAATCATTGGCCAAAGATTATAAAAAACACTCATATGTCTGGCATAGGAGGCTCAATAGCAGCTGAACTTAGTGCTACCCCTTTGAGATGGAAATTTAAAGATAAAATCGGAGTTTTTACTCCTTTTGTAGTAAAAGAAAAATTCCCATCAATCTGTGGGGAAGAGATATTTTACAACAGTTAGGATTAAAAATAAATATTTTGGTTTTTTAGGCAGGGCTGCTGTTAAAGGGCTGCCAACACTCTCACCTATTCCCATTCAATGGAAAACTAATACAAGGGGTGGAACAGTAGCCCTTAACCAGTGAAAACATTCAGGCCTTATTAGATATAGTACAGGAATGACTTGATCAAGGACACTTACAACCTTCTCTAAGTCCTTGGATTTTTGCTGTGTTTGCTGTAAAAAAGAAAACTGGAAAATCCATGTTGTAGTAGACACCTTTTCAGGATTTACTTTTGCAATACTAACAGCAAAAGAGACTGCCTGAGCGGTCACTGAATTCCTTATACAAGATTTTGCAATTATGGGTGTGCCACAAGCAATAAAACAGATGGACTTGCATATACTCCTAAACATTTTGCACACTTTTGTTCACAGTATCAGATTTTACACACCACTGGCATACCTTTCAATCCTCATGGAAAGGCAATAGTAGAGAGGAGAAAGAGACATCAAGGTGCTCCTCCAAAAACGAAAGAAAGGGGGAGCCACAGGTAACCCTAGAAAACTCCTAAACTTAATCCTCTATATCATTAACTTTTTGATTTTTTACAAAGACGCACTGGCTCCAGCAGACAGGTTTTCTAACTCACCAGAAGGACAGTGTCCAGTGTGAGCAGCAACACTATCTTTAGATAATCACCAGATGATGTGGAGAGATACAGAAAGTGGTGAATGGAAGAGACTAGATAGATTAACTGCTTGGGGGAGATGGTTTGCTTGTGTTTCTACAGATGAAGAAGGAATCAGATGGGTGCCAACAAGCTGTATTTGCCTTGTCCATTGGAGAGAGATAGAAAAAGAGAAGAACCTTGAAAGGAAGGAGAAGACCCAAGAAACATTGGGTGGTTCCATCACTGACTGCTCACCATTGAAAGAATATTGCAATTAACTCATGAACATCAAAAATAATTGTTAATGAGACTGATACAGAACTTCAAAACATGCAGGAATCATTGGGTTCACTAACACATGAAGTGATAGACAATAGATTGCAATGCTTTAGACTATCTTTTGGCTGAAGAAAATGTATGTGTAGTTGTGATTTGTTAGTTATTTTCTATACCTTCCTTCTGGAACTCATGGAAGTCTTTTATAGTATTTTGTTTATTCATATTGTTTATATTATTACTTGCTTGTGTGATATTACAACTTGCCTGTGTTATTCCTCCCATGCTGGAGAATTTAACCACTGGTATATACCTGCTTCAATTAAAAACAAAAGAAAAGAAGAGGTGTAGAGGATCACAGATAATGGGGGAACTCTGGATGAGGTATATGACCCTTCAGCCCAGAGGGAACCTGCTGACAATGTCTGATTTGGCACCCCATGTCCCCTAAGGGCTCTTGGCCTTCCTGAGAAGTCAGGGGGCAGTGAAAACTTGTGTTGCAATTGATGCAGAGTGATACCAGGTAGAAGAGTGATACCAAGTGGCAAACTACATACAATAGCAAGTTGTTTATGTGGTCCCATGTGGGCAGAATATACTTAGCACATGCCAGTGTTGTTTTGGTTACATAAGGATATTAGAGTATATAAGGGTGAAAGAATTTGCAATAAATGGACTCCATATTTTAACCATCCTCGGGAGTCTCACCTCATCATTTCTCCACTAAGATGGTATATTTTAACTACTTTGGCATAGTGGTTCTAGCAAGCACAGTATGTTTTGTCAACCCAACTTGGGGGCTGTAGAAAGCAGGATGTAACAAACCCTAGTTTCTGATTCATATGTAAGGGAGTTACCAACTCCCCTTGCAAGAGCACAGTCTTATAGGATCAAGACCTGATTTATTCTGTTTACAAGTTAATGAACACAAATCAGATCTATCTCTGAATCCACAAAAAGAATGATTATCAGTGATCATGTTCTATTCAATTTCCTTTAAAACCCATGTACTGCTTGGAGTAGAGCTCTGGAAGTTTGCTCCTTTTCATTGGCACTTTCTTCTGCATACTTATGTGGTATGGCTTATTTATTGTTTCCCCTTCATACCACTGCTATCAGTAAATGTCCTCAATTGCCCCCTTTCTATCTCTGATCTCCCTGGTTATGCTTCTTGCAACCCTTCCTCAGCCCCTAGAAAATGAACTTTTCTATCATTTCCTCAGTTAACTGTTTTCTACAATGTTCTTGTGCCTCTAGAAGATAGTGCTCATTCCCTTTTCCAGAACTCCAACAATTGTCTCTAAGGAGGGCATACTCTGGATAGGTTAACATCTCAAAAAGAACCATGTTCTTTTACAAATTTCATATTTCACCAGGGATGGATGATGAGGAGAGTATAAAGGGCTGAAACTCTGAATAGGTGCACTGGGATCAGACAACCAAGCATTTAAAGCTAATAACCTCTTGGACAATACTCTATTAGCATATGCTTGGAAAATGGCCCTTCTCACTATTCTGCGCTGGCTTGATCTTTTGGTGTATACAGATAATCGTAGGAGGGATTAGAGGGTGGAATAAGACAAATCAGAGTCACTTTGGAGGAGAGAGGAGGTTAGTGGTGAGCCTTGTGGAGGTCTGTCTCCTTTACTTCTCCCCCTAAAGACCAAGGGCTTGTACTGATCCTGACTCTGGATGATCCTGAGGTCAACAGGGAGCTAAACCAGACGTCATATTTGGTGCCCAATGTGTAAACTAAGAACCCTAATTTCAGTGAAGAAGTGCCCAGTAGCCAGGAAATAGGGTGAGTATTTTAATAGACAAACAGGGAACTTACTTTGTTAAGGGCTAAACTAATAACCTTTTCTAGTTGAAATGGGACAGATATTGGGAAACGATTCTCCCCCAGCCCCAGCCTGACGCCCACCCCTGTTCCGAGGGAGTGCTATGGAAAGCATGCTTAAGTTGATCAATGGACAAGGCTTAATTATAACTTGGTGGCAGATCACTTAGACTCTTGGGTACATTAGAACGCACCTCCTCTTAGTTCTTAAAGGAAGAAGAGATAGAGCCAGATAATTGGAAGCTGGTAGGAGATCAACTATGTGAATACTACAATAATAAAGGTCCTCATTCAATTTCCATCAAAGCATTCTATATATACAACATAATACAATTGGCCTTAAAGAATTCTGCAAGTTATAGACAAAAGAAAAGTTTTAATAACAGCCATATCAGGAAGTGTGAGGAAAAAAAGACAAAGGACAGATTGATGGCAATATCACCAGAGGGCATGAGGAGTTAAGTGAGGGTGAAGGACATGGTGATTCTTGCTCTCACAAGGCAGCTTCAATTTTGCCTACAGAGCAGGTCATTGACAAACCCCCATCAACTTCATTTTCCAAGATGGAGGAAGGAGGAGGAGTGGGAGGGCAGTAATATCACCAGTACCTCCCCCCGCCCCAGCAATCACCTCCCTCCTATGACTAGATTGCAAAAGGCAGTACTTAAAGCCACAGAAGCAGGGCAGGATTTAGCTGATTTGAGAATAGGAATGTATCCTGTGATTTAACAGTTTAACTCTTCAGATCAAGAAAGTAGAATATACACTCCTTTTGACATAGAAATCCTCAAAGACTTGAAAAAAGCTTGCACTCTTTATGGGGCTACATCAGCTTATGTTAAGATGTTATCACAGAATTTGGCTTATGAAGTCTTAACCCCTAGGGACTGGAATCTATAGCAAGGACATGTTTAGAACCTGGACAAAACTTGTGGCTTTCTGAATATAGTGAACTCTGTAGGATACAAGCCCAATAAAATAGTCAAAGTGGAGTTAATAATCCAATAGCCTAGGATCAACTAACAGGTGTAGATTTTTATGCAGACATTTCAGTACAGATTAATTACCTCATAGCAGCATATGAGCAAATTGCTGCTGCTATCAAAGCATGGGCTTTTATCCCCGATAAAAATGACAAGGGTGAAGCCTTCACAAAAATTGCACAAGGACCAAATGAACCCTTTGCTGATTTTGTGGGACCTTTGCAAACGGCTGTCATATGAACTATTAGTGAAATGTAGTAACAGATATTATGAAAAGGCAACTTGCTAAAGAAAATGCTATGAGGTTTGTAGAAGAATTATACTAGGACTATGTAAGGATGCTCCTTTAGAGGAGATCATAAGAAGCTGTGCCTCAGTGGGCACAAATACCTTTTATAGCCAGGCTATGATGTAGACTTCCCAAGATTCAAACATGGGAATACAGGGTCCCTTTTGGCAAGGGACTTCCAGAGATACTTGTCAATGCTTTCAATGTGGTAAAGTAGGGCATCTGAAAGCTCAATGTTGGCATAGAGACAGAGTGAGAAAACAGGATGGGAGAATAAAACCCAAAACCCCATGTCCAAAATGCAACAGAGGCTTCCATTGGGCATCAGAATGTAGACTGATTCAGGGAAACAGGATGAGGGACCCAGTTCCAGGGCCCAGGCAAAAAACACTTGTGGCATGATGGCAGTTGATGGTACACCCAGAAAGTACCTAGAAGTCTAGTACCCAAACTTGACCAATCAGCCAGGAAGCTATCTGATGGGAGAAAGGGACACAATCAATCAGCCAAGAAGCAACCTGATGGGAGAAAGGGATTACAATTGGGGAGAATAGACATGTATGCAGCTGGGACAACTGAGATACTCCCTGGAGAGGTGAAATCTGTTCCTCTCCAGCCTATGGATCCCTTGCCTCCAGGCAAGTAGGCTTGCCATTTCACCTCCTCAGAGTACATACAAAACAGTGTCCATCCATACACTGATGTGAGAAACTGGAGAATGTGTAGATAATATCCCAGTCACTAATACAGGTAAACAATGTGTGACATCATCCAGGAGAAGTTGTAGCATCAGGTTTACTGATACATTCTCCTAATAAGCAATCTGGTGATAGTTGCCCAGATTCTGACTCCAAGCAACAAAATCCAGGAATATTCTAGACAACAGTTGTGACAGCTGACAGACCTATGCTCACTGTCTATATAAATGGCATACCATTAGAAGGATTGGTAGATACTGGTGCAGATCCTACAGTCATTAGAGGTGCCAACTGGCCCAGTCACTGGCCAAAGATTAAGGCAGATACCTACATATCTGGTATAGGAGGATCAATAGCAGCTGAAGTTAGTGCTACCCCTTTGATATGGACTTCTGAAGGTAAAACAGACATTTTTACTCCTTTTATTGTTGAAAAAATCCTTATCAATCTGTGGGGAAGAGACATTTTACAACACTTGGGATTAAAAATGAGTACTTTGATTTTTTAGGCAGGGCTGCTGTTGAAGGCCTGCCAACACTTTCACCTATTCCTATCCAATGGAAAATGGATACACCAGTGTGGATAGAACAGTGGCCTTTAGCTAGCAATAAAATTTAGGCCTTATTAGATATAGTACAAGAGCAACTTTACCAAGGACACTTACAATCTTATCTAAGTCCTTAGAATTCCCAGTATTTGTTGTAAGAAAAAAATCTGGAAAATGGAGGATGTTGACTGATTTAAGAAAGGTAAATGAACAAATGGAAAATATGGGAACTCTTCAGCCTGGACTCCCATCTCCTACTCAGTTGATAAGAGAATAGCCTCTTTGGGTTATAGACATTAAGGATTGTATCTATTCTGTCCCTCTAGATAAGGAGGATATGAAAAGATTTGCCTTTTTAGTGCCCAACTTTGAGAGCCCAAAGTAGATACAGAGATAGAGTGAGAAGACAGGGTGAGAAAAAACCTCAAACCCCATGTCCAAAACATAACTGAGTTGGAAGCAAAGGACAAAGCTTCAAGAGAGCTCTTGGAACCAAGCAGTTAACCTATCTAATTCCTTTCTATGTACCACTTTTGGGATTTCCCATCATCATCTGGCAATTACATTGGAGCTGTTTGCACTGGATACTGCCCTGTTGGGTTAAAAGGCCTATATTCTCCCCAATTGTAATCCCTTGATGCAATCTCATTGCTTTTCTGTTAGTTGATCATGTACTCTCTTTGTGCCATATGATTACTTTTAGGCTGATTGATCACATCAGTGTTCTGACCTTCTAAAGACTCTCTGGGTGTAACCTCAGCTGCTATCATGCCCCATCTGTCTTTTGTATGATATCTAGGAGCTGGAGCCTGCCTCTCATTTCTCTGGGTCAATCTACATTCAGAGACCCAGTGAAAGCCTCGGTCTGTGGCAGCATTATTTCCAATGGTTCTTATTACAGTTGTTTGCAAACATCCCACAAAATCAGCAAAAGGTTCATTGGGACCTTGCTCTATTTTTGTAAAAGTTTTACTTCCATCTTTCTGTCCAGGGAGAGAACTCCAAACTTTTATTGCAGCCTTAGAAATTTGCTCATACACTGGTATGGGATAATAAATCTGTTCTGAATTCTCTCCATACTGACCTTCACCTGCCAGTTGATCAAAAGTGATTTGTCCAATAGGTCCTGTTTGCCTATTGCGTTGGGCTTGAATCCTACATAATTCATGAAACTCCAAAAAAGACAAATTATCTAGTAACATCTTCACATAAGATGATGTAGCCCCATGAAGAGTGCAAACCTTTTTCAAATCTTTAATTTTTTTCCAAATTAAAAGGAGTGTATTTTCTCTTTTTTTGCCTTGAAGAGTCAAGCTTTTCAATCACAGGATATATGTTTATAAAATCAGATATGTCTTCTCATTTATTCATTGCCTTAATTAATGCTTTTTCTAATCTTGTCATATTCTGCTTTATAGGAGAAGCTGACTGTGTTTCTGCCTCTCTCCCTCCCCCTTCTTCCCTCCATCCATGAAGGGTTAATTGAGAGGGGAGGGTCATGAGATGTAGAATGATATAATTTCTCTTGCTGTAAAGTATCACACACTCAGAATTGTACTTAACTCCATTCTTATCTGATTCTTCCTGCTTTTCACTACTTTAGTTGGCACTTCCCCTCCTTGTTCTTTCTTCTTTTTCCTTATTTTAACACTTATAAAATTTCCTAAAGCCAGTTGTATTAAATTATATGTATTAAGTATGTCTTTGGAAATTGAGTCAGGTCCATTTTTATTGTAGAATTGACAAAGATCCTCTCCTACTAATTTCCACTCCTCTAGATCTAATTCTTTCTCCATAGAGAAACAAGGACATATGGGCTTTACAGTTTCTAAAAGTTCAGTGATCTGCTCCAAAATTATAATCAAACCTTGGCTTTCCATAACCTTGACAATGCTCTCTAAACATTTTCCTTGAATAGAAACAGAAGGCTCTTTTCTAAACATCTGTTCCATCTTAGCTGAAATTCTACTTTAACTCTTTTAACAAAATTTCTTTGTGTACTCACCCTAATTTCTGGGTTGAGGAGACTTTTCCACTGAGATCAGGATTGGAGCTTTTTCACTGAAATCCACTGAGGGGCCCATCAGCCCCACCTTGGGCACCAAAATGTGGTGATCTCTTCTTTTTTATAATATGAAGGTTCTCTCTGGGAGCAGGTTTCTTGGGGAAGTAGCCTTAGTATCAGTTCAGATCAATAATCACCCCAAATGCAGTCAGCTGATAAAATGCATCAATTGCACTCACTTCTGTTCCGACTTTTTCCCTCTCTCCCTTCACCCCCTCCCCCAGATGGCAAGCAGTCCTATACATGTTAAATAGGTTACAGTATATCCTAGATACAATATATGTGTGCAGAACCAAACAGCTCTCTTGTTGCACAGGGAGAATTGGATTCAGAAGGTATAAATAACCCGGGAAGAGAAACAAAAATGCAAGCAGTTTACATTCATTTCCCAGTGTTCTTTCTTTGGGTGTACCTGCTTCTGTCCATCCTTGATCAACTGAAACTGAGTTAGATCTCTTTGTCGAAGAAATCCACTTCCATAGAATACATCCTCATACAGTAACGTTGTTGAGGTATATAATGATCTCCTGTTCTGCTCATTTCACTTAGCATCAGTTCATGTAAGTCTCACCAATCCTCTCTGTATTCATCCTGCTGGTCATTTCTTACAGAACAATAATATTCCATAACATTCATATACCACAATTTACTCAACCATTATCCAATTGATGGGCATCCATTCATTTTTCCAGTTTCTAGCCACTACAAACAGGGTGCCACAAACATTTTGGCACATACAGATCCTTTTCCCTTTTTTAGGATCTCTTTGGGGTATAAGCCCACTAGAAATACTGCTGCATCAAAGGGTATACACAGTTTGATAACTTTTTGAGCATAGTTCCAAATTGCTCTCTAGAATGACTATATATATGTGTGTGTGTTCACAATTCCACCACCAATGTATCAGTGTCCCTGTTTTCCCACATCCCCTCGTAGGGGCATTATCTTCCCCTGTCATTCTAGCCAATATGACAGGTGTGTAGTGGTATCTCAGAGTTGTCTTAATTTGCATTTCTCTGGTTAATAATGATTAATACTCCTTTATTTCAAGAAGCCCAAAAATCTCATTCTAAGTATCATCAGGCTACTCGAGTTTTACATTTACAATTTGGAATAACAAGAGAGGAAGCAAGGAGCATAATAAAAGCCTGTAAAGCTTGCCTTCCTTTCCACATTTCTACACTGCCTCCAGGGAAGAACCCTCATGGTTTGAGACCCAACGAAATTTGGCAAATGGATGTGACCGATTATAAATCTTTTGGTAGTCTGTCCATGTTGTGGTAGACACCTTTTCAGGATTCACTTTTGCAATACCAGCAGAAAAAGAGACAGCCTGAGTGGTCACTGAATTCCTTATCCAAGCATCTACAATTATGAGTGTGCCACAAGCCATAAAAACAGATAATGGACCTGCATATACTTCTAAATATTTTGCACACTTTTGTGCACAGTATAAGATTTTACACATCATTGGCATACCTTTTAATCCTCAAGGACAGGCAATAGTAGAGAGGAGAAACAGAGACATTAAGACACACCTCCAAAAACAAAAGATAGGGGGAGCCACAGGTAACCCTAGAGAACTTCTAAATCTAGTCCTTTATACTATTAACTTCTTGATTTTTGACAAAGATGCACTGGCTCCAGCAGACAGTTTTTATAACCCATTGGAAGGCAGTGTCCAGTGTGAGCAGCTCCACTATCTTTAGATAATCTCCAGGTGATGAGGAGAGACCCAGAAAATGGTGAATGGAAGGGACAGATGGGTTAACTTCTTGAGAGACAGGGTTTGCTTGTATCTCTACAGATGGAGAAGGAATCAGATGGGTGCCAACGAGCTGCATTTGCCTTGTCCATTGGAGAGAGATGGAACAGACCCTTGAAATGAAGAAGACCCCAAGAAACCTTGGGTCATTCCATCACTGACTGTGTCCACTACTGAAAGAGCATGGCAGTTATGGCATTTGACTCATGGACATCAAAAATTGTTGGACTTCAAAACCCTCAAGAATCATTGGAATCCCTGAGACATGAAAAGTCCTGTTGTAGGACTTGAAAACCCTCAGGAATCATTGGATTCTCTGAGACATGATAAGACTTGTAGGACTTGAAAACCCTCAGGAATCATTGGATTCTCTGAGACATGATAAGACTATTGTAGGACTTGAAAACCCTCCGGAATCATTGAATTCTCTGAGACATGATAAGACTGTTGTAGGACTTGAAAACCCTCAGGAATCCTTGGATTTTCTGAGAAATGATAAGACTCTTGCAGGACTTCAAAATCTGCAGGAATCATTGGATTCCCTAACACATAAAAAGACTGTTGCAGGACTTCAAAAACTTCCAGGTATCATTGGATTCCCTGACACAGGAAGCAATGGATAATAGATTGGTTTTGGACTATCTCTTGGCTGCTGAAGAAGGCATATGTGTGACTGTTATTTACATACCCTCCTTCTGGGACTTATAGAAATCTTTTACAACACCATGTTGATTCATATTGTTTGTAATATCCTACTTGCATGTACAATTCATGTTTGTTACACCACATTAAGCCTCCACTGGCTGTGAGGAGAGTCATCACTACTAGCCTATGCTTTATTGCTATGTGCTTGTGTAATACCTCCTATGCTGATGGGTTTGTGCATACCTGTCTCTAGTAAGACCTTTCAGCCCAGAAACCCACTAGAAATATCTGGCTTGACTCCCCACTTCCCTTTGGTGTTTTTCATCTCTCTTCCTGAGAAGTCACGGAGGACATGATCATCTCTTTTTTGGTGCTTTCACCTTCCTTCTTGAGAAGTCAAGGGGGGCATGATGACCTCCTTTTCAGTGTTTTCACCTTCTTTCCTGAGAAGTCAGGGATGGTGTGACCACCTGTGTTCTAAAACAAAAGAAAGCAGGAGATGTAAAGGTATACTGGAATCAGATCACTGAGCACTTAAGGCTAATTACCTATTGGACAATACTCTATTAGCATATGCTTGGAAAATAGCCCTTCTCACTATTCTGTGCTGGTTTGGTCTTTTGGTGAATACAGATAATTGTAGAAGGGATTAGGGAGTAGAGTAAGATAAGCCAGGGTCACTTTGGAGGAGGACCAGGAGGAGAGAGGAGGTTGGTGGGGAGGGGGGGGGGGCAGTTTGTCTGTCTCCTTCACTTCTCCCCCTAAAGACCAAGGACTTTTGCTGATCCCTGGCTGATCCTGAGGTCAACAGGGAGCTAACCTGAACATCACAGGAGAATATTACAATAGTTGAACTAATCCATCATGAAGCATTTATCAGTTGATTCCCACATAGTAGGCAATGTGTTAAGTGTGGAAACAAAGAAAAATGTGAAAGTCTCTATCTTCAAAGACCTTCCATTCTAATGGCGAAGACGGCATGTTTCTGTATATGTAAGAACATCAATATAAATACATTAGACAGACAGACAGAGAGACAACTGATATAAATATAGATTATATCCAAAATGAATTCCAAGTACTTTGAGAAAGGAGGGCACAGTTGAAAGGACCAGGAAAGCCTTAATGTAGATGTTTAAGCTGAATTTTGAAGGAGACTAGGAATTATAATATGTAGTTTCCCTGGAGTCAGGGGACTTGAGTTCAAATCTAGCCTCAAATACTAGCTGTGTGATCCTGAGCAAATCATTTAACCCCAAAATAAGAAGAAGAAGTAGGACCAAAGAGGACCTAAATTCTAATCTAAGAAGAAGCCTGTGAATTCAAATTCCAAGGTGGGAAATAAAGGACAAACATGAATTACCCAAGCAAAGGGAATATCTTCCATTTACTTTCTGATTTTTCACTAATTCATTCAACTCTAGCAGGAAATGTTAATGAATGAAAATCAGGATCCCATTCCCTCTTTGATGGAAGAGTTGTAGGCAAGGTTCTAAAGAGGAAACTGAATCTATGGATCCCAATTAAGTAAACAAGCTTTAGAGGTATACTAATCATCATCAAAGAGCATTCTGTAGAGTATGTCAAGTTGATCAATACTTCAGTAAGTAAGAATTAAAAAACTAGAGGTTGATTAACTGCAGAAACTCAGATTCACATACTTAATATAATTATCTCTGAATGAAGATAAACAAGCTAAACAAATTTAGACTGGGAACTAAGAGAGGATGGCTTCTGGATCTTATCTCCTTTCTCTGAAGTCTTTGGAATCTGGTTCCCTTCTTCCCTTTCCCCACAATATACAGCACAATATATATTAGATTATGTATGGTTTTCTTCTTAACAGGCTCAAATTCCATATTCTTAGAATCCAAGTTAAAGTCCTATTTCTGATATTTATTTCATACCTAATCTTAGGCAAGTAATTTCTTTGGTAAAATGGAGAATTTGCATTAGGTTTCTTTTAATCTATACATCTATGGCCCTAAAATAGAGTGGTTGCTTTATCTCCAGATTTCTATCATTTGTACCTTAGCAACTGGTATGCTTCCCTTGAACCTTATGAAGAGTAAGAGACTTGCTTCCTACATGCAGGACACTGAACTAGACTTTCCAGATCATTGCAAGCTGGCAATATTCACCTTGCTATTTGTTGTTCAGTCATGTCCAGTTGCATCTGATTCTTTGTAGCCCCATTTTGGGGATTTTCTTTGCAAAGATATTTGAGTAGTTCACCATCTCCTTCTTCAGCTCATTTTATGGCTCACTTTACAGATGAGGAAACTGAGGCAAACAGGATTAAGTGGCTTGCCCAGGGATCACACAGCTTGAATTCAAGAAGATGAGTCTTGCTGATTCTAAATCCAGTGCTTTATCCATTGTACCACCTAGCTGCCTCTCATATTGCTATAGCACCTTAATTTTGCACATTTTTTCTTTGGAATGATACTGGGAGGCAGCTGTTCCACTATTATTATCTCCATTTTATAAATGGGACATTTGATATTCTAAGAAGCAGAATGACTCATCCAGGACTGAACAATTAGTAAAGATCAGATCCAGGACTCCAGATCAGTTTGTATATCCAAGTTGTAGTTTCTCCACTATCCTCCCACTATTTAGACAAAACATAGTGACTGGCCTAAGGAGCTTTAGTTTCATAAATATAAATATAAAAGAGTATAAAATTTTGAGTTTGGAGATCAGGAGGCAAATCAATGGTTAGGCCATTTACCCAGAAGTGGAAAGGTTGAACACAGAATCACAGATCTTATTTGGTAGTGAGTAAATCTTTCTTAGTATTCTCAGGACAGATTCCCTCCTGAGTAACTAAATAGCTCTTCAGTTCAAGTCAAAGAAAACTATGAGAACATTTTCCCCTTTATTCCTTAGCATGAACTGCTTAAAGTAATCTGGCACCAATTTAGCCCTCAAAATATTTGTAAATACGATGAGGTGACTTAATATAGTGACTACAGTACTAGACTAAGAATTAGTAAAACTAGAATTTCTCCTCTGACCCTTTCTAACTGAGTTGTGGTCCCAGATAGTCATTTAATGATTCTCTGCCCCATATGACTTACAGAATTTACTTACTAAAATACCAAGTGGTAACATCTGTCATGATAGGAATATTCTCACCCTGGGAATTCCTTAAATTGATAAAATCATCTACTCTTCTCTGTATACTGATTACATGCCCTGTGTTCTCTCAGACAATCTCAATTTCAAATAAATAAATAAGCTATGTATTCTTTCTCAGACCATAAATCTTGAGTTCTGGTTCTCCAAATCATAGCAACATATCAAAATCAATTTCAAATAAATAAATAGATAAATTATATATTCTTTCTTGGATCATTAATTTGGACTTGTGGTTACCCAAAACATAACTACATATTAAAATCAATTTCAATTAAATAGATAAACTAGATATTCTTTTTCAGACCATGAATCCTGAAATTTTTGTTACCCAGATCATAATTACATATTAAAATGTCAGTGGAGGTAGGGGAAGCCTTCCGCAGCATGTTTTCAACCCTGTTCTCAGAAAATAAAACAAAACAAAGCAACAATAAAATATCTAAATGGTAGTTAGTACATGGATTATTATTATGAGTTAATATGTGACAAAAGTGACACTGAGACAGCACTGTGGTGCAATAGAAAAAACATTGGATATGTAATCCAAGTAAATGTAAAATTTGAATCCTGGCTTTGTCATTTAATCTATAAGAGATCTTGGGCAAATTACAACCTTCCTGGATTACAGTTTCCTCCTTTCTATCAGGAAAGAGTTGAATTCTTCCAGACCAGAATCTATAATCTTTTGATCCTGAGTGATGTGGCCCATATTATATAGTTGGTGATTGGCAGAGATTCACATCCTGTTGCTGTAACTATAGCTCTAGTGTTGTTCCCCACCATGCCATGTTGAACTTCCCACTATTTCTGTGCCTGTAGAAAAAGCAAATTGAAATAATTCTCTGACCCACTTCTCAGAAATTAGAGACCCAGTCC
Source organism: Sarcophilus harrisii (assembly GCF_902635505.1). NCBI lineage: Eukaryota > Metazoa > Chordata > Mammalia > Dasyuromorphia > Dasyuridae > Sarcophilus > Sarcophilus harrisii. The sequence goes on along the minus strand of NC_045426.1, from coordinate 624,049,865 downwards.
TTTGATAGGAAATGAAGCTGTTTATGTGCTACTTAAGAGAACTGATCAATTCCCCAGGCACAGCCCTTCCACAGGGAGATTAGAAAGTAGAAGGAGCCCAAGGGGAGGTCAAGAACCTTAGAGCCAAGAGGATTTTTGCACAATGCAAAGCAATAATTACTAGCCAATTACCCAAGGCAAAAAAGGGGAGTCAGCATTTCCTCCCCCTCCTTTCCATAGCCATTGTATTATGATGAGAGAGAAGGAAGTTAGCCTCTCTCACCAGCAATGGAGAACAGAAGTGTTCATTGCTGATGAAAGCTCTTTTCACAAGCCTGATCCTATCAATCAGTAAATAATATTAAGCACCTACTATGTACCAGGCATTCTGGAGAACCAGAGAATGTGTGAGATGTCTAGGACCTTAGAAATTTAGACCAAAACCTCATTTTGAAAATGGGGAAATGGATATTCAAAGATGGGAAGTGCCTTGTCCTGGGTCTCAAGGTGTCTAAAAGGACCATGCTCTATTATCCAAAAACCTGAGAATCCTTTCCAAAGATGCCATGTTCTAATTTCTAGAGTTCTAGAGTGGGTGCTTATCAATTATGGTATATGAATGTAATGAAATATTATTGTTCTATAAGAAATTATCAGCAGGATAATTTCCGAAAGGCCTGGAGAGATTTACATGAACTGATGCTAAGTGAAGTGAGTAGAATCAAGAGAACATTGTACACAGAAGCACCAAGATTATGTGATGATCATCTGTGAAGGATTTGGTTCTTTTCAACACTGACATGATTCGGTCCAATTTCAATAGAGTTGTGATGGAGAAAGCCATCTGCATCCATGAGAGGACTATGGGGATTGAATGTGGATTACAACATATGATTTTCACCTTTTTTGTTGTTATTGTTTGCTTGCTTACTTTCTCATGTTTTCCCTTTGCAGCTAATTTTTATTGTTCAGCATGATAAATATGGAAATATGTTTAGAAGAATTGCACATGTTTAACTTGTATTTGATTACTTGCTGTGTAGGGAAGGGGGGAGGTGGAGAGGGAGAGAGAAAAATTTGGAATTCAAGGATTTTTAAGGATGGATATTGAAAACTCTTTGCATGTATTTTGAAAAACAAAAACCTATTATTATTTTAAAAAATAATTTCTAGAATTCTAGACAAATTATCACAATCCTTTCCATAAATGCTGGCTTTTATGGTTGACAAAAATGTTTTCACCTCCAGGTTCTCCCTTGGCTTCATTGTAATCTTGGGTAGCAAACAGGACATTAGAAGAGGAAATTTGGAGCTCAGACTAATAAATTGACTTTAAAAAACAGAGTAGATTTTTTTCTAGTTTCTTAAAAATAAAGGTTTACAGTACACAAAACATATTCATCTCTACTCTCCCTTAATCTGTTCTATTATTTCAAAAAGGTGAGTAGCATAAGAAATATGTTTTGTATTTATGATGAAACTAAAGCCTGAGAGTGTTATGCCACAGTCCTCTTTAACTGTCCCAACTCAGTTTCCCTGTACTAGTTTCCCTTGTCTCAGTTTCCTTAACTGTTCTGTCTCAATCCCCTAAACTGTAAAACTCCCCCTCTGGTTCATTAAGACTGGGGACCATTTGCTCTGGGGTTATAAATTGTTAGCAAAATAAGCAAGAGAGTAGACCTCCTGACTCTTTTTGTCCTCAAGAATTTACACTATCCCTCTAAAATATTCCAAGATACCTCACTGATATCTTTACCTCCGTGTATTCAGACACCGTGTCTCTGGGTTTTTAGGATTTATGGCCTCCCCCCATCCTGACAGAAGTTTCCCCATGCTTCTTACCCCTTCCTTTGTTTAGAGAAAAGGTATTTAAGAAGTTGGGTTTCTCCCATTCATTGCTGGAGGCTGGATTCTTTGAGATGACAGTCTCCTCCAGCCCTGGGACCAACATGGATTCCTTGGTCCCAGTATATCTTTATCTCTGTCTGACTGGATAATTTGAGATGAGAGCCCTGTCCAGTCAATTATGCTCTCCAATTAATAAAATATTACAAACTCTCTAATCTCTCTCCTGCCTCAGTTTCTCTGGGATTACAAGAGGAGCTCTAGATTGACCTAGGAGGTGTAATAATCTATTAACAAAGCAGGGAAAAGAATCCAGGTCTAGCTTCCAGTCCAATGTTTTGTCATCTTTTTGCTGTCTCTCTTTGAATACAATTCTTGGGATTCATTCAAAGTCTTTTCTTAATATATATATATAATCATTCTAGGTTAGAAGGGAAATGAACTGTATGTGGTGATATATATATATATATATACATATATATACATATATATATGTTTTATTTATGTATAAAACACAAATTTGGAGTTTCATTTGATTGGATGTTCTGTGGTATAATCTTTTACCCCTAAGGATAGGATCACCCCATGACTTTCATGATTTCATTTTAGCACTGGCTCTAGGCAAAGGTGATATCTTTTCTTACCAATCTGTGCTAGTGATTAAGTGGGAAAATTCTGGGGTTAGAGTCAGGGAGAGCTGAATTTGAATCTGAATTCATATACCCGTTAGCTCTGTGACCCTGGCCAAGTCACTTAATTTCTATTTTACCTCAGTTTCCTCAATTCTAAAATGGCTTAATAATAATACCTATCTACTTGGGTTGTTGTAAGGCTCAAATGAGATAATATTTGTTAAAAAAAAATAGTACAGTACCTGGTACATAGTAAGTGTTTAATGTTTTTTCCCTTCTACTCCAATCTCATATTTGTGAACCTCAATATATATGTCAATTTCCCTTCAAGTAGAGAACAGACATCCTCTGCCTTTCTGACTTCACTTTCTCCTTACATTTTGTGCACAGGATTACAGGTGACCAGTCTATAAGTAGAAACGACCTCAAAGGTGATCTAGTCCAATTGCATCATTTTATTGATGAAAAAATAGAGTCCCCATGTAAGAAATATTAGAGGTGTGGTTTGAACCCTGATTCCAGAATTAATGCTAGTTCCACTGTATCCTGCCATCTGACCTCACAGCCTCCTCCCCACCTGAGCCATAAGGGTACAGTCATTTTATCTCAGATAGTATTCCATTTTCATCATCCAGATCCCTCAAATTCTTCTCCCAGATCACAGCTCCTTTGTCTTCCATCTTTCCTTCGGTCCTACAAAACAAAAAGTACCTAATTCTTCACTAAAATCTCTATTCATTTCATTTCTTACTTTCAACCTATCAACCATGAATTGGTTTCACTTTTATCCTTTTATCTTAACCATAGAGTCAACCAGTTTTTACTGTATAGCTCTTGTCTTCCCAAACCCAAACCCTAAATCATCCCCACTATTCACTCTCATTTTCCCCAATTTTAAAAACATTTTTATTGAATGTTTTAGTTTCAAATTCTATTCCCCCCCTCTTTCCCCTTCCATTTCCCTGAGATGGTAAGCAATTAGATATAGGTTATTCATATACAATTATGTAAAACATTTCCATATGTCATTTTACACAAGAAGACTCAAATAAAAGGAAAACTGAAAGGAAAAAAGTGAAAATAGCATGCTTCACTCTGCATTCAATCAATATCAACCCTTTCTCTGGAGGCAAATAATATGCTTCATCATTAGTCCCTTGGGATAGTCTTGGATAATTACATTGCTGAGAATAGCTAAGTCATGCAATGTTTTTCATCTAACTTTATAGTTGTTATGTGTATAGCATTTTCCTGGTTCTGTACACCATGCATCAGTTCATACAAGTCTTTCTAGGTTTTTCTGAAATCATCATGCTTGACATTTCTTATATAGTTCAATAATATGTCTTTATAATCATATAGCATAGCTTGTTTAGCCATTCACTAATTGATGGGCATCCTTTTATTTCTAATTCTTAGCCAGCACAAAAAGAGCTGCTATGAATATTTTGTACAAATATAGGTTTTCCCCCCACACTTTTTTATGTCTTTGGGATATAGACCTAGCAGTGCTATTACTGAACCCAAAGTTTATATAGTTTTATAGCAGTTTTATAGCCCTTTGAATATAATTCCAAATTGTCCTCCATTATGTTTGGATCAGTTCACAACTTCACCAATAATGCATTAGTTTCTCAGTTTTTCCACATCTCCTTCAACATTCAATATTTTTCTTTTTTTGTCATATTAGCCATTCTGCTAAGTGTGTGGTGGTTCCTCAGAATTTTTTAATTTTAATTTCTCTGATCAAAGTAATTTAAAGGTTTTTTCCTATGACTTTAGATAGTTTTGATTTCTCTGGAAACTGACTGTTCATATCCTTTGACTATTTATTAGTTAAGGAATGAATTATATTTTTTTAATAAATTTGACTCAATTCTCTGTTTTGGGAATGAGCCTTTTATCAGAGATACCTGTTGCAAATTTTTTTTTAATTATTTGTTTTTCTTATAATTTTGGTTGCCTTGGTTTTGTTTGTGCAAAATCTTTAATTTTATATAATCAAAATGATCTCTTTCATACTTTATAATGTTATATGTGTACATTTATATGTATATATATATAGAGAGAGAGATTCTAAATTCTTCCTTTATTCATAAATCTGACAGATAAACTCTTCCATCCCCTCTTAATTTGCTTATGGTACCATTCTCTTTATGTAAATCATGTACCTAATCACTATTCACTCCCTCTGCTCTCACTCAGATATGACTGTATGACTAGAAAAAAGCATATAAACATGACTTGGTTTACTACAGATTTGCTATATAAACTCAACTGGCCATTAGTCCTCCTCAGCAGACCTTTTGCCCTTTCATGATTGATTCTATTGAATTTTCTACAATGTTTTCTCTAAACGATTTTTTTCCCTCATATCTCTTACAAAACAATTTTTATCTCTGTCTGTCTCCGATTTCTCTGTCTCTCTTTGTCTCTTTCTGCACCTGTCTATCTGTCTGTCTGTCTGTCTCTCTTGCTACTTTATACAGGGAAAATATTATTATGAACTTTTTTCCTTTTCCTCAAATCCACACCTGGAAAAAAACCCTACACTAACTCCAATTCTCTCCTACTCTGCTCCAATCTTTTTCTTTGACCGAAGAGGAGATTCTATCCCTCACCATTACCAATAATACCACTTGTGTTCTTGATCTCACCATCACCCCACTCCTAAGCCCTTTTTTATGGAAGCTTACTGCTTGAATTATCCCTTCTCTTCTATAATATCTCCATACCTACTATTTTCTTCCCTGCTCCCTATAAACACATCATGGTCTTCCATATCTTTAAAAAATAAAAAAAAAATTAAAAACTCCATTTGACCCTATCATCTCCTCACACTGTCTAATATACAATGTGCTTCTTTCACACTTGAACTCCTAGAAAAGATCATTAACTTTTCCTCTCTCGCCCTCATTGCTAATATCTGAACTACTGTCATTTCTCCTCTACTATTTCAACATCTCTGTTATAGACCAAGAGAAGAAGAGACTTGAAGGGAAGAAAAGGGGTTTAACTGGATGATTCAAGGTACATTAGAGAATGCCAATATTTCACATAGAAGAAGGAGTCTCATTGGAGGCAGTTTTGACAAGGATAGCTATTTGTAGAAAATCATGGGCCAAGCATAGAAGCACTTACAGGGAAGATTTAGACAACATTATTAGAAAACTAGAGTCAATATCACAATATGACAGATCAACTTTGCAAGGACTAGATATAGCATCATACTATTATGACCAGTTAGTTGAAGTTATACAAGAGATCTTTGATTTGGAGGCATTCTGATGTACAGGCACTTCCCCTGGAAGAAAATCCCTTTGCTAATCTTCTGTACCTGTACAGGCAATGGATCCCCAGGTGATCTCTTTCCTCCCTCTGCCTCTCAGCACTCACATTGACAGAACACTGAATCAAGCCTTCATAACCTCTTTTGCAGTGTCAATGATAATCTTTTAACTGATCTATCCCTTCTTCCAGTCTCACTGTCTTTAGTTCATCCTTTATAAATCTGTCAAGATACAATCTGACCACATCTCTATTCTGATTCAAAATCTTCCTATTCCACATAGAATAAAATATAAATGTCTTAGTAGAGACATTAAGACATCCCCTAATCTGGTTCCAACATACCATTCAATATTATTTCACATAAAAATCCTCACACAAATTCAATATTCCAGCCAATGTGGAATAAATTCTATTTCCTTAATTAAACTCTACTTTCTCCTATTTCAGTATTCCTGCTCACACACTATCTCTCAATTCTAAAACATATTCAGTCCCTCTCTCAGCCCTGATTCCCATCTCTGCCTATTAAGATTGCTCCCTTTCTTCAAGATCCAGTTCAAATGCCACCTTCTCCATGAAACCTCCCCTGCCTCCACATCTTCTAGGTTTCAATAATCTGTTTTTTCATTTAATAGTATTTTTTTGATTTCATGTCAAAATAGTTTATAACATTCATTTTTGTGATATATTTAGTTCCTATGTCCAAAGGGTTATAAAACTGGGCATACCCTTTGATCCAGCAGTGTCACTATGGGTTTGTATCCCAAAGAGATCTTAAAAGAGGGAAAAGGATGCACATGTACAAAAATGTTTGTAGCAGGGCAACTTTTTTTGTAGTGGGAAGGAACTGGAAATTGAATGAACACCCATCAGTTGGGGAGTGGCTGAATAAATTATGGTATGAAGTAATGGAATATTACTATTGATGATTACTAATGGAATATTACTATTGATGATTACTAATGAAATGAAGTAATGGAATATTACTATTATTCAATAAGAAATGATTAGCAGGTTGATTTCAGAAAATCCTGGAAAGACTTACATGAACTGATGCTGACTAAAGTGAGCAGAACCAGAAGAACGTTGTACACAGTAACAGCAAGATAATGTAATGATCAATTGTGAGGGACTTGGTTCTTCTCAACAATGTGATAATTCAAAACAATTCCAGTAGACCTGGGATGAAAAATGCCATCTGCATCCACAAAGAGGACTATGGAGACTAAATGTGGATCAGAGCATAGTATTTTCACCTTTTTTGATTTGTTTATTTTTCTTGTAGATTTTCCCTTTTGGTCTGATTTTTCTTATACAACATGGCAAATATGGAAATCTGTTTAAAATGATTGCACATTTTTAAACTATATCATATTTCTTGCTATCTTGGGGAGAGGTTGAGAAAGGAGGAAAGTGAGTGTTTAAAACTATCTTCACATGTATTTGGAAAAATAAAATACTATTGAGCAAAAATATTTTGAGTTCTAATTTTTTTCACCACCCGTTTCCCAAGACAGAAAGCAATTTAATATAGGTTATACATGTACAATCATTTGTTAGTTATTATGAAATAAAAAACACAACAAAAGAAAAAAAACATGAGAAAGAAAAACCAAACCAAAAAGAAAAAAAAAAAGAGGCGAAAATAGTATGTTTCAATCCACATTCAATCTCCATAGTTCTTTCTCTGAATGCAGATAGCATTTTCCATCCCACACTTTCAGTGATCTCTTTCTTTCTCAAGTTTCTCATAACACTTTAGCTGGAGCCTTTGTTTTTGGGGATCCTAAATATAGGGCTATGAAGAACCTCAGAGAGAACCCATTTCAACAGATGAGGAAATTGAAAGCCAAGGAAATCAAATGACTTGCTTTAGGTCATATAATCTGTAAGAGATGAGATATTTATCAAATTCTATCTTCTACCACAGCTGTCTTTGTGCTTGTTCTCTCAAATCCACCTCCACTGGATTATAAACTATTGAGGGCAGAGATGCAATCACTGTCAGCACAGTGTCTACTTTATTCTCATTGTTGTTGAGTTGTTTCAGTCATGTCTGATTCTTCATAATACCATTTGGATTAAAATACTGACTTGTTTACCACTCCTTCTCTAGATCATTTTATAGATAAGGAACTGAGACAAATAGGTTACTTGCCCATGGCCACATAATTAAATAAGTGTCTGAGGCCATATTTGAATAAATAAAGATGAATCTTCCTAATTTCCTAAATGTTCTTTCTACTGCACCACCCAGATCCCTCTTCTACTACATGGTAGGTAGTAAAGAAATTTTTTTATGCATTGACTCAAACAGGTTTTGAGATGATAGTCCTTTATTGCTCTAAAACTTTATTATATAATACCACTTTAAAATATTAGAGTCAGAGGGTGGAACCAAGATAGTGAAGAGCAGACAAGTGTCTGTGTGACTTCCTTAGAGCTTCCCTAAAATTAATAGCAGATTAAGCTTCTGAATTGGTTTTGGAGCGACAGAACTCACAAATATTTTGAGTACAAGAAATTTTCAAAAGAAGATATTTTGGAAGAACTTCAAAAAAGGCCTGTTTCAATTGGGCAGGGGGAGAAGCTGCTGAGCCCATATCAAAGTGCAAGGAGCCTGGGGCAGGAAACCCAGGAGGAGAGCCAGGGTGTTGCTGTGTCCATGCTACCTCAAGCTTTAAAAATTCTTAAAAGAGTTAGAAAAAAAATGGGGAAAGGAAACAAGACCTTTGCAAGAGTGTATGGAAAAGGAAAACCAGAAATTTGAAAAAAAAAATTCTTTAAAAAATAGAACTAATGAGGCAGCTAGTTGATGCAGTGGATTGAGTGTCAGTCCTGAAGTCAGGAGGACCAGAGTTCAAATTTGGCCTCAGACAACTTCCTGGCTATGTATAACTCCTTACAAAATAAATATGAAAAAGAAACCAATTCACTGAAAAACAAAATCTATGAAATTTTCAATAAAAGTTCAATTGGCTAAATGCAAAAGAAAATAAAATATTAGAGTCAGGAACTACAGGAACCTAGCTAACAGTAACAGAACTAAAATAGACCTCAAAGGGACTACAAATTAGTAGCATCAATCCATTCTACATAAACAAACATAAATAAAACATTTCATAAATAAGTTTCAAGAAAGAAAGAAAAAGAAAAAAGAAAGGAGGGAGGGAGGAAAGAAAGAAAGAGAGGAAGAGGGAAATAGGGAGGGAGGGAGAAAGATAAATGGATACTGGGGAAAAATGTAATTCCTTCTTTTACCCCAAATTACTTTAATTTTGCCCAGGAACCCACAGAGTAGTCATTTGGAAAGAATGAAAACATTTCTTTTTCTCTCTTCTTTTTATTTATTTATTTATTGCTGAGGCAATTGGGGTTGTGGCTTGCCCAGGGTCACACAGTTAGAGAGTGTTAAGTGTCTGAGGCCAAATTTGAACATAGGTCCTCCTGACTTCAGGGCTGGCACTCAATCCACTGCATCAACTAGCTGCCCCCTCTTTCTCTCTTCTTTCTTTCTTTCCTTCCTACCTTCCTTCCTTTTCTTTCTTTTTTTATTCATTTTTTTTCTTTCTTTTGATTTTTTTCTATGTAGAGAACTCTTAATACGGAAATTCCTTCCACTAATGTAGACTGATTAATTAAGGTGTTAGAAAGACAAGCTCAAGTTATTACCCAGAGATTTAGGGTTTTATCCCTCATCACAGTATGTATTAGAAGCAAATCTTGAAGCCAGGTCTTCTTGAGTTCAAGGGTGGCCCTTTTCCATATCATTTAAAAAAATAAAGTTATCTGCAACACTGTCATCTGAGTTTAGGCAGACACACTAAATATTTTCATTCTTTACACTTAGCTTTTCCCAATTTCTCAAGCTATATGAAAATTATTCACCAAATACCTTAAATAAGGGCATGAAATTTGCTGACTTGGATGAGTAAGGGAAGTAACCTAAAGAACTATTTAATTTTTCAGTTTGTTTAATTTTACATGGAATTAGACAGACACAAATCTGTGGCTAATAAAGAATTCCTGAGAGCAAATGAACATGAAATGTAACCACTCTATAATAAATAATATTCTGTTCAATTTCTCCTTGGAACTCCATACTTGTGTGTGACTAAAGAAATTTGATGAATTGATTTCCACTATTCTTTAAAAAAATTATGTTGATAATCCTTTCTTCAAGTTGAGAACTTCAATTGTGGCTTAGTGAAAGTAGACCCAGATCTGGAGACTGCAGACCTGAGTTCTAGTCCTGGCTCTGTTACTTAGTATGCTGCATGATTCTGTGAAAATACCTTCCTGTTACTGGGCTTCAATTGCTTCTTCTGAAAAATGACAGCTCTGGACTTTCTGACCTTTACAGAGCCTTCCATCTCTATTCTGTTTTAATTTTAGTTTTAGCATTCTGTGTCCTAAAGTCCCATCCAACCTTAATGCTTCTAACTTTCCCTCCAACTTTTATGTTCTAAAATTCCTTTCCATTTTAAAACACTATGATCTTTCTATAAATTCTGAATGCCAACTACAAAGTGAAGACCAACACAACATAACTGTTTGTATGTCCTTGTCTATTTATTGAACTATTAGTGTAGAGTGTTTGTTATTCATTTTCAAAAAAGACCAATGATATAGGTGAAATACTGACTTGTACATGAATTGGTTTTAAGTGGGGCAGAGCTCCACAAAATAATCCATCTCATTCTCTCTTCCTGAATGATGAAGATCCAGTGGGAAGACAAAATTCAGGACATCTGATACCAGCCCGGGGTGCAAAAAATGACTTTAGTATCTTCAAGATCTAATCAAGTACTAAGTAGTGCCTATTATATAGAGAACTATTTTTGAATACCTATTTAGTTCCAGATTAGACAATGCAAGGACTTCAAAGAAATTAAATAGTGATAGCTTGTAGTTCAATAAGGATTTTTATATACTTAATTTACTAATCTTTAAAATCCAGTGAAACAGTCATTATAAATATTGCTATCCCCATTTCACTGATAAGGCAACTGAGACCCAGATAAATTAATGGACTAACCAAGTACCCTGCAGTTCCCAAACATCAAAGAAAGGATTCAAAACCAGGGTTCTCTTGACTCCAAAGACATACTCTTTCTACCATGTCATGTGCTATTTTTCTTATACCAAGTCAGCCTGGTCCAGAGAGTTTAAATTCTACTAATAAAGTATCTAGAATACACTTATAATTTTTCAGAGCAATTGGTAACGTGTGTTTCTCAAATTAGTTTACTGATATAGCCAATGAGGAGAGCTAATAATTTGAAAAATCAAAAATATCCTGATAAGCTAAAACATTGGTACTTAATATAATAAGGTAAAATCAAATAGCAGTAAGTGTAAAGTCCAACACTTGGTTCAAAAAATTGATTCTACAAATGCAAGGTATGGGAGACATGTCTTCCTAGCAGTTAATCAGAAAAAAAGTCATGAGAAAAGGAATAGATTATAAATTCAATCTGTGTCAATAATGTAATATGACATTGAAGAAAACTAAAACAACCTCAAGTTGAGCTGAGAGAACAGCACTAGAGAAGAAATATTTCCATAATGCTCTGCCCAAGATGCATCACATTTGGAGTTTTGCATCCATTTGGGATACTATACTCTAAGAAATGTTGCAATAAAGAGCAACAAAAGTAGGATAACCTAAAATGATAAAAATTTCTGGATCCTGCCATATAAACACTGATTGAAAGAAATGGGGAAGCTTAGCCTGGAGGGGAAAAAAAGATAGAGAAAACATATCACAACTGCTTTCAAGGATTTGGAAAGCTGTTATGTAAGAAATCATACCTGTTCTTCTTGGTACCAGAGGCCAAAACTAGGAACAATGGTTGGAAGCTAGGAAGAAGCAAATTTAGCTTTGAAACAAGGAAAAAACCATCTAACAAAGTCATTTTAAAGTGAGGTGAACTACCACAAGAGATGGTAGCATCTTCTCATTGTGAGCCTCTAAGCAAAGGCTGACTGACCATCCAACAGTTAAAGTGTAGATGGGATTCTTATTCAGATACAATTCAGATTAGTTGTACTCTGATTGATATGCTTTCTATTTTGGGGTTCTGTGAGATAAACTGAGCACATCAAGTTTAAAAAAAACCTCACTGTTAATTAATGCAAACTTATTTTTATCAAACTTTTAGGGAATGTTGGGAATTATTAGGAAATTTTCCCTTATTTAAAGGTGAAATGATCGCCATGTAATTGCTCTCCATTGTTCCGAGTTTTTCCTTCAGGAACTCTATGAAAGTTCTTTCTAAATATATGCTCTTCATATCTAAGGTATTCATACAATACAAAATGCCTCTGACAAAGGGGTTACTTTTGTTCCCTCAAAATAGCAATAGAATGGATTCTATTATGCAGGTAATAACTTAAATAATTTTCCAAGTTGGCTCCAAAAACGTAATGCCAGTGAAACAATATTACAAAGAATGGCTAGTGGCATAAAAACAATCTTTTAAAAAGAGCATATGTAAAGAATTGGTACAAAGAAGGTAGGGAAGAAAGTGCCAGTGACAGCTCTTACCAATTCTCAGGAGTCAATTCTTGAATTTCCATTCTGAGCACTTATATCTCAAAAAAAAAGGCAAATGCTATGAATCAAAACTTGATCTATTATATTTTTGATTATCTAACCTAGATTTAAAAATGCAGTGGAGAAAATGTTAATAATGCAAATTAAATTTAAAAGTGGTCTTGAATACTTTTTTTGAGATCTAGGTGTTAAACATTGATCAGGACACCTTCTGGTTGAGAGAAATGCTGAGGTTGAGAAAAAAATAGAATGGCTCTCCAAGACAAGCCTGATTAAAAAGAATAGATGAAGATGTGATATTCCTAAAAATGGAGGCCTAAATAGGAGGAAATAGACATTGGGTAAAGCTAAAGTTAGCAGATCACACCAGAGCACACCAACTGGATAATATAAGTCTGATCTTCATTTACTGGCTAAAGAATAATAATTCTGCAGACAAGCCCATAGTAATACAAAACCTCAAGGCATATCATAAAACAGTAATCACTAAAATTATTTGATTTAAACGTAGTTCAAATAATCAAGATCTAGAAGCAATAGAAATAGTCTAGTTATGGATAACTTAGTTACCTGAAGTAGTAACTTAGCCATAAATAACCAAGCTAACCTAGAATACTAACCAATTTATAGATAATCTAGTCAAATTAGAACAGTATAACCTAGTTGTGAATATACCCTGAAATATAAAATCTCAAGGGAAGGATCTCTAATTGATAAGAAATTTTGGGAAATGGAAGAAATTAGGTGCAAAACAGCACTTTATACTTTATAGTCCATAATAATCTCCAGAAAGATGTTTAATTTCTATAAAAGGTCAGAAAATTAAATTTTGAAAAATAATTCAGAATAAAGGAGGATATTTTTCACTACAATGGCTGGGGGGAGGACATTTTTAACCAAAGAAAGTATAGAAGAACTCATCAAGATATAATAGACAATTTCAATTATGAAAAATTTACCTTTGATCCAGCAGTGTTACTACTGGGATTATATCCCAAAGAGATTATAAAGAAGGGAAAGGGACCTGTATGTGCACGAATGTTTGTGGCAGCCCTTTTTGTAGTGGCTAAAAACTGGAAACTGAATGGATGTCCATCAGTTGGAGAATGGTTGAATAAATTGTGGTATATGAAAATTATGGAATATTACTGTTCTGTAAGAAATGACCAACAGGATGATTTCAGAAAGGCCTGGGAGACTTACATGAACTGATGCTGAGTGAAATGAGCAGGACCAGGAGATCATTATATACTTCAACAACAATACTATATGATGACCAGTTCTGATGGATCAGGCCATCCTAAGCAACGAGATCAACCAAATCATTTCTAATGGAGTAGTAATGAACTGAACTAGCTATGCCCAGAAAAAGAACTCTGGGAGATGACTAAAAACCATTACATTGAATTCCCAATCCCTATATTTATGCACACCTGCATTTTTGATTTCCTTCACAAGCTAATTGTACAATATTTCAGAGTCTGATTCTTTTTGTACAGCAAAATAACGTTTTGGTCATGTATACTTATTGTGTATCTAATTTATATTTTAATATATTTAACATCTACTGGTCATCCTGCCATCTAGGGGAGGGGGTGGGGGGAGGTAAGAGGTGAAAAATTGGAACAAGAGGTTTGGCAATTGTTAATGCTGTAAAGTTACCCATGTATATATCCTGTAAATAAAAGGCTATTAAATAAAAAAAAAATAATAAAAAAAGATGAGATAAAAAAAAAAAAGAAAAATTTAAAACTTTTTTTTTTAACAATCAAATCAATGCATACAAAACTGTCCAGGTGATAAAGGAACTTGGAATAGAATATCACTAATAGAAAATTGATATCCAAAAATACAACATACCAATGTAAATGCTTAAGATTAAGTTTCATTATCTAAAAGATATTGTCCAAAAAAAGATATTGTCAAAAAATACTAACATCATGTTCAAAAGAACTGCAAAATATCAAAAGTTATGTAAATATATGCTAAAATTATTAATAATAATTAAAAATATAATTTGAAACAATTCAAATTTTATTTAAATCCAGAAAACTGGGAAAAATCACTTTTTAAAAGGTTTTTATTTTCAAAACATATGCACCGATAATTTTTCAACATAGACCCTTATATAACTTTGTTTCAGATTTTTCCCTCCTTTCCCCAACCCCCTCACCTAGGTATCAAGCAATCCATTATATGTTATAGATGTTAAAATATATATTAAATTCAATATGTGTAAACATATTGATTCAGTTCTCTTGCTACACAAGAATAATCAGATCAAAAAAGAAAGCAAATAGGTAAGAAAACAAAATGTAAGTGAACAACAACAAAATGAGTGAGAATGTAATTTTATAACAATTTTCTATTTTATTAATCTCCTCTTATTTTATTTTTATTTTATTTTCAGAATTTCACATTTGGTATTTAATTGAGGGTTTTTAATTTGTTCTGTTTCTAGCTTTTTTAGATGTAAGCCCAGTTCCTTGATCTTCTCCTTCTCTATTTTATGCAAGTAAGCATCTAGAGATATAAAATTTCTTTTTATATCCTCTTTGGCTACATCTCACAAATTTTGGTATGTTGTCTTATTATTGTCATTCTCTTGGATGAAGTTGGTGCTTGTGTTTATGATTTCTTCTTTCACCCATTCATTCTTTAGGAATAGACTATTTAATTTCCAATTTATTTTTGATTTATTTTTTTCCTAGCCTTATATTGCATGTGATTTTTATTGCATCATGATCTGAAAAAATGCATTTATTATTTCTATGCCTTTCTGCACTTGATTTTGAGGGTTTTGTGCCCTAATATATGGTCAGTTTTTTATAGGTTGCAAGAATTGCTGAGAAAAATGTAATCTCCTTCTGTCTCCATTCAATTTTCTCCAAAGATCTTTCATACCAATATCTTTTCCTGGTCTGATAGTTCTGAATTTTAGCCACGATATTCCTTGGGGTCTTAATTTTGGGGTCTCTTTCAAGAGGTGATGGGTGAATTTTGTCAATGGCTATTTTACCTTATGATTCTAAGACATCAGGGCAGTTTTTCTTTACAATGTCCATAAGATAATGTCTAGGTTCTTTTTTTCATCATGGCTTTGAGGAAGACCAATACTCCTTAGATTATCTCTCCTAGATCTATTCTCCTAGATCTATGTTCCAACAAAAACATCTATTTTTGTTTTTTGTAGGAGGTATTTAATGTTTTCTTTTATTTTTTTTTGTTTTTCTTTAAATTATTCTTGAAGTCTTATTGAATCATTTACTTCCATTTGTTCAATTCTAATTTTTAGTGTATTATTTTCTTCAGTTTCCTTTTATTGTTCCTTTTGTATTTGGCCAATTGAATTGTTTTGTTCATTGCATTTTTTTCCATTTCACAAATTTTATTTTTCAATAAATTGGTATCTTTTTCATATCTATTTTGTAAGGCATCATATGCTTTTTTCCATTTCATAATCTATTTTGTAGGGAGTTATATGTTTTTCCCATCCCTTCTTGCAAAAATCTCATTTCCTTTCCTCATTTTTTTTCTAACTCTCTTTTAAGATCCTTTATGCAATCTTCCAAGAAAGCCTTGTTAAATGGGGACCAGCTCATATCTCCCTTTAGGGCTTAATCTGGAGTTGATTTACCATTAGGAACCTTAGGATTTGAGCTCTATTCTTCTCTCTCCATAAAAGCCGTCTATGGTGAGAGTTATTTTTGGTTTTTTGCTCATTTTTTTAAGGCTTGAGGTCAGCTCTTAACAAGCTACAGCTGTTTTAGTTTGCCCTGAGGCAGTTCTGCTGATTGACTTCCAGTGCTGGGTCCTGCTTCTGGGGCTCAGTAGTTTACAATTTGCCTTTTGTAGCAAATGTGCCAAACCACCTGCTTGCAACCAGGATAGAGAAGCCTAAGAGGCTCATAGAAGATTCCCAGGTGCATGGAAACTGCAGTGGTCTGACTCCCCACCCCAGCTTCTTGCCCTAGTCTCCCGTACTGCCTTCTGGGTTCAGCAAACTGTTCCCCTGCCCATTTGAAACAGACCTGTTCTGAAGTTCATCCAAGGTATTTTCTTCTGGAAATTTGTTGTACTCCAAATATTTGTGGGTTCTTTGACTATAAAACCAGTTTAGAGGCTTAATCTACCATTAGTTTGAGTGAAGGTCAGAGGAGTTCACAGAAAGTCATGTCTGCTTTCCACCATCTTGGCTCATAAATCACTTTTTTAAAAAATAAAGTATTGAAACCATCATTGTTAGAGGAACACTGTCAGTGAAGTGGTAAACTAGAACAGCCATAGAAAACAATTTGAAATCATATAAGTAAAACTCTGTTTCTTCAAACCCCTTAATTCAATGATTACAAGATGGGATACAGACCTCAAGAAGGTCAAAATATGCATGTCTATATAAGGATACGTGTTCATATGATATATACAGGTGATGTACATATTGTATAATATATTTAGACACATCATGTATTATATGAGTATTATATAGATGGATATGGGTGTTTTGTACTTATAAAATATATATAATTATTTTCAATTGAATAATCATATATGAATTCTATGCTAAAACTATATCATGAATATGTATGATACATATATTTTATACATATGTATATGTGTGTGTATATATATATATATATATATATATATATCAGTTTTTTATAGCCACAAAGATCAGAAACAAAGTGAGTATCTATTGATTGGAGAATGACTGAACAAACTATGGCATATGAATAACTGATACTGTGCACAAATATAAATAATGATGCAGAAAAATATAGGAAGATCTCTATGAACTGATGCAGAAAAAATTAAGTACAACTACTTAGGATAGTCTAAACAACAGAATAATAAATGGAAGAAAATAAAAGAAGTTGAAATGAATAATTTTAATGAAGAGTAGAAAAAAAAAAGAAAAATCATGAATATTCTTGCTCTCAGCAAGAAGCAGGAGATTACTGGAAATAAGGTCCTTTTATTTGATTACATATGGTCATTTTACCAGTTGTTTTTTCTTAACTATTTTTATTATTACAAGATAGATCAATGAAGGAAGATTACATTAAATATAAAAGGTGTTTTACAAGTGCAATAAATATATCCAAGATCACAAAGAAAACAAAACATTTGGGGGAGAGGAGATTTTATGCACTGTTTCTCAGATAAAGGTTTTATATCTTAAACATATAAAGAAGATTGTAAAATCTATATGAGTCATTGCTCAATTGATAAATATCAAAGGATATGCATAAGCAAATTTCTGATGAAGAAATCATAACAATTTTAGTCATATAAAATTGCTCTAAATCACCATCAATTAGAGCAATGCAAATTAAAAAAAAAAACAGAGGGGCGGAGCCAAGATGGCGGAGAAGACACACGCGACTTTCTAAGCTCTTCTCTTACCCTCTTTATCAATATTATACCGAGCCTCAAAAATAGTCTTGACTGTTACAATTCGTAAAGATAAGAAGTAGAACAACTCACCGGCCGAAGAAAATCTGCAGTCTCGCCAAAAAAAGGTTGGTTCCGGGGCCAGGGGGGAGATCAGGGCAGACTGGGAGAGAAATTAGGTTCTGAGGAGAGCCTCAAACCGAAAGTGAAAGCACAGATCTCAGCACAAGTCAGAGCCCCAACCCGCAGACGGGCTTTTCCTTGGGGCAGTTGTGATCCTGCACGGCAGGAGGACGCAGCCCGGGTTAGCCTCCAATCTGCGCAGTGGGGAGCTCGGCTTGGAGCCATAGAGTTTTCCCAGGGCCGATTTGCATCAGGCAGAGACGCTGGGGCATAGTTCTCT
This sequence comes from Sarcophilus harrisii, assembly GCF_902635505.1. Lineage (NCBI taxonomy): Eukaryota > Metazoa > Chordata > Mammalia > Dasyuromorphia > Dasyuridae > Sarcophilus > Sarcophilus harrisii. Next base: position 624,031,765 of record NC_045426.1, on the reverse strand, counting down.
GAGGTCTGCGGTCTGCGGTCAGCTGCTAATACTCACAGTCCCACAAGAGGCTCCGGCCTGGGGCAGTGACACTTTCACCCCTTAGTCTCTAGCCGAGGGCACCGCTAACCTACACAGCCCAACTGGGCACTTCGATGAGCTCGGCCAGTGCTGCATCCACTTCCTGTTGGGGAAGGAAACTCCTCACTCAGAGCACTCCCATACCTCTGAGCCGGAAATCAGTTTACATCTCTCCCTGCTCTGCAGAGGAAGCTGGTAACCCCCTTGCCTAGGAGACATACCCTAAAGGCTTTAAAACATAAATAAAAAGATGAAAAGAACGATAGACAGCTTCTATGCAGAAAAAGAGCAGGTCAGCAAACCTGAAGAGACTTCAAACAGCAAAAATGCATCAGACTGTCCTCCTTTACATGATGCTCTCATAGAAGAGACCATTAAAAGTATCAAAAGAGAGTTAGAAGATAAATGGGGAAAGGAAAGAGAAGCCTTACAAGAGAGCAACAACTTCCTGAAATACGAATTGGAAAAGTTAAAAAATTCCCAGGAAGTGCAGGAAACAAAATTGGTAAATTGGAAAAAATAAAGAATTACTAGAAAGTAGGATTTAATTGGAAAAGACAAAGAACTCATAAGAAAGTAGGATCTGTGAATTGAAAAGAAAATAATTCACTAAAAAATTAGTGAAATGGAAAAAATTCCACAGACCAAAACAATACATTTAAAAACTCAATTGACATATACAGAAAGAAGTAAAAAAAGCTAATGAAGAAAATAATTCTTTAAAAATTAGAACTGAACAAATAGAAACTGATGATTCATTGAGACAGCAAGAATCAGTCAAGCAAAAACAAAACAATGACAAACTGAAAACCATGAATTATCTACTTGCAAAACGACAGACTTGGAAAATAGATCTAGAGAGATAATCTGAGGATTATTGGACTTTCTGAAATCTATGATGAAAAAAAGAGCCTAGATACTATTTTACAAGAAATCATCAAAGAGAACTGCCCAGATGTAATAGAATCAGAAGGTAAAATAGGCATTGAAAGAATTCATCAACACTTCTGAAAGAAACCCTAAAATAAAACCCCAAGAATATTGTGGCAAAATTTCAGAACTATCAGATTAAGGAAAACATTTTACAAGCAGCCAAAAAAAAAACCATTTAAATACCGAGGTACCACAATAAGGATCACCCAAGATCTGGCTGCCTCTACATTAAAGAAACAAAGGGCCTGGAATATGATATTCCGAAAGGCACAAGAACTTGGGATGCAGCCAAGAATAAACTACCCAGCTAAGCTGAGCATTTTCTTCCAGGGAAGAAGATGGACATTTAATGAAACAAATGAATTTCATTTGTTTCTGAAGAAAAAACCAGAACTAAACAAAAAATTTGATCCATACATAGAACTCAAGAGATGCAGAAAAGGTAAAAATAACTCTTGAGAATTGTATTTCTGTTGTGGATATACAAAAAGAATACATGTATAATTTGATTGTACTGATATAACATAAAAAAGGGAAGTAGATATTGAAAAGGGATGATGGCAGAATAAGGTAGGAAGGAGGGATAAAAAGAGGGAAACCACATCCCACAAAGAGGCTAAGGAAACTTATCATATCTGAGGGAATTTAGAGAGGGGGAGGAACATTGTGTGAATCTTACTCTCATCAGAGTTGGCTCAAAGAAAAAATAATTGACATTGTTTTAGAGAAAATTCTCTCTCGCCTCATTAAAAACAGGGGAGAGGAAAAAAAAGAGTAATAAGGGAAGGAAGGGGAAAAGACTCAAAGGGGGGGAGGGAGGGATTATAAAGAGGGTAAGCATCATGATACAAGAGGGGTACATAAGTTTAAAAGGGGGAAAGAGGGTTGGGGGAGGCAAGAATAAGTAAAGCATAATCTGGGGTTATTAGGATGGCAGGAAATACAGATTTAGTAATTCTAACCGTAAATGTGAATGGGATGAACTCCCCCATAAAGAGGAGGCAGATAGCAGACTGGATCAAAAGTCAGAACCCTACAATATGTTGTTTACAAGAAACACATTTAAAGCAGGGAGATACATATAGAGTAAAGGTAAAGGCTGGCAAAATCTATTATGCTTCAGGTGACGTCAAAAAGAAGGGTAGCCATCCTATCTCAGATCAAGCAAAAGCAAAAATTGATCTAATTAAAAGAGATAAGGAAGGAAACTACATCCTGCTAAAGGGTAGCATAAACAACGAAGCAATATCAATATTAAACATATATGCACCAAGTGGTATGGCATCCAACTTCCTAAAGGAGAAGTTAAGAGAGTTGCAAGAAGAAATAGACAACAAAACTGTAATAGTAGGAGATCTCAACCTTGCACTCTCAGAATTAGACAAATCAAACCACAAAACAAATAAGAAAGAAATTAAAGAAGTAAATAGAATATTAGAAAAATTAGGTATGTTGGATCTTTGGAGAAAATTGAATGGAGATAGAAGGGAATATACTTTCTTCTCAGCAGTTCATGGAACCTATTCAAAATTGACCATATATTAGGACATAAAGACCTCAAATTAAATGCAAGAAAGCAGAAATAGTAAATGCTTTTTCAGATCATGATGCAATAAAACTACATTCAACAAAAGTTAGGGGAAATAGACCAAAAGTAATTGAAACTAAACAATCTCATCTTAAAGAGTGATTGGTGAAGCAGCAAATTATAGATACAATTAATAATTTCACTCAAGATAATGACAATGATGAAACATCATACCAAAACTTAGGGATGCAGCCAAAGCGTAATAAGAGGGAATTTTAATCCTTAGAGGCTTACTTGAATAAAACAGAAAGAAAAGATTAATGAATTGGGCTTGCAACTAAAAAAACTTAAAAAAGACCAAATTAAAAACCCCCAATCAAATACTAAATTGGAAATTCTAAAATTAAAAGGAGAAATTAAAAATATTGAAAGTAAAAAAAAAAACCACTGAACTAATTAATAAAACTAAGAGTTGGTTCTATGAAAAAGCCAATAAAATAGATAAGCCTTTGGTAAATCTGATTAGAAAAAGGAGGGAGGAAAATGAAATTAGTAGTCTTAAAAATGAAAAGGGAGAACTTTTCACCAATGAAGAGGAAATTAGAGAAATAATAAGGAATTACTTTGCTCAACTTTATGCCAATAAATTTGATAACCTAAGTGAAATGGATGACTATCTCCAGAAATATCGACTTCCCAGACTAACAGAGGAGGAAGTAAATTGTTTGAATAGTCCCATTTCAGAAAAAGAAATAGAACAGGCAATTAAACAACTCCCTAAGAAAAAATCCCCAGGACCAGATGGATTTACATGTGAATTTTACCAAACATTTAAAGAACAATTGGCCCCAATGCTATATAAATTATTTGATAAAATAGAGAATGAAGGAGTCCTACCAAATTCCTTCTATGACAGAGACATGGTACTGATACCTAAACCAGGTAGGCTGAAAACAGAGAAAGAAAATTATAGGCCAATCTCCCTAATGAATATTGATGCTAAAATCTTAAATAAGATATTAGCAAAAAGACTACAGAAAATCATCTCCAAGATAATACACTATGATCAAGTAGGATTTATACCAGGAATGCAGGGCTGGTTCAATATTAGGAAAACTATCAATATAATTGGCCATGTTAATAACCAAATTAACAAAAACCATATGATCATCTTAACAGATGCAGAAAAAGCATTTGATAAAATCCAACATCCATTCCTATTAAAAACACTTGAGAGTATAGGAATAAATGGACTTTTCCTTAAAATAATCAGCAGCATCTATTTAAAACCATCAGTAAGCATCATATGTAATGGAGACAAACTGCAACCATTCCCAATAAGATCTGGAGTGAAACAAGGTTGCCCACTATCACCGTTACTATTTAATATTGTATTAGAAACGCTAGCTTTAGCAATAAGAGCTGAGAAATAGATTAAAGTAATAAGAATAGGCAATGAGGAAACCAAATTATCACTCTTTGCCGATGACATGATGGTCTACTTAGAGAACCCCAGAGATTCTGCTAAAAAGTTATTAGAAATAATCCACAACTTTAGCAAAGTTGCTGGTTATAAAATAAACCCACATAAGTCATCAGCATTCTTATATATCACTAACAAAATCCAACAGTCAGAGTTACAAAGAGAAATTCCATTTAAAGTAACTACTGATAATATAAAATATTTAGGAATCTATTTGCCAAGGGAAAATCAGAAACTTTATGAGCAAAATTACAGACCACTTTTCACACAAATTAAGTCTGATCTAACCAATTGGAAAAATATTAAATGCTCTTGGATAGGGCGAGCAAATATAATAAAGATGACAATATTACCTAAAGTAATCTATTTATTTCACGCTATACCAATCAGAGTCCCAAAAAACTATTTTAATGACCTAGAAAAAATAACAACAAAGTTCATATGGAAAAACAAAAGGTCAAGAATTTCAAGGGAATTAATGAAAAAAAATCAAATGAAGGTGGTCTTAGCTGACCAGATCTAAAATTATATTATAGAGCAGCAGTTACCAAAACTATTTGGTATTGGCTAAGGAATAGATTAGTTGATCAGTGGAATAGATTAGGTTCAAGGGATAAAACAGTCAACAAAATAGCAACCTAGTCTTTGACAAACCCAAAGATCCCAGCTTTTGGGATAAGAACTTACTGTTTGATAAAATTGCTGGGAAAATTGGAAACTAATATATGGCAGAAACTAGGCATTGATCCATACTTAACGCAGACACCAAGATAAGGTCAAAATGGGTTCATGACCTAGGCATAAAGAATGAAATTATTAATAAATTAGAGGAACAGGATAGTTTACCTCTCAGACCTGTGGAAGGGAAGGTCTTTATGACCAAAGAAGAACTAGAGATCATTACAGATCACAAAATAGAAAATTTCGATTATACTAAACTGAAAAGTTTTGTACAAAACAAACTAATGAGACAAGATTAGAAGGGAAGCAATAAACTGGGAAAATATTTTACCGTCAAAGGTTCTGATAAAGGCCTTATTTCCAAAAATTTATAGAAAATTAACTCTAATTTATAAAAATCAGCTCATTCTCCAATTGAAAATGGTCAAGTGATATGAACAGACAATTCTCAGATGAAGAAATTGAAACTATTTCTAGTCATATGAAAAGATGCTCCAAGTCATTATTAATCAGAGAAATGAAAATTAAGACAACTCTAAGATACCACTACACACCTGTCAGATTGGCTAAGATGACAGGAAAAAATAATGATGATTGTTGGAGGGGATGCGAGAAACTGGGACATTGATGCATTGTTGGTGGAGGTGTGAACGAATCCAACCATTTTGAGAGGACTTTGGAACTATGCTCAAAAAGTTATCAAACTGTGCATACCCTTTGATCCAGCAGTGTTACTACTGGGATTATATCCCAAAGAGATTATAAAGAAGGGAAGGGACCTGTATGTGCAACGAATTTGTGGCAGTCCTTTTGTAGTAGCTTAAAAACTAGAAACTGAATGGATGTCCATCAGTTGAGAATGGCTGAATAAATTGTGGTATATGAATATTATGGAATATTACTGTTCTGTAAGAAATGACCAACAGGATGATTTCAGAAAGGCCTGAGAGACTTTATACGAACTGATGCTGAGTGAAATGAGCAGGACCAGGAGATCATTATATACTTAAACAACAATACTATATGATGACCAGTTCTGATGGACCAGGCCATCCTCAGCAACGAGATCAACCAAATCATTTCCAATGGAGCAGTAATGAACTGAACCAGCTATGCCCAGAAAAAGAACTCTGGGAGATGACTAAAAACCATTACATTGAATTCCCAATCCCTATATTTATGCACACCTGCATTTTTGATTTCCTTCATAAGCTAATTGTACAATATTTCAGAGTCTGATTCTTTTTGTACAGCAAAAATGTTTTGGTCATGTATACTTATTGTGTATCAAATTTATATTTTAATATATTTAACATCTACTGGTCATCCTGCCATCTAGGGGAGAGGGTGGGGGGTAAGAGGTGAAAAATTGGAACAAGAGGTTTGGCAATTGTTAATGCTGTAAAGTTACCCATGCATATATCCTGTAAATAAAAGGCTATTAAATTAAAAAAAAAAAGATTGATCTATCTGTATACTAGGAGTATCTACTGTAAAAACATGAGATGGAATCAGGTTTTTGTAAATGATTTTCTGCATCTTTCCATTCTCACAAATGAATGAAAGGGACAGAGGAAGTAATTTTTTTTTGCATTAAAAAAATTAATTAAAATGTTAATAGAGCAAAAAAAAAAACAACTAAAACATTATTTGCCTACCAGCTTGGCTAAAATGATAGAAGGAAAGTCTGGGAAGCTATTTTTTTGTTGTTAGGATTGTGAACTGATCCAATCATTTTGAAGAGCAATCTGAAATTATTCCCAAAGAATTATTAAACTACCTATATATCCTTTGATCCAACAATACCACTAGTTGCTCTATTTATGAAGATAATTAGGGAAAAGGAATATTCTAAAATTTATAGCAATTCTCTTTGTGATGGCAAAAAACTGCAAATTGCAGAAATATCCATCAACTGGGGAATAACTGGACATTTCCTATATGATTGTGATGGAATACTGTGGTGTCATAAGAAATGATGAGTTCAATCATTTTAGGAAAAAAAACATGAAAAGGCTTGCACAATATAATGAAGAGCAAAATGAGCAGAACAAAGAGAATACTGTATACAGTAATAGGAATATTTTTTAAAGAATGACTTTGAGTAAATAAGTTATTTACAATAAATGCACGCTAGCACAGGACTGCCTAGCATGGCGTACTTTCATCAGAGAAGGTGATGTGCTCTATAAGAAAAACAGAACTGAATTTGTGTCCAACCTGTAGCAGTTAATTCCAAGCTCATATTGGTATGATCAATCATAGTTGGATATACTAACTCAATTCTGATATAATGGTGTCATTTTTATCTTCTTTGAGAATGAAGGACAAGAGCAAAACCAACTAAATAAAAATATAACACATTATGGTAAAATATAATATAGTATAAATAAAAAAATACGTGGAATAATTTTATAAATATATACTATTTGTGTCTAAAGGTAGCCATCTCTAGATCAAGATGGGAGGGAAGAAAAAGAAACAATTTATATGACCATTTTGTCATATATTTGAAAGAAATAGCAAATTGTGTGTAGTCATTTTGCAGTTTCATATATAGCTATCTTTTTTATTTACTATGTTATGGACCAGCTTGCTTTAGTCCATAACTTAAAAACAAATAAATAAATTGATAGAGGGAGAAGGGAAACAAGGAGAAAGTAGAGAATGAGTAAATACTTCAAGGCCAGCACAGAGAGCTCCATAAACTCAGAAGTTTTTGCAAACCATAGAACTTTTCAATTCCTAAGGTATTCTTTGAAGCTGTTCTTCTTCCCCTGTTGTGCAGCTGTGTATTTAACAACAACAAACCATACAATTCAAAGGAAACATTCAAACTCAGAGGATTTGGGAGTGGAAACTCAGAGACCATCTAGTAGCAACCTTTGATTTTATAGATCTTCATAGAATCTCAGGTTTGGGAGGCACCTCAGAGGCCAGCTAGTCCAACCTACCCATGAAAAAGTAAGAGTTCTACAATACATCCAAGAAGGAGGCATCCAGAGTTGTTTAAGTACTTCTCTTACCAAAGAGCTCAGTACTTTACCTGGTAGCCCTTTCCATTTTGGATAACCCAAATGCAAAGGACTTTCTTTCTTAACAGAATTCCTATTTTGGATTCTAAACTTGTAAACTCTTCTTCCCTTATAACCCTAAAACCAAAAAAGAAGCTATATTTTCCATACAGTTTCAGAGTAATCCACACAGATGCTTTAGACTCCAATTATTGGTCACTTTATGCTCCCTAACTGACTTTCAATTAGTTGGGAAGCCTTACTGCTAGTAAGTTTTTGTGATCCAACAATATTCTTAGGCAATTAAATTGGAAAGGCTTTTTTTCCACTTTTAAAACAGAATGATTAAAGTGGGATTGTTTGTAGGATGATAGTGGTAGGACAGAAAAGAGAGTTTGCTGTGGAAAGTGTCTGGCACATATTAGGCATTTAATAAATGTTGACTTATTGAAAGAAAGAAAAGAAAAAACTCTACTAAGAAAAAAATACTACTAACAGATAATGTATCAAGAAATAACACCACCAACAACAATATTTCAACCTATAATCAATTCATCCCCAATTAAACTAAGGAATAAAGCTCATGACCAGATAAGCCACTTACCCTTTGAGTCAACAGACTGATAAATCAAACTCAGAGTGTCTTAGGCCTAGACAGAAATTTGTGATTTACAAATTCCTGGATTATCAAAGTAAAAAAAAATTGGTAAGTTCCTTGTCTGAAAGATTTCCTAATAGAGCCAGGAACCTCAATGCCTAAATGATTTTCAAGTCTATCATTTAGAGGTAGATATCAGGTTGGATTTAGCCTAACTTTAAATATTTTGGATGCATGGAAAAATAATTTTTACAAATTAATATAAAAGTAATCTAAGAGTTTAAGCGATATGTAAGATCAATGCATATATAATCAAATACTATGTTTCAAAAAGAAAATCCACCTCCAAACTAAAAGATAGGCACATCTTGACAGTATTTTGTCCAAAAAAAAAAAAAAAAAAGAAGTGGACAGCTAAGTGGATCACAAGATAATATGGATCAACAGTGTAATATAGTCTGAAAAAGTTAATTCCCTCTTAGGATTCAACAAAAGAGACCAAGCAGGCAACTCAAAAAATGGCAATTCTGATGTCTTCTTCTCTAGGGTCTGACTAGGGAAAATCAAAAATACAGCAGCAATCACAGATTATTTTAAGGACATTGACAAGGTATAAATGGGCTCTCGTGCTTAGCACAGCATTGTAGAAAGAATACTACAGCTTCACTTTTAGGAACCCTACTTGGGCAATCGTTATGTTGACTAGATGAACAGAATATTTCCTACACTAGAGTTGCTCCAAAATAAAATTAGTCATCTCAGGAAGTTGTGAATTCCCCCTGAGTGGAAGTCTTTGAGTAGATCCTAGACAGCCACTTATTGGGATGGTGTAGATATTCCTATTCAGGTATTTTTTGGGCTCATAATTCTCTGAATCATACTGAGTGAAGACTTGATCAGGGAAATTTTAGTGAGAATTCTTTCAAATAATCTTCATAGGCGCAGAGCCAAGATGGCAGAGAGGACACATGCTTCTTTCTGATCTTCTCCTGGACCCTCAACCAATTAGCAAATCCAGCCTCTGAATTAGTTCTGGACTGGCAGAATCCACGAATATTGGGAATGCAGCAAATTACCAGCAGAAGATAATTTCAAAGATCTCCAGAAAAGGTTTGTTTCAGTAGGATACAGAAGAAAGTGGCCAGGCGCAGACAGACAGAGCATGTATGTCAGTGCATGCTAGGCAGACCCGAGGCTGGGTGCCATCTCCACAAGGTAGGGTGGTCTCCCTGGAGTGCTGCAGACACAGTGGAGAATCTCCGGGGAAGAATCTACACCAGCATTGGCTGCTCTGCCCTGATTGCAAACCAGTAGATCAGCAGAGAAGTTAGAATACATCCAACACAAACACAAAAGATTAATAGTGAATCCAGAAACACCAGAATCTCACAGGATCTGGCTACACACACAAAGCACTGGGAGTGAGTTAACATGGACCTAGTGTAGCTGTAGCTGCTTCACTTCTTGTAGAGGAAACTTGGAAAACTTCCCCTGCCCTAAAAGCAAATCCCAAATTTTAAAAAATGAGTAAAAAGGCAAAGAAAACTCTATTCATAAAAAGATTTTATGGTGAAAGAGAAGAATAGATTTCAAACCCTGAGGAGACTAAAAGCAGATTGTCTCTAGATGAAACCTCAAAAGATGATATAATCTGATCCCCATCACACAAGGCTCTCTTAGAAGAAATTCAAAAGGATCTTAAAAGAGAGCTAGAAGAACAATGAGAAAAGGAAGAGGATTTGCAAGAGGATTTGGAAAAGGCATATAATTTATTGAAAGATAGATTTGACAAAATGGAAAAAACAAGGTTGTCCACTATCTGTCACTATTCAATATTGTATTAGAAATGCTAGATTCAGCAATAATAATTGAGAGATTAAAGGAATTAGAGTAGGTAAACAGGAAACCAAATTATCACTCTTTGCAGATGATATGATGGTATACTTAGAAAAACTCAGAGAATCAATTAAAAACTATTAGAAACAATCCACAATATTAGCATAGTTGCAGGATAAAAAATAAATCCACATAAACCATCAGCATTTTTATACAATGCTAAAAAAATCCAACAGCAAGAGATACAAAGAGAAATTCCATTTAAAATAACTGTCGATAGTATAAAATATTTGGGAATCTATCTACTGAGGGAAAGCCAGAAACTATGTAAGCAAAACTATAAAACACTGTCCATGGAAATAAAGTCAGATCCAAGAAATTGGAAAAATATCAAGTGCTCTTGGATAGGTTAAATGAATATAATAAAGATGACAATACTACCTAAACTAATCTATTTATTTAGTGCTATACCAATCAAACTCCCAAAACATTATTTTATTGATTTAGATATAATAACAAAATTCATCTGGAAAAACAAAAGGTCAAGAATTTCAAGGGAACTAATGAAAAAAAAATCAAATGTAGGTGGCCTAGCTGTACCAGATTTAAAATATATATTATAAAGCAGCAATCATCAAAACCATTTGGTACTGGCTAAGAAATAGACTAATTGATTAGTGGAATAGGTTAGGTTCACAAGAAAAAATAAATAATAGCTATAGCAATCTAGTGTTTGACAAATCCCAAAACCCCAGATTTTGGGATAAAAATTCATTATTTGTCAAAAACTGCTGGGAAAATTGGAAACTAGCAGGACATAAACTAGGCACTGACCCATACTTAATACTGTATACAAAGAAAAGGTCAAAATAGGTTCATGATCTAGTCATAAAGAATGATATTCTAAACAAATTAGAAGAACATAGGATAAGTTTACCTCTCAGACCTGTGGAGGATGAAGGAATTTGTGACCAAAGAACTAGAGATCATTATTGATCATAAAATAGATAATTTTAATTATATTAAGTTAAAAAGTTTTTGTACAAACAAAACTAATGCAGACAAGATTATAAGGGAATCAATAAACTGGGAAAACATTTTTACATTCAAAAGTTCTGATAAAATCCTCATTTCCAAAATATATAAAGAATTGACTCAAATTTATAAGAAATCTAGCCATTCTCCAATTGATAAGCGGTCAAAGAATATGAACAGACAATTTTCAGTAAAAGAAAGTGAAATGATTTCTAATTATATGAAAAGGTGCTCCAAATAACTCTTGGTCAGAAAAATGCAAATTAAGACAGCTTTGACATACCACTACACACCTCTCAGATTGGCTAAGATGACAGGAAAAGGTAATGACGAATGTTGGAGGGGATGAGGGGAAACTGGAACACTGATCCATTGTTGGTTGAATTATGAATGAATCCAACTATTCTGGAGAGCAATTTGGAACTATGCTCAAGAAAGTTATCAAAATGTGCATACCCTTTGATCCAGCAGTATTTTTACTGGGCTTATATCCCAAAGAGATCTTAAAGGGGAAAAAGGGACCCACATGTGCAAAAATGTTTGTGGCAGCCTTTTTCACAGTGGCTAGAAACTGGAAACTGAATGGATAGTGGGGAAATACTGAGTGAGGTATAAAACCCTTAAGCCAAGAGGGAGGGAACCTGCTAACAATGGTTGGTTCTCCCCATCTCCTCTAAGGGCTCTCATCCTTCCTGAGAAGTCAGGAGGTGGTGACAACCTGTATTGTAATTGAAGCAGTGTGATACCAGGTGGCAAAGAGTGATACCAGGTGGCAATCTACATACAATAGCAAGTTATTTATGTGGTCCCAAGTGGGCAGTATATACTTGTCACATGCTCAGTGTTGTTTTGGTTACATAAAGGTATAAGGATATAAAAAAGGAAAAGTCCTTGGAATAAACAGACTCCATTTTCCCACCATCCTCAGGAGTCCTGCCTCATCACTTATCCACTAAGGTGGTATATTTTAATTACCCTGGCATGAGGGCTCTAGAAAGCAGGACACAACAGATGCCCATCAATGGAAGAATAGCTGAATAAATTATGGTATATGAATGTTATGGAATATTATTTTTCTGTAAGAGATGACCAACAGGATGATTTCAGAGAGGCCTGGAGAGACTTACATGAATTAGTGCTAAGGGAAATGAGCAGAATCAGGAGATCATTGTACATGGAAACAACACCATTATATGACAATTCTGATGGACGTGGCTCTCTTCAACAATGAGATGATTCAAACCAGTTCCAATTGTTCAGTAATGAAGAGAGCCACCTACACCCAGAGAGAGGACTATGGGAATTGGTTGTGGACTGCAACATAGTATTTTCACTCTTTCTGTTATTGTTTGCTTGCATTTTTGTTTTCCTCCTCAGGTTTTGTTTTTCTTTCTAGATCCAATTTTTATTGTGCAGCAAGATAACTATAAATATGTATACATATATTGAATTTAACATGTATTTTAATATATTTAACATTTATTGGACTATCTGCCATCTAGGGGAGGAGATTGGGGGGGAAGGAAGGGAAAATTTAGAAGGTTTTGCAAGGGTCAATGTTGAAAAAATTTCCCATGCATATGTTTTGTAAATAAAAAGCTATAAATAAATACCTTCCATAATTTTGAGCTACTATAAATATCCAAATTAACTATAAAGTATATATGAAGGGGTATGCTATCTGCATCCAGAGAAAGAACTGATAAATTGAAGTATATATAAAATTATATATAAATACAGATGTACAAATACAGATATGCATACATGCATATATATGTATATCTCTGTGTGTGTTTGTGTGTACAATGGTAGCCATCTTTAAGGAAAGAAAAAAGGAAATATACATGATAATTTTATTACATTTTTTTTATATTTTATATATTTTGAAGGAATAGCAAGTTTCATATAATAGATTTGCAGTTTCATGTGCAATCATTTTTCTATTATGCTATGTTGTGAAAATGCTTATTTTTTCCACAAATTAAAAATTAAATAAATCAAAATTTTAAAAAATAAATTAATACCCTCTAACAGAGATGTGCTGGAACCAGTTCCAATTAATTCTTGGGAGACAATTGTTACATTTTCAGTATGAGCATTTATACCTCAGAAATTGGCAAACACTACATATACCATCTTGATTTATTGCTTTGTTGGTTTCAAATATATATGTGTGTGTGTGTGTGTGTGTGTGTGTGTGTGTGTGTGTATTTGAGAGCTGGTTATTACACATTTACCAGAATACCACTTCCTGTGGGTTACCTGAAATTCTATTCATATTTCTGTAGATCAGTCTTTGACTTCATAAATCCTTGTGACTTAGAGTTCTCTTTGGCAGGGAAATAATGGAAAGAGGGAGCAGTTGCTAAAATCTGATACCAAGATATGGATATAGTAAGTAGAGAAGGGACAAGTAAACAAATTATTTCATTGACTTACTCTATTTTCCCTTTCTGATTCTAGCAAATCAAGGTTTATTTGGTCAGTAAATTCAACGTTTTAAATAAGGGTTTAGAGAGCAGCAATTTTTAGTAAAAGAACAACAAAAACCTTGGGGTCAAAGAAAAAGAGATCTGACACCCATTGTCAGAAAGAAGAAACTAAAAGCCAGAGAAAATAAGTGAATTTCCTAAATTCTAACAGGTCACCCAACGGTAACTGCTAGCGGAAAACTTCTCTTCCCAAATCCAATACAATTTCTGATGTATTCCATAATGCATCTAAAACAAAGGTTCTTAATATGATTTTATATGATGGACTTCTTTGAAGGTATGATGAAATCTATGGATTTCTCAGAAGATTTTTAAATGCATAAAATAAATGCATGGGATTACCAAAAAATCAGATGGAAATATATTCATCTATCCATAAAAACAGAGATATACACATATATGCACAATCAAACCCATGTATATGCACATATCATATAGATACTATGTGTATTCATATACATATAATATGTGTGTATGCAGGTAGAACATGTTTACAGACTCTTACAGATTGACCAATGAAAGCTTAACACAATTCTAATTCTCATCCTAATTCTTCCCAGCTGGGTTAATTCATGATGCACGTCTTTTCCCTGCATTTTTTACTTCTTCTTCAAGCCAGACAATGTACCCATGTCCTTGCCTCAAGACCTAACCATTTAAATGATGAGTTCTATCCTGGGATTGATGGATCTCCTTTTAGCCACCTTCTCTTCTAGCTGCAAACTGGCTGTGATGGATGATAGCTGTCATGGAGTTACTTTTCCCTCTTTACGATATATTCGACAAACTAACATAACACCATTTGACTCTGATAGCCTATACACCTCTAAGGCAGCCCACATTCAGCCCTTTGGAGGTAGAAAAAGGTGGGGCTAACTCTCAGCAAAATGGATTGGGGTGGTGATTTTCTAGACCACAGAATCACAGAATTTTAGAGGAAATGCCTAAAATCATCTCTTCTAATTTCTACTTGAAACATTCCTTTCTATGGCATCTCCAGTTCAAGATTCACCAGTTTTTTGCTTGAAGGTATTAAGTGAGGAGGAGGAGGAGCCCCTTGTCATGCTATACAATCAGTTCTAAAGTTCTTAAGAAATGCCTTGAGAGTGTCATTAAATCACTTTTTTTACCACCTTGTGAGTGCTCACCCTGTGTGAATTCTCCATAAAAGAATTTTTTTGGTAAACATACCTTTGACATTTTAACAATGTAGTCAGCCCCTCAGAGTTGTGCTCTCTGCAGTAAAGTTGGAATGTTTAGCAGTTTAGTTCAAGAAAGGTGTCTGGTATCAGTGTTATTTTTCCCAACAAAATCCAATCACACATAGTTAACTGCCTGCTATAGACATGTACGTATGTCTAGATATATCCCTGTCTTCTCAAACTCAGGGACATTGTACAGAATCATATAGTGGCTCCTCCATTAAACTGTGAGTTCTTTGAGAACTGGGATTATTTTTTGCCTTTCTTTGTATTCCTAGTGCTTTTTACATACATAATGCTTAATAAATGCATATTGACTGATTGACCAAGTCTTCTTGATTATCCAGATTTTGACATTTCTAGATTGTGAACATTCTCAGTCATCTGAATTCTAAAAGGTTCATATAGACTCAAGTTAAGTTAGATTTAGTGAGATTTAGTTGAAAGAGCCAGATATAAGAGCCTTGCTACATGACTGCTCAAAGCCTAATTTTTTTTTTTCAATACAAATGGTTGTTAACCATCAAGTTTGAGACTCAGTCTCAAAACTTTCTACTCCAAATGTAATGCACTTTTTAAAGACATGAACCTGGATTGAGTTAAAAAGCCATTGTTTTCAGTGTGGTTAATGATGTTATATTTTTGTATCCAATTGTAGGTTTTAAAAATGAATGAAAAGGCATTAATTGAGCACTTATTTCCAGGGGTCCTCAAACTACCGCCCATGGGCCAGATGCGGCAGCTGAGGACAATTATCCCCTTCATTCAGGTCTATGAAGTTTCTTTATTTAAAGGCCCACAAAACAAAGTTTTTGTTTTTACTATAGTCCGGCCCTCCAACAGTCTGAGGAACAGTGAACTGGCCCTCTATTTAAAAAGTTTGAGGACCTCTATAACAGCTCCAGCATTATTAATGAAAGCTTCCATTCTAATTAGAAAAAGTCAACACATATATAAGAGTAAAAGTTATAGATGAGAGACTCAGGATGCAGTGATATAGTTTGGAAATGACAGGACTGGAAGCTGAGTTCCGGGGGAAGGAGGAAGGCTAGGTAGTAAGATATAGTTCTGACAGAGGTTCTGAACTGGAGTCAGAAAGTTTTGGTACAAGTCTTATTTCTTGCATGTACTAGCTACTTTGCTTCATAGCTTCAGATTTGGTTTCAGACATTTACTAGATGTGTAGTTATTTAACCTGTCTCAATTTCTTCATCTGTGAAATGAACTAGAAAAGTAAGCAGCAAATTACTTCAGTAAATATAAAGAAAGCACCTATCGAAACTAGGTGGTACAGTGCATAGAGCACCAGCCCTGAAGTCAGGAGGACCTAATTTCAATTCTGGCTTCAGACACTTAATATATCTTAACTGTGTGACCCTGGGCAAGTCACTTAACCCCAATTGCCTCAACAAAAAGAAAAAGAAACCTTCTATTTAAGTCAACAACAACAAATTCATTTAAACTTTCATTGTCCCCAGGCAATCCAGTAAGACCAAAAAATTATAAATAAGTTGTGATCTTTATCAGTGGAAGAAGTTCTCTTATTAGAAGTAACCCATATTGAATAAATAAATCACAAGTCCAGGTTTTTTAAAAATCATTAGTTCTGTAGTTTGAGGTTTCTCTGAGTTCTGAAGGAGTTTTGAGCACTCATGTATTACCAAAGGTGTTCCTTTCCATCAATTCAGTGACAAAATCTGTCACATTGACAGAAGAGACTACTGACAAATTTAATATGTCCTTCATGTAATGCAGGGGGAAGAGGAATGGCTTCGATTGATGGGATTTTAAATTCATTTTGGGGAAGTAAAAGGTCAATATTGAATTTATTTTTTATTAAAGCTTTTAATTTATTTTTATTTATATTATTTAAAGTTTTATTAACTTTATTTTTAAAGTTTTATACAAAACGTATGCATGGGTAAGTTTTCAAAACTGACCCTTGAAAAACTTTCCGTTCCCAATTTTTCCCTCATTTCCCCCACCCCTTCCCCTAGATGGCAGGTAGTTCAATACATGTTAAATATGTTAAAATATATATTAAATTCAATATATATGCATATTTATACAGTTATCTTGCTGCACAAGAAAAATCAGATCTAGAAAGAAAAAAAAAACCTAACAAGGAAAACAAAATGCAAGCAAACATCAACAGAAAGCATGAAAATGCTATGTCCACACTCAGTACCCATAGTCCTCTCTCTTGGTGTAGATAACTCTCTTCATCACTGAACAATTGGAACTGATTTGAATCATTTCATTGTTGAAGAGAGCCACATCCATCAGAATTGATCATCATATAATCTTCTTGTTGCTGTATATAGTGATCTCCTGGTTCTGCTCACTTCACTCAGCATCAGTTCATGTAAGTCTCTCCAAGCCTCTTGGTATTCATCCTGCTGATCATTTCTTACAGAACAATAATATTCCATAGCATTCATATACCAGAATTTATTCAGCCATTCTCTGATTGATGGGCATCCATTCAGTTTCCAGTTTCTTACCACTACAAAGAGGGCTGCCACAAACATATTTGCTGCACATGTGGGTCCCTTTCCCTTCTTTAATATCTCTTTGGGATATAAGCCCAGTAGTAACACTGCTGGGTCAAAGAGTATGCACAGTTTGATAACTTTTTGAGCATAGTTCCTTGCGCTACAGAATGGTTGGATTCATTCACAGTTCCACCAACAATGTATCAGTGTGGTATTTAAATTCAAATATTAGTTCTACTGCTTCTTACTGGGTAATATGAGAGGAAATACTTAACCTTACTTGTTCTGTTTCATCTATAAGGCAAAATGTTAGACCAGATAACTTCTAAGGACCAAACCAGTGCTAAAATAAATAAGTAAACAAACAAACAAATAAATAATGAAATAAATTTTTTTTAAAATCTATGCTTATTTTCAATCTGTGAAATTGACACTGTGAGGATATAGATTCAAGGAACTAGTACAAGGTTTGATAACTCAAGTTCTTTGATATCAGCTCCATGATCAGTGGTAAATGAAGAATAACTTCTTTAATATGATAGACTTCAAATAATTATGCCTTCCTTATTAGTCTTCTTCTTTTAAAGCATTTTTAGTTTCATCAACTGATAGAGAGTTCATTTTCTATAATCTTTAAAGTTTGCAGAACAATAAACCAATGGATCAGGAAAGGCAAAGAGAGCCTACTAAGGCATTTTAAACTTTTGAAATTAGGTGGTACAGTGGATAGAGCACCAGCCCTGAAATCAGGAGGACCTAAGTTTAAATCTGCCTTCAGACACTTAATATGTCTTAATTGTGTGACTCTGGACAAGTTACTTAACCCTGATTAACTCCCCAAAATTCAATAATTGATTTTATGATGTTTTCTTTATGTAGCATAACTTGCACCCTAATTCTCCTAATTCTCCCAGTCATAGAGTATGTCATATCCCTCTTCCTCATAATATCCCTTCAAATACTTGATGATAACAACCCTAAGTCTTCTCTAAACTAAACATATCAAGTTTCTTCAAGGGATTCTCATATGGCATAGTTTGTGAGTTCATCTCTACCAGCATAACAAAAATATTACAATAGTTAATGAAATTTGCAGAATGATACTTTTCAACTCAGTAATTCCATTATTAAAACTTTATTCTCAAAAAATCATGAAAATGAGAAAATGGCCTCTCTTTAGAAAAATGTACATATATGCTCAATGTATAGGTTTTTTTTTTTTTTAATGAAACCTCTACACTAGTCAGGCAGTGTAATACCTTGGAAAGACTATTGATATAATATTAGAAAAGCTGAATTCAAATCTCAATTTTGTGAAACTTCCTACCTTTGTGAACTTATACAAATCATTTCACTTTTCTAGGCATCCAGTTCTATATCTATAATTGTCATTTACATATCTGTGTGTGTGTGTGTGTGTGTGTGTGTGTGTGTGTGTAAAGTAATTATTATTGTTATGGATCCATAAAATGAAAGCCTTAGACCAAATAATTTCTCAAATCATTTCCAGATTTAAATCTATGATATAACAATTAAAGAATGGCTTGCTAAATAATGGCATACATAAAATCATGATTATGGAGACATAAAACATATGAGTAAAATCAAAATGACATTGATTTCTCTTCAGTAAGATAAAAAATGAAAACAAAGAAAAATAGGAAGAGAAAAAATGAAAAGAGAGGCAGAGAAAAAAAACAAAATTTGTCATAGCAGAACATTAGCTTTACCTGGAAAAAGACAAAAAGAATAATAATTTTATTTGTTTCTAACTTGTTAAACCGTTTTCTTTTTTCTCATGAAAGTTTTTTTAATCTCTTTTCATATGTTTATTTGATTTTTGAATTTTCATTGTTATTAAAATTTTAATAAAATATTTAATGTACTTTTTATTCTAAAAATTCACTTTTAACATTTTACTATTCTGTAATTCTAGAGAAATAAAGGATCTGTTAATCATATTTCTATTTGATGTTTTGATTGATATGAATGCTGTTTTTCCAAAATCATACTTCTAAGAGTTGTATGTAAACTGAATGTTTATATATTGAATCACATTTTAAATGAAATTTTAACAAGAGGTAACAGAGTGTTTTCAGATCAGTTTTTTTCTTTTAAAAAATATTTATTTTATTTGAAAAAAACAGAATGAAAAAAACAAAAGGAATACAAAACAAAATAAAGCAAAAGAAAAAAGAACATTGTCATGTGCCCAGCAGAACATCAGAGAGGATTCAAAATATATAACAACAAATTGCCAGCTAAAGAACTATATATAGGCCAATATGGCGAAGACACCACACATTTCTCTCTGACTTTCTCTACAACCCTCACACTAATTATAAAATCCAGCCTCTGAATTAGCTCTGGACTGGCAGAACCCACAAATATTGGGAATGCAACAAATTATCAGCAGAAGATAATTTTGAAGATCCTCAGAAAAGTTCTGTTTCAATTGAAAATGGGAGGGAGGCAGCCAAGGGCAAGCAGCTGAGTATAAATGCCAATGCAGACAGCTCAGAGTCTCAGGCAGTGCAGACTCCGTGTGGCAGAAAATCTACAGGAGGAATGGAATTTACACCAGTGTTGTACACTCTGCTCTGGTGCCAAGTCAGTAGATGAGCAGAAAAGTTATAAAACATCCAACACAAACACAAAAGATCAATAGTGAACCACAAAGTGCCGGAATCTCACAGGACCTGGCTATGCCTACCCAGCACTGGGAGTGGATCAGCACTGACCCAGTGCAGCTGTGATTACTTGGAAAACCTCCCCCACCCTAAAGGCATACCTTAACATTTTTTTTTAATGAGTAAAAAAGTAAAGAGGACTCGGATGATAGAAAGCTTTTATGGTGAAAGAGAAGAATAGATTTCAAACCATGAGGAGATTAAAGGCAGATTGTTTCCAGATGAAGCCCTAAAAGGCAATATAACTTGAACTCCATCACACAAGGCTCTTCTAGAAGAAATTAAAAAGAATCTTAAAAGAGAGCTAGAAGAAAAATGTTCATTGAATGTCCACTTTTCTCATTCAAAATTATGTTACAATTTTGCTAGACATGATATTTTTGACCACAGGCCTAGTTCTTTTGATTGTTGGTAGATACAATTCCAGGACCTGCAGTCTTTTATTGTAGCTGCTGATAAATCTTGTGCAATTCTAATTGTAGCTCCAGTGTATTTGATTTGTTTTTTTCTTGTTGCAAAATTTTCTCTTTGATCTGAGGGTTTTGACATTTGGCAAAAATATTCCTGGGTGTTTTCCACAAATGATCTCTTTGAGGTGATGAGTGACACATTTTTTTTCGATTTTTACTTTCCCCTCATCTTCTATCACTAGTACAATTTTCTTGGATTATTTCCTATATTATTGTGTCAATGTTCTTTTTTTTTTGGTCACTATTTTCTAGTGGTCGAATTATACTTCTATTTTCTCTTTGTGATCTGTTCTTCAGATCTGTCATTTTGCTTATACAGTATTTCATATTCTGTTCTATTTTCTCATTCTTTGTAATTCTGTTTTGTTATTTCATGATCTTTCATAGCTTCACTGGCTTCCTCTTGCCCAATTCTAATTTTCAAAGTATGATTTTAATTTTTGAGACTTTGTATCTTCCTTTCTAATTGGTTA
Source organism: Sarcophilus harrisii (assembly GCF_902635505.1). Taxonomy (NCBI): domain Eukaryota; kingdom Metazoa; phylum Chordata; class Mammalia; order Dasyuromorphia; family Dasyuridae; genus Sarcophilus; species Sarcophilus harrisii. Next base: position 624,010,775 of record NC_045426.1, on the reverse strand, counting down.
CTTTTTTTTTTCATAATCTTGTTTTGAAGTGCCCAGATGAGAGAAAATACAGGACAGCCAAAATAATTAAAATTTTAGAGCGTTTATTGCTAGCTAGTGACTGAACCCCACCAGAACAGGAGAGTCAGTTTCAAGCGATTTCAGAGACACATATTTATAAAAAGAGACATAAAAGTTCCCTAATGCATTTGTCATACTAAAGGAATTTCATCCTAGACAGGAAAGGTTATCACACTAAGGGTGTCATTCCCAGATAGGCAATAAGACAATATTTGTTTGTTTAATCAAGTTGTCAAGATCTTAGATTGGTTTTTTTGTTTGTTTGTTTGTTTTTTAGGGCAGTACATCTAGGAGTGTAAAAATACCATCTGCATTAGGGTGGGAAGAGCTAGTAACAAACTTCTAACTTACAGTTTCAAGATTATGTTTCTCATGGTCCAGAAGGGTGTCCTTCCACTTCAGTTTTCCTTGGATGATTTTTAATTTAGTTACTTTAGTTTTTCCTCAAGGTCTGTCATTTGATTTTTGAATTATTTTTGGAGTTCTTATAAATTCTCTCTAGTAGAGAGCCATTTCATGTTACTCTTTGGAATAGAATTTTTTTTTTTTAACTAAAAGTGTCCTATTCTGAAGATGAATCCCAGTCTTCCCTGTTCCCATAGTGTGTTTCTATGGTGGAATATTTTTTCTCATTGCTGGGTTTTTTTTAAAATAAGAGATATTAGTGGCAGAACCTCTAATGCTGGGGTGGGAGGATGGTGCCTCAAATTTCCCTTCAGCTCTCCACTCTTGTTGGAATCTTTACAAAGTGTTAAGCCATTGGAGTTGATTTGATCTTAGAAAGAGATATTTTGGGCCAGAACTTGAAACAAAGTACTAAGTCTTCTCAAGCCAGAAATTAGAGCGAGTACAACAAAGAAATTTTGTTAAAAGAATTAAAGTAGAATTTCAGCTAAGATGGGACAGATCTTTAGAAAACAGCCTTCTGTTTCTGTACAAGGAAAATGTTTAGAGAGCATTGTTAAAGTTATGGAAAGTGAAGGTTTGATTATAAATATGGAGCAGATCCCTGAATTTTTACAAACTGTTAAGAACGTATGTCCTTGTTTCTCTCTGGAGAAAGATTTGGATCTGGATGAATGGAACTTAGTAGGAGAGGATCTTTGTCAATTCTGTAATAAAAATGGCCCTAACTCAATTTCTAAAGACATATTTAATACATATAATTTAATACAACTGGCTATAAGAAGTTATTTAAGTATTAAAATGAAAAGAAAGAAAGTACCAACTAAACTAGGTGATAAGCAGGAAAATTTAGATAATGGAGTTAATACAATCCAAGGTGTGATACTTCAAATGGAGGAAATTAGATCATCTAATGAAGAAGAGGAAGAGAGAGAGGCAGAAATACAGTCAGCTTCTCCTGTGAAGCAGAATATGACAAGATTAGAAGAAGCATTAATTAAAGCAAAAAATAAAGGAGAAGATATATCTGATTTTATACATGCATATCCTGTAATGGAAAAGATTGACTCTTCAGGTCAAAAAGGCAATACCTCCTTTTAATTTGGAAAAACTTAAAGATTTGAAAAAGGTTTGCACTCTTTTAGGGCTACATCATCTTATGTGAAGATGTTGCTAGATAATTTTCTTATGAAATCTAACTAAATGATTAAATCCATAAGCAAAATACTTAGAACCAGGACAAAATTTGTTGTGCTTTCAAGTATCATGAATTATAGGCTTCAAAGCTCCAACAAGGGCAAACAAGGAACTATTGGACAAATCACTTTTGACCAACTAGCTGGTGAGGGTCAGTATGCAGAGAATTCAGAACAGTTTTATTATCCTATAACAGTGTATGAGCAGATTTCTAAGCTGCAATAAAAGCTTAAATTCTCTCCAGGACAAAAATCAGGGAAGCTTTCACAAAAAATGGAGCAAGGTCCCAATGAACCTTGCACATTTGTGGGATTTTCCAAAACAGCTGTAATCAGAACCATTGGAATAATGCTGCTACAGAAATAATGAGAGACATCTGGCTAAGGAAAATGCCAATGGATTTCAAAAATTATATGGGTACTAGACAAAGATGCTCCTTTAGAAGAGATCATAAGATGCTGTGCCACAGTGGGCACAAATGCTTATTATACCCAAACTATGATGAACATGGAAAGACAGGGTCCCTCTTGGCAAGGAACTTCTAGAGAAACTCGTCAATGTTTTCAGTGTGAAAAAGTTGGACATTTGAGAGCTCAATGTAGATATGGAGACAGAATGAGAAGACAGGGTGAGAGAAAACCCAAAACCCCATGTCCAAAATGCAATCAAGGCTTTCACTGGTCCTCTGAATGTAAATTGACCCAGAGAAGTAAGAGGCAGGGCTCAGCTCCTAAGTATCAATCAAAGGACAAGTGGGGCATGATAGCAGCAGAGATTACACCCAGAGAGTCTTTAGAAATTCAGGACTCTGATGTCATCAACTAACAGAAAAGCAATCAGGATTACAATTGGAGAGAATACAGATTTTTTAATCCAAAGGAGCAGTGTCCAGTGCAAACAGCTCCAATATAATTACCAGATGATAAAGAGAAAGACTTCAAAACAAAGAAGATTCAAGAAACATCTGATACTGAAAGAGCATGGCTGATAATGAGACTATTAAAATAACTTTAAAATCTATTATTGTATTCTTGGCATATTAATGGACAATGGATTTCTTTGGGACTATTTCTAGGACTTATAGACATGTACAAATTCTCATCTTGATTCATGTTATTTGTTACATTGCTACTAGACTGTGTTATATTGATGGACAATGGGTTCCTTTTAGACTATTTTTAGGACTTATGGACATGTATAATGTTGTATACGAAAAATTGTTTACCTCAAAGCTTACAGGAATCATTGGATTCCTGGCACATGAACTAATGGACAATGTGTAAATGTGTAAATTCTCATGTTAATTCATGTTGTTTGTTACATTACTATTAGCCTGTGTTATATTGCTATGTGCTTATGCAACTATGTGTAATGCCTACCATATTGATGGATTTATGTACACCTTGTTTCAAGTGAGCCCCTTTAGAAACCCCCTAATCTGATTTGATTTTCTATTGGTATTTTCATCTCCCTTCCTGAGATGTCAGGGAAGGCGTGACCACCTTTTTGGAGTTTTCACCTCCTTAAGAAGTCAAGGAGGTTATGATCGCCTATGTTCTAAATCAAAAGAAAAGGGGAGATATTGGAATCTTTACAAAGTGTTAAGCCATTGGAGTTGATTTGATCTTAGAAAGAGATATTTTGGGCCAGAACTTGAAACAAAGTACTAAGTGGAACTGATAGAACAATGCTTGTGTTCACACCTTTAGAGAGCTCATAAGTATCTAAGTACTCAATGGAGTTCACACCTTTGGGAGAGTTCAGGGCTAGTATGAGATCTGAATTCACACCTCCCTTAGGAGGAGGAGCTGGGAGATAACCCAGAATCCCTCTCCCTCCAGAAGGTAGAGTTAACCTTTGGGAGATCACATAAATAGAGGGAGCTCTTGGAGCTTGGGAATGGACTGGAGGTACAGAGAGATTCATTGCATCTTCTAACTTGGTGCTGGCTGGAGGCTGAAGAAAGCAGAGGCTAAAGCCAAGGACAATGCTGCAAGATCTCTGAGAGCTCAAGCAGAGAGTTAGGCCTCAACTAACTGGGCTATTTTGGAAGGAGAAATAAACGTTTGCATTTTTACCAGCTGGCTGGATTTTGGAGTAATTATTTATTTCAACTGAGACTAAGGCTGCCTCCAGAAAACCACCCCACACTCTGACCAGGAACCCCAAACCAAGAACTTCACTCTCCTACAAATGCACACAGCCAGCAGTGTCCCTGCCCCACTGCTTCTCCATTTACTGGTGCTAGTTCCTTCTTACCTAGAATTGCATCTTAGCAGTTCATCTAAACCTGGCATTCCCAATCAACCAAAGGTTTACTTCATATTTTTGACTCAAACCCCAACTCCACAAACTGTCAGGAGTTAAAATCTCTATGGTTCTTGATGAGAATCCAGCCACATCCAGCTGGCCCAAAGGGTCCCTACTTAGTGTTTCGGTAGCCAAGAGGTGTTTGCACTTCATGGATTAATCCCAGCCTGGGGTCTTTCTTCAGATCTTATTGGGTTGTACCAGGAGGACCCAGGTTCTGCCCCAAGTCTTGATTTTTCACTAATGTTCATTCTGAGGTGCATATTTATTTTATTTGTAGGGAGAAATCTGGGAAGCTTGAAATTTACTGACCTATTCCACCATTTTTCCAGAATCCTCCCAGGTCAGGTTTTTCCATCAGGTTCAATGGATTACTCAGTCTATTGGAATTGAAGGTTCAAATGAAATTCTTTTATTAAAAAACATTTCCCAGTGTTCTTCAGATACATACAGAGGATAAAATGGATAAAAGCTGCCAGCAAGAAAGTTAAAAGCCAATAATCAAGGAAGTTCTTTAGGGATCAAGAGTTTTCTAATATTTCCATACAACTGACATAGACAAAGACCCACATAGTTGGGTCCTAGGTAAATGGATTTAATTCCAACTAGCCTAGAGCTGTACCCTAACTTCTTTGATTATTACAACAGTACCAGTTTGTATTGTTGAAGTAGGAGTAGGAAGGGTAATTCAAACCTTTCTAGTTCTACCAGTTCCTGAGCCTAGAACAGCAATCTGACTTTGTTGTCAGGGAGATCTGGGATCAATTTCTGTTTTTGACCCTGTGGGAACATTTTTCCTGGTATATATTGTGCCAAAAGACCCCTGAGGTCCATTTAACTTTGAATTCTTATTCATACTAACTGTGTAACAATGTTTATACTGCAACAGGCAACTCAGACTATAAGTTATAAGGTGGCTGCAAGCTCCTTCAGTGGAAAGGAAATTTCCATACTAATGATGAGTTAGTAAAAGAGAGAAACTACTTAAAGAAAATTCATGGTTTTTTTTTTTCCTTGTAAAGTATAGAATTTTATAGAAAATGAAGAAGCCTCTTTCTAATTTATCTGTTTTATAAGTAGATTTTAAAGCAACACAGATTATCTGAACAATTGATGCTTAAAATAACATTAAGCCAAAATCAAAACAAAACAAACAAAAATCTTTCTTCTGAAATACTTATGTAATTGAATCTAATGCTGTGCAATAAGAAAAAAATAGAATGGAATTCAGAATATTTGGGTAAAAGTCCTAGGTCTTCAATTATTTATTAGCTATTATTAGCTATTTATTAGATAAGTCACTTAATGTTTCTTAGCCCTCGTTTTTTCAAGTTTGGTTAGTTGTTGTCTTTCATTCTGAAAGAGGACCCAAATGACATTCCTATGTTAGAATCTACTTACAGTGTGTCTGACTGTGGTTGATCAGATCAGTATGATCTCGAAATGCTCTGCCATAGATCAGACACAAATAGTCCAAATGAATATTTGGGATAGCTTTTCTAACTTTGTGCATCTTGCATTTCTTTTGGATTAATTCTATTCTGTTTTGCTTATAGAGCACAGCAGTTTCCGATGAGGGCACCCTATGCTGAGTAGTCCCGTGCCAGTGTCTCCCAAGTCATACAATCAATTCTAAAGTTCGTGAGAGACCTTGAGAGAGTTCTTGTGACTGCTTGCCCTGTGTGAGTTCTCCATAAAATATATATATTTTTTTTTTGCCAAGTGTACACTTGACATTTGAATAATTGTGGCCAGCCCAATGGAGTTGAGCTCTCTGCACTAGAGTTGGAATGTTTAATTATTTAATTTGAGAAAGGCCCTCAGTGTCTGGCATTTTATGTTGCCAGGTGATCTTCAGAATCTTCCTTAAACAGTAATAGACAATGCTCTTAAGCTTGCTAAGTCACCAGTGGAGTGAAACAAGGCTGTGTGCTTTCTCCCATGCTTTATAACATGATGTTTTCAGCCTTGTAGTTAAGTGCCTTCAGGGAAGACAAACATAGAATCAAAGGCAGCTACTGCACTGATGGCAAATTCTTCACCTTTAAAAAGCTACAGGTCAAAAGCAGAGTGAAAGGAGGGTGGTGTATGATCTTTGGTTTGCAGATGATTTGTGCACTCAATGCAGCCTCCAAAGCTGAAATGCAACAAAGTATGGATCATTTCTCTGATGCTTGTGCTAATTTTGGTCTAACAATTAACACCAAGAAAACACAGGTCTTCCATCAGCCAGCACCACACAATCCACATATGAAACCATCAGTTACAGTAAATGGTGAAATTTTGAATGCTGTGGACAAGTTCTCCTACTTTAGCAATATACTTTTCAGAGATGCCCACATTGATAATGAGATTGACACATGCATTGCCAGGGGTAGCTCAGTGTTTGGGAGACTCCAAAGGAAAGTGTGGGAAAGGAGAGGTAGTAGACTGATCACCAAACTGAAGTTCTTCAGAACTCTACAGAGCATTGCTATATGCCCGTGAAACCCGAACAGTATACTATCACAATGCCAGGAAACTGAATCACTTCCATTTGAATCTTTCATGGACCTATAGTCAGGAAACTATGAGTTCAAAACCAATCTTTGTCACTTGTTAATTGTGTGATTCTGGGGAAATTATTTTACCTGTCTGAATTTCAGTTTCCCCATCTGTAAAACGAGGATTAGATGGCCTTCCATCTCTACATCTATGATACCATGATCTGAAAAATGGGGACAATAATGTCAAAAACTGCATAAGGGTAGTAGGTAAGGGGTCCACATTTAGTACTACCATGAAGAGAAGGCAGAAGGATATTTCCAAAGTAAATGATACTCATTCCTAAGAACCAAGAGCATGAAATCAGTAATTCCAGTATGAGCACCAATGGCAGAGAGCAAAGATACAGGACACATAGGAAGCAGTTATTTTTTCTCCTGAAGAATATAGTAAACTTCCTATGCATTCAAATTCATATTTTCAGAAAATCTCAGTTTTAGTTCTTCAGAATTATTTTCATGTGTATCTTGAAAATTTCATCTTTGAATATCTCCAGTCTGTACTGAGCTAACTTCCCCCCCAAAAAAATCATTTTGTTCCATGGGATCTTACCTGTATTTCTTCTAAATTCTATTAAATGTGATTTCCCAAAATCTAGTGTGTAGCTCATAGTATGCCCAAACTTCCTCCAGAAAAAAGTAGTCATTTCCCATTCTGGGATAAAAGTGAGAGGAATCCAGTATAGCAGTATTTCTATTTTTGAAGGATAAATTATCTTAAAGTCAATTAAATATTATATGTTATGTTTTTGGCAGAGATTATACCTAGAAGATTCCTGGATAATAGAAGTCTTTCATTATTACTACCTGTCTCTAGGTCAGATTTTTAATCAGTTCCCCAAACTTCTCATCCATTTTCTCTTTCTGTCTAAGTAGAATGACAAAATCACTTCTTTTCATTCACATTTTACCTGGTATGCTCCTCCCCAAACTCATCCCTGATCTTTTTCAGTTCCTTGACATCCTGATGTAATCATACTTTCTTAATATACATACTATTCCATTGCCCACCTTTTTAAATCTCTGCTGTTTCCTTTGGGGAAAAATATATATCCATCCAGAGCTATAGTTTCAATGGATTTCATTCTACCAAGTTTCAGTGTCATCCATAAGGTCCAGTTTCTCCACTTCTTTTAGAAATTTTAGTTACTCTTGTTTATCACTTAAACTTTGGTCATATAATGCCATGGATTAGTATATTGATCCTTTTTCTTAATCTATCTTCCATGAATTCATAGAAGATAGAATGCCTGGGTTTCTGGATTCTAGTCTTCTTCCTTCATTACTACTCTCCATAATATCTAACTTGAAGGGATATATAGGCAGTCTTCTCCCTCTCCCAACCTTTTTAAATTTAAGGATTTTTTTGATTAAATTACATGAGATCTTGACAAATACATTCCTACTAGACTTTTCTTGGTATACAGTTATTTTTTCCACGTGGAAGGAGTTAGGAGCATGGAGTCTCCATGATTTGGAAAATCCCTGGAAAATTCCTTTCATACCAGAATTTTTTTTCTTTTTTTTTTTTTTTGTTTTATAGGGTATTATAATACCTTATTATAAAATTTTGGTTAAGTGTTTGATCATAGGCTTTGTATCATCTGCTGGCCATTGCAAGTCATCTCTGACTTTTGCAAAACTCTCAAAAAATCACAGCTAATTTCTTATGCCAACCCACTATATATAGAAATTGCAATGAGAAAAGTTATGACATGGAAGGTATAATTGTACACCATTGTTGGTCAGCAAATCTTTGAACCATGTAATTCAGAAATTCAAAAATCATTCTTATTTCAGAAGGACCTTTTTGCTTTTTTAAATTTTTTTCTCAATTATATGCAAAAAAGCTTTTTTAAAAATATTTATCATTTAAAATTTGAGTTCATATACCTAGAGGGCTATAAAACTGTGCATATTCTTTGATTTAGGATTCTACTGAGTCCTGTATCCCAAAGAGATCATAAAAAGGGGAAAATGACCCACATGTGCAAAAATATTTGTAGTAGCCCTTTTTTTTGTAGTGGCAAGGAGCTGAAAATTGAGTGGATGCCCATCAGTTGGAGATTGGCTAAAAAAGTTATGGTAAATGAATGTTATGGAATATTATTGTTCTACAGTAAATGACCAGCAGCTGATTTCAGAAAGACCTGGACTTACATGAACTAATACTAAGTGAAATGAATAGATCCAAAAGACATTATACACAGCAACAACAAGATTATGTGATGATCAATTCTGATGGATGGAGCTCTTTTCAACAATGAGGTGATTTAGGCCAATTCCAATAGATTTGTGATAGAGAGAGCCATATGCATCTGGAGAGAAAACTATAAAGACTGAATGTGGATCACAACATAATATTTTCATCTGTGTTGTTGTTGTTGTTTGCTTGTTTGATTTTTTTTCTTTTCCAATCTAGTTTTTCTTGTGCATCATGATAAATGTGGAAATATGTATGGAAGAATTGCACATGTTTTGGATTACTTGCTGTCTAGGGGAGGGGGAGGTGTGGAGGGAGGGAGAAAAATTTGGAACACAAGGTTTTGCAAGGGTGACTGTTGAAAATTATGTTTGCATGTATTTTGAAAAATAAAAAGCTATTCGTATAAAAAATTGACTTCAAAATTTTCCATTTCTCTCTCCTTACCCCATTTTTGGGAAGGTAAGTAATATTATATAGATTATATATGTGAAATCATTTCAAAATTTATTTCCATGTTAGCTATATTGCAAAAGAAAACCCAGACAATAAGAAATTAAGTTTTGCTATTGTTTTTAAAGTATATTTTGATGTGCATTCAGACTCCATCATTTTTTTTCTCTGGACACGGAGAAAATTCTTAATCATATCTTTTTTAGAATTGTCCATATCCCATTCTTAGACATCATCTTCTTAGTCAGCTGCTCACTTTCCTAATTACTTTTTTCTCCTCAACCTTCAATGGGCAAAAATGAAGGAAAGAGAATCTGTTCCCATATGATTTTCATTTTCTTGCCTAATCTTGATAATTATTGGTAATATTTTTTAAAGTTTCTTCTGAATGTGTCATTCATGCCCACTTGAATCATTAGAATTGGGTAACTAACATCTGTTTGGATTCTTTGAAAGATTTTTCTATTATGTCTTGAATATATATCCCACAGAAACAATAGATTTCTGTTTTGTTGCTATAAGGTCAATAAATATCTTCTTCAATACCCTTAAGGAGGGGGTAACCTATTATTTGTCTTCTCTTCTTCTTGTGCCCCATATTAAATGATTCCCTTACTAGTAATAATTTGATAGTAGTTCTATTTTTTTCATTTTTTGAGGAAAACAAAAAGTTTCTACCTCTTCAAAGAATGCAGATCCCTCTTTTTCATGAAGACTTTCAAATCTAATTGTACTTTCTTCCTTTATTTTCAATATAATACTCTTCCATTTTTGATCATTCAGACAAGAATCAAGTCTTCCCTCTTTAACAATTTCTCCTTAAAACTTTTATTTCCTTACTTCCTTACTTTTATTTCCTTTAGGAATTCTTCAGTCTCTCTAATAACCTGAAGTATAGAGAGATGTTGTTTGAGTCCTTTTGCCTTTACCTCCAGAAAGGAGGTAACTTCACTTGAAACACAGATAATAAACATTCAACTCTAGCATAAATATTACAATTGCACACAGTTTCCCCAAAATCCTGTTCAGAAAGTTTCAACATATTCCTGGTGGGCATCCTCTAGGTGTAGCTTCCTTCCTCAGCTGCCCACATAATGTGGATGCACCTGTCCTGGCCATGAAGCAAAGATAAAAATATTACAAGATTATTTCTGCTCCTATCATTCTGTTGAAACTTTCTGAAGATAATAATGTCTCTAAAGTGGGAGTTTGATAGCTACTGCTTAGAATTCAAGAAAGTTCTTTTAGGTTGTATTACCAAAAAATGAAATCTGGAGTGAGCTGGTAATCCAGTCCTATTTGAGGGTATGAAGTTGGCCAGACAGATGTCATCTTTGATATCATTATATTCAACTCTGAGGATGTGTTGCAGAATCATTGGAATTAGAACCAAAAAGGACCATAAAACTTCTCCCATATGCTTGTGCTCTAAATCCCAAAACAACTTGTATTAATTTTGTACATATTTTTCAGATTTGTATAAGTACATTGTCTTTCCTGTTAGAGTGTAAGCTCCTTTTTCTTTGAATCCTCAGCATTTAACATAATGCCTAGCATATTTACTGTTTTTCTCATCATTTTATAGAAGCTCAGAAAAGAATGTATTGCTCTGGGTAAAGCATCAAGTCAATAGCAGCACTAAGTCTAAAATCAGAATCTGTGACCTTTGCTCTTACTGTAATATTCTATAAATTTAGAAACAGCACCATAGTGAAACCAAAGGGTGGAAAAAGAAGTTGATGAGTAGAAAGATGCTTCAAAAATTCTCTTTGGAGAAGCAGATCAAAGTTTTGGAAGAACAAGTTGGATCTAGTGTACAAAGACAATGAGAAATACTATTTCTTGGAACATTTGGTCATCTTATATTTTGGATGATAAACACTTGCAGAAAAAGAAAACCATGAAAATTAATTGCAGTCCATGAATCAATGTCTGTTTTGGAGGATAAAGAGAGAGCAAAATTCTGAAAATTTAGATAAATCTATAATTGGTGACCTAAACAAAGGTGAAAAGAATAATAGTTAGAAATATGATTCACATATAAGAAATGAGAAAGATTAAAGGCTTATATACTACATAGAAACTTCATGTCTAGGGATCATGAAAACTTTATTTTAGAATTAGTCAGTCATCAAGCATTTATTATTTACTATATGGCAAACAAAATGTTAGGCACTGGAATTATGAAGACAAAAAATGAAACAGTTCTCACCTTCAAGGATCTCCCATTCTATAAAATAATATGTACATAAATACATGTGCACAAAGTAAATACAGGATAAATTTGGGAAGGGAACTAGTAATAGCAGCTGAAGACAAGGGATTATTTTATTAGCTCTGAGAGAAAAGAGGGATTCTAATTGCTGGAAAGGGAATAAAGAAAGAATAAAAAAGAACTGAGCATGCTGAGCACCAAATAATATTAGAAAAATTATGTTACATTGTAATAACACAAAATGACTTCTCACTGATGTGGATATTATTCCCATATCATCTGAGTTCAGTTACACCAGTGATTTTCTAGAGAAAAGAAAAAAAAAAAAAACTTGTGCAAAACTGGAGGAAAAGATAAAATATTTAAAGGTTTTAGTGCACAATTAAAACTTCAACCTTAGATTAGTTAAACAGATCATTGAGATAAAATGGGGGATGGATAGAGGAAGGGAAATAGAACCAAGCATAATGATCTCTTTAAAAAGTTTAACTGATAAAATCAAACATCATAATGAGAAGGCCCAAAATCCTAGAAACCAGTTCTGACAGCAAACATTTATTCTCCTTGTTGAGCAGAAATCTATAGCAGTCAAGAGCAACAGAGGTTTAGAATATAAACTCATCTGAAAAATCTTATTGAAGAGAATGGTGGAAGATTATAATCTCCTCATAAAACAATGAGAATGAACGCATTTTAAAGACAGCTTAACAAGAGATACAATGAAAAAAAAATCAGCTAATTTATATTTAGGGAGGCAACCAGATCAGAAATGAAAAAGCAGTATAGAAATCTATATAATCAATAAGTATTTGTTAACTATCTTTTAGCAGGCACCTCTGCTAGGGAGAGGGGACATAAACTCAAAAACAAAACAGACCTGCCAACAAGAAACTTATATTCTATCAAGAGAAATAACATAAATAATTAAACATAAAAATACTGACAGATTACTAATAAATAACTTATTTAAAACTTTACAATAACAAGGACACTAATACCATAGTTTTAGACATAGTTTTAGCATCACAGCTATGGGTATGTAACCTGGAAAAGCAAAAGTGATGTTGAAGATGAGAAAAACAGATGAACTAAACCAAATACATACAAAGGATGTCCATTCTGGCAGTTACAGTTTTGAAAGCTTCAATAATTTTATCCTCAATGTATTTTAAAGAAGAGAATAAATCAAAGTTATGTGGGTAGGAGGGATGGAGTAAGAGGATATCAGACCCAAAAAATTGCAACAAAGAGGATGTCAACAGCTATTTGTTCACTTCATATACCTACTTTCCTCTATCTATCTATCTATGTATATATGTATACACACACACACACACACACACACACACACACACATATATATATATATATATATATATATATATATATATATATATATATAACATTATTAGAAGGATAATCTATGCACACATTGGGAGTATACTTGAGAAAGGAATAAAGCCCATTGGATTTAGTGATTAGGCTCAGCAAACAATATTACACAGTAAATCAACATCTTTGTAATCACTGACACAGAGATCTAGAAAATATAGACAGGGGTCCTCAAACTTTTTAAAAAGGGGGCCAGTTCACTGTCCCTCAGACTGTTGGAGGGCCGGACTATAGTAAAAACAAAAACTTTGTTTTGTGGGCCTTTAAGTAAAAAAACTGCATAGCCCTGTGTGAGGGGGATAAACATCCTCAGCTGCTGCATCTGACCCGCGGGGCTGTAGTTTGAGGACCCCTGATACAATCTCACTGTCCTTATTGTTTGTTGATTATAAAAAGTGTTTCAGAGTAGAGCAAATTGAGGCTTTCTTCCAGCAAGGCTTCTCTTCATGTATACATCAAAATCATTCAAAATTCCTTGAAAAAAAATATAACAGTAGAGATGATTAACATCAACTAAGTCATTGAATTTGAATCATAATGTGGGAATATGTAATTTCCCCAAAGGCAATGTCAAAGAGTAAATTCAGGGCAGATTTCAATTCAAAGAAAGACTGCTTGTAAATTATGATGTTATCCCCCAGATGCTCTAGTTTATGAATGGACTGTGCTGATTTGACTGGGATCTGAAACATTATAGGTCCTCCTCAATGACATCTGTAATCACTCAGAAAAGAGTTCAAGCTGCCTAACTATCCTCATAGGAAAAAGCAAAGTGAATGAAAAATTCCCATCATGTATAATTAGATAAACAATCCATAGACATGGTCTATATATCTTTAACAGATATTGAAGACAAAAAAGAAGGAGAAAGGGCTAAATTGCCTTTGGGAAATCACCATGTTATATTAATGATTTCAAGCCGAAACAAAGTCCATCTTTTTAACATGAAAATTCTACTAGTGATGTGATTTGTGAAATACTATGATAAAGATCTGATGTTGAGGCTGACCCAGAGGGCAACAGAGAGGCACATGGTCAGGCTTAATTCTAAATAAAGAATTATATACAAAACCAGAGTAAAAGATGTCATCAAAAAATTTATGAGCAGAAAAAAATGAGTCAATTGTGTAAAGAGCATGATGTATGATCAGCATAATCAATGAATAGCCAGCATTCTCTAATGATATTTGTGCAATCTTAAGAAAGTATGAGGAAGGCCCTCAGCACATTAGATACAGATTCTAGGGAATTATCCATGGATGGTTATGAAGGCAGCATTGAAAAAAAAATATACTCCAAATTTTAACATTTTGCTCTCTGATCATAACAGATGGTCCTTCCATTTTACCTCATTTACATTCAACCTGTTCTTTTCATTCATGACTTTTAGTCCCCTGAACCCTCATTATTTGTGCTTTCCAATTGTTCCATTCTGGCTTACTTTGGCTTTATATCCAGATTTGATTCCATGATTTGCTACTTTAATTCAGCATTAATCATCTACTCCCATCACTCCATCAAAACTGTTCTCTCAAAGGTTACCAATGACCTAATAACTGAATTGAAAGGGCTTTGTTTAATCCTTAACTTTTTGGACCCATTTCCATCACTTAGCATTGTTGACCATTTACTCCTATATACTGTCTCCTCTTAGGGCTACAGAAAAAGCCACTTTCCTGTTTCCCCTCTTCTCTAATTGTTAATGAATCTTTATCTTCTGATCAACAAAACACTCCTACTGGTAACAATGCAGCCCTGATATTCAGTGCTATCATTTGTGATCTGAAGGATTGTTTCTGTTTCCATTGTGGGCACTTGATAGAGTCTTAAAAATAGAATATAAAATCCTCCAGCTGAAACATTTTCTTTGCTTTTCCTTTTCTTTCTCTTCCTTTCCTTCTTTCTTTCTTCTGTATTTTTTCTCAGTAATATTTTATTTTTTCCAATTATATATCTATATACTTTTCAACATTCATTTTTATAAGCCTTTGAATTTCAAAAATTTTTTCCCTCTATACCTTACCGCCCCCCCCCCCGCCCAACACAGCAAGCAATTTGATATAGGTTATATATGTATCATAATTTTAAACATATTTCCATATTTGTCATGTTACAAAAGAAAAATCAGAACAAAAAGGAAAAAAATTGAGAAACAAATAAGCAAACAAAATATGAAAATAGTATGCTTCAATTCACATTTAATCCATAATTCTTTCTCTAGGCATGGATGGGATTTTCCATTCCAAGTGTATTGGATTCGTCTTGGATCACTGTATTGCTGAAAAGAGCTAAATCTATTATAGTTGATAATCACACAATTTTGCTGTTACTGTGTATAGTGTTCTCCTGGTTCTGCTCACATCAATTCATTTAAGTCATTCCAAGATTTTTCTGAAATCAACCTGCATGTCATTTTTATAAAACAATAATATTTTATTATATTCCTATATCTCAACGTTCAACAACTTGCATTAAGAGTTCCAGTTTACCCATATCCCCTTCAACATTTATTATTATCTTTTCCTGCCATGTTAGCAATCTGATAAGTGTGAGATAGTACTACAGAATAGTCTTAATTTACATATTTCTAATCAGGAGTGATTTAGAGCATTTTTTCATGATGGTTTTAAATTCTTCATCTGAAAAATAGTCTATTTATATCCTTTGACCACTTATCAATTGGGGCATAATTTCTGTTCTTATAAATATGATTCAGTTTTCTATATGTTCTAGAAATGAGGCTTTTTTTCTTTATTAAAATATTTTTATTTTCCAGAACATATGTGTGCCCCATTCTTC
This sequence comes from Sarcophilus harrisii, assembly GCF_902635505.1. Lineage (NCBI taxonomy): Eukaryota > Metazoa > Chordata > Mammalia > Dasyuromorphia > Dasyuridae > Sarcophilus > Sarcophilus harrisii. The sequence goes on along the minus strand of NC_045426.1, from coordinate 623,995,198 downwards.
AACATTAGCCCTTGTTTTCCTTATGTTCCAATTTCCACCTTCTTCTGCCATGCCCTCCCCTAGGTGATAAGTAGTCCAGTATATGTTAAACATGGTAGAAATATATGTTAAATTCAACATATGCACACATATTTATATAATTATCATGCCACATAAGAATAATCAAATCAAACCAGTAAAAAAAAAAAAAAGAGAAGCAAAATAAAATGAAAGCAAACAACAACAAAAAGAGTGATGCTATGTTGTGAATCACACTCAGTTCCCACAGTTCTCTGTCTGAGTGTAGATGACTCTCATTACTGAACAATTGGAACTGGTTTGAATCATCTCATTGTTGAAGAGAGATATCCATCAGATATCTTATAGTCTTTTTGTTGCCTTGTATAATGATCTTCTGATTCTGCTCATTTCACTTAGCATTAGTTCCTTTAAGTCTCTCCAGACATCTCTGAAATCATCTTGCTGGCCATTTCTTACAGAATAATAATATTCCATAATATTAATATACCATAATTTATTCAGCCATTCTCCAATTGATGGGCAGCCACTCATTTACCAGTTTCTTGCCACTACAAAAAGGGCTGCCACAAACATTTTTTCACATGTAGGTCCTTTCCTTCCTTTAAGATCTCTTTGGGATATAATCCCAGTAGAAACACTGATGCATCAAATGGTATGCACCATTTGATAACTTTTTGTACATAGTTCCTAATCGTTTTCCAGAATGGTTGAATCCATTCACAATTCCACCAACAATGTATTAGTGTTCCCCTTTTCCCACATTCCTTCCAACATTCATCATCTTTTCCTGCCACCTTAGCCAATCTGAGAGATGTGTAATGGTATCTCCAACTTGTTTTAATTTGCATTTCTCTGATCAGGAGTGATTTAGAATACCTTTTCATATTACTAGAAATAGTATCAATTTCTTCATCTGAAAATTGTCTGTTCATATCCTTTGACCATTTTATCAATTGTAGAATGGCTTGAATTCTTATAAATTTGAGTCTAGATATTTAGAAATGAGGCCTTTATCAGAACCTTTGAATGTAAAAATATTTTCCCAGTTTATGGCTTCTCTTCTAATCAATGTCTGCATTAGTTTTGCTTGTACAATAACTTTTTAACTTAAAATAAACAAAATTATCTATTTTGTGATCAATAATGATCCCCAGTTCTTCTTTGGTCACAAATACCTTCCTCCTCCACAGATCTGAGCAGTAAACTATCCTATTTTGTTTATAATATCATTCTTGATGTAGGCATCAAGATCATGAACCCATTTTGACCTTATCTTGGTAGACAGTGTTAGATGTGAATCAATGCCTGGTTTCTGCCATACCATTTTCCAATTTTCCTAATAGGTTTTATCAAATAATGAATTCTTAGCCCCAAAGCAGGGATCTTTGGGTTTGTCAAACACTAAATTACTATAGTCATTGACTTTTGTCCTGTGAACCTAGCCTATTCCACTGATTGATTACTCTATTTCTTAGCCATTACCGAATGGTTTTGATGATCGCTGCTTTATAATATAGTTTCAGAACTGGTACAGTTAGGCCAACTTCATTTGCTTTATTCTTTCATTAGTCCCCCTGAAATTCTTGACCTTTTGTTCTTCCAGATGAATTCTGTTGTTATTTTTTTCTAGGTCAGTAAAATAGTTTCTTGGGAACTTGATTGGTATAGCATTAAATAAGTAGATTAGTTTAGGTAGTATTGCCATCTTTATTATATTCACTCAAGCTAATCAAGAGAATTTGATATTTTTCCAATTGTTTAGATTTGACTTTATTTGAGTAAAAAGTTTTTGACTTTCCCTTGGCAGATAGATTCCCAAGTATTTTATACTATCAACAATTATTTTAAATGGAATTTTTCTTTGTATCTCTTGCTGTTGGACTTTGTTAGTGATGTATAAAAATGCTGATGATTTATGTCAATTTATTTTGTATCCTTCAACTTTGCTAAAGTTGTGGATTATTTCTAATAGTTTTGTAGTTGATTCTCTGAGTTTCTCTACGTATACCATCATATCATCTGCAAAGAGTGATAATTTGGTTTCCTGTTTACCTACTCTAATTCCTTTAATCTCTTTTTCTTCTCTTATTGCAAAATCTAGCATTTATAGTACAATGTTGAAGAGCACTGGTGATAGTGGGTAACCTTCTTTCACTCCTGATCTGATTGGGAATGGTTCTAGTTTATCCCCATTACATATGAGGCTCTTAAGGTTTTAAACAGATGCTTCTCATTATTTTAAGGAAAAGTCCATTTATTCCTATATTCTCTATTATTTTTAATAGGAATGGATATTGGATTTTATCAAATGCTTTTTCTGCATCTATTGAGATAATCATACGATTTTTGTTAGTTTGGTAACTGATATATTCAATTATGCTAATAGTTCCCCTAATATTGAATCAGCCCTGCATTCCTGGTATAAATCCTATTTGGTCATGATGTATTATCCTGGGGATGACTTTCTGTAATCTCTTTGCTAATATTTTATTTAAGCTTTTTGCATTGAGATTCATTAGATAAATTGATCTATAATCTTCTTTCTCTGTTTTCATTCTACCTGGTTTAGGTGCTAGGCCCTGGGTCATCCTTATTGTGGCTCCTCAATATTTGAATTTTTTTCTTTCTGGCTGCTTGCAATATTTTTTCCTTCATCCAATAGTTCTGAAATTTAGCCACGATATTCCATGGAGTTTTAATTTTGGGGTCTCTTTCAGGAGGTTTTTGGTGAATTCTTTCAATGGTTATTTTACTTTCAGATTCTAGGATGTCCATGCAGTTCTCTTTGACGATTTCCTGAAAAAAAAAACAATGTCTAGGCTCTTTTTTTCATCATGGTTTTCAGGAAGTACAATAATCTTTAGAGTGTCTCTCCTAGATCTGTTTTCCAGGTTGGTTGTTTTCCAAATTAGGTATTTTACATTTTCTTCTATTTTTTTTTTATTTTTTTGGTTTTGCTTGACTGATTCTTGATGTCTCACTGAGTCATTCATTTCCATTTCTTCAGTTCTAATTTTTAATCAATTATTTTCTTCATTTACTTTTTTTAGTTCTTTTTGTATTTGCCAATTGAATTTTTAAATGAATTGTTTTGTTCTATGAATTTTTTTTCCATTTCACAGATTCTGTTTTTCAGGGGGTTGGGTTTTTTTTTGTTTGTTTGTTTCACAAATACTGTTTTTTAGGGAGTATTTTTCTTTTTCCACTTTGTCAAATCTATTTTTAAGGAGTTTTATATATATATGTATATATATATATTTTTTTTTCCATTTCACTAAGTCTATTTTGTAATGAATTTTCTTCAGATAATTTCTGTTTCCTTTTCCAAACCCTTTTTCAAAGTTCTCATTTCCTTTCCCCATTTTTCTTCTCGCTCTCTTTTAAGATCCTTTTTAATTTCTTCTAGAAGAGCCTTGTGTGATGGGGATCAATTTATATTCCTATTTGGGGTTTCACCTAGAGATAATCTGCTTTTAATCTCCTTATAGTTTGAAATCTGTTCTCTTTCACCATAAAAACTATCTATGGTGAGAGTTTTTTAGCTTTTTTTTACTCATTTTTTTAAAAATTGAAATCTGCTTTTAGGGGAAGGGAGATTGTCTAAACTTCCTCTACAAGTTGCAGCAGCTGTGTAAGTCAATGCTGATTGACTTCCAGTGCTGGGTGGATGTGTCCAGGTCTCATGAAATTCTGGCATTTCAGGGTTCTCCATTTACCTTTGGTGTTTGTGTTAGATGTTTTATAATGTCTCTGCTGATCTACTGGCTTGCAACCAGGGCAGAGTAGCCAACATTGCTGTAGATTCCTTCCCATTGATTCTCTGGCCCTGAGCAGAACCCATACTACCCCAGAACTGCACAGTACCTGCACTGGGCATCTATGCTCAGCCTACTTGCACTTGTCCCACCTTCCTCCTTGTACAATTGAAACAGACCTTTTCTGGAGATCTTTGAAATTATCTTTTGCTGGTAATTTGTTACACTCCCAAGATTTGTGGATTCTGGCAATCCAGATTAATTTAGAGCTTGGATTTGCTAGTTAGTCTGTAGGTCATGAGAAGAGGTCAGGAAAAAAATGTGTTCTCTCCACCATCTTAGCTCTGCCCCCAGAAATGAGACTTTTATCAGAAACACTAGTTGTAAAAATTGTTGCCCAGATTTCTGTTTCCCTTCTAATCTTGGCTGCATTGGTTTTGTTTGTGCAAAAAAAATTTTTTAACTTTTCTATTTTTTTCTTTTTTCTGTTTATACATGTACATTAATTTTTAAAATACACATTTCTTTATGAATCCCATTGGGAGAGAAAAATCAGAACAAAATGGAGAAACCATAAGAGGAAAAAAAAAAACAGAAGAAAAAAAGTGAATGTAACTTGTGTTGATTTACATTCATTCTTCCTAGTTCTCTTTCTGCATGCAGATGGCATTTTCTATCCAAAGAATTTTGGGATTGCTTTGGATCACTGAACCACTGAGAAGAACTATATCTTTCATAGTTGATTATCTGTGCAAAATCTTTTTAATTTAATGTAATCAAAATGAACCATTTTGCATTTCATAATGTTCTCTAATTATTCTTTCATCATAAATTCCTCATTTCTCCAAATATCTGACAGGTAAACTATTCCTTGCTCTCCTAATTTGCTCATTCTGATAGTGATAGACTTAATACAAACACCTGATCAACCTGGCTGTTAAAGATGAAATTCACATTTCAGAACTCCCAGTCTTAACTGATTCCCCCAAATTCAACTCTCTCAAGTAGTTGAGATTACAGGTGTTCACTACATACTTGACCTGATATATTCTTTTAGCATATTCTTGCTAAACTCTCACCCTGTGAATTGTTGCCCTCTTACAGAATCTCATGACACTGACTCACATTTGTGGAATGAAGTTGTCCAAGATTGTGTTAATCAACTGTGTTGGAATTAGCTTTTCTTAACAATGTGGTGATTCCAGGCAATTCTAATAGAGTTGGGGTGGAAAGTGCCAAGATTTTAAGATTTTAAAAGCCTTTTCTTTGTAACATTACCTGTAAGTGAAGCATTATTATCTACAATATGGAGATGAAGGAACTGTGGCTTAGTGGAGCTAAGTAAGTGATTTGTCTGTAGTTATATTGCTAATAAATGTCACTGCTGGAATTCTGAGGCCTTCAGAATCTAAGACCAGTATTCTTACTACTCACTAAGACAATTTTTTTTTAAATTATTCCTTTGTGTAGGTTATTCTACTCTTGAGAAAAATAAACCTCTTAAAAGCAATGACCAGATCTTATACTTTTTTGCATCAATCTGCTCCTCTTCCTTTTAACATTCTGTTTTTTCTTCCCCTAAAGTCACCAAATTATTAAAATATTTCAGCTATCTGTGTATTCATTGGTATGAGTATTCCTTGGCTTAGACTGAAATTCAATAATAGCTGGGATTTACTTAGCACCTTCTATGTGGCAGGAACTGTATTAAGTACATTACAAATATTATGTCATTTCAAACTAACAACAACCTTAGATGGTAGATACTATTATGATTACCATTTTACAGTAGTGGAAAGTGAAGAAAACAGAGGTTAAATGGCTTGTCTAAAGACACACAGGTAATATCTAAAGCCAGATTTGAACTCAAATTGATCTTAATTCCAGGTCTAGTATACCTAGAATACCACTGAGGCAATTAACTGCCTCTAAGACTCATGACAGGTTAGATGGATCAGTGGATAAAGTGTTAGTTCCAGACCATAAGGACTCATCTGCCCAAGTTCAAATTTGGCAACAGACACTTACTAACCATAAAATGAGCTGGAGAAGGACATAGCAAACCACTCTAGTATCTCTGTCAAGAAAACCCAAATAGGGTCACAAAGCAGAAGATACAACTAAAAATGATAGAACAACAACAATATGACTCAGAAAATGGAATTTCAACATTTCTTGTGTTGAAAAATTCCTAGTTAAGCATTTAGTCAATTCTTAGTTAAACACTTAGCTAAACACCAAAAGCTAAAAATCTGATTTAGGTTAGTGTTCAAGGTGAAGAAGATCCTATATTTGGAGACTGCATTATAGAAGACCTTGAATTCTCATACTTAGCAATCAGATTCCTTGAGAAAATAGAATGACTGCATTCATCACAGAAACTCCTAGACCTAAACTAGATCCCTCACCCTGTATATATTTTGTCCTCCTCAGAATGTCATGACACTGATTCATGTTTATAGAATGAAGTTGTCCAAGATTATGTGTTAATCAACTGTGATAGAATTGACTCTTCTGAACAATGCAGTGACTCAAGACAATTCCAATAGATTAGACCTAGGTTGGAAAATGCCAATCACATCAAAAGAGAGAACTATGGAGAATGAAAGTGGATCAAAGCACAGTGTTTTCACCTTTTTGTTTGTATAAAAGGTTTCACACCTTTAACCTATATCAGATTGCTTGCTGTCCTGGGGAGAAAGGACATGAGAGAGAAAGAGAGAAAAATTCAGATCTCAAAAGTTTTACAAAAAGGTATGTTGAGGGGAACTAGTTAGGACTGGCCCTGGAGTCAGGAGGGCCTGAGTTCAATCAAATCCAACCTCAATTTATTTAACACTTTCTAGCTGTGTGACCCTGTATAAATCCCTTAACCCCAATTGCCTCTCAAAAAAATGTACATTGAAAACTATCTTTACATGTATTGGGGAAAATAAATACTATTGGAAAAAAGTAGAATGAAGTTGTAAATCAGACATTGTTATTTCCATTTTATAGATGAGGATTTGAGATTCAAAGTCTCAAATACATGATATCCTAAAAATCACTTTCAAAAATTAGAAAACTGTAACCAGGGCAAACAAAACACAATTTCAGAGTAACACAATGAAGTCTGTTGCCCTCCTCTTGACAGATAATGGGCTCAAGATGCAAAATAAAATACAAATTTTCAGACATGGCTGGGAAGATGATTTGCTTTGATGATAGAATATTTCATGGGCTTTTTTCTTTTCTTCCTTCCTTCCATTTTTTTTCTTTCTATATTACTTCTCAATTCCTTTTTTTTAGAGGATAGAAGAGAAAACAAATGTTTGTTCATGAAAAATAATAACTTCTAAAAAATTCATTACTTCCTCAGTAATTAAGCTAATAAATAGTGGTATTGATATTCAGATTCACATCTTATGACCTCAAGTATGCCATATAATTCAATAATTCAATTGATTAATATTTTAAGTACCAGGCATTGTGCACATTGTAGATACAAATAAGAAAAAGAGACAGTTCCTACCCTCAAGGAACTTAAAATCTAATGTGAGAAGACAATGAACAGAAGGAAGCAGAAAATCAAGGGGAGGAGTCAGATGCAGGGGCCACTCATCTAAAGAGCATGGAAACATAAGAACCTGGTATTCTAATGGAGCCAAGTGAAATTGCTGATGAAAAATAGTTACTTGGAAATTTGTGGGCCTTCTACAAAGGAAGACCTTTTTAGTGCTCCACCTTCCAGCTCTCCCATGAGATTGGAGACGCTACTGTGGGTGAGTTAAGAAATGTTGGAAATTTAAAATTGAGTCATTCTATATGGTGATGAGTTTTCAGGTAATCAGCTTATCCTGAGGGAAGAAAAGGAGAAAGAACATGGTATTCCTGGGGTCAAAAATCTAGCAGAGTTGCTGAGAGAACACACACACACACACACACACACACACACACACTCAGAGAAATTCCATGGAGTTCAGAGACTGTTACCTAAATTTTGCATCTCCTCTAGAACCCAGAATGGTGTGCTGACTGTACACAACACGCACTTAGTATAGAATCAAATTGAATTAAAAATAGAAGAGACTTCATTGATATTCTAGTGCAATCCTCTTTGACCCCTACAGCATTTTATTGATATTCAGAGAGGGCAAGAAACTTGTTCAAGATGACACTACTACTTAGACTTCTTGATTTAAATATGTGTGATTCGCATCAAGTGCTAGTCAAGCTATACATAGCAATTGCCTACAGGTTCTAAAGTCGAGAAGAGATTAATTCAGCTCTTCTTTCTGTCACCAACAGGGACATCCTTAGGAAACCCATCTTATTTCTCTGACCCTCCAATTATCCCAACTGACCAGTGAATAGATTTAGATTAGAGCAAGACTTCTTAAACTTTTTCTGCTTGCAACCCCTTTTCACCCAAGATATTTTTACATAATTCTAGGTATATAAGTATACAAAATAAATATGACAATCAAACATTTATTGATAATAAATCATAAAAATGTATTTTAAAACTATATACATAATTTTACCATTTATTAACAATTAAAGCAAATTTTCATACTAATAAGATGGATGTGCTTGTTTGTTTTTAAATAAAGAATTAAATCTTGGAAGAATATTTGATACCTTTTACTATAGCCATATTTTTCATGATCCCCACATTGAGTTACATAATTCTAAAAAAAATTTAGGCTAAATGGTCTCTAATCCCTCTTCTATATAAGAGTTAATGAGAAAGACTACATTTCTCCAAGAGCAGCCAATGTCCCTCAGAAACCCCCTTTAGTCTGCCCTTTTACAGAGTCACATCTAAAGATAGAATTTGCAAAAATATGGAGAAACCACGGGGACAGAATAGAGACTTTAAAAAATCATTACCAGAGAGAGAAGCTTCCTTCAAAGTAATCCTGTCACTTTCGCCTTTGAACACTTTATGCCCTGCATGATTTCATCATGTCCTGGTTTCTATCATAATACTTTCTTTGTCCTTAAATGATTTCCTAAGCATACAAATTATCTTCACATTTTTTTTAATGTCCAGAAGATAGGAGTAGAATTCAGAGCTTTTAAAAAGTAGAAGAGAGGACTATTCCTAAGGATAGCATGAAGTTCAGACCTTTTCCTAAGGAGATGCAGGTGAGTTAACACAACTAGCATTTATTAAACACTTAATATATGTCAGGCACTATTAAGCACCAGGAATATCATATAAGCAGAAAGTCTGTCCCCAGTAGGGGACAAGAGGAAAAGATAACACAAAAAACAACTTGTATAGGAGGAAAAGAGTGAGGAAAAGTTGCCATGTTGGCATTGTGGAGCAGAACTGACACTGAGAAAAAAATGCAGAGAGATAAATTTATATCTGATATCAGAAAAAGTTTCTTATAATCAGAGATACCCAAAAATGAAATAGGAAATCTTGAGAACTCAGAGCTTCATAGATGGCCTCTGGACAGACTCCAAAGACCATCTAGTCCAACCTCTTCAATTTCTACATGAAGAAACTGAATCTCTGAGAGATCCAGCAGCAAGCCCAAAGTCACCCAAGTTAATAATTTGTCTAGCTGAAACATGGACCCAGATTTTTTATTGCAAATCTGACTTTTAGTGACTTTTCCTTTCCTAGAAGTATTTAAGCAAAGGCTAGAATATTTTTCTAAGATGATATAGAGGGGACTCTTTACAAGTATGAATTGGATTTAATGGTCTTAGTAGCCTTTTAACTAAGTTTCTGTTATTCTGTCTAGCATAAGCCTAGCTGATCAGATACACTCATTACCAAGTTTATTACAAGGAAATAATTTTTTAGTCATGGGCATTTTCAGAAACTATTCACAAAGTTACAAAGGATTTTGTATGAATAGCTGGTGGGGGTCCAATGGGGAAGGAAGAGAAGGAAGCGGGAAAATCTTTCATCCATAAAAACCTTAAAGGTCATATTCTACTAAGAAAATGGTTTCACTTACATGCAAATGAGAATCAAATATTTTTGAAGCCACCTTTTCCTTCTTCACCTCTTACCTCCCAAATCTCTGCTCACCTTCTACCTAATCTGAGATTGTGACTCAGGAACAATCAGAAGCATTATCATCACACATCTATCTAATACCTCAAAGTTTAAAATAAACCTTTATTTTGTCTACTCTATCTACTATATTTGGGCATACAAAAACAGATTGCAACAACAACAATGAAAAATTCTGCCCCTTAAATGCTGACTTTCTACCAGAGGTATATGGTACCTATGCAGCTAAGTAAAAGATAAGGAAATTCCGGAAGAGATAATGTACTAAGAACCTAGGGCACTGAAGAGGGCTTCCAGAAAGAGGTGGCACTTAAAATAAGGCTTAAAGTAAGCAAAAATCTTGAGAAACAGAGATTTCAGAAGGCAGAGAAGTGGAACAATGTACAGAATACTAGACATGAAATCAGGAAGACTTGAGTTCAAATGTGGCTTCAGACACTTATTAGCTACAGAGCAAGTCACTTAACCTTTATTTGCCTGCCTCACTTTTCTAATTTGTAAAATGGGGATGATAACAGCACTTACCTCGAAGGGTTGTTCTGAGGATCTAATAAGATAATCATTGTTAAACGATTAGCACAGTGCCTAGCACATAGTAAGTGCCATATAAATGTTAGCTATTGTTATTATTAGATGAGAGTACATTGATGGAGGGAGGGTTGTGTGAAGGTACAGCCAAAAGCATTATCATAACACATCTCTCTTGCACCTCAAAGTTTACAAATCCCTTTATAGATTTCACTGTCTTAATAAACTGAGGCCCAGAGGGATTTAATAGTTTAGCTGATGTCATACAGGTACTAAATAGCAGACCATAAACTTAAACTGAAGTCTTCAGACTACAAATCCAGAGTTTTTCCATGATACCATATTATAAATTGTCAGAATTACAGGACAGCTAGATATTCAATTTGGCCAGAAAAAAGGGAGGAACAAAATGAGATGTCAGAAAAGGGAGTTAGGAGAACAGATTGAAAAGGACTTTAAATAATTGGCTGAAGAACTAATATTTACATCTATAGGCAATAGGGAGAAAGTGAGGATGTTTGAGCAGGAAAGTGACATTAAGACAGAAAGATCAAAGTTATATGGAAAACCACATATAGGAATGCAACTGGGAAATAAACTACAAATTGTGACTGGGACAAACAGTACAAACAAAGCATATCTCATTGGAGAGTGGAGATCAGCAATTAGGAACTGACCAGGGTGGAAAAATTACTCCATGTCCTGATCTGTTAGCCTCATCTTCTCTCACCTTAATTATTACAACAGTACCCTAACAGGGGTCTCTGACCCAAGTCTTTAATCTATCTAGTCCATTCTACATACTGATGCCAAAGGAATTTCTCCTGAATGCAGATATGACCTTGAGACTACCCAGCTCAAGCAATTCTAGCAACTTCATATTTCCTCTAGGGAAAAAAATAAACTGTTAAGTTTTTGAAGCCCTCCATAACTATTCCAACCTATCCTTCCAGTCTAATTGGACATTTCTCAAACCACCCAAAATGATTCTCTCTCTGCTCTTCACAAACACTCTATATTCCATATCTGTGGCTGGCTCCAATGCCTACTATGTACTCCCTCAATATTACTACCCCCACGGACTTCCTTTCTAACTTTAAGATGCTGCTTAAGCACAAAGCCACCTTCCTAATCCTCCCAAAAATCATGTCCATCTGCCCCAACAACACTGTATTTGATTACTTTGTAAATACATTTATTAATAATTATGCTGGATGCAGTTTTATATTTCCCTATTTTTTCCCGTCATAAGAAGCTCAGTGTGAGTAGGGATTATTTCATTCTTTGAAATTCACAGTCTTTATATAGTGCTTGATACATAGTAGATAACTACATGAAGTAGGTATTACAGCCAATTGATTGACTGATAAATTCTCATTACTAAGTGCTAAGTCCTGTTGATTTGGTTCTTCCAAAGGTCCATAAGTGTGACTAGTTCTCCTTATATTAGAAGCTTTAAATTCAGTAGCCTAGAGAAAAGCCTGGGTTGTTCCTGTATGGGGAAGATGGATAGGAGAGAGAATGGATGCAAGGAGACTTTAGATAATACTATATTAGTCTCAGCAAGAGGTGATGAGTACCTGTTGGGTGATGACCACATGAACAAAAAGAAGATGATAGTTGTGAGATACATCATGGTGGTGGAATCAAAGAAAGCTTAGCCAATGACTGAATATGGTAGAATATCAGGGAATATCAGGGAAGAATCAAAGATGACTCCAAATTAGGAATCTAGGTATTTGAAAAAATAGTAGATCCTTGTTCTTCTTAATACTAATGCTGTTGCCTTTCCTCTTTTGGTTATCTCCAATTTATCTGGTATCATATCTCATCTGTACAAAATTGCTTACATATTGTCAGCCCTACTAGATGGTGAACTCTTAGGTATAAGGACTGATTTTGTCCAGTGCTTAGCACAATGCCTGACACATAGTATGTGCCTAAAAATGCTTGTTGACTAATTACTTTCAATAGAGGTAAAGTTTCAAGAGGAAAGATAATCACTTTTATTTTACATATATTACATTTTCAGATGCTTTTAAACCATCCCCAGTAGTGATGACCTGCCACAATTTGAAATGGCGTAGTGATTATAACTAGCCAAGAGGAGCTTTCCAAGAAGAGATCCCAGGACAAAGACAGACAATGTTAGAGGATGAAATATACAGATAGTGATGATTCAGCAAAAGAGACTAAGGAGGGTCAGTTAAGGAGAAGAATCAGGAGAGAAAGGTCTCCCAAAAGGCAAGAAAGGAAAGTCTAGCCAGAAGAGAATGTTGCTCAATGGAAATGGCACCGAATTTCAAGTCCTATCTCCATTCAAAATCCAGCTCTGCTAACTACTATCTAGGGAAAGGAGAGCTTCCAGTTGTAAATCAGTGATCCCATGATTTTCCAACTAACAGAACCTCACAGCATTTGAAAAAAAACAATTTCTAGGCAACAACATGGCTCAGTAGATTAAGCACTGGGCCAGGAGTCAAGTCCTGAATTAAAATCTGGCCTCAGATATCCCTACCAGTTGTGTGACCCTGGGCAAGTCACTTAGTCTATATTTATTTTAATTCAATAAAGAAAGAAATGGCAAGCCACTCCAGTATCTTTGCTAAGAAAATCCTATAGATATTATTGGCAAGCTGTAGTTCATGGGGTCACAAAAAAATCAGCCATGACTAAACAACAACCTCCCTTTGGATGTATCCCCCGCAACATCTGGCAAAAGGTAGGTCAGAGACATGATTTTTTGTTGTATAGGTTTGTGAAGCTACTGACCTTTAGAAGTAGGTAAAGCTGCCAGCCACTCACTCCTGTTTCTTTCCCTGACCACTTATGAAGGATAAAGGTCAAGGATTTTCTTTGCCTCCATTCCCTTGGGTGGCTCACTTTTTTTTTTCCTTTTTCCTTGGCCATAGGTAAACATCTGGCTTTGACGAGACTTAGATGATGCAGTGGCCTTCCATTAATTGATCCCTGAAGTACTCTGAGCATTGATTGAACTTATCAAAATTGGATGGCATGTGCAAGAGGGATGCATTAGCCTGTAACCACTCACTGACTGACAAAAGCCTTGATAAAGCAAAGCATCCTTCCCCTGAAAAAATGGATTCTGGTGAGTGGAATCAAGATCTGTCAAGGGCCTGCTGAGCAATTCACAATCACTCAGTCTTCTGAACAGTCACAAAATACTGGAAGGAACAGTCACAAAATACAAATAAGGTAGCGTCCACTCATGCCAGTCGTGGAGTTGATATAGCATTGGACTTGTAGACAGAAAAACCTCTTCAGACACTTAACAAAGTATGTGACCCTGGGCAGGTCATGATGTCTCTCAATTTCAGTTTTTTCATCTGTAAAATAACCTTATAAAATGCCTGTCTCCCAAATGTTAATAAAAGTGAAATGAGATAATGTATGTAAAGTATGCCAAGTCTGAAGTGTTATATAAATGGGAGTTATTATTGCTATTGCTGCTTTTATTTTTTAGTTCTTCAGTTCATACAAGATTTATTCTAAGAATCTGAGGCAGTCTTCCTCCTTTTGAGTAGAATAACTCATTGCCAAGACAGTGTGATTATAGGATATTTGGAAGGGCCTTCTGCCCAGAAATTTTATGGGTACAAGATTGTTGTGGAAAAACCACTAGATTTAGTCAAGAAAAAATTCTGGGCTGTGTCTATTCCTACTCAACATATGACCTTGGACAAGAAGGTACTACACTTAATCTCAATTTCCTTATCTGTAAAGTGGGAATAATAAAGCATTTAATAATAACTAAGATTTAGTATATGTCTGTTACATACCAGGTATAATTTTCTCATTTGATCCTCACAATAACCCTAAGAGGTAGGTGCTATTATTATCTCCATTTTACAGATGAGGAAACAGAGGCAAATAGATATTAAGTGACACAGATAAGAAATGTCTGAAACTGAATTTGAATTGGATCTTAGGTCTTTCTGACTCCAAGCACAGAACTCTATCCCCTACTCCACTTACTAAGTCCTTCACAGAATTATTTTCAGGAAATTTTTTATAAGCCTTAAATGACTGCATAAATATAAGCAATTACTATGACCCTCTCCCTCTCATGCCTGACATAGTATTCAAGTTTCCACCAATAGATATTCATTCTCCAGGATAAAGTCATTTCTGGCTCTCCAGACTTTTTTTTTAAAAAGACATCTTAGTTCTGGGAGGAGCAATACAATGAGCTGTTACTGGTCATTAGTATCTTAATATAAATTAGTTTGCAAGATCTCTTAAATAATCTCTTATATTTACATATGCTTTAGGGTATGTCCATCACTATTGGATACATTCCCTCCTTTGATCATGACAATAGCCCTGCAAGATGATTCCTCATAGCTAAAATAGCTAGTATTTATATAATACTTATTATGTTTACCTTGGAGGAAGCTAGGTTGCTCAGTGGTTAGCACTTGTAGTCAAAAAGATCTGAATTTAAATATGACCTCAGACACTCATTAGTGTATATGATTCCAGGTTTAACCTCTGCTTGCCTTAATATTTTGGAGAGCAAAAGGTGACCTAAGCTTTAAAAGATCAAGGTCTCCCATTTCATCCAAGGCCATCTTCAATCATCTTGATCTCTGTCTGGCCCATGGACCCAGATGATTCTGGAGAGAAAAGTGAGGCAGCTGACCTTGCACAGCCCTCCCTCACAAAATCCAATCCATTTACAGGTCTTGGCATTACCTCTCTGATTTTATAGTCCTCTTTGAGAGCAAAGACAAATAAACAATAAACAACAATAAAAAAAGATTAGAGAAGGAAATGGCAAAAAAAGCTCCATTATCATTGCCAAGAAAATCCCAAGGAGTCATGGAGAGTCAGACATGATTCAATGACTAAACAAGAACACAACATCTAAGTACTTTATCAATATTATTTCACTTGCTCTCACAACAACCCTGGAAAATAGGTGTTATTATTATCCCTATTTTACAAATGGGGAAATTGAGCAGAGGGAAATTAAAAGACTTGCCCACAATCACACCTACTAAGACAAACTTCTAAACAATTAGAACTCAATGAAAGTGTATTGTATATCAAGAATAAGGCTTCTTTAACTTTTTCTATTCACAACCCCTTTTTGCCCAAGAAATTTTGATGTGACTCCAAATACATAGGTAAATAAACAGGAGGTAAATATAGATAGATAGATAAAACATTAATTGATAATAAACCATAAAGAAACTTATTTTAACATAATTCTTTTGTATACATTAATTTTTACCATTTATTAAAGACAAAAGAAAATTTTCTTACTAATAAGATGGATATAATTGTTTATTTTTAAAGAATTAAATCTTGGTTGAATGTTTGACATTGCAGGACACAGAACATTCAGAATTTACTGTTGCCAAATTTTTTACAACCCCCACATTCAGTGATGTGACCCTTTATGGGGTTGCAACCCACAGTTTAAGAAGTTTTGCTTAAGAAGCATTAAGTCCCACTCCACCCCCAAATCCCTTGAGGTTTTCAGGAAGTAGATAAATGACCATTTATTTTCATTGAGGAAAAATTCCTGAAGTTCAAGTTTGGATGGGAAGAGATGGTCTTTAAGGTTCCTCCCAACTCAGAAATTCTGAGATTCTAATTTTTCTGATCTCCACTCACAGACCTCTAGTAAGTCAATCAATCAATGACCATTTACTAGAAATATTTTAGACACTATAGATTCTTGGGATACCAAGACAGTGCCAGCCCTCAAAAGTCTTAGAGTCATAATAGTACCATCTCATTTGGCGGTACAATGCCCTTTTATATAGGTCATTAGGAAGTTTTCTCTTACCTCAAAGTTTTTCTAGTTCTCTGCAATTTCTACCCACTTGCTCCCTTAATTCAGTCCTCTGAGACAAAATAGAAAGAATCAAATCCTTCACATACTGAAAATCAATATCGCCCCAATTCCCTATACTTAAAAAACTTCCTCCCCTTCTATCCAGATCTTCCCTTCTCTGGCCTAATAATAATTAGCCATTATGCAGCACTTGTAGCTTTGAAAAATGTTTTACACATGTTACACATGATCTTCACAAACACATGAGATAGGTACTTTTGTTATTCCCACTTTACAGAAGAGGAAACTGGTCTGAGTGAAGCTAATCACTAGATCACATAGGTAGTACTTGAGGCAGAACTTGAACTCAGGGTCTTTCTGGATCCCTATCTAGCTGCACCAATCAAGCTGCCTAAACATTATATCTACAGAGCCTAGTTTGTCATAGTCTGAAGACCTTCATCATCTTGGTCACTCTCGTGTTGCTAAGCTTTAGCTTTATGATGATGCTTCCTAGAAGGTGATGTCCAGAATTAAACACAGTGATCTAGATAAAATCTTATTAAAACAGAAAATAGTGAATCTATGATTTCTTCCTTTGTATGTACTATGTATCTCTTAATCTAGCATAAGATACATTTTTAAATGAAAAAAAAGTGGTGGGTGGGGATGGAGATACTATGTTGCATTGAATGTTGACTTATTTTCAGCTTGCACTCTACAAAAGATTACCAGTTTGTTTGTTGTTTTTTTTTTTCATAGAAATTTGTCTATCTATGACTTTCCTGGGGCAGCCAAATGGTGCAGTAGATACAATTCCAGGTCTTCAGTCAAGAAGATTCATCTTTTGAGTTCAAATGTAGCCTCAGACACTTATTAGCTGTGTGACCCTGTACAAGTCACTTAACTCCTGGATGTCTCAATTTTCTCATCTGTGAAATAAGAATAAGAACCCTTACTTCCCAGGGTTGCTGTGATGATCAAAGGAGTTATACATAAAGTGCTTTGCAAACCTGAAAGTGCTATGTAAATGCAAACTATGAGTTATTATGGGGCTTCTGATTACCTCAGTGGATAAAATCCAGGCCAGGAATCAGGAATACTCATGTTTGTAGGTTTAAATACAGCCTAAGATACTCAATAACTGTGTGACCCTGGGCAAGCCATTTCACCCAATTTGCCTTCATTTCCTCATGTATAAAATGAGCTAGAGAAGGTAATGGTTAACTGTTTCCAATATCTTTGCCAAGAAAACTCTAAATGGGATCATGAAGAGTCAGGCACCACTGGAACAACATATTCTAAAGACATTTCTGTATTTTTAACAATACTTTTGTGAGGGAAGCTGTAAGAAGGCAGATTTTATTATAGCACTTTTATGGATGAGGAAAAAAAATTCTAATAATAGGAAAGGGACTTGACCAGTGAAGATAAACAAACTGATGGGTAGAGATTTCAACCCAAATCCTCCTCTTGACTGATTCCCCAAGTTTTTGAAAGAGGATGATTTTGCAAATAAGAGTTGGATGTGACTATACAACAAATGACTCCCTGATGCTTTACCTGCATTAGACTCACTTCCTGACTCTGCACTCAGTCAATGGAGTTGAAATAGTTCCATTGGACTATAGGGTCAGTCAGTCTATATCTAGAACATTGTGCCCAGTTCAAGGCACTATATTTTAAGCAGTACAATGGCATAGGAATAGGAAGGTATATCACATCAGAGAAACTAAAATGTGACAGCACTGGAAAGTTGTGCCATCTAAGGATTAAATAAAGGAAGCAAAGACCTTTGGAATAGAACTAAGAAAACATAAGGGAGACGTGATGAATGAATATGTGTATTTGTGACATTCACAGTCACATTGCAGAGATATTAGAATTATTTTGGATGACTCTAGGACTGCTGGGGACACTTTAAAAGGAGGCATCTTTTATCTAAATACAAAAAAGAAATGATAATCAGAGCAGTTCCACAATAGAATAGACTGCCTTCAGAGAATGAGTTTGAATATCAGTGAAGATATTCAAAGCAGAGGCTCTATGACCACCTGCCAGGGAATATGTCATAGAAGAGAAAGAGGAGAGGGTGGAGGGGAAAAAGTGGCCAAGAAACCCTCTCAGGTCTTTTTAATTTTATCAATCTCTGCTGTCTAGTTTAATCATATTTTCTTCTACTTTAATTAATCCTCTTTCCCCTTTAGGTTTGTTTTTAATTGTTATTTATTTTATTTTTTATGTTTTTTTTTCATTCAAAAAGCATTTATTTTCCCTCTCTTCCATTTCTCTTCCTACTGAGAAAGAAAAAGAATACACTTATAGCAAATATGCATGGTTAAGCAAAACTTGTTCCTATATTGGCCAAGTTCAAAAATAAAATCTTATTCTGGGAACTCAGTCAATCATTTCTCTGTCAGAAGGTGGGTAGCAATCTTTATCACTGATGCCATGAAAATAATTAATATTAATTAAATATTCTTTCATAGGTGCTTTATAATTGATTTGAGTATTTATATGCTATCTACTTCCAGAGAAAGATCTGATAAACAGAAGTATACATAATATGCTTTTACATATTTAATAAATCTGTATCAAATGGTGACCCCCTCTAGAGCAAAGCCACTTAAAATGATAGGTCCTGATCCCATTTGGGGTCACATAACTGAATTAGAGGTCATGAAAAATTTGAAAACAGTAAAAGGTTTCTGAATATAACAAAGAATTAATTCAAAATCAAATATTTAATGAATCCAAGGTGTTTCTGGCAACATTGCCCATGTTACATCATGTGACTTCACTGAAACCTTGGTTCTAAACATACATGCACACTATGCACTGCATATGCACAAATGTTACCAGAAACACCTAAGCTCAGATTCCAGATGGGGTCACATAAAAATTCCTTGGGCAAAAAGGGATCACTAATGGAAAATGTTAAAGAAGCCCTGCTCTAGTTCTGAGTGGAGAAGGAATGAGGAAGACAGTTCAGGACTTAAAATTTTGAAAACAGTAAAAGGTTTCTGAATATAACAAAGAATTAACTCAAAATCAAATATTTAATGAATCCAAGGTTTAAAAAACAAAAAATAAATTAATTTAATTTAAAGAAATAAGAGGGAAGTAATTTGCTCAGGATCACACAGCTAAAAAGTGTCTGAATCTGGATTTGAACTCAGGTTTTCTTTACTCTAGGTGCTATACTCTATGCACTGCAACACCTTGCTTCAGAAGGCAAAATAGAGTTGGAATGAAATAGGAAGGTGGAATAGGAAGAGTGAACAGTGACTCATATTCCTGACTTCAAATGTGATCTCAGGTACTTATTAACGAACCTAATACACTAATGTGTGTGTGACTCTCGGTAAGTCATTTTACTCTGTTTACCTCAGTTTCTGCATCTATAAAATGAACTAGAGAAGGAAATAGCAAACCACTCCAGTAACTTTGTCAAGAAAACCCCAAATGGGGTCATGAAGAGTTAGGACTGAAACTATTGAGCAATACCTTATATTATTCTGATATTATACTGTCTGTGTGTAAGGAGATTTCAGAGCCTTCTGATCTAGAACACAAATTCCATATAGAAGGTACCTTGAAAAGATGGTCTTTCTGCCTCCACTTGAAGACTTTTTATTGATGGCATACTCTTCACTTGAGACAACCCAAAAACACTAAGGCCTCCATTTGCTTCCTTCCATCAATCACACTTATTTCTGCTCACTTCAGGCAGGAAAAGTCACTTCCAAACAACTATCTCACCAATTTGTTTGAAGACAACAATCATATTTTCCATTTACGTCTCTTCTAGGTTAGAATCCTCTTGTTCATCTGACTTTGGGTTTTTTTTTTTTTTTTTTGGCATTCTCACCACCTCCTCTCCATTTGCTAATTAACTATTAAGAATGGAAACCAAACCAAGTGGTTTCATTGATTTAGATCACTCCCATATAAGAAAATTGCAATTACTAATGCCAGTTGGCAACATCGCTGCAACTTATGTCCTTAGAGATATGCCAAAAGCACTGAAAAGTTCTATGACTTGCCCAGGACCATACATCCAGAACTTTTACTTGAACCCAGGTCTCCCTTGCCTTGCATGTCCAATCTAGTTTCTTCTCACTGCTAACATAGTTCAGCAACTTTGTTCTATCCTGAAGAGAAGAGAAAACAGATGCAGAATTGCATCCCTCCTTCCCCCATGGAAAAAGCATTATTACAATTCACAGAATTTCTGAGCTAGAAGTGCCTTCTGTGTTCATCTAGTGCAACATATAACTCAACAGGAATCTTTTCTATAATAGAGAGCCTTTCCCCAAAGACCTCCAAAGAGAGAAAACTCAGTCTCTTGGAAGGCTGCCCAGATCTCTTTGTGACAGCTTTGATCAATCAATATCAATCACTCAATCAATAAGCATTAATTAGATCCCTACTATGTGCCAAGAACTGTCCTAAGCTTAATGGTTAGGAAAATATTCCTTCAGGCCTGAATTACTCTTTTTACAACTTACCACCATATGACTCCGGTTCTGTTCTCTGGCAAAAGAGAATAAGTCATTATCTTTTCCATGGAATAACCCTTGAATATAATCAATCAATAAACATTTATGAGATGCCTAATATGTGTCACAGACTGTGATAAATTCAGAGGATACAAAGAAAGGCAAAAAAATCTCTATTCTTGAGATTCTCATAGTTTATTTAGAGAGACTATGTAAGCAAGTATGTATAAACAAGCAGGAGAAATTGTAAATAATAAAGGGAAGGCATTGGAATTAAGGAGGAGCAAGAAAACTAAAAGACAGATAGTTTGTTCCCCTTAAGTTTTCTCTTTTCTAGGTTATCTACCTTATCTTCCTGCAAGGTTCAGTTCAGGTGACAGTCCCCTCTGGGAAGCTTTCAACCAGTTTTTCTTGTTGGGCTCACTTCATCAAATTGACTTCTAGTTATCCATGGATATCCAGATTGTACTAACCAGTAGAACATAAATTGGGAGAGGAGGGAAGAGAAGTATTGAGAGGGAGTCCTATTTTTCTTTTAACAAACCCAAAACCTAACACAATGCCTTGAACATTAATAAACACTGAGATGAAAGTAAGCCTACGGCACTTTATTTCCTTTAGAGAAGTAGTCAAATGCCTTTGAAACTGCATGGGCCATTGAACTGCCTAAAATCATCAGCTTAAGGCAATCTGGTATGAGGGAAGGACACTTTTGACTATCAATCAGAATAGTTCATATTTTTAATAATGTCCTAAGGTTTTTAAAACATAACACCCTTCCCACATCACCATCTCCAGTTCTATGTTGCAGGTAGGGCAAGTGTGATAATCCCCATTCTACAGATTAGGAAACTGAGGGGCTCAGAGACATTCCAAGAATTGCCAAAACTGAGCCAGAATTTGAACTCACTTCTTTTGACTTTGTTTCAAATAACAGTTGTTTGTTTATTTGTTTTGTTAATTTTTCTGCCATACCATGGGGCAGTAATAACAGTGGTGAGCATTTTACCTCTGGACATTTAAATTTAGATACCTGTGACTGCAATTACATTCTTTCAGCAATGTACAAATAACAGAATTTAATGCCTACATAGGAAGAATAGCTAAAAACAGGAAGTCCATCAAATAATGTGCTTCCTCCTTGCTTCCTATAATACCCTAGTCAGGTCTTACCTTGACACCCCTCTTCCCCATTCCTTTCTCAACTTCTGGATATAGCATCTCTAACAGCCACCTCCTGGCATTCTGAGAGGACTATGAATGGAGAACATTTCGAGGGTTTGGTCCCACCTCATCTATATTTTTGTTTTGAAAATTATTCAATGAGTAGAACAGTAGATAAAGCATCGACTTTGGAGTTAAAAGAACCAGAGTTCAAATCCAGTCTGACACTTATGTATGTCCCTGGGCTAGAAACTTAACTCGTTTCACACACACACACACACACACACACACACACACACACACAATTAATAAGAAAATACTTAGTCATGTTCATAATCATCATCACTGTTATTACTAGTAGTAAATTAACAATAAACAAACTCATTTTGCTATGCAAAAATCAAGAAAGAAGATTTATGAGAAACTATGAACATTTTTAAGACAAGAGAGACTCCTGAATGTGTGATGAGGTAAAAAGCATAATTTGTGCTGCCACTTTGGGGAAATGTGTGCTTAGCTCTGAAAGCTTCGAATACTGCAACAAACAAACTCTGGGGAAGCTCTTTGATCTTCTCTAATAAAACCCTCAAGATAAGAGATAAGAGGGTACTGTATTAGTTTTTTAAAAAGAGACAACTCAGCTTCTGTTCTCTTTGTCCCTGTCTCTATCTTAGTGTCTCTGTGTCTGTCTGTTTCTCTCACTGTCTCTTTTTCTGTCTATCTCTGATTCTATTTCTCTCTGTCTCTGTTTCTGTATCTCTTTCAATTTCCTTCTCTTTCCCTCTCTGTCTTTTTTTTTGTCTCTCTGCCTCTGTCTCTTTCTGTCTCTATTTCTATCTCTCTGTCTCTGTCTCTTTATGTCTCAATCTCTCTGTCTCTTGTCTCTGTCTGTCTGTCTTCTTTCTTTTTTTGTGACAAGTAACTTCCCCTTTCCCACTTTGTTTTAAAGAGTGGGAGAGAATCACATTGCAGAAATAGCCACCACTGGGTCATGACAACTAGGCAAGGATTACCTTGAGTCTGGATCTCTGGATGTCTCTTCTATCTTGTGCTTTTTGGTCTGAGTGTGAGTGGCCCAATAGCAGCACATAAGTGGGATGTTTCCAGCAATGGACTCAACTTTATTGAAAAATTTGGGAGATCCTGATCCTATATGTTGGTGCCAGCAGCACGATGGGAGGTACCCTCTGCAATTGACTACTCTGGTGCTTCTTGGAGAAGATGGTGGCCATTAAAAAGAAGAGGAGCTCAACTTTTGGCCTGGTTTGTCAAAAGAAATGCATTTTTAATTCATACTGCAACATATTTTTGCAGCTATAATATGAAAGAATCTGGGAAACTATATGGAGAATATTTCTAGTAGCACTTTTTGTTGTAACAAAGAACAAGAAACAAAATTAATACCCATCAACTAAAAAATGACTGAACAAATTATGATATATGAATATAATGGAATATTATTGCGTCATATAAAATGCCAAATATGACAGATCCAAGAAAACATAAGAAGACTTCTAGGAATTGTTTTATTGTAACTTATTGGTACACTTAGTGAGCCTTGTCCAGGGTTCCAAAACTGTTTGTTTCTTCTCTTTGGCTTCACCTCCCACAGGCAGAAGCTCTGAGTTCTAGTATCAGACCAGTCAGTCCTGTCTATATAAGGACTAATCACAAACTCCCTTCTATAAACTTCCTCATCTATAAAATGAGAGCAATAATCTCTGCTTGTTTTTTCTCATGCTTTATTGTGCAAATCAAATAAGGTAATGGATGTGAAAGTACTTAGTAGATTATAAAATGCACTATACATGTAGGGGATTGTTAGCAGCTCAGTATATTGGAAACTACTTGGAATGGGAAAGAATTCCACGATATTTATTGGGCTTAGTCTGAACCTTTTAAATGGCTCCATGGAACAAGTCTGCTATTGGGCTTTGCCAAGCCTCTGGCAATGGAAATCAGAGGCTCTTACAGCTCAGCACGTGGCAGATATTTGTGACCCTTATGTTGGGTAGCACCTACCCTAGCTGATATGTCACAAGAGTTTAAGTTAAGTCTATTGTATCTATTATAAATATATATATACATACATATGTATATTAGCACACAAAGGGGCACTAGAACAAAGAATACAATCTAGAGTCCTCTCTAGGGGACAAAATAAAATGTAGCTCAAGGGTTAGGGCCAAATTGGAAGCTTTCTCCTCTGTACTTCTTTACCTTGTTTTGAGGAAATCAGTTAAATAAACATATCTTTAGCCACCTACCACATGCAAAGCCCTCTGTTACTCTACATGAAAGATATGCAATTGTTGCCTGATGTAATTGTTACTTTCAGGGACTTACCATATAAAAGCAGAACCAGTGCTCTGAGGTGTGATTCAAATAGTAGAGATGGGTTTGTACTGAGGTATCCATAGTCTCTGAGCTAGTCTTTCTTTTACTGTTTGCATATATTTTAAGATCATTGACCAGGGTTATGAGTGCAGCCTATGGGATGGAGAACAATCATAATCATAAATCATTGTTTTTATAGGGGACAACTAGGTGGCATGTGGATAGAATAGCAGGCCAGCAAAGCAGAGATCATTGCTCTCATTTTATAAATGATCTGACCTCAGCTAGACAGAGAATATAATCTTTATTTGCCATTTATTTGCGGTGTTGTTTTAGGCAAGTAATATATTCTTATTGTCTCAGTTCCCTCATCTACAAAGGGAATGAGTGGATTTGACCACCTGTTGAGTCAGAAGTCAAATCTAGCTTCAGATGCGAGTGTGTGGCCCTGAATCATTTAATCCGGTTTGCCTCTGTTTCCCCATTTGTAAAATAAGTTACAAAAGAAAATGGCAAATTATTCCTTAAATGGATCACGAAGAGTTATACATAACTGAAATGAACGAACCACAATTGCTTTTATATAGGACTTTAAATTTCAGTATTTTACAAATAATAGGTTCCATTATTATCAGATGTTTACAGATGTGGACAATGAGGCACAGAGAGATTAAGTGACTTGCCCTGTACCACCCAACTAGTAAGTATCCGAGAATTTGAACTCAGATTGCCCTTACTCCAAGTCTGACACTGTATACTCCATACCACCTAGCTGCCCAGAATGAAGGGTCCGGACCACAGAAGGTCCATCCCAGGACCTTCACTCTTCTTTTGCAGACCTTTAACCAAAGGCAGTGGCTAGAAACTCAAATGGCCTGTGATTTTGTTCCAAGCTCATCAGACTGCCATCTTCTTCAATTACAGCTCAGACATGTTTTAGAGAAAATCAAGATGGACAGAAAATGTCATTATAATCTTATTAGGACATTGAAGTCTGGAAGAATCTCTTTGCTCCAGGCCTTCCCTAGTTTTGGCACATATACCCATCTAAAAGGTTTCTCTGACCCATCTCAATCCCATGTCTACCACTCTGGTAGACAAGATAAGCAGCTTCATAAATTGGCTCACAGAGCATAGAGTGAGATATTCTATGATCTCACTGGACTGGGGCAAATACATTGGGGAAGTATAGATCTTTCTGTTTTACATTTCTCCTGATTAATAATCAGAATATCACTAAAAAGATTATCTCTAATTTTTTTCAAAGAATCTTGTGTAACTTTGACAAAAGCGTAGTATAAGATACCTTGCTTCAAGTGGGCTTTTAAGGTGATACTTTGTTCCATTGAATAGAAAGTTTTTATTTTTATAGTCAAGAAACAATAGACACAATGAAATCTCATATTCTTTACATCTTTGAACACATTATATTCACAGTCAAGCAGTGGTCTACTGTGAAATGTCATTTGTACAAGTCTTTATATTCTCTTCTGATACTCTCATTAAAATGTTTTTAATATATGTATAGATCATTCTCTGAAATTTAAATCTTGATTATGATATTGTTGTTGTTCAGTCATTGTCATGTCCAACTCTTGGCCTATACTGGCCAAGGAGTTCTTTTGGTAAAGTTATTGGAGTGATTTGTCATTTCCTTCGCCAATTGATTATAATAGGAAATCTTAATATGGTATTGTCAAGTTAGTCAACTTGCCCAAAGTTACACATCTAGTAAGTATCTAAAGCTGTATTAAAAATTGTCTTCCTTAATCCAAAATTAGCAGTCTCTCCTCTAAACTACCAAGCATCCTTACTATTATCTTTATCTTATAGATGAACACATAAAGGCTCAAAAAAAATTCACATAACTAATAAGAGATAAAGCCAAAACTAGAAGTCAGATATTTTGGATCTAAATTCAGTTTTCTTTCATAACAGCCGCCTAAACTAAACTAAAGGTAGTTAACTATCTTTCCCTATGTATTTCATCTGTATGTATTAAGGCTTATATTTGGTGGGTTTTGTTTGTTTAAAAGGTTATCCACATCATTATAAAGACATATATTCTGATATCCATGATTTGTCTATTTATTCCACCTTTTATTGCTTTAATAAATCTTTATTAAATAGTTCTTCATTTTACTTATTTGTAGCAATTCCTTATGTTGTTCATTCCAAAAAGGCAAGTTCAGTAGTTGACTCTTCCATGATACCTTCCCTGATTCCACTCAAGGCAGAACTCAACACTCCTTCCTCTTTCCATTTTTTTATATTCAACATTATTACACTGAACCTTTGTTTTGACCTTTTCACATTGTATTTTGTATGATTTCGTTCCTTCTAGGTGTGAAGTCCATAAGAAAAGGTACTATGTCCGACTCTTCTTGGTCTATAGAAAAAAAAAAGCAAGATGACTTAGTAGAATGAGAAATGAACTGTGAGTCAAAGGACTTTGGCTCAATTCCTGACCACTTACCAAATAGTTTTGCGAACTTGTAAAACTTACTTCATCTGCCTGAGTATGTCTCTTCAACTGCACAGGAGAGAATGTGGTGCTTCCTATATATAAAAGAGCTGAAAACAAACTAAGTGCCCACCAGTTGGGAGATGGATATGAAATTGCATTAAAATAATGTAATAAATATTACTATACCAAAAAGAAATTCACCAAAGGATAGGAAGATATATAAATTGAACCACAGTGACATAAGTCAAATTAGCAAAACAATATAGGTAATAACTAAAAACATGGAAATGGACATGAAAAACTGAAACAATGTTCTGTCAGTATGCAGTATAAATGATCTCAGAATAAAAACAAAAACATGTATTTCCTTCATTTGAAGTTGGGGGACTATGGATTTAGAATATTATACATACTGTCAAAAACAGCTGATATATTAGTTGGTTTTGCTGAAGGGATTTTTCTTCATTTTCTTTCCTTTTTAGTCTTTGCTATACAGAATGCTTTTTCTAGGTGCCAGGGTGACAGAAGATGCATTTAGTAATGAAGGTGATATAAAAAGAAAAGATATCCCTAAAAAAAGGTTAAAAATTATCCCAAATCTACCTCAGAAGGCTGTTATAGGAAAAGCTCTCTGTAAACACCAATAGACAGACATGAGATATTATAGCAAGTACTCAAAACGTGTGTTTAATTGGACTGAAGAGAAGTTCAGTATAATGTATAACATAGCATTAGGGTTTTAGTAAACAATTCACTCAGTGACATTTATTAAGCACCTAGGATGGGCAAGGCATTTTGCTAGGCTCTGAGATGACAGAAATAAAAACATAACAGGCCTTAATGATAGATTATGCTCTGCTGAGCCCAGAAGAATTGATGTGATCCAAAACTGATTTCAAATTGTGCCTTAGGCTAGACAGAGATCTCGATTCTCGCCTGAAAGAAGGATTTGATTTGCTGGGCTTAGCCCCAGAGGGCAGAGTTAGAGATAAA
Source organism: Sarcophilus harrisii (assembly GCF_902635505.1). Lineage (NCBI taxonomy): Eukaryota > Metazoa > Chordata > Mammalia > Dasyuromorphia > Dasyuridae > Sarcophilus > Sarcophilus harrisii. The sequence goes on along the minus strand of NC_045426.1, from coordinate 623,967,606 downwards.
GTGTGAAGGTTATAGAAAGCTATGTGTCTGTGTATGTGTGTCTGTGGATGTGTGTGTGTGAGTGTGGCTGTTTAATGTAAGGGAGTATGGGGAATACCTTATATTACAACTGTCCAAAAATGGAATGAGCTATCTCAAGAATTCAGCAGAGGAAGAAAAAAGGAAGAAAGGAAGGAAGGAAGGAAGAAAGGAAGGAAGGAAGAGAGGGAGGGAGGAAAAAATGAAGAAAGAAGAATTTAAGCATCTATTATGTGTTAGCTATTATGCTAAGCACTTTAAAAATAATATTTCATTTTATCCTCACAATAACCATATGGGGCAAAAGCTATTATTAATACCATTTCACAGCAAAAGAAACAGGTAAACCCAGGTTAAATAACTTCCCTAAGGTCACATAGCTAGTAAGTGTCTGAATTCAGATTTAAAATAAGTTATTTCCTGACCCATCTCCAAGATCAGTGCAGCATCTGCTGGGCCATGTAGTTGGATTTGCACTTATTCAGGGATATTTATGAAGGGAACTCCTATTCAAGTCTGCATTGGAATGAATGATTTTTAATCAAAGTGCTCATTAGGGCAAGAATTTGTCCCCAGAGATTGCTATTGCAAGGGGTAGGTAATGTGTGTAAATTGAAGAAAATAAAAATCCATTTGGAAAGAATAGTTAAAGTGTGAACTAGACAGATGAGGGACAGAGTTAAGATGTTTTTTCTCCTGACCATTCTTTCTTCCTTCATCCCCCAAATAGGATGTTGGACATATTAGTCACAGATTATAGTAGCTGGTCCCATCCAAAAAGGTATGTCTCTGCTTCTGCTTAGCATGTAGTAAATACTTATTTCATTCATTCATTCATTCAATGTTGAATTTGTGTTTTTTCGATCCAAGCTCATTTATTTGACAGCTATGTAGCCTTTGAGAAAAACACTTCTCTATACCCTAGTTTACCTATTTTTAAAAAGACTACATGCCCTCCAAAATCCCTTCAAGAAGGTCAAGCTATACACATGGTTTTATTACATTCCAGAAAATATTCAATTTACTGTATAGAAGCAGACTTGGGATCTATGTTTAAAAAGGAATTTCAGAACAACTGGAACTATCCAATAGAGAAATTGGCTGCCTCATCAAGTAACTGACTGCCCTTCACTGTAGGTATTCACACAGTAGCCAAATGGGCTTCTGCCATGGGAGTTGTGAATGAGATTCTGGGACTGGGTGGGAGGTAAGAGGAAATGATTTCTGAAGCCCCTACTAATGCTCACTTCTCTGCTCTGCATGGTTGTCAGCCAGAAAAGTTGTGCAATCTATTAGAAATAACTCATAACCTTAAACAATTTCTCCTGATTTTCAGCCACATGTTTATTTTTACCAGGAACCCACACCCCAGCTTAGTCAACATTACTCAGAAGGGGAAATTTCAGGAGCAGATAATGAGTTCAAGTGGAACTCACATTGTATGCAGGATCTGTATCTTGATGAAATCAGGCCAAGTAAAATATTAGAATTTTCAGTTGTAATCACATATTAACCTGGATCCTTACTATTCCTCTTAGTACTCGGTGTAGACATTTAATAACATTTTTCTGGAGCTGGAAGGAAACTTATAGAACATTTTTAAATTTAAAACATCTTTAAATTACAGTTACAGTAAAACCCAGTCAGGCTTGTGACATAATTGATAGAGTGCTAGACTTTTAGTCAGGAAGTCTTGAGTTCAAAATCTGCCCCAGATATTTACCAGCTCTGTGATTTGGGGCAAATCACTTCAAAGTCTCCAAGTCTGTTTTTTCAGTTATAAAATGGGAATAATAATAATAATAATAATAATAATAATTAAAGTATACATCTCATGAGAATTTTTTTGTTAGGGTCAAATGAGGTTATATATGTAAAATGACATTTATTTGTTTGTTTGTTTATTAATGTTATTGCCCAAAGTCATGATTCAAGTGAAATCCAGACTAGAATCCATGTACCAAGGAACTAGGTTATCTAATTTGCAATGTTCCCAAAGAGCTAAAAGTTGTAACTTACCACAAAAAGAAATTCCATACAAGTGACTAGTTGAGAAAATATATTTCAGGAATTTGTTGGCCATTCTCTTATGGGAAGACAGTGTGGTCATCAGACAAGCAGTTATCATCTTGCCAGCAAGGTGGGGTTTGACTCAGCACTTTGTTATATGAGGCATCTGTTACTATTAGGAGTTGGAGTGCTTCTAATAGCTGAGAAGGACACACGTGCTGTATTTTCCTATCAAGGGCACCCTTTCAGGCTTGCTAGTTCAGTACCTAGTGCCGATAAAGTCAGGATGGTGAATTTCTAAGTCATATTAACTGAATGGTCTCAACTCTGATACCCAGATAACTGCTGCTGAAAACACATGAACTTATTTACCAGGAGTGAAGATGAAGCACAGATAGGACTAGAGAAGTAGAAGATTTCCAAGTAGGAAGGATATTTGAAAGAGCTCTCCTCCAACCTCTTGCCCCAAGTAGGAAGTTCCTTATAGCACCCCAAAATCTAAGTGTATTAAGCTAAGAATCAGAAGCCCCTTCTTAGAATAAACTAAAAAGGATTAGGGTGGTCTCAAAGGGTAGAAAAGAAATAGAAGCAACAAGTCAAAGTTTAAGCAAGATAGTTTTAGATTCTATATAAGGAATACCCTGACCCAAATTAGAGGTACCTAGAAATGTAAAAGCATTAACTCAAAAAAGAAGGAGTTCTAATCATACTGGAACTTCTACTGAATCCAGTGAAAAGAATTTAATACCTCTTGAGGAAATCATTCTGCTACCAAATATTGCTACTCATTATATTGAAAGGAAATCTGCCTTCCATCAGCTTCCATCTACTTCTGTACCCTAGGGCCAATTAAAATAAAAATAATCTTTCCCTAGGCCAGCTCCTCAAAAAATTGAAGATACTTATTGTGTACCTTATATGTCTTTTCTTTGTCATGATAAATACTGCCTGATTCTCCAACCTATTCTCATGAGGGATAGTTTCAATTCATTTCCAGTTTGGGTCACCTTTCAGTAGATATGCTAGATAATATTGTATAATACATTAAGATTTAACAAGGATGATGATGATGATTACATTATTTGACATTTAGATAGTCATTAAAGTTCCCATAGCAATTTACATATGTTATCACATCTGTTCATCACAAGTCTGGGAGGCAGGTGTTACGATTTCAATTTTACAGACAAGTAAACTGAGGCTGGAAGAAGTTGTGACTTCTCCATGATCACACAAGCTAGGGAGCATCAGAGGTGAGAAGCAAGATTTATATTTCCTCTCCTTCATTAGAAAAGTGTTTCAAACTCTTTCTTTGCCACAAATAACCCTGTAAGGAAAGTGGTACAAATATTTTAATTCTGATTTTACTAACAAGAAAACTCAGATTTGTAGCTTGGTAACTGGGTGCTATACTTGTCAGAGTTCTGAGCCTGGAGTCAGGAAGACTAGGCATCAAAAAACCTAAATTCTGGTCCTAATGCTACCATTGATTTTCTTTGTGGCTTGGAATAAGTCACTAAATTAGTCCAGTTATAGATAGACAGAGACAGAGAGAAAGGAGATAGAGAATGGAGAAACAGAGACAGACAGAAAGAAAAAGACAGAGAGAGAGACAGAGACAGAGACAGAGAGACAGAGAGACAGAGCACTCTGCCCAGAACTAGAGACAGGTTTGAGTGATGACAAGGATTTGAGATAGCACTACTATCTACTCAAAAAGGGAAAGAGAGCTAAAGTCTTTAAAAATTTTACTAGCAGACTCTTTAGGAATCTTGAGGAAGATAAGAATGCAAACAGGGGTTGACAGATAGCTCCTTGTTGTTATTCTGTCATGGCTCCTCTTGCATACTATTATTGGGTCTGTCATTCTAAGTATTCACTGTCTAGAGCCTTTTTCTTTTTTTGGAGGAGCAGGAAACAGTCTGGAGAGAGAGCCTCAATCACCACACCTTTGGAGACTCAGTTCCTTCTTTTCTAAATGTCTTTCTTCTTGGGGTTTTGGAATAGTAATAAAGGCAAACCTATTTTGGCAAGAGATGCAATGAGAAGGCATTGTTATGGCTTATCTCCTCATATGCACAAACATAGGTTTGAAGTAGGAGAACTAGACTTCTAGGTCCAGATCTAGATGTGTGGACCCTATGATCCTATTCCTTTTTCTTTATTGAAGTTTTTATTTTCAAAATGTATGCAAGAATAATTTTTTTTAACATTGACCTTAAAAAACCTTGTGTTCCAATTTTTCCCCTCCTTCCTCTCAGCCCCTTCCTTAGATGGCATGTAATCCAATATATGTTAAACATGGTAAAAAAAAATATGTTAAATCCAATAGATCCTATTCTTTTTCCATAAGATTTGTTAGTGGGAAGAAGGCTCCCAGTTATGTCCATGGAATTAATCAACATGGAAGGAAGAAGAAAAACTAGGATGGAATGAAGGAAGGAAGGAAGGAAGGAAGGAAGGAAGGAAGGAAAGAAGGAATACTGAGGATAAAAATATAAGCAAAAAGAAAAGAGATTATATTCTAATGGGGAAAGACAAATATGTAAAAGGGAGCTCAAAAGAGGGGTGAAGCAGATGTGAGAACATAGTTTTGTTACTCCAGAGAAATCAGGAACAGAAAAAATCCTTAATTTTTCCTCAAAATGGAGGCTCCAAAAGTAATTTATTCAAGGAAGAAGAGGGGCAAGCTTTGTGGAGGGATATTCTGTGGCTAGCACACTGAGAAGTAAGAGTGTGATCCAAAGTGGGGAGTCTTCAGGCACTGAAGGAAGTTTCAGAATGAGTCAGCAGGAGAGAGAGAGGCATGTTTTTGAAATTCAAAAGAAATTAGAAATAAGCTCTTTAAAGGCATTTATTAAATACTCACTATTTTCCTGTCAATATATTAGGCACTGGAGATACAAAACCAAAGAATTTACCTTATTTTCATTCTCCTAGGACAGATGACAGGTCCATATATAGGTATATACAAAGTCTATGTAGTGTGATTAGAAATGGATGGGAGGGGAGATGCCAGTATTGGAATATATCAGGAAAGGGCTCGTAATATCTGAACTGATTCTTGATGGAAGGCAGAGAAGCTAAGAGGAAGAAGTGAGGAGGGAGGGCATTACAGACATTGGGGACTCCTAGTGCAAAGTATGGAGAGAGGAAATGGAGGGCCATGAGGAACAAACAATAAAAAATGAGAGTTTAACTGAACCATAAAGGAAATGGAGAATTATATATAATAAAACTGGAAAAGTAGATTGAATTTGAGAGGGAAGGAGTTTTAAAAGTCAAATAAAGGAATATATGTCTTATCCTAGATAAAATAAGGAAATATTGGAGATTTTCGAGAAAGGAATGATTAGGCTCTACAATGGAAAAGTCTCTTGCTCTAGAGCTGTGATCAGTTTCCCTCCCTTATCCATACCTGCTGGTTGATTTAGCATTCCAGTGCCCATGCTGTTCTTACAAATCTCAGGCTAAGCCAATCAAAGAAAACCTCAAATCTTTGAATGTCTGGAAATAAACCAGCCATGTTTTAAATTACCTCTCAAGCTTATCAGAAGTGGGCATATTAAAGCATTCCTTGCTTTCCAGCAAATTGAGATTATTCAGCCTTATCCTCTCAAATGCAATTTTTAAAAAGAAAATAACCAACTTAGGATCAATTTTCAATTTGCCAAGACTGGTGTTTCCATGAGTTTACCTTTTATGGGTCATGGTGAAAACAAAATGGGAAATGCATGAAAAGCATGTGGTGTGTCTGTGCTTTCTTGAGCATGATGTTTTTGGGTTAGAGCCATGGAATCCTAGAGTTGGAAAAGATTTCAGAGGTCACATAAAAGCCCAACCTATTACTTAAGCATAACTCTCTTCTATATGTTCTCTGACGAATAGTCATCTAATCGTCAGTTACATTTCTCTAGTGGTGGAAAACTCATTAGGAGGTAAAGTATCGAGACAACCCATTCCAGAGATGCTTAGATAATTATAATAAGAGCATTTATATGCTTGAGTTTTTCCTTGATATTTCCACATACTCCATCTCATGCAATCATGTGAAGTAGGAAGGAAAATTATTACTATTTGCCTTTTATTGATGAGACTTGAAAAGGCTAAATGACTTGTCCAAAATCACACAGCTATACAAGAATCTGCATATCAGATCTTCAACTAGAAGCCATTTAAAGAATTATTATTGAACAAAAGGCGTCTAATAGCTTTTTGCTAAAGGATTCCACAAAGAGTTGCCTGAATAGGTAATGAGTTCCCTTTTCCTAGAGGTCTTTAGGTAAAAAGTAAATGACCACTAGTTAGAGATACTGTAGAAAACACATGCTTCAGAAAAAAGGGGGATAGATAATGTCTGAGGTCCCTTCTAGTGCTTAGTATTGATGTTTCGATTTTGTTTTGCGTGCATAACTACTGATGACACCTAGATAAAATGCTTTGTTCTGTATGGGCCACAATTAGATTTCAGTTGTTTGATCTCAGACAGTTCATCAATATCTATAGTTACATCTGCAAACATCTTCTCTTGGTCACAAGAAAGGAAGATATTATGCAAAAGAAAGAAAAATGTCATGCAAAATATAAGGAAGAACTTAACCTCTCCGTTAAGAATGTTAAGAGTTGTATAGAATTTTGGAACCTAGAATATTATGTTGGAAAGAACATTAGAACATTAACTTTAAAAATAACAATCATTAGAGTTAGGAAGAGACCTCCCTTATTTCTGCCTACCTACTACTTTTCCTTTTACTATAGCCAGCAAACCCCTATGTTCTATCTTCTAATTCTTGTTATTCATAACAGTTGAAAATCACTTTCCCCTCTTTTCTTTGACCATTATCTTGTCCCCGACCAGTTTAGTTCTACCTTTTTCTAGACCCTATCTTCTTCTGCCTCTCATGTGCTTTTATGTTACATTTTTTTACATATTACATTTTCACATATCACATTATATTATATATTTTATATAACATTTCATCAATCATATATTTGAGTCCACCTATCCAAACTCCATTAAATCAATCAATAAGCATTTATGATACTCTCTTTTTATAACCCATTCATCTTCCAATGCCTTCTTCCCACCCCTTGACAGTCAGATGGAGTTAGTGTACTCCTTGCTCCAGATTGTCCCTCCCAAACTTTCACTCTGCTAGCTTCACTCAATAGCTTCTTCTTCAAGGGTAGCACCATTTTATTATTTTTCCCTGTCCATTTTCTACTGTTTTGCAGGCCATTTTCTCACAGTCTTCACTGATATCAATACCACATTCAGTCTTTCTCTCCATTCCACCTTTTGCCTTCATATTTAATGACTTCCATATATATTTTAAAGACCTTTTTAAAACCCTGGCCTCCAAGTTTATCAACCTTTTCAACTTCTACTTCCTCAAACTCCATTTAATCTCATCAATCTACAGGGAGGACACATCTTTTTATTTTTATTTTTTTATTTTATTTTTATTTCACCATTACCCAAGCATTTTCTATGTTTTAGAGCCTGAACTATGAAATCACCAGAAATTATCCCTTCCAGTGGTTGATTGTCAATTTCTTAAGGTTTCCAAGTAAAGGTTGGATGACTTGCCAGATATATTTTAGAGGAGACTCTTAGTAAAGTGTGCGTTGGTATAAATATCTTTTAACATATGAGATTCAGTGATTTTGACATTCTGCCATTACTGACAAGAGTTCACGCAGCCATTAAAAAATTGGTCAAAAAGAATTGGGAACATTTAACCTAAAGAATAGAAAACTTTGTGATAAATATGGGGGTATAGACATAAACAATTATCTCCTAACAAGTAGATTTGTTGAATATTGGAATGAGCTGCCTTAAAAAATGAGTTACCCCATAAAGGATGGTCTTCAAATGGAGAGTTGGAGGATGCCTTGAAAATATTTTCTGCTCAGGTACAGACTTGACTAAATAACTTCTCATAGCTTTTGCCCATTTTAGGTGTTTAACAAATATTTAATAAATTGAATCTCTTCTGACTTAGAGGTTCTTTGATTCTAGTGATTCCAGGTGATTGTGATTCCCTTATTGTACAATGTTGATTGAACAAAGTTGTTCAATTTCTGTGCTCTTAATGAACATTTCTCTGATTCAAGAAACATTGGCTGGGATCTGAGGACCATTTAATATAAACTCTCCATCCATTCAAAAATAATTCCAAGAGGTAGTTTGGACTTTTTTTTTAGCTACTACTTCCAAGCTTGAATTTTCCCTCCAGAAAGCAGATGAAATGTTTGTGTGAATGGATGTCAAAGAAAGACTGGTGGGAACAATATTCAAAACAAATGCTTTGGATGTCTGAAGTATTCTTCATTTGGAGGAGAGGGGAAATGGGAGGACAATAGACTCTGAACCTACATTTGTTTTTGGAGTCTAGTGAAGAGAGCAATAGCCTGAGAATCAGAAAACTTTATTTCCAATCTGAGTTTCACTGCTAACTCGCAAAAGGTCCAATATAAATTATTTCTCCTGTCTAAACTTAGTTTCTTCTGTAAAAGGAAACAGGAATATTTGCACAAAAACTCTCAAAATATGGTCTAGTGTAAAGAGCAATATTAGGAATCAGGAATCAGGAAAGAATTAAGAGACCTAAATTCTAGTCTTGGTTTTGCTCTAATTTAGCTAAGTGACAACCTTACAGCTTATTTCTAGCACTAAATATCTGAGCCTAGTTATCTCACATAAGTAATATCTTCTTTTAGGTTTCAATTTCCCACATAGTCAGTTGAAGAGGTTGAACCTAATAATACCATTGAGTCCCAGTGGGAAGAACAGATTCATTGGCTAAATAGATAGAAAGACAATTCTATTAGGAGCTACTTAGAGTTATTCTTTTGTAGAATCAGAGTAAGTAATCATCAATCTGCTATAAATGGCACCAATGAAGATTATAGATTCATAGTGTCAAATATTTAAAGCTTGAAGAGAATGTCTTGTTGCACTTCCTCACTTTACAGATAAAGAAACTGAAGACCAGAAAGTTTAAGTTACTTATCAAATATGGAAAGACTTGGACTTACAAAGGATGATGTAAGAAACAGAGTCAAGATTTAAACTCTATGTCCTCTGACTATACTTTTTCCACTGCATCACTTTTGCCCTTCAAAGTACAAACACACACACACACACACACACACACACAAACACACACACACATGCACACACACACGCACACGCACACACACATACACACCCAATGTTAGGAATTTCAACATAAGAAATTCCTCCATTGGATTAAGCTTTGTGCAACCATTCTGAAGATATAAAATTTCTAGTAAAATCTTCCTTCTTATAAAGAGTACAGCACCTAAATTTCCTTGAGGAAAAAGGTATAGGGAGGGGAAAGGATTTGGGAGAGTGGGAAAAGACATTTTAATTGAATTGGTTTGAAGAGAATTAAGTGCATTATGAATGAGTTGTAATTATTCTGCACATTTACATGGTGCTTTATACAAAACTTCTTTCAAACTATACATAGTATATGTTTCTTCATTTGAGTCTTGAAAGAAAGAAACAACATTTTTATTTCATTATCAGATGAAGAAACTGAGACATGGGACCATTAAATGGTTTATTCAAAGTTGCTCAGGAAGCAAGTGGCAGTGTCAGGTCTTGAACCTCGGCTTCTGAGCTCCAATTTCAGCCCACAAACAAGTACATCAGAGTGCAAATATCTTTCAGCTCCCATTTTCTCTAAGGATGAAATTATCACTTCATTCCTATCCTTGAATGGGTGCCTTCTCAAACTGAATTCCTGTCTGATTCAAGAAACATTGGCTGGGATCTGAGGACCATTTAATATAAACCCATCCATTCAAAAATAATCCCAAGAGGTAGTTTGGACTTTTTTTCTTAGCTATTACTTCCAAGCTTGAATTTTCCCTCCAGAAAGCAGATGAAATGTTTGTGTGAATGGATGTCAAAGAAAGACTGGTGGGAACAATATTCAAAACAAATGCTTTGGATGTCTGAAGTACTCTTCATTTGGAGGAGAGAGGAAATGGGAGGACCTTAGCTTAAAAAATATTAAGATCTCCCCATGCATCTAGAGCCATATCTAGTCATTTCTAGTCATTTTGATATATAACTTTTTTTAATAGCCTTTTATTTACAGGTTATATGTATGGGTAACTTTACAGCATTGACAATTGTCAAACCTCTTGTTCCAATTTTCCCCCTCTTTCCCCCCCACCCCCTCCCCCAGATGGCAGGATGACCAGTAGATGTTAAATATATTAAAATATAAATTAGATACACAATAAGTATACATGACCAAACCATTATTTTGCTGTACAAAAAGAATCAGACTCTGAAATATTGTACAATTAGCCTGTGAAGGAAATCAAAAATGCAGGTGGGCAAAAATATAGGGATTGGGAATTCAATGTAATGGTTTTTAGTCAGCTCCCAGAGTTCTTTTGCTGGGCGTAGCTGGTTCAGTTCATTACTGCTCCATTGGAAATGATTTGGTTGATCATTTTGATATATATCTAATGTAGATCCAGATCCAGATGGCTCAGAAGGAGAGAGTGAGGCTGGTGACTTTGCTCTCTTAAATCTAATTCACTTGCATGTCATGGCATCATTTCCCCGATGCTATGGTCCTCTTCCAGAATGAAAGACAAATATCAACAGTTTTCCTAAAGTAATGGGGTAGATGAAAAAAAATCCTTTTTAAAGGAATATTCCTTATAAAGAGGAATAAATCTTCAAAGCCTGCTTTTCACTTAGTCCTTGAATTTCACTTAGGAACAAGTCTGCTGCACCTTTGTTCATAAAAGACCTTCAGGCATTTGACTCAGTGAAAAGTTTCTGTCACACATTCTCCTCTGCAATATGATCCAATTAATAGGGCACTGGACCAGGAATTAGAAAACCTGGGTCCTATTCTTTGTTCTATCATGGACTTGCTGTGTGACCTTTAGCAAGGTTTCTAGGATTTAGTCAATCTATATAGAAAATGAAATTAGATAGTCTATATGGTTGCTTTATCCTTCCAATTCTAAATTTCCATTTTAAGGTCTTGTCCAGCTCTAACATTCTATGGGGCTCAGTTATGGTTTCAGGAGCTATTGACTCCATTCTGCCAGCATTGATGGGCAAATCTAAATGAAAGCAGTGAGGATCTAGTCATGAACAGGTCCCCAAGAGACAGACAAATTATAGTCTCCCGAAATGAGTTTTTAAATGCCACTAGAGTTTAAGAATATTAATAACAATAAAAAATAATGTAAATGTTTCACACTCCCCCCTCATCACTGCTGAGTTTTCCATTTCATTTGTTTTCACTAGAATGATTTGCTCCATTCATTCTGCATCAGCAACGCTTACAAGAAATATGAGAGGAAATAAATTTACCACAGACATTATACACCATGCTGCAGTAATTACAAATTGCTATCGTGAAAGCTTCCTGAGGTATTTTGAAATATATGAATACATAATGTTCTGTGGACAAAAAAAAGTTGAGGAGAAAAAAAGATTAAAGAAAATAGAAAAGGAGAAAAAGGCAAAGAAAGTAAGAAAAATATAGAATGGTAGAAAGGAAAAAGAAAAGAAGGTATAAAGGAAAGGAATGGAAAATGAAGAAAGAAGAAAAGATAATTAAGGGGAAGGAAGGAAAAAAGGAAGGAAGGAAGGAAGGAAGGAAGGAAGGAAGGAAGGAAGGAAGGATGGAAGGAAGGAAGGAAGGGATAACGATTTTAAAAATTAAATTTGCTTTAAACACCAAGATGAAAAATGTTGCTGGGTTTTAGTGGTTCCCTGTTGCCTCTAGAAAAAAATATAAACTTGTTTATGTAATAGAGGTGGAGTCGTACAAAACATATTAATCATATTGTGAAAGAAGAACTAGAATAACTGGAAAAAAGTATGCTTCAATCTGTATTCAAATTCCATTAGTTCTTTCTTTTGTAGTGAATAGCATTTTCAATATTAAGTCCTTCAGAATTATATTGGATCATTATATTGATAGGCATAGCTAACTCATTCATAGTGTGATCATCATTACACTATCACTGTTACTGTATACAATGTTGTCACTTCACTTCATACTAGTGTGGGCAAGTCTTTCCAGGTTTTTCTGAAACCAACATCATTTCTTGTAGCACAATAATATTCCTTCCCAATAATATACCTCAGCTTGTTCAACTATTCTCCAATTCACGGGCATCCCCTCAATTTTCAATTCTTTGCCACCACAAAAAGGGCTGCTATAAATATTTTTGTACATATAATTTCTTTTCCTTTTTTTTTACTTCTTTGGAATACAGACCTTTGGGGAATACTTCCAAACTGTTCTCCATAGTGATTGGATCAGTTCACAACTCTATCAATAGTCCTATCAGTGTCCCAACTTTTCCACATCCTCTCAAAGGCTTGTTATTTTTGTTTTCTGTCATATTATAACCAATCTGATAACCACAAGGAAGTACCTCAGAGTTGTTTTAGCTTGCATTTCTCTAATCAGTAGTGATTTAGTGATTTGGTGATTTTAGTAATTTAGTGATTTCTTCATATTATCATAGGTAGTTTAGAGCTCTCCATCTGAAAATTGCCTATTCATATACTTTGAACACCTATCAATTGGGTAATGATTTGTGGTTTTATAAATTTGACTCAGTTCTCTATATATTTGAAAAATAAGTCTCTTATCAGAGAAAGTTTCTGTAAATTTTCCCCCATTTTCTGATTTCTTTCTAATCTTTGCTGCATTTGGTTTTGTTTCTGCAAAACCTTTTTAATTTGATGTAATTGGAACTCTCCATTTCATTTTATAATGTTCTCTATCTCTTGTTTGGTGATAAATTCTTCCATTATCCATATAGACACCTAGGTAGTACAAGAGATAGAGTGTAAGTTCTAGCATCAAGAAGACTCATCTTCCAGAGTTCAAATTTGGCTCCAGGCAATAACTGTGTGACTCTGTGAAAGTCATTTAACCCTGGTTGTCTCAGTTTTCACATCTGTAAAATGAATTGGAAAAGGAAATAACCATTTCAGTATCTTTGCCAAGAAAATCCCAGACAGGGTCACAAAGAGTCAGACATAACTGAAACAACTCAACAACAACAATAAATGACCTTTATGTACTCATGGACTCATTTTGATCTTATGTTAGTTTACAGTGTGAAACGTTGATCTACATCTAATTTCTCCCAATCATTTTCCAATTTTCCCAGCAGTTTTTGTTGAATAATGAATTCTTGTCCTAAAAGCTCAAATCAAATCAAGCATTAAATTATTATGGTCACTTACTACTGTGCATTGTGTGCCAAATCTTTTTTAACTTATTATAAATTTTTCTAATTACATATAAAGATAGTTTTCAACATCTTTGTAAATTTTGAATTCCAAATGTTTCTTCTTCCCTCTCTTTACTCTCCCATTGCCAAGATAGCAAATAGTTTGATATAGGTTATACATGTAGAATTATGTTAAATATATTTCCACATTAGCCATATTCTGAAAGAAGACTCAGAACAAAAGACAAAAAAGAGAAAAAAAGAAAACAAAAATAAAAAAAAGTGAAATAGTGTACTTCAATCTGTATTCAGACTCTATGTGGCATTTTCCATCCTTGGAATTCTCTTGGATCATTGCATTGCTGAGAAGAGCAAAATCTACCATAGTTGATGATCACACCATATTGTTATTGTGTGTACAACATTTTCCTGGTTCTGGTGACTTCACTCAGCATCATTTCATACAAGTTTTTATAGGTTTTTCTGAAATCTGAGTGCTCATCATTTCTTATTACACCATAGTATTCCATTACATTCATATGCCACAGATTGGTAAGCCATTCCCCAATTGATGGGTATTAACTCAATTTCCAAATCTTCGCAACCACAAAAAAAAAAAAAGGTGTTATAAAAAAAATTTGTACATATGAGTTCTTTCCCCATTTTTATGATATCTTTGTTATACAAACCTAATATTGACATAGCTGGGTTAAAAGATATGTCCAGGCTTATAGCCCTTTTGGCTATAGTTACTCTCCAAAAAAAAAACAATAATAATTAATGAGTTTATAATTCCATCCGCAATGCATTTGTGTTCCAATTTTTCTCCAACATTTATCATTTTCCTTTTCTGTCACATTAGCCAATCTGATAAATGTAAAGTGGTGCCTCAGAGTCATTTTAATTTGCATATCTCTACTCGATAGTGATTGGAGCATTTCTTCATATGACTATAGACAACTTTAATTTCTTCCTCTGGAAACTGCCTTTTCATATTCTTTGACCATTTATCAATTGGGGAATGACTTGTTTTCTTATAAATTTGACTCAGTTCTCTATGTACTTGGGAAGTGATGCCTTTATCAGAAATACTTGTTATAAAAATTGTTTTCCAACTTTCTGCTTCCCTTGTAATCTTGGTGAGTTTGGTTTTATTTATGTAAAAACTCTTCAATTTAATGTAATCAAAATGATCCATTTTTCAATTTATAATGTCCTTTAACTCTTTTTGAGTTATAAATTCTTACTTTCTCCAAAGATCTGACAGGTAAACAAACTATTGTTTGCTCTTCTAATTTGCTTATGATGTTACCATTTATGTCTAAATCATGTACCCATTTCAAACTTTTTTTGGTAGAGGGTGTAAGATATTGGTATATGCCTAGTTTCTGCCATACTATTTTCCAGTTATGTCCCATAGGTTTTGTGAAATAGTAATTTCTTATCCCAGAATCTAGAGTCTTTTATTTTATCATTTTGTCTAATCTATTCCAATGATTACCATTCCACTCTTCCACCACTATTTCTTAGCCAGTACCAGATTATTTTGATGATTATCCTTTTATAATACAGTTTGAGATTTGGTCACCTTCCTTCATTTTTTTAACTTAATTCCCTTTATATTCTTTTTTTATTCTTTTAGATAAATTTTGTTATTTTTATCTAGTTCTATAAAAATATTTTTGGTAATTTAATTGGTATGATACTAAATAAGTGAATTAATTTAGGTAGAATTGTCATTCTTATTATATTGGTTTGGCTTACCCATGAACAAGTCATATTTTTCTCAGTCTGATTTTATGTGAAAAATGTTTCATAATTGTGTTCATATAGCTCATGAGTTTGTCTTGGCAGGTAGATTGCCAAGTACTTTATATTGCCATAGTTATAATAAATTGAATTTCTCTTTCTATGTCTTGCTGCTGGGTTTTATTTGTAAAAATATAGAATTGCTGGTGGTTTATATGGCTTTACTTAACAGTCTGAAACTTGGCAGAAATTTTATTTCAATTATTTTTTAGTTAATTCCCTAAGATTCTTATGGCAATCTGAAAAGAGTGATAGCTTTGCCTATTCTAATTCCTTCAATTTCTTTTTTCTTCTTTTATCACTATAGCTAGCATTTCTACTACAATATTGAATAATAAAAGTGATCATGGACATCCTTGCTTCACTCCTGATCTCATTGGGAAGATTTCTAGCTTATCCTCATCACAGGTGATGTTAGCTGATGGTTTTAGATAAATACTACTTATCATTTTAAGGAAAGTTCCATTTATTCCTATGCTTTCTAATGTTTTTCAGAGGAATGAGTATATATATATATATATATATATATATATATATATATATATATATATATATCTTTCAGCATGGTATTTAAAGCACAATTTAAGTTTTCATAGTGTCCCATTTCTCACACTCTATGTTCTAGTCAGACTCAACCATAAGTTCTATCCTGAACTTTGCATTTCCTCTCATCTCCCATCTCTATTTCTTCACACAGATCCATAATGTACTATCTAGGCTCTGCTTTTTTTGCCACTTCTTACAGGAAGCTTTTATTGATGCTTCAGTTCTTGCTACTCCCTCCCCCTTCAAATCATTTTGTATGTGCTTATTCCTATATTTGCTATATTCTCTCATAGAATATATACCCCTTGAAAACAATCTGCTTAATTTTTTCCTATCTTTTTTTAATCTTGATATCATTAGTTTCTAGCACAGTACCTGAAAGGGCAGGAAAGAAGGGAGATTTTCAAATATTAAAAAGGCATTTCTGGGTCTGGATGCAATTAGAACTTTTGAATTTTTTGTGGATCTCTTCAGGGCCGTTTATAGCAAACGAGTACCAGTGGATCCTCAGAAATAGTGAAAGGGCTCATGAAAATGTAAGCAATATCAGGAACATGGATTTCCAGCTAGGGTTTAGACATATCAAAGTCCCTTCATGTGGTCCATGTGGTTAGACCATGAATCTCAGACTCTTTCCACAACTTTTCACAATCTGTTATCTATTACAGAAGCAGAGAAAATGCCGGACCAAATGAATTTCTAGGATTTTAGACAAATCAGAGTTGTTATGCTCCAGGGCTTTCAGTGCTTTTAGAGTATGTGTATATCTGTTTGGTGTTTGGGAGAGGAAGATCAGGAGATAAAAAAAGGGGAGTAATTCAAGTTTGGACTCTTTCTGATGATGAGGAGGAGAAATGTAGAAATGTTAACTAGATAGAAAATCCTAGTGCATTATCATTGAAATTAGTTGGGTGAAAAGAGAATTCAAGTACACTGGTACCTCAGTACTCTTTGTTAATTGGTTCCAGAAGGCATGATGAGGGGTAAAAAGGAAGAGTAATTAACAAATCTTTTCCATAAGTAGTACATCTCTAATCTTTGACTGTCTCTTCACACCCAGTTCTCCAAGGGGCAAAATGGATTTCCAAATGCAGAGAAAAAGCTAGCCTAGCCCAGATGGCCTCTCTTCTGAATCCTACTCACTTTATGAGAACCTCCACCTTTATACTCTCCCTCTACCCCACACCGTCCAAGCTTCTTTTGTATGAGGAGACTGGAGAGGCACCTAGATATGGAGGCAGAAGTTATGGTCCCACCTCCTCCACCACCCAGAGATTTGGTGCCCAGGACTCAGAATTGCCAGGAGTCCTGGGTCCTCTGCTGCCATCACTGAAGACAAAACTATTATTGTATTAGAAGTACACTGCTATTGCCTGGGCTCCTGCTGCTTGCATCACTCCCATTGCTCCTGCTCCTCCTGCTGAACAAACCGGCAGCTTGGTGCCCCTTCAAGTACTACTATTTTGGGAGCCAGATGACTATTCATTGCAGCCAACATTGTTTTGCAGGAAGTGCCCCATAACCTATGCCAGTGTGCACAACCTCAGCATCATGGGTTCCAACCTGACAGTCATATGCACTTCCCATCACTGGGGAGGAGCTACCCATGGCCAAGAGGAATAGCAGCAGTGATGGGAGTGGGCAGTATGCTTGGTCAACCTTATATCTCTAATGCTCAACCAAGTCAATAACCCGGTGCAGTAAGGGCTGCGCAGGCTGAAGCATTTTTCTCATGAAATGTGTCAAATACCAAATTCAAGGAATTTCAAAGCAGACAAGTGCCAAGGTATCACTTGTACATTCAATTTACCCAGCATTTGTTAAGTACCTACTTAATAGAAGACTCTGTGCTCATTGGTAGAGCTACAAAAATGAAGAAGTTCTAAAATTAAAGGAGCTTATAATTTAATTGAGAGGAGGAAGGTTCCACATATCAAATAATAACTAAACATGTAGATGTTCAGGATAAGCTGAAAAATAAGAGCTAAGAATAACCAAAAACAATTTGTTGGGAAGGTTTTGTTTGGTTTTATTTTAGGATGCTAGAAAGGAAAAAGTTTTAAAAGCAGTAAGGTTCTTGCAGTAAATTTAAAAAATAGCAGAAGGTGAGATGGTATATTGAGACTTGTCTAGTTTCAGTAATATGTAGGCCCCTCCTTTTCCTAATATGAATCCTGTTGCTGTACCCTACCACATAGGGAGAGACCCTTCTTTAATTGTCTGTTTAGACTTTAAAATTGGTGGGGCAAAGAGGGTTCCTTTTCCCCCACTCTTTTTTGCTGTGTTCTTATTGGAAACACTTATCTGCTGCATTCAGAAAGTGATGATGTCAGTTTATCCACAGCATGGGTCCCATGAAACAAATGGGGAGAGGGGAAGGGCTTTCTTTTCCCTATTTCTTCTTCTTTTATCCTGACTCCAAAAACTGGGTCTGTGAGGTATTTATTTTGTGTCCCTCAGTTTTACTATTAGGGTTAATCCTTAAAATACTAGGAGTTTGAGTCATGACACTATAGCAATCCAAGCTGACATTTATCTGCTAAGGAATTCTCTTTAGGTCTGACCATTCAACCAGATGAATCCACCCTAATTATATTGTTATCTAGCCAACATTTTTCTATCCAGTGCACAAAGATAACATAATACACTATGTCACATATCATGCTGAAATTAATTTCTACAATGTTCTAGCACTTATTAGAACACACCCAGAACATAACAAGCATTTAGAAGGTTGTTAATAGAATGTAATCTAAACGCAGAACAAATGAACTAAATCAGTCAGTAGTCCTCTATTGTGCTAGCTAAGACATCTAGACAAACAGCTTATTGAGGATGAAGGAGGGAAGGACCAGTCAACCAATGACAGAATCGGGTACTAGCTAAGGACACATGATGATGCACCTGAAAAAAATAATCTTTTTGTCATTAGAAGAAAAATACTATATTTGGTGGGAATTCATCAGTCTGATTCCTGGCTAGCCATTGAAGTTCTATACAAGGATGAGTTGATCTTATTATTGTTATAATAAGCTTTGTGGAATTGGAAAAAAGTTACTTAGCTGCTATGGTCCTCCATTTTCTCACTGGTAAAATGAAGAGATAAGACTTGGTGATATCCAAGTTCTTTCCAGATTCAATTCATCAGTAGCAAAGCAAGTAGCAATAACTCAATCAAAACAGAGTTCAAAAGAACAAAGAAGCAAAAGTTCAGTGTCCTAGACATGAGCGGGAGAAAGAGACAACAGTGATATTTGGGAACGGAAATAAAAAGTCAGAATAATGGTCCAAGACCCATTCTGAGCCAAGAAGACCTGGATTCAAATCACACTTAAAATGTATGTGTCATTTTAATCTCTCTGTGCCACTGTTTCCCCCTATAAAATGATGAGGAGAGACTCCATGACTTTTTTTTTAAATAATATTTTATTTTTCTCCAATAACATGTAAAAACAATTTTAGCCTTTTTTGAAGTTTTGCGTTCCAAATTCGATCCCTCCCTCCTTTTATTCTCCTTCCCTGAAATAGAAAGCAATTAAATATAGGTTATACATTAATATCAAGCAAAACATTTCTATATTAGTCATATTGTGCAAGAAGACGTGGGAGAAGAGAAGAAGAGGAAAGGGTAAGAGAAAATAAGAGAAAGGTGGTAGAGAGAGACAGACAGAGAGAGAGAGAGAGAGAGAGAGAGATTCAGAGAGAGATAGAGACAAAGAGAGACAGAGACAGAGACAGAATACAATCTGAATTTTTTAAAAATCAGTTCATTTTCTGGAAATGGATAACATTTTTCCTTTTTTCTTCAATAGTATTTTATTTTCCAGTTACATGTAAAGATAGTTTTAAACATTCATTTTTTGTAAGATTTTGAGTGTGGATAGCATTTTTCATCATAAGTCCTGTCTTGGATCATTTTATTGCTAAGAAGAGCCAAGACATTCACAGTTCTTCAACATATAGTGTTGTTACCGTGTACAATGTTTTCTTGGTTTTTCTCACTTCATTTTGTATCAGTTTGTAAAAATCTTTCCTGGGTTTTCTGAAATCATACAGATTATCATTTCTTATAAGACAGTAATATTTCATTACAATCTCATTCCACAACTTGTTCAGCCATTTCCCAATTCATGGGCATCCCCTCAAGTTCCAATTCTTTGCCACCACAAAAGTGCTATAAATAGTTTTGTACATGTATATCCTTTTTCTTTTCTATGATCTCTTTGAGATAGACCTTATAGTGGCCCTCCTGGGTCAAAAAGTATGCACAATATTATAGCCTTTTGAACATAGTAACAATTGCTCTTTACAATAGGTGGATGAGTTCACAACTCTATCCAGCAGTACATTAGTGTTCCAGTTTTCCCACATCCCCTCCAAATTTGTCAGTTTCCTTTTTTTGTATGCCTTAGCAGCCAATCTAATACAGAGACTCCATGATGTTTAAATTCTTTTCCAATTCTAAATCTATGAGCCTAAGAAACAAGACAAAAGCTTGAAACTAGAGAAATTACAAAGAGTTCAATTCCATGATGTAATATTATTCTGATTTTATGGTCAAGAATAATGATGCCAGTTGCTCAGCATTACAGAAAGAGGAAGAATTGGGTTTTGAACCAAGGTTCCCTAATTCCCAATTCAGTGCTCTTCCCTCCATGCTAACTCTTATGAGAAGTCTGTGCAACAAAGCCCTGCTTCATAGTACCTGTCATCTGTTGGTGATAGACCTGAAATGCAAGTAGCTGGGCTATGATACTAATGATCTGACCCAGGCAGATTTAATGAAGGAGCCTTAGGCATCTCCTCCAAGAGGTTTCTTAATTCTTTAGGGGTAGATTTATAACCCCAAATATAGTCTTTTGTTATTTGGAAAATGTGGATTTATATCATCCTAAAGTATATTATATAAGCTGAAATTTAATTTAGATCTTAGAATCCTGCCTATTTTTCATTCTTATTATAGTATTCAATAACATTAGCATATTTTTTCAAGTAAGGCTTGTCTTGGAGAAGGATGCGTGGAAAATGGCCAAAGGGATTAATAATTGTGTATTACAGTGCACACTGTAATCAACGATTCAAAACGAAGTTTATTACATTTTTAACTATATATTTTAGCCCATTAACAATAATGACTTACATTTATAGAAGGGACCAAGTTTACAGTGATGAAAATAAGCAAGAATAATTATCTAAGGCAGGAAAGATAGCCAGTCAGGGCTAAGGGGTTGATAGAATCATAAAATCTCAGAATTTAGTAAAAATCCAAAAGTCTCTCTGGGGGAGTTAGGTGGCATAGTGAATAGTGTGTCAGACATGAGTCAGGATGACCTGAATTCAAATTTGGTCTCAGGTACTTGCCAGCTGTGTGATCCTGAGCAAGTCACTTAACCCTGTTTGCCTCAGTTTCTTCATCTGTAAAAATGAGTTGGAGAAATAAATGACAAACCATTCCAATATCTTTGACAAGAAAATGGGGTCACCACATGAGCAAACATTTTGGCAGCCCTTTTTGTAGTGGCAAGGAACTGGAAATTGAGTGGATACCCATAAATTGGGGAATAGCTGAATAAGTTATGGTATATAAATGTAATGGAATATTATTGTTCTATAAGAAATGATCAGCAGGATGATTTCAGAGAGAACTGGAGAAACTTACATGAACTGTTGCTAAGTGAAGTGAATAGAACCAGGAGAACATTGTACAAAGCAACAGCAAGAATATACAATGATCAATTCTGATGGACATGGCTCTTTTCAGTAGCAAGATGATACAGATCAGTTCCAATGGTCTTGCAATGAAGAGAGCCAACTGCACCCAGAGATAGGACTGTGAGGACTGAGTGTGGATCACAGCATAGTTTTTTCCCTTTCTTGTTGTTGTTTGCTTGCATTTTGTTTTCTTTCCCATTTTTCTCTTTTTGATCTGATTTTTCTTGTGCAACATGATAATTATGGAAATATGTATAGAAGAATTGCATATATTTAACATATACCAGATTACTTGCTATTCTAGGGAAGGGAGTGGAGGGAAGAGAGGAAGAAAAAATTTGGAACACAAGATTTTGCAAGGATGGATGTTGAAAATTATGTATATGTAGGTGTTGAAAATAAACATACAAAATAAATAGTGCTGATTTGTGGTTTTCTAAATCAATATGAAAGCTTTTCTATTGAGTTCTATACTGGTGAAGAGAGAAATGAGTCAAATGCAGTGGTGTGCTTTAAATGTTTAACAATTGGCTTTCTAAAAAAAAAGTATGCAATACCACACTTTTAAGTTTGATTTATATTATTAATGTTTTCTCCAATATTTTCTTAACTTTAGACAATCAACAAAACAGTAGATCAAACCCTAATTTGTAGCTTCAACTAACAATTGGTTCTATAATTTGGACCTATGTCCACAGAATAGTAAAACTATACATACCCTTTGACCTAGCAATACCACTAAGTAGGTTATGATCGCCTATGTTCTAAATCAAAAGAAAGGGGGAGATATTGGAATCCTAGTGTCAACTCAACTTGAAACAAGGTGAAAACTCAAGGGTGATGTCAGAATCCAAAGGGAAAAGGATCAATTTGTACAAAAATCTTTTTGGGGATGGCAAGCATTGGAAATTGAAGGAATGTCCCTCAACTTGGAGAATAACTCAACAAGTTATGGTATGTGATTTTGATAGTATTTTATTGTACTATAAAAAATGACAAGTAGGATAATTTTCAGAAAAATCTGATAATTATATGAACTAATGCAAGTGAAGTGAGAAATACCAGGAGAACATTGTAGATGATAACAGTAATATTATAAGGATGATCAATCAAAACAATAATCCAAGACAATTATAAAGGACTCACAATGAAAAATGCTATCTTCCTCCAGAGAGAGAACTGATGAGCAACAGTGTAGATTTTTTAAAAATCTATTTTTAAATAGATTTTTATTTTTAAATAAAATATTTAATTTATTTTAATATTTTTAAATAAAAATGCATTTTATTTATTTGGTTGAATATTTAACAATTACATGTAAAACAATTTTTTTTTCATTTTTTAAAAAATTAGTTCTAGGAGCAGCTAGATGGGACCAATACAAGCTCAGAATGCTCTGCCACAGTTTGGACACAAATAATCCCTATGAACATTTGGGGTAGATTCTCTAACTTTGCACATTTCATATTTCTTTTGAGCTAGTTCAATTCCTCTCTGCTCATAGAGCACAGTCTTCTCTGATGAGGGCACCCCATTCTGGGCAGTCCTGTGCCAGTGTCTCCTTTGTCATACAATCAATTCTAAAGTTCTTAAGAGAGACCTTGAGAGTGTCCTTGTAATGCTTTTTTCTGGCCACCCTGTGAGTACTTGCCCTGTGTGAGTGCTCCATAAAATAATCTTTTTGGAAACTGTACGTTTGGCATTTAAACAACCAGCCCAATGGAACTGTGCACTCTATAGCAGAGTTGGAATGCCTGACAGTTTAGTTCAAGAAAGAATCTCTTTGTCTGATAGTTTATCTTTCCAGGTGATCTTTAGAATTTTCCTAAGACATTTCAAATGGAAGCAATTTAATTGCCTTCTTAATGAGCAAGGGAGGGAGAGAGAGAATTTGAACATCAATTTTTTAAATGAATGTTAAAAATAAAAATGATACAATAGGAAGAAAAAAAATTTTTTTAATTTAAAAAAAAATTGACTCAATTAAGATGACTCCAAAAAATCTCTGGCTAAATATGAGACAGAGAAGTAAGTAATCTTAGGCAGAGCACTCAATTTCTGTGGTATCAAAATATTCAACATTAATATGAGATTGTACTAGACATCTAAGGTTTCTTCCAACTCTTTCTCTAAAGGCTTTGGAAAATATATAATGATGTGAGAGACAAGAGATAGGAATATCATGAGTTGGACTATTATATTAGTCCAAGCAAAAGTTAATAAGGGATTGAATTATGGTAGGGGCAGTGTGGATGTGAATATAAGTAAAGTTTTAAAAATAGAATGAATAAGATTTTACCACTAATTCCCTACGGTGGATGAGCCAAAAAGATAAAAGATTATTAGACTTTTAGCCTAGGTGACTAGGAGTATGACAGTGCCATAAAAATATAATAGGGAAGGTGAGCGGAAGGCCAACTTTGAAGGAAGATGATGAGTTTATCATTGGGAATGTTGTATTTGAAGTTCACGGACAGTGAGCAGGCAAATTAAATAAGCTAAAGTATATAAAGAAGGAATTAAATAGGATACAAGACAGAACTTGGAAAGATAGGTATCCTAAAGGGATAAATGAAGAATAAAGGAAGAATAAGAAGCTAAGAGATTCAAGAATCACTATCAGTGTCTCCTCAAACTATGTAATAATTATCAGCAACAGATGGAGGCCTTCTCCAAGTTCAAGTAATCCCAAAATTGAAGATCATGGGCAGGTGTTGCCTTTTTGGTACTGGCTGGTAGTCTGAGGCAGTTTATCTCCAGAGCACTTAATAGATCAGCTTCAATCAAGAAATTGTTCTCTGCTCCTTTAGCAATGAGGTGAATCCTGAAGCGGGAGGACACTTAATTGAGCTGCCTGTGCATCCTCCCTGAGGCACGGATACCTAATGTGCAAAGCTAGTTTATTCAGCATAAATTCTTAATCCTGGCAAGAATGACTCTTGACCATCTGTATTTTCAAACTTCAGAACTTTCTCTTTTGTCCAATTAGGTAACTTATTCCTTCTTTTGTCCTCAATTGAAGCTAAAAACAAATAAACAACAAAAGAATCCTAGATGGACAATATCTTCCTGACCAAATATATCACCCCATCTTCCTTCCAACAGAAAACTGCATGCCGTTCTTTTAGTATTCACTCATTTGGGTTAAAGCTTTGGAGTCCCCTGTTCCTAAACAAGCTTCTCTGGACTTGTTAACAAATTCATTGAATCCAATCCAATACATATTAATTACTTCCTATGTGCTAAGCACATAGAGATATAAAAATAAGAAAGCCAGAAGGCAGTCTCAGTTCTCTAGGAGTTTACTGCTTAATGAGGGAAAGAAAAAATACTCAAATAGCAGGATGCAAAAGAGAGTCAAATAAATTTTAAGGAAAGGAGAATTTTGAATTCTCAACAACGAAAATATTGAAATGAGATTACCTGCGTGGGGAAATATCAGACCAAGGATTCAAAGAAGTTGTATCTCTGTTTGCCCTTGAAGAAAAGAAAGGCAGTTCAACACCACACAGAGACGGGCACTCATTCTGAGTATAAGGATCAGTTTGAACAAAGTCATGTAAGTAGGAAAGGGCAGATGAGAAGAGGGAATAGTGAGCAATTCAGTTTCCAGGGAATACAGAGTGTCTGAAAGATCTATGAGACAGGACTGCAGGTGTAGATTGGAACCAATTGTGGGATCCAAATGTCAAAATAAAGAGCTTATACATTGATGGTACTAAAAGTTGTCTAAAACTGCTAATTCAATTCCCTTAGTCATTCTCAAACTTTTCCATTTCAGGATTTTTTTACACTCAAAAATTATTAAGGATCCCAAAGTGTTTTATGTGGGTGGTATCTCTCATCATTTACCATATTAGAATATAAAACAGATAAAATTTTAGTTATTATTTTAAATATAATACTAATCTCCTTATAGATTAATGTAAATAAGTTTATGAAAACAATTATATATTCCAAAACAAAAATAATTAAGAAGAGTAGGATTGTTTTTGCAAATCTCTTCAATATCTGGCTTAATGAAAGACAGCTGTTACAATATGTTTTGATTAAAGAAAATATAGTCTCACACAGATATGTAAATTAGGAAAAGGATGTATAATTTAATAGGCAGATAAGGTCAATGTTATTATTTTAAAAATAGTTTTGACCTCACTGACCACTTGAAAAGGCTTCCAGAACCACATTTTGATTACTATGCTTGAGAAAGTAAAGGCCATGCATAAAGAATGAAATTATTAATAAATTAGAGGAACATAGGATAGTTTACCTCTCAGACCTGTGGAAGGGGAAGGTCTTTATGACCAAAGCAGAACTAGAGATCATTACTGATCACAAAATAGAAAATTTCGATTATACCAAACTGAAAAGTTTTTGTACAAACAAAACTAATGCAGACAAGATTAGAAGGGAAGCAATAAACTGGGAAAATATTTTTTACAGTCAAAGGTTCTGATAAAGGCCTCATTTCCAAAATATATAGAGAATTAACTCTAATTTATAAAAAATCAAGCCATTCTCCAATTGAAAAATGGTCAAAGGATATGAACAGACAATTCTCAGATGAAGAAATTGAAACTATTTCTAGTCATATGAAAAGATGCTCCAAGTCATTATTAATCAGAGAAATGCAAATTAAGACAACTCTAAGATACCACTACACACCTGTCAGATTGGCTAAGATGACAGGAAAAAATAATGATGATTGTTGGAGGGGATGCGGGAAAACTGGGACATTGATGCATTGTTGGTGGAGTTGTGAACGAATCCAACCATTTTGGAGAGTAGTTTGGAACTATGCTCAAAAAGTTATCAAACTGTGCATACCCTTTGATCCAGCAGTGTTACTACTGGGGTTATATCCCAAGGAGATTATAAAGAAGGGAAAGGGACCTGTATGTGCACGAATGTTTGTGGCAGCCCTTTTTGTAGTGGCTAGAAACTGGAAACTGAATGGATGTCCATCAGTTGGAGAATGGCTGAATAAATTGTGGTATATGAAAATTATGGAATATTACTGTTCTGTAAGAAATGACCAACAGGATGATTTCAGAAAGGCCTGGAGAGACTTACACGAACTGATGCTGAGTGAAATGAGCAGGACCAGGAGATCATTATATACTTCAACAACAATACTATATGATGACCAGTTCTGATGGACCTGGCCATCCTCAGCAACGAGATCAACCAAATCATTTCTAATGGAGCAGTAATGAACTGAACTAGCTATACCCAGAAAAAGAACTCTGGGAGATGACTAAAAACCATTACATTGAATTCCCAATCCCTATATTTATGCACACCTGCATTTTTGACTTCCTTCACAAGCTAATTGTACAATAATTCAGAGTCTGATTCTTTTTGTACAGCAAAATAATGTTTTGGTCATGTATACTTATTGTGTATCTAAGTTATATTTTAATATATTTAACATCTACTGGTCATCCTGCCATTTAGGGGAGGGGGTGAGGGGGGTAAGAGGTGAAAAATTGGAACAAGAGGTTTGGCAATTGTTAATGCTGTAAAGTTACCCATGTATATATCCTGTAAATAAAAGGCTATTAAAAAAATAAATAAATAAATAAGGGAAAAAAAAAAAAAAAGAGAGAGTAAAGGCCAAAAAAAATCGTTCTCAATATATTTATCTTTTGAGATGCAGAGAGTAATCTCAAGTCTACCCAAAACCAAATCTTGCTAGTGAATTGAGGGAAAATGTAATCCTTCTCTAGGGAAAGGAGGGCAAAGCCTAAATTCAGAAGAGGGAAACAGTTCAGGAAAAGATAAATTCTATCTTAAATATGTTGAGGTTAAGATGCCTATGGGATGGATGTCCAGTTTGAGATGTCCAACAGACAAAGATACTTTGCCTCAGTACCACTTTTTAGTGGTACTGAGGCAAAAATTGAAATAAAAGATGGCTTGCCTGGAAGCAAAGGTAGGGTTTTATTGCCAGTTGCTGTATTGGGAGTGGAAGAGAGAAAAGGGAAGGGAGAAAACAATTTTGGAACTCAAAAATTTTACAAGAATAAATGTTGAAAACTATCTTTATATGTAATTGGAAAAAATAAAATACTGTTTTAAGTGAAAAAATTCCAGGGTGATCTTGTCATTTTTATTGTGTGGTTATCTCTAGGAATATTTTAATAGTCTAATAATTTATTTTGCTATCTCAGGTTTTTCTCTATTCCTTCTTATTGCTACCAGAATAATTTTCAAGCTCTGATTATTTATTATGTTCAAAAATGTTGCATAGAGATACTCTGCCTGCCTAATCAAATTTGGCATGGCATTCAAATTCCTTCGCTTTCAAGCTGGTATCTACTTTCCAGACTTATCTCATACCGCTCCCCTATAATCTAGCCAAATCAGACAACTCAGGCTTTCCCAGATCTGATACTGACTAACTATGAATGAGGGCCTCAGCCCCAACATGGAAGAGTACATTTTTTTTGGTTGGGATTAAAAAAAAGACACCCAATTAAACTAACTGAAACTAGAAAAGGGAGAAAGAGCTAACTCCTGACCTCTCCACAAAGTCTGAAGTAAGTTTTGGTGGGAAGAAGGGAAAAAAAAGAAAAAAGGACCATTCAGTTTCCACTGATCCTCAGACAAAATCACCTGATATTTCTTGCATGACAGCCTACATAATTCTTTGTCATTCTCTCCTCCTGTCACACTTCTCTTCCTCTTCATCTCTCTCCTTTCCTTCTGTGTCTTCCTCTCTCTCTTCTTTCTCTGTGTCTCTCTGTATCTCCTTCTCCTCTCTCTCTTGTGTGTGTCTGTCTGTCTTTCTCCTGTGCATCTCTTTCTCAGTTCATTTCCATAATTCTTCCCTTTTGCAAGTTGCTATACAAATATTTTTAGTTTTCTAGTTTGGACTGCTTGAAAGGTGTTCCTATGATAGAAAACACAAACTGAAACCAATCAAAATGTGTATTTAGGAATGTACATGGGTGAGGAAGCTCTAAAAGGACAGAATATAAAAATGATGAAAACTTTAATATTAACCAAGGCCTTTACAATGGCTACCTCGCTTCCTATTAAGAGAGGCCAAGATAGCCTTCATTCCTCTGAAGAAAAGGGGTTTCCCAGGAATCATCATTCAGGGCACATATTCTAAACAAGAAGACTTAAAAAAAGATTAAAGCTGTACAAAAATAATAGATTACCCTGAACAGTGGGACCTGTCAGGTTTAAGCTTACAAAGTGAATTGCTTCAAGTCAAGGATAAGAATGAATCACCTCTGTGGGGATGAGTTGTACTGATCCCTCATGAAAAGGTAAACTAGGAACTACTGTTTGTTTCCAAATATTTCTAAAAAGGCTGCTGAAATCAAAAATCGCTAAACATGCCAGCATCTGGAAGGCAAAAAGGGTTGGGAGACAAGCAATTTGTAGCTTTCCCCTGCATTCATGGAAAACAGGTAGGGGGAAGGTGAGGGTGGCAGGGGAGCCTTTATTTGGCAAGTACAAGTTTCAAAATATTAATCCTGGATCACATTTCTCTAGCATTTAAAGTTTATAAGACATTTTTCTCACAAACATCCTGTGAGGCAAATAGCAAAAAATAGTATTTTTCTTATTTCATAGAGTAAGAGATTGAGGCTCGAGGAATTTGGATGACTTGCCTTATTAGAGAAAAGAAGAGACAACTAGAGACAGTGAAGAGACCATTGACTCTGGAAATCAAAGAATTCAAGTTTCATAGCTCACTTCTAACATTACTCAACAGTTGTGAAGAATATAAGTTTTTTCATCTGTAACACGAACAACTTCTAGGGCTTCTTCTTGTTATAGTTCTATGACTCTATAAAACTTTTGTGTTCTGGCTTTGCCATGTACTATACTGTCTGCCATAACATTACATGTATATACCGCTTTATGGTTTACAAACTGACTGATTTGTCCAAGGTCACACAGCTAGAAAATGGTGGTGATAATGTTTAAATGCAGTTCTTTGAGCTCAAAGGACTAAAGGATTCTAGTCTTTTATGTTGAAGGCAATTTCTTTTCACATCCAGGTTAGACTCTGAATTCCTTTTCAATTGTAAGATCTGGTGATTCAGTTATTCTGGATTCTACATTGTAGGGCAACAAGTTGACAAAAGATAAAGCATTGGACCTAGACTCAGAAAGACTCACATTCTAGATTTCAAATCCAAACTTAATCACTTAGTAGCTGTGTGATCCTGGGCAAGTCATTTAACCATGTTTGCCTCCATTCCTCTTCTGTAAAGTGAGCTAGAGAAGGAAATGGCAAAGTACTCCAGCATCTCTGCTAAGAAAATCCCAAATGGGATCATGAAGCAACAACAAATACTGTGCTGTCTCTGGGGAGTATGCTCCCAGCCAGAAGTATTCTAGACAATGTTTAACAAATTTGTTCTGGGAGTAAGGAATATAGATAGATAGATAGATAGATGTGTGTATTTATATATGTATATAGGTATATGTATGTGATATATGTGCATGCATGTACAGGTCTATATAGATATGTATTTATGTGAATATATGTATGTATACACATAGTATGTATATATATATAACTATATGATTATATGTGTGTATATACAGATATGTATGTATCCAGAGATATCTGCATATGTATATACATATAGACACATACATACATTATATAAATATATGCAGGGCACACTTTTAAGTTTAAATTACAACATTAATTTTTCCATTACTTTGCTATGTCTAGAAAACAACAAAAGGATCAATCACACCATGATTTGTAGTGAGGGCTGATTTCCAAAATGAAAAGGTTTACACTGAAACTCTAACAATTAGTTCTCACTATCAGACTGACTTCAACAGACTCCTACTCCTAGCATAGCATTGGGAACAATTTTTTCTAGTTCCCAGCTGGGAGAAATATGGTAGAAAGAAATTAGTCTAATCAAAATGGGTCCATGATTTAGACATAAAGAACAAGATTATAAACAAATGGGAGGAACATAGGATAGTTTATCTCTCAAACTTGTGGAAGAGGAAGAAATTTGTGACTAAAGACGAACTAGAGACCATTATTGATCACAAAATAGAAAATTTTGATTACATCAAATTAAAAAGCTTCTGTACAAACAAAACTAATGTAAACAAGATTAGAAGGAAAGCAACAAACTGGGAAAACATCTTCACAGTTAAAGGTTCTGATAAAGGCCTCATTTCCAAAATATATAGAGAGCAGACTCTAATTTATAAGAAACCAAGCCATTAGCAGTAATGAACTGAACCAGCTATGCCCAGAAAAAGAACTCTGGGATATGACTAAAAACCATTACATTGAATTCCCAATCCCTATATTTATGCACACCTGCATTTTTGATTTCCTTCACAAAAAGGCCTCATTTCCAAAATATATAGAGTTCTTTTTGTACAGCAAAATAACGTTTTGGTCATGTATACTTATTGTGTATCTAATTTATATTTTAATATATTTAACATCTACTGGTCATCCTGCCATCTAGGGGAGGGGGTGGTGGAGTAAGAGGTAAAAAATTGGAACAAGAGGTTTGGCAATTGTTAATGCTGTAAAGTTACCCGTGCATATATCCTGTAAATAAAAGGCTATTAAATAAAAAAAAAAAACAAAACAAGCCATTCTCCAATTGATAAATGGTCAAAGGATATGAACAGACAATTTTCAGATGATGAAATTGAAATCATTACCACTCATATGAAAGAGTGTTCCAAATCATTATTAATCAGAGAAATGCAAATTAAGACAACTCTGAGATACCACTACACACCTGTCAGATTGGCTAAGATGACAGGAAAAAATAATGATGAGTGTTGGAGGGGATGTGGGAAAACTGGGACACTGATACATTGTTGGTGGAGCTGTGAACAAATCCAACCATTCTGGAGAACAATCTGGAATTATGCCCAAAAAGTTATCAAACTGTGCATACCCTTTGATCCAGCAGTGCTTCTACTGGGCTTATACCCCAAAGAGATACTAAAGAAGGGAAAGGCACCTGTA
The DNA here is from genome assembly GCF_902635505.1 of Sarcophilus harrisii. Taxonomy (NCBI): domain Eukaryota; kingdom Metazoa; phylum Chordata; class Mammalia; order Dasyuromorphia; family Dasyuridae; genus Sarcophilus; species Sarcophilus harrisii. The sequence continues at coordinate 623,936,255 of NC_045426.1, read as the reverse complement.
TGTGCCAAAATGTCTGTGGCAGCCCTGTTTGAGGTGGCTAGAAGCTGGAAACTGAGTGGATGCCCATCAATTGGAGAATGGTTGGGTAAATTGTGGTATATGAATGTTATGGAATATTATTGTTCTGTAAGAAATGACCAGCAGGATGAATACAGAGAAGCTTGGAGAGAATTACATGAACTGATGCTAAGTGAAATGAGCAGAACCAAGAGATCATTATATACGTCAACAACGATACTGTATGAAGATGTAATCTGATGGAAGTGGATTTCTTTGACAAAGAGACCTAATTCAGTTTCAATTGATCAATGATGGACAGAAGTAGCTACACCCAAAGAAAAAAAATACTGGGAAATGAATGTAAAGTGTTTGCATTTTTGTTTTTCTTCCCGGGTTATTTCTACCTTCTGAATCCAATTCTCCCTGTGCAACAAGAAAACTGTTTGGATCTGCACACATACATTGTATCTAGGATATACTAGGACATATTCAACATATATAGGACTGCTTGCCATCTAGGGGAGGGGTGGAGGGTGGGAGGGAAAAATCGGAAGAGAAGTGAGTGCAAGGGATAATGTTGTAAAAAAAATTACCCTGGCATGGATTCTGTCAATAAAAAGTTACTATAATAAAAAAAAAAGAAATTAGTCTAAAGATCCAAGACTTACTGTCCAATGCCTAAATTTTGATGTAGTTTCCTCCATATATTAACTTGATGACTTTATTACAACTTTTGAGTTTGGGGTTCCTCATCCTTCAAATTCTAAAAGTCCTTTTCCTACTCATATCTTCTGATTTTCTTTGATTTTTGTTACCAATCATTCATTTCCTGGAATCAGAGACAAAGTTCTTTATAGAATTAGAGGAGGACTCAAGCAGGTGAGAAAATGGGGTCAATTAAGCTCTCTCAGCCTCATTCTGCTTATTTGTCAAATGAAGGGTTTTAATTAAATGCCCTCTTAAGTCCTTTTCAGGGCAACTAGATGGCTCAGTCAGCTAGAGTCAGGAAAACCTAAGTTCAAATCCTAAGTTCAAAAACTAGGCATGTGACCCTTTGCCTATTTTGCCTCAGTTTCCTCACCTGTAAAATGATCTGAAAGAGGAAATGGCAAATTCCAGGATCTTTACCAAGAAAACCCTCTAGATAGCATCAGCGTGCTATAGTCCGTGAGGTCAAAAAGAGTCAGACATGACTGAATAAGAATAACAAGTTCCCTTTCAGATCTGAATCCAGAGAGGTCAAGTCATTTACTCAGGATCATTTAAACAGTTCTCCAGGGTCTACTCTTACATATGCCTGGAGAAGGTAACCAATAATGGAGCAAACATTTAGGAAGGTCAAATAGACTGGCTGAATGAATGAACAATATGTGTATAGCTCTTCACAGTTTACAAAACACCCAAATAATTATTATCTCATCTAAAACTTACAACAGCTCAGGGAGGTAGTGGGTTTACACAGAATCACTTTGATACTTTTCAAAATTGAAATAGATACAGAAGCGACTTATTCGGGATTGTCATTTTCTTGGATAGGTTCTGAGAGTCCTTATAGAAAAAATGACATAATTCTCCTGGAATATAGAAAAAATATCCTATGTTAAATTCTAAATATGTACAGAAATTGCATTCTTACCTTATCAGTAATATTCCCCTCTCTTTACTTCTGTGTCTGTGCCTCTAACTCTTCTCTCTTTCTCTGTCTCTCTATCTCTTTGTCATCTCTGTCTCTGTCTCTTTATCTCTGTCTCTTTCTGTTTCTGTCTCTATCTCTCTCTATTTCTTGTCTCTTATCTCTGTCACTTTCTTTTTCTGTCTCTCTTACACACACACACACACACACACACACACACACACACACATATACAACATCCTGGAAAGGATCTCTACTCACAGCTCAATTAATATTCCTTCAAGGTTTCACTGGGTTTCATTTCCTGTCCTGTCTGCTATTGATTCACTCATTAAGTAGCATGAATTAGAATCACAGATTTACCTTAATGTCTATCACTCATAGAATTTGATAAAGCAGATTTGGTGACTAAAACAGGCTTTGGAAAAGAAAAAAAAATCCTATCCCTTCATTCATTTTTAAAGACTCCTGAAATTATTTCCTTCCCTCCTTCAGACATATGCCTGTTGCTTGTTAATTATGTTTGAGCATTTTCAGGAAGGCATAAGGGAAAAGGGAGATTGGAAGAAATATTTGTGCAAAGCAAAGAAAAAAAATAGTTGGTAAGGTTTGGTGTATTTATCCCAAAAAGTTGAGGTTTGGGGCTATTTTGTACATATTTTTGTTTTTCTTGACTCACAATCTATTTGGCTATGTTTAACTTTAAGGATTTATTTTTGTTGGTTTTTATTTTTATTTTTTGTCAGTGAGAGTTTACCTAATGACTAAGTTCAATTGGCTAGTTTTGGTCAAGTTACTAACATTAATTCTAGTAAATATGCCTCCCTCTTTTATATTAAAGAATTATAGAAAGAGCCCTAACTTGACTACTTACTATTTAAAGAAGATCTCTTTCCTGCACTGGGCCTTGGCTTCTTCTTCTGTAAAATAAAAGGATTGTATTAAATAGAGAATCTCTAAGGTTCTTCCCAATACTAAATTCTATGGTTCCACATGGTGCTTTACATGTTCATAGAACTCTTAACTACACTGCCATTTAAAATGATGAGAACACTAGAATCAGGGAGACTTGAGAGATGTTCTTATCTAAGATCAGAAGAACTTGAGAGAGAATTTAGTCTAATATCAGATAGACTTGAGAAATCCTGTTATCTAAAGACATATATAGACATCCCAGGAAGATAAAAAATTACCCAAGCTTAAACTTCTGCTTAGTGCTAGGGATGCAAAAACAAGTACAAAGATAGTCTTGCCCTCAAGAAGCTTACATTCCAATAAGGGAAGACAATATATAAAAGAAAGCCAAAATGGAAGCAGTAGGAGGAAGGTACCCAGACCTCGATGAAGTCCAGAAAATCAGACGCATAGCCCATAATGGAAATAAAGTGTACTGGGACTCAAGAGAGCTTATGCATGAATTATCAGAGTGGAAAATAAGCAGGACAAAGATGAGATTTTTGTGGTCCCAAGGAGACTTAGCTCCTTCCAGGACTAACCTTTCATGGTATGATTTAAAGAATGAAGTGGCAGTAACAAAAATTACAGAACAGAAAATGAGCAAGGTGAAAATGGGTTTTATGGTGCCAAGGAGTACAGAGATAAGTAATTTAGAGAGGACATATATCATATGTATGATATAAAATTGGAAAGGAACTCAGTGGTCATATGGTCCAATATGGTCCAATTCTGTCATTTTACATGTGAGGAAACAGGCAGAGGGAAGCAAAACGATTTTGCCAAGATCACAAGTACTAAATGCAAAAGGCAATGTGATCTTCTACATTTAAGCTAAAGCCCAAAGAAACCGAGGAGGGGTATATTTTTCCTATGTGGATAAATTTCAAATAGTATGTAGAATTGGATGAGGAAAAAAAAAATCTAACTTCTAACTAGCATTATGCTCAGTTATTTAAAAATATTATCCTGCGAAAGAATCCCTAAGCTTTACCAGATTGCCAGAGGGCTCCATGATGCCCAACAGAAAGTTTTAGGGCAGAGTTTTTAAACTATTTTCTTTGTGTTCCACTGCATCTGAACCATCTCCAGTTGTCTTGACTTTTATGTGACCACTGGATTTAGGTAACTGGGAAAAAAAGTGAGGCTGATAATTTTGAGCAACTCAAATCCACTTCACTAGAAACTCAAAACATAATCCTTCGATGGTATTAGTCTTTGAAAAGGAAAGATAAACAAATAACAACTACAGGGAGTCAAGTGGTACAATGCTGACTTAAAATGAGGTAAATCTGAGTTCAGGTCTTACCTTAAACACTTACTAGCTGTTTGACCTTGAAACCCAACTCAAACTCCATTTCCTCATCAGTAGAATGGACATATTCTCTCCCTACCAGAGCTTTCAAAATAGAATATATATAAAATTTTTTCCAAATTTTAAAGCACTATATAAACGTTAGTTATATACATGATCACCATCTTCACATATTTAAAGGAGTCTCAGGATTCATTAAATTTGCTCTTTTGTCATGAAACTAGGAACAAAGGAGAGATTGATTTTTGACTCATTTTTTAAAGTTTTCCAATAATAAGAGATATTTCAAAATGGAATGGGATGCCTTAGGAAAAGGTTTCTTATCCTTCTCTGAAGATTTTGTTTGGGGTAATCGCACCTACCCAAACTGACTACTCAGGAGTCGCTCCAAATGATGTAGAGAAAGAATTTATTAGAATCTTGAGAAGCGGACTGTCCTGGCCTGTGGGCCCGAAAGGACAGCAAGGATACCCACAGGAAGAGAATCATTCACTTGAAGATGCTTACAACTTTTATACATTTCAGACAAAGAACCCTCCAAATCCCACCCTCTCTAGGTTGTGATTGGTTACATAAACCTTTATCCCCCATTTGGTCAGTGGAATGCAGTGAAAAAGGTGACATACAGCTTCGGCCACTTAATTACTTCTTTGGACAGTGGAATGCAGTCCAGGTCTCATCTAAAATCACATGACTGGGGCCTATAGGCCTGATCTACTTTAGTTAACAGTCTCTGATCAATATGTGCTTAATCTGTAAGTTCTTCACCTTTCCACACAATCCCCCGTTATTCATAAATATATATGTATATATATTTCCTCATGAAGAACTAACATTGTGGCCAATTCGATTAACATTTCTACACATTGCTTGTTAATCTCTTCATCAGGATCATCCCCTGCTACTGCCTCCCATTCCTCTTTCTGTAAAACCATCATTTTAATGGCATCCTCTGTATGTAAGATTCTTGACAATGATCTTTGAACTATTCTTGTTACTAATGTAATTATACAGGGTAAATATAGTGGCAACAGAATAATACCAGTGATTTCAATGTCTGTGCCATAATACCTGTTTCCACCAGCCACCATCAAACCAAGACCACCAGCCATTTGTAAAGGGAGATTTCCAAACTTGTACAGGCACATGAACTATCCTGCAAATGCCCTTGGTAATTTCTTTTACCCGCTTGTCCTTTGTCATCAATTTGCATACAACATGTGGGCAGGTTTTGTTTCTCAGACACCTCCTTCCTCTGCTAACGTAATCTAAAACTAATCTATGTTATTGAACCACTTCTCTTGTCTGGGTGGCCTGATTGACCAAAAGATCAAGGGCCTGAGCAGTTTGGTTAGTAGTTACCTCAAGGACTGCCTATAGCTTAATCAACTGATTTAACACATATATCGGCGTTCGGTACCCCCAACTACCATCCTGGGCCCATGTTGCCGGTCCATATTCTTATATAATTCTGTCCAGAGGCCCGGCATCTCCCCATCCATTGGCATCATTTGTCTGGGTCAAAGAAGTATCAATGTGGGTTAGGGAGCGGTCATCACTTCATGTTTCCCTTTCCAAATCTTTGTATAACTGTATCCCTAATTGCCTGCTAATACTTGATGAGAGAAAGAAAAATTTAAGTCTAATTATACCTATATAACAAACCCCAGTCCAATTTTTGGGTAAATGAGTATAAGCCCTCTCACCACAGATCCAATAACACCTCTTCAGGGCAAGATTATCTTCATACCAAAATATAAAGGGTCTCCTTGAAGGTGGAAAATACTTGACATCCCAGGGACCTAAGGACCCTTCTCCCATATTAGAATTATATCTCCAAAGATGACTTTCAACTACCCATTGGCTAGTGCAACCATTTTCCCCAGTTAAATCTTGACGGCTCCAGAAATTATTAAACATTTTCCTAACAGTGCCTTCTCTATTCTCCCACTTCCATTCTATCAAAGTGTAAGTTAAACCTGGTGCTGTGCTATTCAAGGTTATACATGTTCATATCTGGGATCCCTCTGGATCAGGGATTAAACAGACAGGTGGCATTTTCATTGCACACCCTTCACTACTATTAGAATGTTGGATACAGCGAACTACTAATCCGTCATAACAAGTTATACTGGTTTGATTCCATCTATTCACATACCTACTGTAGTCTATGATAGCTCCCTTCTCTGGCCTGCAAGTAAATGTCCATGTACATTCACTTTCTCCCATCCATGGCCCTGTACCAGACTGACTCAGGCAATATTTCCCTAAAACTGTACAAGTCAGGGTCCAGTGATACTTTTCTTCTGCTGACCAGAAACCTGTTCCATTGTATATTACTGACTTGTTGCTCAAGATTCAGATTGGAGACAAGGGAACAGGAACCCAGGACCATTGTGTAAGTTGATCAGGTCCCCCATATATCCAACAGTCAGTCAATTTAAAGCTAGTGGCTATTGTTTGGATCAGGGTTTGAAAGATATTTTCATACCCCACTGCTTTCGAGGTACTAGTACAAAAGGTATACCCATATAAAATCATACATGCATATACAAGGCACAGTCTCCAACTTTTGGGTTTGGTTCACACCCCATTCTTCCTAATAGTATATAATATCCCTAATTCCTAACAATAAAGTTCAACAAAATGTAATATCTAGTACAAACAAGAAAAGTCCCAAGAGAGTTCTCCAAATGAGACAAGTCATAAAGATTTTACATGCATAATTCATCAGTCTTTGCTAAGTTTCCTGCAATTTCAGCAGCACTTTCAAGGTTCCTGGATCAGTCTCTACTGCCCACTTCTTTGGCGCATTCACGGGACCTTTGACTCGAGTATGATGTGTCCAACCTTTCTCTTTGGTGCGTATTGCTATATCTGAAGTCAACAGGATCTGGAACGGTCCTTCCCAGCTCAGGGTCAGCTTGCCCTCCTTCCACATCCAAACCAGGACCCAGTCTCCAAGCTAAAACTTATGCACTGTGAATCCTAAGGGAGGAGTCTGAGCAATAAGCTGTTGTAAAGTTTTCAGATGTTACAGTAAAGACAGAACATATTTCTTTAAAAACAAATCCTTGGTCTCAAATATTGGATCCAAGGAAGAATTTTGAATCCCTTTTGGATAAGAGTGACCATACAATAAATCATAAAGTGATAATCCCACATCCCTTCAGGGTTTTGTTCTATTCTTAATAAGGCAAGGGGAAGGCACTTGGTCCAGGGCAATTATGTCTCAGCCAACTTAGTTAGTTGCTGTTTAATTTCCTTATCCATCCTTTCCACTTTATCTGATGAGGGCAGAGGTCATGGGGTATATAAGTCCCAGGATATTTCTAGAGCTTTGGCCACAGATCAGAGGATTTTAGCTGTGAAACAGGTGCCTTGGTCTGAATCTACCTGCTTCATCAACCTATACCCTGGAATGATATGCTCAAGGAGGACTTTTACAACTGCTGAGGCAGTTGCTCGGGCTAGGAGAAAGGCCTCATCCATAAGGTCAGATGGTCCACGACGAGCACAGGTATTTGAGACGTCCCACTGATGGCAGCTCGGTAAAGTCCACCTGTATGCTTTGGAAAGGCCTGATACCAGGGAGCCTTCCTCCTTTCTGGACTTGTCATTGGGCCATCCTATTCATCCTCTGACAAACAGGACACATGCTGGCCAGTTGCCTGCTATTGTGTACGAGCCCGATGCCACCAACTTAGTCAGCACTGCATCACACAGGTCTTGGACATCACAAGGACTGCCCTGATGTAAATGTGGGAGTACATGTCTCATACCTGCTGTGGTCAGTACCTCTCTGTCATCAGGGAGGAGCCAATGCCCCTCTTTATCCTCCTGAGCACCAAGGCTTTGGATTTCCAGCTTCTCTTCTGGGGTAAGGGAAGGTGGAGGCATCGGAGGCCAGAATTAGCACCATCATTTCCTCCATACTTACAGATTCCTTTCCTCCAGCCATTTCACCTCCTCATCCGCAAAGCAGTTTCCCCTTGTCTCAAATGAATCTCCTCTTTAATGCACATGAATCACTGCAATGTTCTTAGGTAACATAAGATTAGTCAAAATTTTAGTGACCAATGCCCTGTGTGCCAATCCCTTCCCTTTACTGTTTCCATTCTTTCCCCCAAGTAATTTACAGGCTCTAATTTCTTTTTTTCCTTCACTTATACAATGACCTAAATATTTTACCTCACGTTTCACAAATTGCAGTTGGTCTTAAGAAATTCTCAGTTCCTGTGTTCCTAAGTAATTTAACAAACTGATAGAGACTTGGACAAGGTCACTCTTTTTCCTCCCTGCCACAAGAGGATCATCTACATATTGTAAGATTTTTAACAGTAAGAAATTTATCCCAGAATGTTCACACAATTCTTACATACCCAAGTAGATATTTCATAAATTGAATATTATACCAATCATTTTGCTTTTAAAATACCCAATACATAGAAAAATCCTAAACTACATATTGTCCATAACAAAAACATTTTCAAAAGGACAAAGGCAAAAACTATTATCCTTGAAGTCCCTTTAAATAATTGGCATCAATACAGTTAATTAAAACTTCCTATTTTCACATAAAAGAATCTGAAAAGTTCTTAAAAACATCAATTAAACTTTTTGAAATAACCCTTTCAAACTATAGATCACATTTGTGATCATATTCCTTAAACAAGAAAACCATTATGTTTCAAAGAAACAAATATTCAGTCAATTAACCAAGCCACTACAGAAAATGACTGAACGCATTTGGTGGGGGAGGAGGGAAGGGGAGAAGGAGAGGATTCCATGTGGCCACCCTTCCCCACTCCTGCACTCCTGGACAAAGGATTCCCTCCTGTTTCTCCACTCAGTTTCCTGCTCTGGAATCCTTCTCAAGATTTAGGCAATCAGTTTATTTCCTTTCATTTTAAAACTGATTCCTTCTTGATATCATTCAGGCTTTCAATTTGCTCCTACAAATCAATCCTTCATAAATCTCCTGCATTCTTCTTTCCAGTTCCCTTCAGAACTTTTAAGATCCACAATATAGTGAATAGCTAGAAAAACTCCATAAAGCATAAATTACAATGTTAACAAATTACCCAATATTGTTTCCTTGTTTTCCACATGTCCAGCATTCTAAATTTGAATTCCTCAATGCACCCTTTCCTTTGTTTCTTGCAGACTCCCAGCCCCTCCTAGGTACCTTATATTCCTTTTAGCAGCATCTGAGTTATGGATCTGCTGAATCATGATCCAATTTCTCTCTCTTTCTCTCTTATCCCTGTACTTTTCCCATTCCCTTCTCTACTTCTCTCTAAATACTGCACTGGTGACTCGTGCTTTTCTTGGGTGATAGCTAAGGCCTTGTTTATATTTTGCCTCTTTGGGAAGGCATCCCTCACCCCCACAACTATTAACTCCCTCAGATCTTGCATATTCTGTCTATGCACCCCACCCTGGGTCATTCACAGGATGCATCTGTTCAGGTGGGACCACCCCGTCATTCAGGGGTGGGTGCCTCCTTTCCCATTCCCACATGGCTTGTGCCTGAATTGAGCATTGCTCTTCAGGAGTAAACAATATTGATAATACATTCATTAATTCCCCCCCAAGTATATAAACTGGAGCCCAGGAATTTATCTAACTGTTTTGATGCCCCAACTGAGTCCTCCATAACAGAAACTAATTCTTTTTTAAATGCCTTGACCTTACGTCTTGATAGGAGTGCATTCACATATCCAATGCCCCTTTAAGCACTACCTAACAGGACTTCCCTGAAGGGGAACATATTGGCATCCCCAGCTGTGAGGGGGACTTCTCTACGTATATCTCCCACTGAACTCCTGTCTTTCTTGGGAGTGATCCTGCCTCCTCCCTAAAGGGGAGGCTCGGAATATCCTTCTGCACCTGGTGCAACTCCCTGGAAACAGGAGCATACGGTCCTTCTCTTATCTGCTCTCTGGGAGCTTCAGCCATGAACTGGGCCTCAACCTGCTGTACCATCCCTGGGGGTGGAATGTAAGAATGGGGCAGAGCTTCTAAAGAGTCCCAATCTTACTTCTCTTCCTTTACTACTTTCACTTTAGCCCTTGGCTCTTTTTCTGTTTTCTCTGACTCAGGTTTCTGGGGCTGGTTCAAAAAGACTTTAGCAGACCTATCAAGCCAGAGATTAGCATAAGCGGATTCCTTTGGGTTAAAAGAGTTTTACCATTCACATACAAATTCAATTGTTGACATACCCAATCCTTGGAAGAACCAAATCTGGGCCAATTGTTCCCCCACCAATATTTTGGCTGCTCCAAACAAAGCAGCAATATTTAACGATCTTTCTTTTGTCCTTTCCTTTGTATCTGGGAGTTCCTCCCAGTCCTTAAGTCGACTTCCTAATGGGCTGTCGACTGGAATTCCCTGACTAAGGTCCTGACCCTCATTTTTTGACTGTGATTTCCCCATTTTATTAAGTTCCCCAAACTAAGTTCAGCAGTTTCTCGGCAGCCTCCCTTGGCAGTTCTTTAACACTGGAGCCTGTCACAGTCCAGCACTCAACAAAATTTAGCAAGGGCTGTTCCCTTGGATTCCCTAAAACCCAGCCAATAAGACCCCCAAACTATTTCAAGAGCTTACCAAGCCACACAGTGCAGATTCTAAACTACACTGGCCAGTCAGGACATCTGTTTCTTCCAAAGTATTAGTTTCTGTACATCACTGAGTCCCCGTGCTTCAGTTCGTTGTCTGATAGGGAGGGAGGACGTACATGCTTGAGTCGGAAACCACTGGAAAAATTCCTCTGTGGGTGCCTGCCTCCGCTCAAGGTGTACATCCATCTCCCCAAAAGACACCAATCCCGGACGAGCCCCCAAAACTGTTTGGGGCAATTGCACCTACACAAACTGACTACTCAGGAGCTGCTCCAAATGATATACAGAAAGAATTTATTAGAATCTTGAGAAGTGGACTATCCTGGCCTGTGGGCCCAAAAGGACAACAAGGATACCCACAGGAAGAGAATCATTCACTTGAAGATGCTTACAACTTTTATACATTTCAGACAAAGAACCCTCCAAATCCCACCCTCTCTAGGTTGTGATTGGTTACATAAACCTTTATCCCCCTATTTGGTCAGTGGAATGCAGTGAAAAAGGTGACATACAGCTTCGGCCACTTAATTCCTTCTTTGGACAGTGGAATGCAGTCCAGGTCTCATCTAAAATCACATGACTGGGGCCTATAGGCCTGATCTACTTTAGTTAACAGTCTCTGATCAATATGTGCTTAATCTGTAAGTTCTTCACCTTTCCGCACAATCTTTTGGACAAAGCCTGGATGATCATTTGAGGTCACTCTAAAAAGTATTCTCCTTCAGGTATAAATTGGATTCAGTGGTCTCTGAGGCTCTTCCAACTCACACATTCTAGGATTCTGGGATCATGCAATGAGAAGATTCAAAATCAAAGTCAAGGGAATATAAATTCTATGAATTGGCCAAGACTTGAAACACAACAAGTGATAAGACATCCTGAGTCTCCCAGGTAAGTAAATTGGAGGTGATAATCAAAAAAAAAAAAAAAAAAAAAAAGTTTACTTCAAACTTTTATTATTATTATTATAGCTATAGCCATTCATGAAAACATATACAAGTTATAGACAGATTGCAATATATTATTTCAAAGGTAAACTCAGGTGTTATCCTCCACCAAAAGTCTTATCTGAAATTTTTTTTAGGGGGACTTCCTTTTAAATGAAGAAGGGAGGTTCTGAGTGTGAGGGGAAAACAATAAATGCTTGTTAATTGAAAAAAAATATATGTAAAATGAAAAAAAAAATGATTTCTAGGGACAGAAGTACTAAAAAATCTGCCTCTGTGACCACCGCAACATTTCATACATTAATAATTAATCTTTTTTATTCTTCTTCTTACATTTAACCTCAAAATCTTTTGAGGAGGGAAAAATATATATATATATATATATTTACACATATAAACAACACACACACAACACACATACACACACATAAAGAGAAATATAATCTGTTTTCTGTTTGATCATCAATGAAAATTAAGGGCAAATAGAACCTCACTTATTGAAATGTCAAAATCACTCAATTTTTTATTCAATTCACTTTTCTCTTCTAAAAGGTAACTAAGTTACTTCAAGTAAGCTTATCCAATAAAAACTGAAGAAAAAAATCTCCCATCTCCCAGTTGTTAGAGACCTCTCCCCACCTACAATTACCTTAAATGTACTCATTTTCATACATTTTAAAGCCCTCAGAATAGTAGAATATAAGCTTCTCAAGGGCAGATATTGGTTTACTTGGGCCCTTTTAGCCTTGTAGCCTCCTTGCCAAACATAGTGCACTGTTTCTAGGGGGTATGACATAAATACTTGTTGTATTGAATTGACTAAGTGATACCCTAACAACAACAATCCTTCAAGGGAGGTTGTGGAATCATTATTAATTCCATTTTACAGACAGTTACAGACTCAGAGATTCTGTGACCAGAATCAAGCAACTGGGCAGGAAGTAAAGGCAATATTCATATCCAGAGCATTACAAATGGCTCCCAAAGCACTACACCACTCTGCCTTCCCTGAACACTAAACAAAGTGCCACATCACAAATCTTTTGAAGGATTAAAGTGTGTCTGGCTTTTGTGAGCTTACTAACTGAAAAGTTCCATAAGAACAGGGACCATGTCTTTTTTTTTTTTTTTTCATTTTGTATCCCCCCATTTGGTGGGCAAATAACAAGTGAAAAATTACAACATGAAAAAGTCCAAAAAGGTTCAATAGAATCCAATTTGCCAGACGAGAATGCATAAAAGCTAAGAGCCCACTATGCACTATGTTTGGCAATGGATATTCAAAAAGAAAAATGAAACCTTTCCTAGTCTCAAAAATCTTATATTGGAAGAGACCTGTACATATATAAGAATATACAAAAGCATTCAAAATAAACAGCAAATATTCAATTCAATGTGAGTTCATTCAAATAAGCAATTTTAAGAGTGTACAATGTGAAATAAGATATGTTAAGCAGTGGGAACACAAAGACAAAAATAATAAGCATATGTATAGCATTTTAAGGTTTGCAAAGTCCTTTGCTGATATTTCCTCACAAGAACCCTGCAAGGATAGATGCAATTATTGTCAGCATATCACTGATGAGGAAACTAAGGCAGAGAAAGTGATTGAGGCTGGATTTAAATTCCTATTTTCCTTACTCCAGGTCCAGGTGCCTCTATCCACTGTGTCTCAGTTCCTGTCTTGATATAGTAAACAATTTGATATAGATTCTACATGTGCAGTCATGCAAAACATTTCCATATTAGTCATGTTATAAAAGAAAATGCAGATCAAAAAACATGAAAAAAATAAAATGAAAAATAGTATACATTGATCTGTATTCAGATTCTGTCAGTTTATTCATTAGAAGTGGGTAGTATTTTTCAGCTTGGATTCTTTGAAATTGTCTTGAATTATTGTCTTGATTGAAGTAGCTAAGTTTTTCAGAGTAGATCATCATATAATATTTCTGCTACTATGTATAATATTCCTCTGGCTCTTCTCACTACTTTTACATCAGTTCATATAATTCTTCCCAGGTTTTTTTGAAACTATGCTATTTGTCATTTCTTATAACACAATAAAATTTTATCATACCTATATATTATAACTTGTTAAGCCATTTCCCAAATGAGGAGCATCCCCTCAATTTCCAATTCCTTGCCTATAGAAAAAGACTTGCTGAAAGAAGTTTTGTATAAATAGATTCTTTCACTTTTCCTCTGATTTCTTTGGGATATTGACTGAGTAGTAATATTGCTGTGTCAAAGGGTCTATGTGGTTTTATAGGACTTTAGACATAGTTAGAAATTTCTATCTAGAATGACTAGACCAGTTTACAACTGCACCAACAGGGGAATAGTATCATTGCTTTTTCTACCTACTCTCAAGAATTTATCATTTTCTTTTTCTGTCATGTTAACCAATCTTAAAGATATGAAATGATACCTCAGAATTGTTTTAATTTGTATTTCTCTAATCAAGAATGATCTAGAGCATTTTTTCATGTGATTATTGATTTCTTTTTAAAACTTCTTGTTCCTATCCTTTGACCATTTATCAATTGGGGAATGGCTCTTATCTTTATGGATTTGGATCAGTTCTTAACATACTTGAGAAATGAGGCCTTTTTCACATTCCTTCTATAATTTGTGCCATTTACCATTCACATACCAGGTTCTTGCTCTTTTCTTCCAGTCCCTGAGAGGGAGAAAAAGACACTCCAAATTAGAAAAAGAAGGGCTTTTCCCTTTGGTATAAACTAGAGAGAACAAGGATTAGGTGAGGTCACTTATGTGTGGAGGAATGGTCAGGACTCCCTAGTCACTGGGGCTCACTCCAGTCAAGGCTCTTAAAAGAGCTTTTGTAAGAATTAAACACAATTCTTTTTATTCTCTTTATGGAAAATACCCATAGTAAATACTGAAATTATCATTCAGAATAAACAGCAAAGGTAGACAGTTACTAATGGGAAGGAAACAGCTGCCTCTTATTTGGAAGAAATCCTTTGCACCTGGGTAAGGGGCTAAATACTAATTGTTAATTTAGACTGTCTGTCTGACTTCCCCAGAGAATCCAGGAGAGAAGGACCCTGATTAATTCTGTAATAATAAAAGTTTCAATATCTGTTCTAGCCTCTTCCTGCTTATAAAGCATTTTTTCCCCACAACAACCTTGTGAGGAGAAAGGAATGAGCCAGTGGTTGAGGAGATATAAATATTATTGTCCTTATCTTTGTTTTTTTTTTTTAGAGACAATTGGGATTAAATGAATTGTGCCCTCATCTTAAAGAAAAGGATATTGTAGGCCAGAGAAGCATAGTGACTTTCCTAAAGGCATACAACTAATAAAAAGCAGGATAAGGACTTGTTCTGGGACCTCTTGAAATCAATCTTCCCTCAAAAAAATAATATCAGATAGTTAAGTGGTTTTAAATTTTCTAATTGGTGGATAAAAAGGCATTTCATTTTTCTTTCTTTAATTTCCTTAGCATGGGTATTCCTTCCACCTATGTCAATGTTGATCATAACCAGTTCATGTTTCATGAATGAATAAAGGAATGAATGAAAAATAATTTAAGCACTTACTATATGGCTAAGCACTACAGATTTAAAAAAAAATGGAGATAGTCCCTACTCTTAAGAAACTCACATTCCAACAGAGAAAACATATACAGGAGGTTTCAGCTCTCAGTCACTTGGAAAGGTCCCATCGTCCTTAGAATACAATGATGAAGTAGATGGCAATGAATCCTCTTTGATGTCATTTACAATGATGATATCTGTTTCTGATGTTGAACTATTTGACAGGGACAACAATTTTGGTTCAATAACCTTCTTTTCTAGATTTTCAATAACTGTAGTTGCTGAGGAGTTGTAGGATAGAAAGCTACAGCTCCCAGAGAAGCAAATGTCAAACCTCATCTCTATGAGGATTATTTAGTCTACAGGATGATGGCTGTGTGCTAGACTGGAAAAGGCGCTAAAGGTCTGAGAGGAAGATTTACCTTAAGGGAGCTGGATGTGGGGGTTTCTCCACAGGCATTTGTCCTTTTAATATTTGCTGCAAGGACAAGACTGAAAGCAGGGCTGATAATCTGGCTAGGAGAGAAGCAGATAGTATGCCCACATATTCAGGATTTTATACTATCTCATAACAGAATGATCAGAAGTGGGGTATGTACTGTGTGGCACATGCCGTCTCTGTCTCTGTCTGTCTCTCTGTCTGTCTGTCTATCTGTCTTTCTCCTCACACACACACCCCGCGTCTCACTCCCCTGTCTCTCTCCCTTTCTCTCTCCCTAGTTCACTGTCTCTCTTCTTCTCTCTTTCTCTCTCTCTGTCTGCTTGCCTTTTCCCATGTTCTTTCTCCCTGACTCCCTCCCTCCATCTCCTTTTCCTTCTCCCCCTACTCCTCTCTCTCTGTCTGTCTGTCTCTCTCTCTCTGTCTCTCTCTTTCTCTCTCTCTCTCTCTGTTTTCTGTTTCTTTCTCTCTTCCCATCTTCTTTCCTCTCTCCCTCAGATACATTGCTGGTTCCATGATTGGCTTGAGTTCATAAAGTCATAATTTTGGGGCGTTTCTGGAGACAGGCCTCTCTCCACTCTTGTCTAGGACAACCAACAATCAGCAAAAACATAATAGCCTTAGTTTCATATGCAAATTATTAGTTTAACTTCAGTCTATTGTCACTGTTCAAGAACTCAAGGTTACCATGATGGAACATCAGAGGAGGACTGTAGAGAAGCATACTGCACTCCTAACTTCTTTATCAAAGGAACATTGATTTTTGAGCTACTAAGGACAGAACCTTAGAGAATATCAGGTCCCTTACTTTATAAATGTAGAAAGTGAGACATAGAGAAGTGATTTAAATACTCAAGATCATATGCCTAGTTAGAACATGTAGCATAATATGAAACCAATTCTTCCTAATTTGAAGTTAACCTCCCTAATAGGTACATCATTCTACCTCTCTATTTGGTCAGCAAAATAGTATGATATTCCTTATCCCTTCATTCACAAAAAGACTGAAGGGAGTCAGGAAGATCAGAGTTCAAGACTTGGCTGAAACTAGTACTAACTTTGTGTCCAGCTGAGAAGTCACATCCTAGTATACTAGGCAACAATCTAAGTTGCCTAAGATTGATGGTTTATATCAAGGAGAGTTCTATGGAGAAGTAGCGTATATTTCTGAAGTCACAGACTGGAACCACCATTAACTTGTGAAAAAACAAACAAATAAAAAAGAGCTATTTGCATTTCAATATTTATTAAGCACCTAAGACAGACACAGATCCAGAAAGGAGTGTGGGGTGATGGAAAGAACCCTGGCCTGAAGCACTTAGCCATGGCTGATATAGCTAAGATGTGCCTTAGGCAGGATTTTGCTCTTCCTACCCCCATACTAGGGACAGGGAAGAAGGGAGGAAGCAACCATTTGTCACGTACTTTCTTTGTGCCAGATACTGGGCTAAGCACTTCATAAATATTATCTCTTTGGATCCTTACAACAGCTTTGCTCATGTGTTCGGTATCAGGGATTCTGGCTCTGCCATCATACCATCTTAAGTCATTGAAAGAGGAAATAGCTAACCTGGAAAAGAAAAAAAAAATAGATGGGAGAGAAGGAAAGGTGGAAGAAGGGTACTAGATTATAACTATTTTCAAGTATTTGAAGATCTCTCAAGGATCTTGAGGGGGGAAAAAATGGATTTGTTATGTCTAATAACAGAGGGCAAAATCAGGAGCAATGAGTGTAGTTGAAAAGAAATAAACTTAGGCTTGACATGTTAAAAAAAAAAATTAGATTCAAAAAATGGACTGGGCTATCCTGACATCCCTGGAAATCTTTAGGAAGAAGCTGAATGGCTACCTGTTAATTATGAGACCTTCCCCTTCCTTCTGTTGCCTTTGTTTTCACCCCTTTCCTACCATCCCACTCCTAGAGCATTCTAGAATTCATCCAGCTGCCTAACTGTCCATATGACTTGACTTCTATTACTTCTCATAAGATTAAGAATAAACAAGCCTTATCATTTATCTAACCATTACTTCGGAAGATTCCCTAGGCCTTGCCATCTGTCCTACCTCAACACTCTGAAGATCATTTGCCTTTGAGCTAACCAATGAAACTAAGACTCCAGGTCTTGCCATTTGCCCTTTTGCTGCACACTTGTAATTCACAGACCTCTCCATTGACTCTGCAGCTGACCACTTTTTTATGTATCATCTTCTCTGAGAAGCATTTGAGCTCCTTGAAAGCTCTAGTAACTCCCATACTTAACCCAGTATTTGGCATAGTGAGCACTTAACAAGTGCTTTCTAAATCAGTTGATGTTAGGGTGGAGAATCCATTCATGTGCAGATTGGATGAGATGGCCACTTAGGTCTCTTCCCATTCCCAAATCTGAGGAAGTGATTTAATTGTCTGGTTCTCAATTTCATCTGTAAAATAAAACTTTTGGAGCAGATGATCCCTAAAATCCCCTCCGGTGCCACTAATTCATGACTATGACTCTAAGATATAGCCCCTGCCCTTTAAGAAGGTTACAGCCCATAAGTAATTATTATACAAAAAGTAAGTACATAGAAGAATATTTGTGAAGAAGAAGCTATGAAAGGTCATAGCTAGTATGTCAGACATTGGGCTAAGCACTTTACTATCATTATTTTATTTGATCCTCAAAACAGCTCTTTGAGGTAGGTGTTATTATAATCTCCATTTCACAGATGAGGAAACCTAAGGCAAACACAAAGTAGATTATTTACCAGAACCACATAGCTAGGAAGTGGATGAGACTAGATTCAAACTCAGATCTTTCTGACTCCTGGTCCAGGGCTCTATCCATTGAGCTACTTAGCTCCCTACTTAGAGAGAAATCATTCATGGTTAAATGAGTCATGAAAGAATTCATGGACAAGATAACACTAACAATGTGTATGTTCAGGTTTCAATAGATCAATGTTAACAGAGTAAGGAAGAGTAGGAAGTGACATGAGAAAAAACATAAAGATGGGGAAATGCTACATGAGTTGAGATGATTAATAACCCAGCTATACAAAAGGGAGAGCTAGGTGTTACAGCAGATAAAGCACTGGGACTGAAATCAGGAAGGCCTGAATTCAAATCTGACCTTAGACACTAACTGTGTGACACTGGGCTTATCACTTCATCCTGTTTGCCTCAGTTTTCTTATCTGAAAATTGGCAAACTACCCCAGTATCTTTGCCAAGAAAACTCTAAATGGGATCATGAGGAGTCAAACGTGACTGAAAAAACTCAACAACCTCAACAATACAAAAACAAAGCTGGTAAAGGAACAATTGGTATAATGTCATAATAGCTTACTTACTAACCATGCTAAAATAAAACTACTAATATCTTGAAGCAGAGACATTTTCCAGAAATTCCATAGCCTCACTTGAAAATAATGTGTCTGAAATCCACAAAAATGGTTAGAAGTGAGGAAACGCATTTGTATTGTAATGTGGCTTATATAGTCAACTTATTTAGACAATTTTGCTGCCTGGCTCCTTAAAAAATATGAGGCTTTGATCAATGCCACACAATGACTAGTAGATGGAGTCAGTGATGGGGGGTCATGCTAACATCTGCAGAAACATTTGTACTGAATCCAAAAGGGTGAAAAGAAGTTCTTTTGACTTATTTTCTGAGCCTTCCTTTTCTACCCCACTTCTGTTCTATTTTCAGTCTCCTTTCTCCTTTATTTGGAGGGGTGGAGAGTGGAGCACCAAATTCCTCCCAATATCTTTCTTTATAGAGTGTAGAAAGTAGACTCTCAAATCATTACATTTTGCATCTGTTGCCCTGCCTGGTTTCAACTCCACAAAACATGATACCCCTATACCAGGTGGTGTTGCATTTGCCTACTTTTTGTTTTCTTTTGTGTGTTGTCTTCTTTTTGGATCATAAGTTTACTAAGGCCAAGGACTATTTCTTTTTATTAATTGTATCCCCAGGATTTAGCACAATGCCTGGCATGTAGGAGACATTTATTAAATGTTTATTGAATTTTCTGAAAGATCTATATTTCCCCCCTACAGATTATCCCCTTGGTCAGTACTATAAGGTTAATAAGGTTCATTATATTCCCCAATATAGAAGAATAAATGGAAATGACTTGTAGAATCACAGAGAACTAGACATAGAAGGGAGCTTAAGGAATATTTGGTCCAACCCCTGAATTCTCCAAGTGAGAAAAAATAAGGCCTGGTGAGATAATGAGATCTACCCAAACTTTATTACCTTATCTAACATGATGGCTTATGGTCACCTCAGCCAGCCACTCATCAAAGTGACTTCCAAAAGGTGGAAAAATCCTTTCTTTCATCACTAGCCTGATGACAAACCAAGGCATGAGTCCCTTTACATTGGCAGCAGAGCGTGCACTTGCTTTTGACAAATCTTCAGGGGAAAAAAAGTTTTTGTAGTTCCTAATAATCTTTCTATACATATGTATACATTCTATGCAGAACTGTTTATTTTCAAAATCAATTTCTCCTCTACAGATGGCACATTGAAAAAAGGAAACAGGAAACTGGCAGACCTGCCACAGGCAATCTTGATCACTGCTCCATGCTGGCTAGACACACTGATCAGAAAACCGTCTAACAGTGGTAGGATGTGGTCATGCTGAAAAAGGGATAAACTGCCTGGGTAGGGTCTGTTTCAGTAAACACAATGATCCAAGAATATTTCTGAATTCTATCGATGCAAACTGTTAGGGTTTTTGCAGCTCCATCTGCCATTAATCCATTGTGTACTGGTTTAAGATCCTTGGTGTTCATGAAGTAGAAGTCATTAACATGGACAGTAGCCTTTCTAAACCAAGACAGCAAAGCAAGATCAGAGGGTGTGTACATGGAAGTGTATTACAAGAGGCATTGATAATTCAGCCCTAGTTTAGACCCCCAACTCTGCTTGCCTGAATTACTGCCTAATTAGTCTTCCTGCTTCCAGTGTTTACCCCTCCAGTTCAAATTCCAACAAGAATCAAATTGATATTCCTAAAGCATAGGTATGCTAAGTCATTTTCCTCTGCCAGAAACTCTAGTGACCCCTCCCCTTGCTTCTAATAGTTGACTTTGAAAGACCTTCACAATCTGTCTTCAACCTAATTTCCCAAACTCATTACACATTTGTGTTTCTCAGTCATGATATTCCACATTTCATCTCTACGCTTCTGCATTCTTCTCTCCATGCCCCTGTACCACCTCCACTGGGCTACCCCTGCCAAAAGGGAAAAAATGGCTTTCACACTGGCAGATTACAGGTTGGGTACCCTGAGGACTTTCTTGAACCTTGGGTTTAATGTACTTTGTGGCATCATAATCCCAAAACTATAGATCATGAGTCTTCACCAGTATGTTTACTTCTAATAGTTATATAGTAAGTTATATAGTTATATAAAATTATATATATAGTTATAAGTAATAGTTATATAATAAGCACAATCAGCTACAAAATTTTCACCCATAAACTTAGGTTACACTATCTCACAAATATATACAGTATCATAGAGGAAAATGGGTATATCCATAATCTGGCTCTGAGGCACACAGTAGGGAAACACACATTTAGAGAAGTCACATAGTCACAATCCACATTGAATAGGATATTCACTCCTATTCACTCCTCTGGCACTGCATGAACCAGATGTTCTTATACTGCTTCTTTCTGAGTACATTGTCAACTGTGGGATATTTAACTCAAATACCCAGGACACTTTGACTCCTGATTACTGACTTCTCCTCCTCCTCTTCCTCCTCCTCCTGCTCCTCCTCCTCCTCCTTTTCTTTTTTCTTCTTTTTTCTTTTTTTTTTCTTCTTCTTCTTCTTCTTCTTCTTCTTCTTCTTCTTCTTCTTCTTCTTCTTCTTCTTCTTCTTCTTCATCATCATCATTAAATACCTGGTTTTTGCAAGATACTTTGGTAGGCACTGAGAATATAATTACAATAAGTAAAATAATCTCTACTTTCATAAAATTTTCATTCAAATGGGATGAACAACATGTACATAAATGGGTAAATACAGAATAAATATAAAGAAAATATCTCAGGCCATCCTCAGCAACGAGATCAACCAAATCATTTCTAATGGAGCAGTAATGAACTGAACTAGCTATGCCCAGAAAAAGAACTCTGGGAGATGACTAAAAACCATTACATTGAATTCCCAATCCCTATATTTATGCACACATGCATTTTTGATTTCCTTTACAAGCTAATTGTACAATAATTCAGAGTCTGATTCTTTTTGTACAGCAAAATAATGTTTTGGTTATGTATACTTATTGTGTATCTAAGTTATATTTTAATATATTTAACATCTACTGGTCATCCTGCCATCTAGGGGAGGGGGTGGGGGGGTAAGAGGTGAAAAATTGGAACAAGAGGTTTGGCAATTGTTAATCCTGTAAAGTTACCCATGTATATATCCTGTAAATAAAAGGCTATTAAATAAAAAAAAAAAAAAAAAAAAAGAATATTGGGATAATAAATGTCAGAATGTCAAAAAAAAAAAAAAGAAAAAAAGAAAGAAAAAAAAAAGAAAATATCAACAAATTATATACATAGATGTATGTGTGCATATAAGTATACACAACATAACCTTCACACCACTCACATGGCCACTACTTTTATATGGGCTCTTATTACCATTTGCCTGGTGGCAATTGCAATAGCTTTCTGATTGGTCTTCCTGCTTTGCCTCTGGAACCATCCTCTACTCAACTGCCATAGTCATCTACCTAAAGCTCAGATCTGATTATACAATCCCAACTTCTTTATTCAATAAAGTCCAATGAATTTTTGTGAATTTTCTTTAACAAAATCCTCTTTTTGTCATTTTAAGGTCTTTATAACTTGGACCCTTCCTACCATTTCAGTCTCCTTACACTTTGTTCCCTTTCCCAGCTACTCTTCACCTTGGTTATACTGGCCTTTTGGGGCTTCCTTACATAAGATACCATGCTTTTTTTTCTTGTATTTGCTGTGATAATCCTTCATGCTCAGAATTCTCCACCTCTTCACCTCCACTTTATGATTTAGTTCAAACACCACCTTTAGCAGAAAGTCTTTCCTGCTCATTTTCCAATTTCTGTTATCCTAGATTGAGGTCTATTTGCATTGTATGTATGTATAACTTTTCCATATTGTGTCTTCAATTAGAATGTGAACTGGGAAGCTATGGGGTTTTGTTCAGGCTGAGTTCTTTTGTTTTTGTTTTGCTTTTTGGTATCCCTAGAACTTAGTATTCTGTTGTTGAGTCATTTCAGTTGAGTCCAATTTCTATAACTCCATTTGGGATTTTCTTGGCAAAGATACTAGAATGTTCCAATTCATTTTACAGATGAGAAAACTGAAACAAATAGGGTCAATGACTTGCCCAGGGACAGCTAATAATTGTCTGGAACTAGAAGATGAGTCTTTCTGACTCCAAACCCAGTGTACTATACCACGTAACTACCAACTGGTACATAAAATAACTTATTTTATAAATACTTATTGACTGAATGACTAATGTGTTAAAGGAAAAAAGGGACTCTGAGATAAAAGTAAGGAAGTAAGGAGGGCATTCCAGGCATGGGGGAGTACAAGAATAAAGGGTCAGATGGGAGATGGAATGTCATGTGTGAGAAACAGAAATTATATTAATGTAGTTGAATCATAAAAATGTCCCATGAGGGTACCAAGATAAATTTGGTAATGAACTAGGTGAGACTTTAAAAACTAAACAGAAAAGTTATTTTTTTTTTTTATTCTGTGGGACATAGGAAGAGCCTTGAGGTTAAATGAATAAGGGAGCCACATGGTCAGATTTATATTTAAGGAAATTCCTTTTTGGTTTTAATTGTCTAGTGTACACCTTCATGACATGTGCTACTCATGTCTATGGAAATGAGAGAAAATTAACAACTTGAAATATTAAGGAAGACTTCATAAAGGAGACAGCAATGGAACTAAGATGTGTAATAAAGGAAAGAATCAGTTCAAATAGCAATATTCACAATAACAAAAAAACTAATAAACTGGGTGCCCAATTATGGTAGAGTGATTGAACAAATTGTGATGTATGAAGAAAGGAATATTATTGAACAAAAAGTGAAAAAATATAAATTCCCAGATAGATGAGAAGACTTAGAATAGAGTCTAATAAATAGACCTTAAATATATACAGTGAACAAAATTTTGCCGCTAAAGAGAAGTCACTACCAACAAATCCATATCAAAGATAAAGACAAGAAGTTTTAAAGTGGTCAGTAAAGCCAAGATGATTCAGCTACTAAAATGGCAAACACACATATACAAGGTTTTGGCAGAATAATCATGATTACATACATTTTTTTTCTATTTTGAATTTTACAATCAGGAAATAAGGAATATTTTCAGAACACATTGCAATCCTTTGCAATTTTCTTTGAGATTCCTTTTTGTTGTTGTTGTTGTTATTTTCTTTTCAGATGTGCTTGTTTAAATGCCTGAAAACTTGTAGGTGTCAATAGAGTGAACATTGCAATTTAAAAGTTTGCAATATCAAAAATTAAAATAAAGACAAGGTATCTAACAAATGGAAATGAGGGGCAATTACTTTGTAGGAATGGGGGAAAGTTTTACCATGACATCAAAGCAGGAGATGATGAACCAAATTCAGCTAAAAGGCTGGTTTGGCTGAAAGCAACAGGCCATGAAAGGGAATGTTGTACAATAAATCTAGAAAGTCAGATGGAAACCAGAGTCTTAGCAGCCTTAAATTCTGTTTAAGGAATTTTATTCTACAAATAATTGTGACTCACTGAAGATTTTTTTGATGAAGGAAGTAATAGTCAAGCCTATCATCCTCAGGAAGATGATTTTCCTCACTACCTGTAAGACAAATTAAGGGGAATCAAGAAGATCAATTATGAAGTTATTACATCCATTCAGACATATAAGATACATTTTCACAAGAAGGGGAATTTTCATACTTCGCTTGCCATTTCCAGACTATCTTTGCTGCCAACATTAAACCTCTCCTCCTTTGAGGTTTACTAAATTGATTACTCAATAATGTAATGTAAAATAATACCCAACATTTATATAGAGCTTTAAGATTTGAAAAGCATCTTACAAATATCAACTCATTTTGATCTTCCCCAAAGTCCTAGAAGGTAAATGCTATTGTTATTCCCATTTTATAGATGAGGAAACTGAAATAGATGGAGGTTAAATGACTTGCTTAGGGTCACAAGGTAAGCAAGTATCTGAATCACGATTTGAACTCAGATCCAGTCTTTTATCTATCTGGACATATAGCTGCTCCAGATTATTGTTCTATCCTAGAGAATCTTATCTATTTGCTCCCAGGCCATTGTTCCTCTTTTCTAAGAGAGTCATACCTTGCTCATATTCATTGTCTCTTTCATTACACCTACATTCATACTTATAGGCTTAAACTTACATGTTGATGTTTCTTCAAATACCTTACTCTATCAGACCTTCTATCCATTAAACTCCCATAACCTACACTTCCATTCCAACTTCACATAAGGATAGATGGTCATATCATCAATCTTGATACCATGAATAATTATTCCACTTCCATGATTAAAAGAATTTTCCTAAGAAAATGATTTTAATTCATATATTGGGCAGAATTATATATAAAGAGAATTCTTGAGAAGAGAGTTTAATTACTATTTTGAAAGAAGTGAATGGTGGGATTCTATTTCCAGAACTGAGAAGTGTTCTACAACAATGAAACTCTGGCTAAGATCTTTCTCACAAATGATTAATTATCTGTTTGTTACACTGTTAATTAAGTGTATCAGAACTTTGAAACTTTTATGATGACTGTCTTTTGTATCCCCAGTTCAGTGACTGGCACTTAACACAGTGACTAGCACATAATGAGGAATTAATAAATTATTATTAACTAATGTACATATGGAAGGAAGTTTACACACACACACACACACACAAATACACACACAGAGGGAGAGAGGGAGGGAAGAAAGAAGGGAGAGAAGGGGGGGAGAGAGAGAGAGGAAGAGGGAGAAAGAGAGAAAGAGAAAGCAAGAAAGAGAGAGGTGAGTCAAAGCCTAAAGTAAAAAAAGTTTTATCCAAGTGTTTTAATAAATTGGTGTACAATTTAAGAGATGGTTCATTAATTAGTGAGAGAGATATTACAATTTTAATAATTTATAAGGAAAAATCAGAACATACCTCTAGATTGTCTGAGAACCCAGGGTGACAATGAATAAGGAAAATGAGCCCCAAACAGTCTAAGGGATTGGTATGGTTTTAAATTAATGCATACAACCAATATCTGTAAAAGCCAAGTATGGCATAATTGTCTTTTAAACCTCTTCTACCAATTGTGTTCAGACCAGTCCTTATTCCAGTGAGATCCCACTGATCAAGGGACTAGTCTCTCTAAACCTCTAACTGTATGACAGAAATGACTGCTCATACTCTCTGATCAGTAAGGACTTAACAACTATATAATGCTTCTAGTAATAATAAGACACATTTCCCTTGCCATAAAGCCCTGAGAACCAACCAGCCTTTCTATTTGCCCTACAAATAAACCCCCCTTTATGCATCATCTCTTTTTTTTATTTTTGTATTCCTTATATTTAGTACAACTCCAACATTCAATTTTTTGTCTTTCTTTTTTATTTATTTTTCCCCGTGTAAAACATATTTTGCTAACATTTGTTTTTAAGGAAGCACATAATGTTCTATTTTCAAATCCAGATCATTGACTGTAGTCAGAACACAATGTCCTCAAGTCCCATTCTGATACTTAGGTCACATTGGACAAGTTAACTTACCTCTCTGAACCTCAATTTCCTCAAATGTGAAATGTTGGGGCTTGATTAAATGATTTCCTAGGTCTCTTCCAACTCTTACACCTATGATCCAATTATCCTATGATCTTATTTTAGTACATGATAAAGCCAGGATCATAATCCTCTAAACATGGGTGTCCCTCAGAGTTCTGTCCTAGCCCTCTCCTCTTCTTCCTTCATACTACTTTGCTTGGTAATTGCATCAGCTCTCATGATTTAATAATGATCTCTATGCTAATGATTCCCATATCTATCTTTTTTTTGCCCCAATCTCTCTCCTAATCTCCAATCTCATATCTCTAACTAACAATAATATATCTCAAACTCAATGAGTCCAAAACTGATCTTGTTTGCCTTTATCCATTCCTCCTACATTTCTTATAATTGTAAAGGGCATCACCATTCTCCCAGTGTCACAGGCTCAAAACCTGGGTATCATCCCAGACTCTTCCCTATCTGGTGTCACATAGCTACACACACAATTCCATTGAATTCTCCAGCATTAGTGACCTTCATGATTTCTGAGTCCTTTCTACCCTAGTCCCATGACTGAACTCATTCTGACAAGGTTCTTTACCATGATAAAGTCAGAATGACCTCCACACTGGCCCCCTCAGCTCAGCTTTCTCTGGTTCTCTGCAATTAATTTCAATGCACAGATGTATTTTCCTTTTGTATTGCTTTTATTAAATAAGCAGTGAGCTCAGAAGGAAAAGAACCTTTTCTTTTTTTCCCTCGCAATTATAAACACAGAAGGGTCCTCCACAGTCAGGAAGAGTGAAATGTCAATTCTGACAATGGCATAATAGCTTCAAATGCAAAGCACGTTGGACTCATTAAAAACTAACTTATATTAGAAGGCCTCTAAATCTAAGGGGATGAGACTGGGGAAATTGAGGGTGGATAAGAAGGGTCAGAACATCTGGTCCTCCAGCCTATGAAGGCTAGAGTAGACGGAAAGATGGTAAGGAGATGGAAGTTGTCACATGACAAACTACCAAACCACAATATTCATCATTATCCCAGTGGAGATGAATTAACAGCCTTGTAAAGGAGCCTTGAAGGATAAGCAATGTAAGGGGATGAGCCCTGAAAAATGAGTTTTGGCTCTGGGTTGTTGGTAACAATTCAGTGATTCCCACGGAGGGAAAATAAAGCCTGGTGTTTAATAGACTACAAACTCAAAATGAACCAACATCATATAGCAGCCCAACATGCTAATGTGAGCCTAGGTTATGATGAGCAAATTGTTGTATTTAAATTCAATTATTAATCAACAATAATTTATTAAACATGGGTGTAAAGTACCAGTATACAAGTTTTAAAAATGAATTTTTTTTTATTAATAAGGAGTTGACAATCTAATGGGGAAAACAATAAGGAGATAGAAATACAGTTATCCCTTCCACATAGTAGAGCTTAAGAGCACAGTACCCAATACATCTGGAAAGTCCATGTAAAATTTTTGACCCTCCCTTCTTCTAAGAAGTCTGATTTTTTTTCTTTTATAGAGTGTTTACAGTAATTTATTGTAAAATTTGGATTGATATTATATAATACTATATATACATTTTATGCACTTCTGGATTCTGAACTTTTTCTGTATCATGTGCTGACTTTTGGTTGTCATTTATGGCTTTCATGTGTCATTTGCAGCTTTCCACAAAACTTCCAAGAAATTCCCATTTAATGTCTTATGCTGACTCACAATATATAGAAACCATGATGGGCAAGTCTTGATGTGGAAGGGATAATTTTATGAAATATAAAAATAAAGAGACCATAGTAAAATCAATTCCAAAATAATTAAATGCAAGATAATTGGGAATTCCTATTCTATTCCTAGAATCAGGAAAAGCCAGTGTAAAGGCAACAGAATTACAGGAGGAACACTGAGAAAGTGCATTTGGCTGGATGAGAGTTAGAAGAGAGAAGTAAGCCATTTAGGAAACAGCTTCCTTTGCCCTGGTCAGGCCATATGGAGAGTCATGTGCAATTGCAGGCACCAAATTTTTTAAACAAAAACTGAAACAACTGGAAAACAACTACAAAAATATGAGAGGCACTTTGCTAAGTATTTTATAAATACTATCTCATTTGGTCCTGATGCAAGGTCGATGCTATTATTATCTCCATTTTACAGATGAGGAAACAGGCAAACAGGAATTGTGACTTACCTAGCATCACAGCTAGTAAATATCTAAAGCTTGATTTGAACTTGAGTTTTCCTGACTCTAGGTCCAGCACTTTATCTTCTGGGCCACCTCTCTGCCTCAGAAGAAACAAAGGAAGCAAGGGAGGCTGGAATAGTTAAGGAAGACTTCATTGAGGAGAGGTCTGAGCTGGGGCCCAAAGACTACTCAGGATTTGAACAGGTAGAAAGAATAGAGAGCAATGCAAGAAAGGGAAACATCAGCAAAAAAAGTATAGAGGCAAGAAAAAGCCTTATTCCTACACAAAGCACTTTTTAACCCAAGATCTGCATAAGGTAACTATGCAAAATCTCTTGATGGAAAGGCAAGCTGGATTTCTGGATTTAAGAGACCTGTGCTCACACCATGATCTAACACTTACTAGCTTTGAGACTGTACAATCCACTTTATTTTATTAAGCCTCTATTTCCTTCTCTGTAAAATGGGAATAATAATAGTAATTATATGACAGGATGATTAGGGGGATCAGCTAGATGATGTCAAGGATAGAGGGCTTAATAGAGTCTAATCTGGTCTCAGATACTTCCCAGCTGTATGACCCAGGGCAAGTCATTTAACCCAGTTTACCTCAGTTTCTTCATCTGTAAAATGACCTGAGAAGGAAATGACAAACCACGCCAGTATCTTTGCCAAGAAAATCCCAAATGGATTCACAAAGATCTAATCAAAACTGAACAATAAAAATTCTTAGAATTAATTTGCCTAGGATTGTCCTTCAGAGGTCCTCAAATATCAGCTTGCCCAGGGGTTCTTAACCTGGGATCCATGAAGTTTTTGTTTTGTCTTGTTTTATATCTACATGTGTGTATATATATAAAATATATATATGTATTTTACATATATATATATATATATATATATATATATATATATATTTGGTGAGGTAATTGGAGTTAAGTAACTTGTCTAGGTCACACAACTAGGAAGTGTTAAGTATCTGAAGCTGATCTGAACTCGGATTCTCCAGATTCCAGGGTCAGTGTTCTATCCACTGTGCCACCTAGCTACCCCCCCCCCTTTTTTTTTAAATATTTTGATAATTGTATCTGAATATAATTTGGTTCCTTTTGTAGCATTATGAATTTTATGTTATGCATTGAACAGGATTCTGAGTAATGGTCCATAGGCTTCTCCAGACTACCAAATAGATCCTTCACAAAATAAATTAAGCACCTCTGACCTAACCCATTCACATTGCAATAGAGATAGCTGAGGTCTTCACAAGTTGCTTGCACAGAGATAAACAGAGAATTGAGATGTTCCACCTATTTCCTTTAGATCATTGTAGTAGCCCTGAGACTACATTGCTATTGCAAACTAGTTGGGGGAAAGCATCTAGTAACCAATAACTATCTTTGCAAAACAATTCTCATTAGTATTATCTCTTTTGTACCACAGGATAACACAGTGAAGTAGATACCAGAGGAATTATTATCCCCATTTTGTAGATTAGGATTTTCTTGTTTTTCAGTCACTTCAGTCATGTCTGAATATTCATGACCCCATTTGGGGTTTTTTAGGCAGAGATACTATACTGGCCTGCCATTTCCTTTTCCAGATCATTTGATAGATGAGGAAAACTGAGACAAACAAGGTTAAGTGACTTGTCTATGGTTAAACAGCTAGTAAGCGCCTGAGGGTAAATTTGAACTCAAAAAAATGAGTCTTCCTGATTCCAGATCTAGCACTCTATCCACTGAGTCACATCGATGCCCATAGATTAGGATTCAGTGATTTAAATAAATAGCTTGATATAGCAGAGTACTGGATTTAGAGTCAGGAAGAACTGGTGTTCATATCTAACTTTAGACACTTAATAGTTGTATGAATAGAAGGAAGTCCTACATTCCTAAAATGAATTGTAAAATAAAAATAGTAATACTTACAGTACTTATTCCACAAGGTATTTTTGAAGCTCAAATTTGATAATGAAGCACTTTGACAATTGTACAGCATGATACCAGTGTTAGTTATGGTTCTGTGACTTAACCAAGATAACACAGCTAGTAAGTGGCAAAAAAAAAAAAAAAAAAAAAATTGGAATCCAGGCCTTCTCGTTATAAAGCCAGAATGTTTCCTACTATACTATATTTGTACTGCATTTTGAATTAGGAAACTTAGATTTAAGTCTCACATTTGAAATTTATTGCTCTTATGATTGTGGGTAAGATAATTAAAATATATCATTTTCTCAGGCAAATAAGACTCTCAGAATTGAAGAGCAATTGGTGATCTGTAGTGAGAATTTATACCCAGCACAATTTTCCAGCCAAAGGTGTCAGACACAGGTATGGCCATGAGCCACCAGGGCTCCCAAATGAGGCTGGAACGAAGTTATAATGCAATTAGGAAATGTTTAACAAAATAAATAAAAATATAGTATGACATAGATAATGTTAATTTGTGGTTTTCTAAGACTGATGTCAGCTTTCAGGGATACATTTCTACTTAAATTTAATGCCTTGTACTATACAACTGAAATCACAAGTGCAAATAGGGAGGGGCAGATCTTTGGCAAATCTATCTAAGCCTTGTTTTTCTCTATTGCAAGATTAATGCCCTAATAGTAGCATCAAAGTAATGGGCTGTTGTAGAGAGATGACCTCAGAATCAGGTAGCCATAGCTTCACCTCTGGGACATGCTTATGTTACTATGAACAAGTTATTTTGCCCTCAATGGTCCCAGGTATCTAACTCAGATTTGCTGCATTAATAGAAAAGGTTTCTTTACATGAGTTTCTCTACCCTAGAAAATCACAAGATTAGAAAAAAATGAATTGTTGTGACTCAAATGACATAATGTATCTCAGTGTTTTCTGAAAATAATGCTATTATTTTCTATAACAACAGTCATAATTCTACTCAATAAAAAAACCAAGATACAAAGAGAAGATAAGCACAAATCTGTAACAATTAGAAAACAATACCTACAATGATAAGAAGTGCTTAATTGTCTGTTTACAGACTGCACAATTATATAGGAACTAAGAACTCAAATATCTGCCACAAAGTAGGCAGCTATAAATGTTCCCTGGATTTTTTACATCTGAATTCGAATTTTAATCTGTACAGACACAATCGTTAGAAGCTTCATGGAAAAGAAAGGAAAGTTGATTTTCAGAGGACAAACAGAATGAGGGTAGCAGATGAAGAGCCCTTTTTTTGTTCTGTTCTTTAAAGGGACCCAATGTGACGGGCTAAAAGGGGTGGGTTTTTTGTTGTTTCCACTTTAAAGAAAGCTCTCCTTCCTCTGATGGTTTTTTATTATTTAGGGGAAAAATATACCCAGAAGGAGGCATTTTTCAGGCATTCATTTTTTAAGCTCATTATATCAACCCATTTCCAGTGCAGCTATTAGTTTGGTGCGTCTCTTCTATCTCCCTAGGCTCATTTTCCGATGCCAATTAGAGATACAAGTAAACCGAGATTAAAAAGTAATGAGTGGTAAGTGAACATGGGATTTCTCCCCTGCCACTGCACTGCCTGTTCCCACCAGTTCTTCAACAAAGA
The DNA here is from genome assembly GCF_902635505.1 of Sarcophilus harrisii. Classification (NCBI taxonomy): domain Eukaryota; kingdom Metazoa; phylum Chordata; class Mammalia; order Dasyuromorphia; family Dasyuridae; genus Sarcophilus; species Sarcophilus harrisii. The sequence goes on along the minus strand of NC_045426.1, from coordinate 623,904,226 downwards.
ATTGATCCTCAGTGAAAAATCAGCCCTTGTATCAGCAGGTGGCTTTGGAATCCTACCATGGAAGGGTTATTATTGTAATCTTCGGGGTCTGCACACTAAGGGAACTAAAAGTTCCAAATAAATCTTTGCATTTACAAAATGACTTTCTTGAATTATTATATCCACTGGAAGATGTGAGAGGCAACATGGTAGAATTTACAGAGAGCTGGCTGTGGACCTAGGAAGACCTTACCTACTTTGATATTTTGTTGAATTAATGATGTTATTAATATATTTTTTTCCATCCATCAGTAGAGACAGATATCCTTGAATGTTTTATGTGGTTCTTGTTCACTTTGTTCCATATATATTCTGGAGGTAGGCAGTTGGGTGACATAGTAGATAGAATATAGGAAGGGGAATTGAGAAGACTTGAGTTTAAATCCTGCCTAAACCACTTACTAATTATGTGACCCTAAATAAGTCACTTAATCACTCTGTGTCTCAGTTTCCCCTGACATCAAATTGGAATAATAATTGCACTTATTTTAGAAGGCTCTTATGAGAATCAAATATGTTAATATATGTAAACTCATTTGCACAATTTAAAGCTACTACTATGATAGTCTTTTCCAAAATGTTAGAAGCTTTCCTCTGGTTGTTTTACTACCTTGTAGGTATCAATCTACCTCTTAGTCTATCCATATAGTACAACTCTCTTTCTGGACTTACACAACTTTAAAAATGTATAAATGATTTTGAGCAATTCTACTCAATTTATTAAACATTTATTAAGATCCTCCTCTGAGCAAAGTGCAGTGTTAAATACCTAAACTACATAGTCAAAAATAAACTGATACTTGCCCTCAAGGAGGTTACATTTTATTGTGGAAATCCATTATATGTAGGAATAAGTAAATACAAGGTAATTTCAGGAGCAACAGGACACTAAAATTCCGAGGAATGTAAATTGCTTCAAGTCATAGCTGTCCCATTCCACCCTACTCCCATCTACCTCCTCATTCTCCACTCCTCAGTTTGAAGGAAGTTAAAAATTCTAAATAGAAAAGTTAAATCTAAGCATGAGGGCTTCAGTTTGCTCATCTACAAAATGAGGAGTTATGTTAAATGATCTATAAAACCTTAGTCAAATCTTAATCTACTAGGTATGATTTCATTTATGTCATTTTTATTTTTTTACACAAAGCATCATTGGAAACAAGATATACCCTATTTACTCCTAATATGAATTTTCCTAGACCTTTTAGTCTACTTACAACTTTGACTTTTTGCTAAATCAAAGAGTCTCATGATCATATATCAAATCTTATAACATTATAGGGAGAATATTGGCATTCAAATAAATTCAAATTAAGAATTTTTAAACTATACTAGGAACTAGGGATACAAAGAAAAAAAATGAAGTCATCCTTGATTTCAAAAGATAGACTTATGTGAACAAGTAGTTTGGGATGATTGAAAATACTCTGCAACTTTCAAAATTCAACTCAATTCAGTCTAAACTCTTTCTCTTTGGTTCTGAATCCAATACATTGTTCAACTGCCAAGGTTGGCCAAGAACCCATCAATTTATCACCAAGCATTTATTAATCTCTTACTAAGAGACATGGAGAAAGACAGACAGACAGAAACAGAAGCAGAGACTGAGAGAGACAAAGACAAAGAGAGAAAGAGATGTATGGGGCTTTCACTGAGGTCTAGCACCTCTCTTGTGTCAGATCTTGCCAAGCAAAGTTACTCATCTATCTTTGATGTCTACCAAACCCTCAACTCAGTAAACTATCTCAGCAGATGAGGTAAAATAGGTTGAAGGTAATCAATAGGTCTTAAATCCAATAGTGAATTAAGCAATTGTCTATTTCAAGTATGTGAAGACTTCCCCCAACAGAATGAGTTGATGACAACGATGTGTCCCAATAGCTATGAAAGTGACTGAGGCAGTCATTATAGAGCACTAAAACCTTACTCAGACATCAAAGAATTCAATGTCATTGTCAGTCATCTTAATTTGTATCTTGCCAGCAAATTTCAATGATTCTAGAAGAGAGAATAAAGCTGATGACTTTGTTCAATTCTTCCTCACTTCAATCCAATTCTCCTGTGAGTCAAGATATCATTGAGTAATGTCATTGTCCTCTTCAAAAAAAAAAAAAAAAAAAGACAAACAACAATAGATATGTATCAGATGAGTGAATGGATGGATAGATAGAAAAATAAGAAGACATTCAGCAGACAATTATGCTGTCATTCTTTCACTTTTATATTCCCAGTACCTACTTCAGATCTTGCACTAATAGACACTTAAAAGTTGATTATTTTCTTGAATTGAATGGTCATTTTCTGGGAAATATGTTTTATTTTCTATTCTTGATTGTTCAATTAATCACATTATTTACTTTGACTTTCCCAGAGAAGACACTATAGGTTTAATACTATACTATTAAATAAGAAAATAAGATGTTCTATCAAACACCTGAGATCACTGTTATTGGGGAAGCTGATCCTGGTAGACTGTTTGAGTTTGGGAGTTCAGAGCTGCACTCTGCACAAAAGCTATGGGCAAATAGCACTGAGTCTGGCACCAATACCAGGAACAAAAGATCTGGAGAAGGGTAAACCATGCAGTCAGAAACAGCAAATCAGAGTTTCCATGTTGATCAGCAGTGGGATTGGACCCATGAATGACCAACACACTTCCAATTTGGCTGAGATAGTAAGACCTCATCTCAAAAAAGAAAATGAATTAGGTTCATTAAATCATTTATTTTTTTAATGCAGAGTAGATGGTCAATAAGAACCACAGAAAAGCATGACAGCTTTGAAAATAACACATTGAATGTATTATATACTTAAAATGAAAAACAAGTTATGTATAATTCAGGTTGATAGTTTCATGTCCCACTTTATATTCAGAAACACTCATCTTATTGGGTGTTTATTCATTTCATAAGGAAAAAAGAAAGGACAAACATCATTCAATTCAATAAGTAATTATTGCACTTCTTCTTGCCATGCTCTAGGAATCATGCCTAGCCTCCAGTTTGGCAGTCTTAACAAAGTCTCAAGCTAACTGCTTCTGAACAGGGTGGTGATTGATGAGGGCACAGCCACAGGGTATGTAGCATACCAGATTTTTTTCAGCTTCCAAATGACTGGATCCTCAAACTCTTCCTCTCCTCCCAACTTCCTCTTTTCACACAAGTCTATACAGCTCTGCCTTTCAACAAGTTAGGAACTACGGCTCAGCTCCAATAACTAAATTATAGCATAACTTCAGGCATTATCAGACTCCAAAACCCCTAGTGGGACCCAGACCCACCATGATACACTCTTTTTATATCAATTTGTAAGTATCCTTCCTCTTACTTGGTCTAAGAATAGTGATCAAATTGACATTAATATTTCCAGAAATGATATATTAACAAATAATTCTATAATTCATTCATCAACCTGTGGCCTCCCAGACCAAACATCCCTCCCTGGCTATCACTTCTTCCTATAGATTGTCTTCATCTACTAAAACATAAGCCCTTTGAGAGCAAAGACAGTATAATTTATATATTGACCCCAGCCTTTGGTCAATGTGAAGAGTATGAGAATATAGGTTTCCACAGATAATTTCAAAATAGGATGAAAGGAAGAGTGAAGTATTTTGTTAAGATATCTCAAACCAATCACTGTGTGATCAAGGAACTATATAAATAACAAAATTTCTGACAAAGGGGTCCAGCTTTAAACTGGGCCAAACTGACTAGGATCAATGACAGGACACAAGCTTTTTGACATTTGATATGGACAAATAAAGAGGATTGTAACTTTGATTGTAAATCCAACCTAATTGAAATTTGGATTATAAAACTAACCCATTGTAACTGACTGTAAATCCAACCAATCTGAACTTTGAAGGAAGGAGTAAGGAACTGAGCTAATCATATAAAGCTTGCTCCTGATTCTGTATTCAGTCCTTGTGAGTATACCCATTTCTCACAAAAATCAAATAAAGGATTCTTCTTTCACTCTAAAAGAGCAATGTTTGTAACACTACTCCTGGACTAGCTTGCAACAAAGGAAGCAATAGGCAGTGGCAGGGCATCTCAGGCTTAGTCCCCAATTCTGTTAAGTTCCATGGAAACTTTTGATAACCATCAACATGTCAACAAGTATTTATTAATCATTAGTTAAGTATCAAGCTCTACCTTAGTGCTAAGAGTACAAATTGTTGTTTGCCCTTTGTTCTTGAAGAGAACCAATGGCTTCAGGAGGTGATGTCTTGACTTGCAAGAGAATTGGATTTAAGCAAATCAGAGCTCTAGGAAGCCTCATTCTCTCCTCCAGAGTCTTTGAGGTCTAGTGGCAAAACAAGTCTGGAACAATGATAATGACATTGGATGTAATGGGAAATCATGGCTTTTTTAAGCTAAGGACTTTCCCAAGTCTCTGTCTGAGGCAACACCCATTCAGTGAATAAAAACTGAGTAAGAATTGAGACAAAATATGATTTTATTTGCCTTCACAGAAGAATCAGTCTGGGAGGAGAATGCAAATACAAGAAGAAAAGTCTCTGCTCTCAAGGAGTTTTGCATTCCAGTGAAACACTGGAGAGGACCTCTCATCCACAAAAGGATATTGAATTATCAGCACAGCTGTTTCCATGGAATTGTTGGAAACCTGATTTTCTTTCTCTTGTGACTTCTGGTAGTTATTTTTTTCCCAGTGAAAATCAGGATAGATAAGAGGGCCTACAGTTAGGTGATCTAGGTATGGGCTTACAATACCTATAAACTATATTACACTTGGATATCATTTCATCTATCTGAACTTCAATTTCCCCATCTGTAAAATGAAGTTAATACTGGTTCTACTCATCACAGAATTGTTTCAAGGACAAGATTTTATAAACAGCTAAGTACTATTATAACGTGAACTTTTTTCATGGACCCATACTTAACACCGTATACCAAGATAAGATCAAAATGGGTCCATGATTTAGACATAAAGAACGAGATTATAAACAAATTGGAGGAACATAGGATAGTGTATCTCTCAGACTTGTGGAAGAGGAAGAAATTTGTGACTAAAGACGAACTAGAGACCATTATTGATCACAAAATAGAAAATTTTGATTACATCAAATTAAAAAGCTTCTGTACAAACAAAACTAATGTAAACAAGATTAGAAGGGAAGCAACAAACTGGGAAAACATCTTCACAGTTAAAGGTTCTGATAAAGGCCTCATTTCCAAAATATATAGAGAACTGACTCTAATTTATAAGAAACCAAGCCATTCTCCACTTGATAAATGGTCAAAGGATATGAACAGACAATTCTCAGATGAAGAAATTGAAACTATTTCTAGTCATATGAAAAGATGCTCCAAGTCATTATTAATCAGAGAAATGCAAATTAAGACAACTCTGAGATACCACTACACACCTGTCAGATTGGCTAAGATGACAGGAAAAGATAATGATGAATGTTGGAGGGGATGCGGGAAAACTGGGACACTGATACATTGTTGGTGGAGCTGTGAACGAATCCAACCATTCTGGAGAGCAATCTGGAATTATGCCCAAAAAGTCATCAAACTGTGCATACCCTTTGATCCAGCAGTGTTTCTACTGGGCTTATACCCCAAGGAGATACTAAAGAAGGGAAAGGGACCAGTATGTGCCAAAATGTTTGTGGCAGCCCTGTTTGTAGTGGCTAGAAGCTGGAAACTGAGTGGATGTCCATCAATTGGAGAATGGTTGGGTAAATTGTGGTATATAAATATTATGGAATATTATTGTTCTGTAAGAAATGACCAGCAAGATGAATACAGAGAAGCTTGGAGAGAATTACATGAACTGATGCTAAGTGAAATAAGCAGAACCAAGAGATCATTATATACGTCAACAACGATACTGTATGAAGATGTAATCTGATGGAAGTGGATTTCTTCGACAAAGAGACCTAATTCAGTTTCAATTGATCAATGATGGACAGAAGCAGCTACACCCAAAGAAAAAAACACTGGGAAATGAATGTAAACTGTTTACATTTTTGTTTTTCTTCCCGGGTTATTTTTACTTCTGAATCCAATTCTCCTTGTGCAACAAGAAAACTGTTTGGATCTGCACACATACATTGTATCTAGGATATACTAGGACATATTCAACATATATAGGACTGCTTGCCACCTAGAGGAGGGGGTGGAGGGTGGGAGGGAAAAATCGGAACAGAAGTGAATGCAAGGGATAATGTTGTAAAAAAATTACCCTGGCATGGATTCTGTCAATAAAAAGTTACTATAAAAAAAATGAACTTTTTTTTTAGTGGGTGCCCACCCTAGAAAGAGACAATGGTCCTTTCAGCCAATTTATTTCTTTTTATTTTACCCCATCTGACTGTTTAACAGTGAAATGAAAAATCCTAGTGCTAAGGGAATACAATAAATGTAAGAGGCCGTCCTGCATTCCAATCTCACTCTACAACTGAGGGAACTGAAAGTCCCCAGATCTGGGAATTATAACAGACAAATGCTTTCCTAATGGAAAGCCACTGTGTGCTAGCCACGTTCCCCTACAGAAGAGCTGCATGTCCAGGTGAATTCTGGAGAAATGTATTATAATATGTCTATTTGTTGCTTTAGAATTGACAATTCTGCCAAATAGTCAAAGCAGTCCCAAAATTACCAGACAATGACAATGGTCACACACTGCCCAAGTACTCAGCATCCAGGTGAATCAGGAATCCTCCATGTTGTATGGTCCTTGGCTGGGGGAGCTTGGATTGTGAAATGCCATATGGGGATTGGCTGTCTCCCAGTTTCTGGCTAAGGAGAAAGAAGCCCTGCTGTCCAATGGTGCTGAAACCACTATCCTTTGGGAAAATGTCTCAGACTTTAAGCATACCCATCCTTCCTTTTTCAATTTGCTGTATTACAGTGGTTTGGGGTTTTTGCTCTCCTAGACTCATAGAATCACAGAGCTGGAAAAAAGGTTTAAAAAGTAGATAGATATTGTATCAGACTTAGACTCAGAAAGAACTGCATTTGAATTGCACCTCAGACCCTTACTAATAGTGTGATCCTGGACATATCACTTAACCTATTCAAACTCCATTTCCTCCTCTGTAAAATATGAATGATAATAGCAGTATTTTATGTTACAGTATTGTTAGGAGGATCAGATTTACACATACATACACATACAAAATTGATCCCAACAGAGTGATGTTATTTTAGTCCTCTTCTAGAATGAGGATGAATCAATCTAAAAAAGAGAGAGGGAAAAAAATACAAAAAAATAAAATAAAATAAAAAAATAAAAAGAATAAAAAGAAAAGGAAAAATTAAAAACAATCAAACTGAATGGATGAATGAATGGATAGATAGATAGATAGAGATAGCAATATATGTATGTGTATGTATACACACATATATTTAATGGGAAGAGATGAATAAAAATAGCTCACATTTACAAAGAGCTTACTACGTGCTAGCCCCTCTTCTAAATGCTTTACAATTATTCTTTCACTTGATCTTCATGACAACCTTGAGAGGCAGGTACTGTTATTATCCCCAGATAATAGTGTTGGACTGGTTCCCTGTCTAGTGTGCTGTTTATTTTACTCCTCACAGTCTCCATTAGTAAAGTCTGGAGAAGCCTTTTCAACTATTTCCCTATTTACATTATCTTACCCTATTGAAATGTAAAATCCTTGAGGACAGGGCCTGTTATGCCTTTTATAATTGTATCCCTAGTGTTTCCTGCAGTGCTTGGCACATAGCATTTAGAAAAACTTTTCATTCATTCCTTTATTTAATTCTATTCATTTCAATAAAGCATACCTTTATTAAACACCTTCCATCAGTAGCAAGGCACCATACTAGCCACTTATACAGAGATAAGTAGATATGGCATAAATCTACTCTCAAACAACTCACAGTCTAAGGAATGTAGAAGAAAGGAATGGGTTTGTTTTCTACTTGGCTTGGAAAACTCCCAAAATAATCCTCACCTGACATATTAAAAATAGGTATGACCAAAGAAGATAAAAGAAAGAATGTGATCAATTCAAAGGACTGGCTATATATAATGTAAATTTCAATAATGCTGACCTTGTCAGAGGCTTCTTTATTTTTACCACTCAGGATCTAGCTGTACCAGCAAAATGCCTGAAGGAATTTGAAGAAGGAGAAAGTATTTTTACCTAAGGAAATAAAAGAGATCTGTCAGGAATCTCTGTATAAAGGAGGTGGTATTTGAGTGGAATTTTCTTTTTTTTTTTTTTTCTTTTCTTTTTTTTTTTATCTTTACCAGTTTATTTTTTATTTTTTTCTGAGTGGAATTTTCAAGAAAAAGAGAAGCTTCAAATAGAGATAGATATTCCAGGAAGATCATTTCAGACTCCACATATCTTAGGCAAAAACACAAACATAGGAGACAAGACAAGAAGAAAAGTTAAAGAGTACTTTATTTTAACCATAAGACAAAAATATATTATGGGGAGTAGTAAGATATAGGATTGCAATGGCAAGGTGTATCAAAATTTGGAGACCCTTTAATAGCAGGAATAAAAATTTTTACCTTATCCTTTGGTGTAATTGGGAACCATAGAGGGATCTTTGTTTTAGTAGGAGAGTTATACTCAAAAGTACACTATGAATTTCTTTAATTTTCAATGCAATGGTCACTATCTAAGGGTATGAAAAATGGCTTAGAAAGAATATATAGGAATTTCCTGCATCCTTTGCATTGTACTTTCCAGTACAAAGATCATTTGTATAATGGTACAAAGGACAGGTGAGAAAAAAAATATAGGAAGATCAATTAGGAATCTTTACAATGGTCTAGATATTACAGGGGTCCTCAAACTTTTTAAATAGGGGGCCAGTTCACTATCCCAAAGATTGTTGGAGGGCCGGATTATAGTAAAAACAAAAACTTTGTTTTGTGGGTCTTTAAATAAAGAAACTTCATAGCCCTGGGTGAGGGGGATAATCGTCCTCAGTTGCGGCATCTGGCCCACATAGTTTGATTAGAACAAGAAGAAATAAGAATGGGTATAGTGAGAGTACTAAGCACCTACAAGAAATGTAGTCCTCTTCTAGAGTCTGGTTAAGGAAATTGGTTGAAAGATCATTAAAGGCTAAAGAAAAAGGGAAATTAGAATGGAGACAGGGTTTGAGCTGAACCTCAGAAATAGGCGACAGATTCAGATAAGTAGAGGGAAGAAAGGAAGGCATTTGGGGCAGTTTGAGTAAAGGCAAGGAGGCAGGGACAGTGAAGAACTGTGAGTTACATAACTGAATGTGGGAATCACAAAAATTTGTCAGCAATAAAAGGTATCAGATATTCTGCCAAAATTTATGTAAAAATAAGCAAGCACATAATTCTCATTATTATGTATTTTTCTTTTGTCTTTAATAAATGGTAAAATTACAGGAATACCAAAAATTATTTTAAAATAAATTTCTTCATGATTTATTATCAGTAAATGTTTGATTTATATGAATATTTTATATACCTGTACACCCAATATGATGTAAAAATTCCTCAGGTGAAAAGGAGTCATGAGTAAGAAAAGTTTAAGAAGCCCTGATTTAGAACAAAGCTTATTAAACTGTTTGTTAGTCAACACTCCATGTGGTGTTGCATAACTGAATGTGGGAGTGGTGAAAATTTTGGCAACAATAAAAGGTTTCTAAATGCAACCAAAAATTAATTCAAAATCAAACGGGTAATGAATCTGAAATGTTTCTGGCAGTGCTTGCCTGGTTTGTATAGCATGCCATCACTGAAGCCTTTGTTCTGAACACATATGTGTTCAGACATGTTTGGACACTGCCACAAACACCTCAGCTCAGATTTGACACAGGGTCACATCAAAATGTCTCAGGCGAAAAAGGATTGCAGGTGAAAAAAGTTTAAGAAGCCCTGCTCTAGATCACAGGCAGAGTACGCGTGCTAGAAAGCAATCAGATGTCAAATTATTTGCAGTTTGGTGAGATTTTATAGAGGGCCTGAAAATGCTGAACTGGGGAATTCATACTTCATCTGAGAAGCATGAGAGAATCTTAGGACATGTAATATTGATTATTAATCAATAAGCAGTCAGTCAAGCATCTATTAAATGCCTACTATATGCTAGACATTGACCTTGAAGATCACTGGATTTAGAATCAGACTTCATATTGATCTTGCTGTCCACTAAGACTTCCAGATATTTTTCAAACTAACTGCTAAATAACTGGGTCTCTTCCATCTTGTATTTGCGTATTTGATTTTTTTGGAATTCACATGAGAAATAATTAAACATTTAATAAAATAAATAAAATACAAACATAATTAAAATTATATATTTTAAAACCAAGTAAATGTGAACCCACAGAGATCTTTATTTATATGCCTTAGTGGTCTCCATTTGAGTTTGAGTTTGACACCACTGCTCTTAACTGTTAAGATCTTCTAAGATCTTAACTCTTCTGCCCATCTGCTTTGTGTCTTCTGCAAACTCAAGAAATAAGTAACATTCATTTATCCAGTTTGCTAATGAAAATAATCAATGTTACAGGGCCAAATATGTATCTGTGAAGTACTCCATTGGAGGTGATGTCATGGCATGCAAATGAATTGGATTGAAGTGAGGGGTGGCTTATGTAATTCATCTGGAACAAATGCATTGAATTTATCAAGAACAACTAAGCATTTTCTTTCTGTCTCTGTACTTATCTTGAGAATCAGTTCCCTGTTGGCCATTTTTGTTCTGTAATTTCCCACACAAATGTCATTTTGATTGGTAGAGAAAATAATAATGTAAGAATATATTGGTAGAGATAAAAATTTAAAAAACAAGAATTGGGCAATTCTACCTTGTCTCTCCCGTAAGTTAGTGTCCCATCTACTCCAAACAGATGTCTTACTCTTTCTTCAGTCTTTATCTTCCAAACCCTTTTCTGGTTGTCCTTATTCTCCTTTATCAATATCAGCTCACTTTGAGTTTTAATATTCTTGAGTGTCAAGAGAATGAAGTTGGTGACTTTGCACAGTCCTGCCTCAGTGAATTAAAGTGTGAATTAAAAAATAAAAAGTGAATTAAATCCAATTCACTTGCAAGTCATGACATCATCTTCTCAATGTCTTGGTTCTAGTTGTTGCTGTTGCTGTTTGTCCATTGTTCTCAAAGAAGACCATGACCACAGGACGATGATGCTATAACATACAAGTGAGAGTTGTGCAACTTCACCAGGCTCATTTTCACTTCTTTAGTCACTTGGTCAAGTGGCAAAATATAGATTAGGATGACTGGAAATGACCTTGGATGCAGTGGGAATTTTTAAGCTAAGGTTTTTAACAAGTTTCAGTTTGATTGAGGCAACCATTCATTTAGTGATTGAGGCTAAAAAAGAAAGAAGGAAGGCAAAAAAATGGAATCTTTTACCTAATAACAAATAGATTAATTAATTTAAAATAGATAAAATAAAAAGGAATCAATCAGGGAAAGGAAAACTCTCAGGATTTCTGGTCAAAACAATTGCTATTTGCTTTCACTTTGAGTCAATGAGAGCCAAAACAAATATTGAGAGACTCAGCCTAGGACCTTTTGTTGGCCAATCAACAACAGTCAAAGTGATTTGGACTTAAGGTATGATCTTTAGGACAATGATAATCTAGCCCCTGAACCACAACATATTGAGGAAGGAAAGAAGGAAGGAAGCTAGCTGTGTTGCCCAGTCCTCAGTGGGGCTTCCTATTCAGAGAGGTTATTGTTTGTCCTTTGTTCTAAAAAATGATGATGACATTGTTGGTGGAGCTATGAACTGATACAACCATTCTGGAGAGCAATTGGGAGCTATGCCCCAAAAGCTATAAAACTATGCATACTCCTTGCCACTACTGTGTCTTTATCACAAAGAAATCATAAAAGAGGGGAAAGGACCCACATGTACAAAAATGTTTGTAGCAGCTCTTTTTGTGGTGGCAAAAAATTGAAAAATGAATGGATACCTCTCAATTGAGTAACAGCTGAATAATTTATGCTATATGAAAGTAATGGACTATTATTGTTCTATAAGAACAGATAAATTTAGATTTTAGGTTAATTTTAGAAAAGTTTGGAAAGATTTATATGAGCTGATGCTGAATTAAACAAGCAGAACCAGGGAAACGTTATACACAGCAACAGCAAGATTTGTGATGACCAACTATGATAGACTTGACTTTTTTCAGTAATTCAGTGATCCAAAGCCATTCCAATAAACTTCGAATAAAAAATGCTATTTGCATACAGAAAGAGAACGATGGAGACTGAATACAGATCAAAGAATAGTAGTTTCACCTTTTTTGCTATTTTTCTCATTTTTTTTCTTTTTATTCTCATTTTTCTCTCTCAACATTACTCATTTAAAATATGTTTAAAAATGAATCCACATGTATAATCTAAAAATTAAAGTTATAAAAAATTATTATGACATGAGCAAGATGATGCCATGATAAGCAAATCCATTTTGAACTTTTCAGACAAATTCTATTTTTCCTTTTCATTGATATTATTATTTTCCTATCTATTTAATTCTTGAACAGTTTTTGAAAAATTTGGTCCCTGAAATCTTATATCTCTTTCTTATAAACCCTTCTTTCCAAAAAAACTAGGGTGTATATCATACTATAGTTGCCTTTTTTCTTCTTCTCTGTCATGGACTTAACAAAGAAATAGTTGCTCCCCCCCTTTAAGACCCAAGAGCTCTCATCATTGCTACTCTAGCAACCAGTTCTTTTGAGTTATAATAAATAAGATCTAAAAGAAAATTTGTCTTTATCAATAGCTTAGCTTTTTGAAGGATAAAATCATTAAAGCAAGTCAGAAAGTTAGAAGCTAGTAAGATTTTGGCTTTGAGAAAGCAATAGAAGTCTGAATAATTGAAGTCTCCTATAACTACTGTATCATGCTTCTATTTCAGTCTTTTGACATGTTTCTTAAACTTCTCATATATTTCCTATTTCTGACTAGGTGGTCTCTAGTATACACCAATAAAAAAAATCACTTCTGTTTCTCCTCCCAATTTTTCTGAGTCATGGAAACTTTGAGAAGAAGTGACAATTACCTCTGAAAAGTTATGATAGGGAAAGAAAGTTTAAACATAAGCCAAATTTAGACATAATAAAGCAAATTTCAAAGAAATCAGGGGAAAATTTTCCAAAGAACTGAAATTATATAAAAAAGAAGTCGGCTTAAGAGAATAGGGAACTTTCTATAGAATGAAATTTTAATAAAACATACATATTTCTAATTGGAATGAAATGGAGAAAGACATTTAAAAAATGGAAGCAAGAGGAATCTATTGACTAATTCCGTTTTTTTCAAAATGTGTAGAAAATAAAACAACAGGCAGGTTGAATATGAAGAATGAATAGAAAGGTAACATAGTCCAATAAGGATAGTTAGGAACAGTAAAGATCAGAGATCTGGGATTTAGGAATGCTAAGGAAGGCTAACAAGTTTTATTTGGGTTTTTTTTTTTCTTTTTGGTTTGGGGGGTGGTTTTGTTTTTAGCAATGCTAGATGTAAAGGGAAAATCAAAAAAATTATAGAAAGGAAGGAAAGTGCCAACAATTTCAGGCAAGATTACCTTAGTACTTTTCAAATATTAACTCATTTGATTTTCACAACTCTGTGAAATAAGTGTAATTATCCCTCCCATTTTACAACTAAGGAAACAGAGGCAGTAACTGATAGTAAGTAACTGGAGCTGAATTGGACTCCGGCTTCCTCACTTCATATCCCGTACTTACTCTATGCACTGAACCAACTATTTGTCTCTGGTATAGATATGAATGGAACAAACAATCAAGTATTTAAATGACAAAGATGAAACATTCCCTTTCCTCAAAGAGTTTACATTTTATTAGAAGAAAAAGCATTTCCATATACTTATAAGTACCTGCAAAATCAGTACTGGACTGAGGGGTTTTGTTTTGGAGGGGAGCACCAGCAGGGGGATTTAGAAAAACTTCATATACTAGGCAGCCGCACTTAAGTTTCAGGAAGCTAGAGTTTCTGAAGGGCAGAAGTGCAGAAAGAGAGCCTTCCAAGGGTAGGGGATGGCTTGGACAAAAGTATGAAGAAAGGAAATGAAATGTAAGGCACTGGTCTTGAAGGAAAATTAAAATGGGGGCAGAGGGCACCATTACAAAAGGATCTCCATGGAAGCCATATTGACTTACAAAACATATATTTTATTATCTATGTTCTATTTTTACCTATTTTGTTAAATATCTTTCAATTATATATTTTCTAGTTCATATTGCATTTGACAGTTGCACTGGCCACAATATAACCTGTTGGCTGGTTTTTAACACTTGTCACAATTATCCTACAATGTAGACAATGTGGATATTAACTTCTTCGCTATACAGAAAAGGAAATTGAAACTCAGAAAAATTATCCAATGCCACAACTGAGAAGGACAGTAGGATCCAGGGAAGGATTGGAAGAGAGACTCAAAACCAGTTCTCTTCAGACTTCTTTCTCTTTTGTCCATCATCCTAGAATGCTTCCTCCTCTGTATGCTTCAGTTTCTTCATCTGAAAGAGATGAAATGATTGGATTGTAGTAATGTTCTCTAGAGTCCTGTCCAACTTGAAAATCCTGTCCTCTGAAATCTATCACTTGGATTCTGAGGAGAAAGTGGATTTCAAAAGAAAATTAGCATTAGTGAAGTGCATCTTTTGCATAGACAAATTTGTGGGCCAACTCTACTTTTCTCACCCACTTGTTGAAAGGGTCAAATAAGATAGTGGAGGCAAACTATTTCATAAACCTTACAGTGCTTTATAAGTGAGAGGTGTCAGTATGAGTAGTATTAGACCATTAGCTTTCTTTGTCCAATAGCTGCATGGTTCAGTAGATGAATCACTAGATCTGCAGGGTTCAGGCCTAAATTCAAATCAGCTTCAGATATTTTTATTAGCTGTATGAATTTAGCTAAGTCATTTTACCTTTGTATGCCAGTTTCCTCAATTGTAAAATGGAACTGATAATAATATCTACCTCGCAGAATTGTTGTGAGAATCAAATGAGATATTTTTCAAAGTGCTTTCCAAACTTTTACATTTTAAAAAATCCTAGGTATTATTATTATTAATACTCTTGTTTCTAGGCTTTAATAAGTCCTTCAAAATCCCAAGTTGAAATAAATCAAATTAAATTCATTTAATTGAGTTTTCTTCCTCAGATCTTCATTTTCTTTCATATTTTAGCCCCCGAAAAAGGCTCAGGGTAAATATTTGCTGACCTATTTTCAATTGAACAAACATTTATTAAACATTTATAATGCAAAAGGCACTTTGCTAAATGCAGGGGATATGAAGATGAAAAATGTTATTCGGCCTGCCCTCAAGAAGCTAACAATATAATAAGAAAATGCAGTATGTAGACAAAAAAAGCATAACTCATAGTAGAACTTCATAAGAGGAGAGTACCAGAGCAAATGCTTTAGGAAAACCTGAGGAAAGAAAAGTAGTTTGTGGTATCAGAATGAGGAAGGAGACAGTAGTGTCTGACCTAGTTCTTTGGGGAACAGGAGGATTTCAATCAAGCAACAAACATTCATTAAGTACCTACTAAGTATCAGATACTATTCTAGGTACTGGAAAAACATGTACCAAAAAAAATGTTCCAACAGAGATTAGTTTTGGGCATAAGGGATGACTTGTACTAGAAAAAGACAGACATAGGTGAGAGACATGAATACAGAGAAAGAGAGTGAAATCAGAAGAGTGACAAAGAAAGAGAGAGAAACAGAGATTAAGAGAGAAATAAAGAGTTAAACAGTGACAGAGAGAGACAGAGAGAAAGAGACAGAGACAGAGAGATAAATTCAGAGGAGGTCATAGAAGATTAGATTATAGCATAACTAATATTTCACTTTTGGGAGAATGGAGTTTTAAAGGATTCAGCAGAAAATAAGAAATTAACATTTTATTGTGCAGTAGTCAGCACTAAAGGGACACAAAGGGCTTGCCCCTGAAGAGGATGAAAACAAGAATAAGGTCCATTCACAGAATCAGGATCAGAAGACAGTTTCTGAACTTGTCCAATCATTCCCAAAGATTGCAGGAATCCACCTAAGACAAACAACAGCAATAGGAGCTGGTCTTCACTGACAAGAGAGAGATCTTAAATAGGCATCTGACCTAAGATTGAATACTGGGAAAGTATGGGCACCTGACCCACCATAGGTATTAGCAGGAAGAGAGCAATGAGCAGTCTCTAGAAGTATGCAGGTAAACATAAAGGAGATGATACTTTTTCTCCAAATTCTCCAATTTTATTCACTGTGTTCTGGTTTATGAATTTGTTGATATGCTGCTGAACTCTGAAAGGGGAACTCACCAAAAGGACAGTTTCTATTGCTTTCTTTATGTTGTTTATATCTCTAATATATTGTGTCTTGTTTAATGTTTTCTAGACTCACTGTTTATAAGGAAGATGAATTCTTTGAGAAGAAACATAAATTCTGACATTGTCCAAAGGCATGCCCTAATTGGATACTGAGCCATAAAGATTATTGCGAGAACCTCCCAAGACTAAATCTAGTCTATATATATATTTGGGCTTAGATCATGAACCATGGGTTACAATTGTACAGATAATTGGAAGCTACTGAAAACCTTTGAACTCTGACCAAATTCAGTCTGGAGAGAAATGAGACATGGATGACCTTAAATTGAGGGCAGAGAGAATGCTAATAAGTAATGGAATCACTTAAGGTTTCTCAAATAAGATATCTTTTAGCTAAGCCTTGAAATCAAGGCAAATCAGCAAGCATTTATTAAGCATTTACTGTGTACCATACCCTCTTTTAATTATCTTCTCATCTTTTTCAATGAAGTCCAGATAGAAATAATCTTAAAATAAGTTGCTGTCTTGCTATTGTTCTTTTCTATGTAATAATGTTTCAGTTGTCTAGTCATTAGACATCTATTAAGCACCCATTATTTTCCAGGCACTGTGCTAAGCTCCAGAGCTATAAACAGAGAGAAAAACTGTTCCTGCACTCAAGGAGCTCACAGTCTAATGAGGGAGACAATATTCAGACAATTAATTACCCATAAGGTATATCCAGGGTATGAGTTAAACTTTTAACCTAATATTTTTATTCAACTTCAAAATGCATTTATTTTATCCATCTTTGCAACAATCTATACCCTGTCTATATCTTGCATATACAGAGTTGTTTGCCTGTCCTCTATTAGACTGTAAGTTCCTCCAGGGCAGGGACTGTCTTTCACTGTTCTTTAGATCTTTAGCACAGTGCCTGAAGCACACACAGTCCTTATTAACTCAATGACTGACTGGAACATTATATAGAAAAGAATAATACTAGGATAATGACAAATTCCAGGATTTCTTTCTTTGAACCACATTGAAAAAGATAAGAATACAATGATATTAATAATACAAACAATAATAAAAGAACAATACCCAACTAGATAGCACTTGCAATAGAGCACAGGACTTGTAGTCAGGAAGATTTCAATTTCAATCCTGCCTCTAATACTTACTAGCTGTGTGGGTTAGTCCCTAAATCTCTCTGTGTCTCTGAGTTTTTATTGGTAAAATGGGGATGATAATAGCACCTACCCCATAGATTTGTTGTAAAGATTAAATGAGTTTATATGTAAAGTCTTTGCAAACCTTGAAATTATTATTAAGATATTGTTACTATCATCATCATCATCATTATCCTCATTATCTAGGAGAAGGGCCAGACCAGAGATATGCCTTCATTCATCTATAGACTTTCTCTAACATGCTCCCCCTGTGCCATTCCTACATTACAGTTTTCTTTTATGGATTTAATTTGTTTCCCATCAATAGAATGTAAGCTTCTTCAAGGTAGGAACTATCTTTTTTTTCCCCCAAGGTCTTGTATTTGTATTATCAGTGTTTAAGATAGTCCCTATAAGGTAGCTTTAAGAAAACTCTTAAAAATTTTTTTTAAAGCATGTTGACTTTATTGGAGAACCATTTCTATCTGAAACAAGATAAGAATTTTTTTTAATAATAATAGTAACTTGGTTTAACTATTCCAGAAAATAATTAGGAACTATGCCCCAAAGACTATATAATTATGCATTATTAGATCTATATTCCAAAGAGATCAAATAAAGGACCTATTTGTACAATATTTGTGGTGACAAAGAATTGGAAATTAAAGGGATGCCCATAAATTGGGGAATGGCTGAACAAGTTACAGTATATAATTGTGACAAAATACTATTGTGATTTAAGAGATGAAGTGCAGGAAAAAAGAAGAAGGAGAAGGAGGAGAAGGAGGAGGAGAAGGAGGAGGAGGAGGAGGAGGAGGAGGAGGAGGAGAAGCAGGATGGCTTCAGAAAAACCTGGGTGAATTTATATGAACTATGCAAAGTGAACTGAGCCAACACCAAGAGAACACTCTCAGGGGTTCTCAAACTTTTTAAACATGAAGCCACTTCACTGTCCCTCAGACTGTTGGAGGGCGGGACTATAGTAAAAACAAAAACTTTGTTTTGTGGATCTTTAAATAAAGAAACTTCATAGCCCTGCGTGAGGGGGATAATCATCCTCAGCTGCTAAATCTGGCCCGCGGGCTGTAGTTTGAGGACCCCTGCGTCTACATAGTAACAGCAATATTTTAACTAGGATCAATTGTGAAAGACTTAGCTACTCTAATCAAGACAATGATTCAAGATAATTTCAAAGGACCCATGATGAAAAATGGTATCCACCACTAGAGAGGGATCTGATGAAATCTGAATGCAGACTGAAGCATACTTTTGTTTTTGTTTTTGTTTTTGTTTTGTTTTCAACATAGCTAACATGGAAATATGTTTAGCAATATTTCACATCTGTAATTGATTTCATATTACTTGCCTTCTGAATAGATAGAAGAGGAGCAAGAAAAAGGGAGAGAACTTGAAACTCAAAATTTTTAAAAACTAAAAGTTAAAAATAAATATTTTTTTAAAAAAGAAAATATTATAATGGTAACTGATATTTATAAAGGAACTTAATTTTTACAATTCACTTTACACAAATTATCTTGCTTAAGCCTCATAACAACTCTTGAAAGTAGGTGCTGACATCCATTTGACAAAAAAGAGTACTAAGGTTCAAAGAATTAGGGAACTCTATTCCCCTTTGTCAAATTCATAAACTGAGGAGGCAAAACTACAAACAGAAACAGAATCTAAAAACAGCAGACATCTGCTCCCAGAAACTGAGGGAGAGCCTGAGCATACATGAGATGAATCTGTCATCATCCAATACTTAAAATTATACATCTGGAGTCCATTATCTACACTGGGCCACTGATGGCCCAAAGGAATCTTTACAATTTAAAGGGAGGCTCACGTGGAACCTCTCAATAGAGGCTCAGCCACTATCCTCCAGGCGGTGGAAACCTTAACTGAAGTGGGACTGCAAAGCAGAGAGTGCCAAATCCTTTGAAATATGAGAGAGAAAGTATTAACTGGGTTCCCGATAGAAACAATGGGGGGGGGGGATTTCAAAGCTAAGGAGTCTAAGAAGTAGAACTGAAGTATGAATAAGTTCAAAGCATGTAAGACATGCTTTGAGACAGGAGATAGAGTAGTGAGATTGCAAAATGGCAAATTTAGCTAGAATGTAGGACTATTCAAAGGGAATATTGAGAATATTGAGAAGCAGGTCAGTTGAGGTACACTGGGGTCAGATTATTCCTCTCTCATCATAGAAGTACTAGGTACCTGAGTGACTGTGTGAACTACTGGAGACCCCTCAGACACTAGCTAGAAAGCAGACATGGCAAGCATGCTTTCTCCAGTTTATAGATGAGGAAGCTGATAGTTTAAAAAAAGTGGAAGTAACTTGCCAAAGGCAGATGAACAGGTCAGAACTGGAACTCAAACCTAGTTTAGAGTTATAAATTCACAGTTAGGAAAAACCTCAGAAGCCATTTTATCCAACCACTGTATCTATGGAGGAATATGACTACACTATCCCTGAAAAGTAGTATATACTCTATACTCTCTAAGCTGGGTTGAATTGTCATGAGTTCAGTTGTGATTCCTCTGCAGATGATTCCCGGATCTATTTGTAGAGACCTAGAATCTCCCTGAGCTTCAATACCACATCAGTCAGCCAATTGATAAATATCTATTAATGCCTACTATGTGCCAGGCACAAGGATACTGAGGATAAAATCCACATGAAAATGAATGCAGGATCAGTTACATAGCCCAGTGGATAGAGCACTAGTTCTAGCATCAAGAGGATCTGAATTCAAATATGACCTCAGACAGTAGCTGTGTGACCCTGAGCAAGTCACTTAATCTCAATCACCTCCAGATAGATAGAAAGAGGGGGGGGGGGGGAGGGGAGGGACTCTGGGGAAGGAAGGAAGGAAGGAAGGAAGGAAGGAAGGAAGGAAGGAAGGAAGGAAGGAAGGAAGAAAGGAAGGAAGGAAGAAAAACAAATTCAGTCCTTACCCTCAAGGAGCTTAAAATCTAATAGGTTTATATTATAAACAGCCAGATGGACATCTGAAAAGAGATATCCTGAAGGGATTTCAAATGCAATATATCCAAAATAGCATTTATTAACTTTCAAAAAAAATAAAAAACAATACTCTCCTTTTCTGGACTCCCATATTACTGTCAAGGGCATCATCATGCTTCTTAACATCCATGTTTGAAACTTCAGTTTCATGTTCAACTCCTGTCTCTGGACTTACCTCTAATATTTAATCATATACCTAATCTTATTGTGTATTTCCCTGTCTTTCTCATGTATATCTCATTTCCATCTCATAACAACCACTATATATCACTCATCACTTTTTTCCTCAAATGCTGCATTAACCTTCTAACTGATCTCCCTATTTCAAACTTCTCCCTATTCCTATCCATCTTCATTGTGGCCATCGTAATTTTTCATGTCACTATGATGTTCAAAAAATTACTTTCAGGATCAAATTTGATTTAATTTAATTTAATTTAAATTAATCTAAATTCTAAATTTAGTATTTAAGGTTTTCACAACCATATTCCTTCCTACATTTCCAATTTTAGACTTTATTACCCTACGTTTATCTGACCATACCAGCCTACTTGCTATTACTTATAGGTGACTCTCCATCTCCCATATATTTGCCTGTCCTTCATGTCTGGAATTCTCTTCCTCCAAATAACTGATAATTAGAATCCCTAGTTTCCATTAAGACTCACCTCAAGCAACATCTCCTCCAGTAGGAAGCAGCTAAGTGGCACAGTGGGTAGAGCACTGGGTCTGAATTCAGGAAGACTGAGTTCAAATGCAGCATCAGGTAGTTACTAATTATGCCACTGGACAGGTTACTTCTTCATCACTGCTTCACTTTCCCTAATGGAAAAATGAAAGTAATAGTAGTGACCTCCCAGAATTATTATGAATAGCATATGAGATAATATTTGTAAAGCATTTAGCACATAGTAGGTGCTTAATAAATGTTTATTTCCTTCTTCCAGGAAACCTTCCTCCTCCTCCCCCCCCCCAAGCTGTTTGCTTTATCTTCTCTAAGCTTCATTTCCATCATATATGCACTGATTTATACATATTATTTATCTCACTAAAATAAAAGTTCTTTGAGGGCAAAGATTGATTTTTGCCTTTCTTCATATCCCCAGTATTTAACACAATATCCAACCCATACTAAGTCCTTAATAAATGTTTAATTGTTTGATTGAAAACCACCAAAGAAGGGAAGCCCACAACCACCAAAAATAACCCAGTTCACTTTTAAATAACCCTAATTAAAAAATTATTAAGTTTAAATTTATCTCAGTAAATTCCACTTATTGTTCTGCCCTCATGGACAAAGCAGAAAAAAAATCTAATCCCCCTAATTCCATGGCTGACACAATGTGATTTTCTTTGCAAGATACTGTACTACCTTTATTGATCAGGCAGGAAGAAGGCTCTGATAATGGAAATCAGTTTAGTCCCACGATCCTACCTTCTAAAGAAATCAGTCAGAAATCCAAGTTATGTCAAGATCCTGAGGCTAAATTTTTCCTATAAAACAAGTTATGGCTTTTCTGCTGCCCTCATTTGGGTCAGTCCACCAAGGCACTCTGCCTCTTGGTGTCTTTCTCCTTACCTCTCCCATGCCACGTGGTATCTACCCCACCCCACTTCTCCTCCTTCCAGCTAATTAACTCTTTTAGGGTGCTAAGATCCTTTCAGGTAGCTAAGGGCACGCCCCAATCTTATAGGATGCTTTCTTTGTAATTATAATTGTGAGTTCCACTGAGGAACTTGTCTTTCATATGCTCTCAAACTCTATTTCATATTTATCATTCCCAGGGTCTATTGGATCTCTTCATTTTGTCTATAGCCTATCCCCCTAAATAAATCTATCTTTTGCCAAAGAGAATGGCTGTTGTGAATTATTCAAGTAATTGAACCCCAACTTTTAGTGCTCCATCAGTTGGTTACAAACCCCATATCACAGATCATATTGCAAAGTATCCATAAGAAAAATAATAACAATGCATGACTTTTACATGGTGCTTTCAAGTTTAGAGAACATTTCATGCAATTATCTCCTTTGAGATAGGTACGTATTTTGTTCCCCTTTCACTGATGAGTTTACTGATTGAGGAGAGAGGCATGAAGAACAAGCTTTAGAATTAAGGTTCCAGATGAAGTTGCCTGATTTTTAAACTCAATGTATTCTCCAACAAGCTTGAGTCCAGCCAGAAACTCAGAAGCATATTTCCTAGAGTTTTGTGTAGGAAGCAACAGATTCTAAAGAGTCAGTAAGCTAATTTGAATGCAAACTCAGTCTATGCTTTAAATAAAAGAAATTGTTGAAGTCAAAAAGAAATTCTAATTCACAGCATGGCTGATTGTATTGCCCAGCTGAATCTATATGAAATCCCATTTTCCTAAATAGCTTTAGATAGCTTTCTAGCAAAAAAAACAAAAAACAAAAAAACAAACAAACAAAAAAAAACCACCGCCAATCTCAAGATTGTTTTTGTTGTTGTTTTTGGATAATTCTTAGAAAATGAAACTACCTCCTACCAGATTGGGTAGACCCCTACCAGAAAATTGATATTTCTGAAAAGGAAAAAAAAATCCTTCAGGAAGCATTACTAGCAAAGGTGATTGAGTTTGATGGGACTAGAAATGTCTGAACTATTAAATTTGGTATGTGTAGGAGGCCATGTGACAACAGGAGTAACTTCAGGCCAGGAGTTTTTTTTAAAGTAATGCATGGATTTGAAATCAAAGAACTTGCTTCCAAACAGTGATTCGGTTAACTGAAGGCTGTGTGACTTCAAATAAGGCAATTAATATGTCAAGGCCTCAGTTTCTTTCCCTACAAAATGTAGGAGTTCATATAGGATATCGCTGAGGCTTTTAGAACTCTAAATTCTCTGCCACTCCATTAAACTACAATCATCTTACTCAAATAGTAATAGTTGGTAGTCATGAATACATTAGGGTGTTAGATACTGAGAGTGCACTGAAAAATTTGGCAGAAAATTAGGTGTAGAAGAGACATCAGTGATTAGGAGGGCCACTGTGAGGCAGCAGATAGTACAGCAGTCTTAAGAGGATCAAAAAACCTAAATGAAATGTAGGCAAAACTTTGCTTCTCTGTGCTTCAGTTTGCACAGGAGCAAAATGGGGCTACTTAACTCACAGAGCTGTTATGAGGAAAGTGCTTTCCAAGGCTTGGAGTACTATAAACCCATAATCTGTCCCTATTATCTCACATTCCCCCTCATTTTGGGAAAAAAAAAAAAAGAAGTTGAGGGGCAGAGATAGGAAATCATTTGAAACTTTTATAACTATTTAGTTGACTAAATAATTGCCTGGAATAATATAACCACTCCCACATATTTCAAGTGTCCAGATAACATAACAGCTTACATTTATGTAAGTTTATCATTTCAAAGCACTTGACAAAGTATAGCTATAAGATCAGTACGTAGAATGTTCAAATGAGAATAAAGAAAATGAGAATCTGAATCCTGTAGAAATAGCTAATATCCAGCTTTTATATAATGGTTATTATGTGCTAGACTGTGCTAAGCATTTTACAATTATTTCATTTGATCAACAGCCCTGAAAGGCAGATGCTATTATAATCACCATTTTATAGATAAAAAAAACTGAGGCAGATATTAAGCGATTTGTCCAGGGGACATACAGCTAGTAAATGTCTGAGACCAGATTTGAACTCAGGCTTTCCTGACACCAGGACCAATACTCTATCTATTATGTCATCTATATTTTTAAGTCACTTAATCTCTCTCTGCCTCAGTTTCCTCAACAGCAAAATGGGAACAATATTAGTAACTACTTTATGCAGTTATTGTGAGGATCAAATACATATAATTTTTAGTACTTTGCAAATCTTAAAGTGCTATATGAATGGTATTTGTTGTCATCATCATCATCGCAGCAACTCCAAGAGAGACACAGGATAAAGAATTACTAATAAAGAAAAGAGTATCAGAGAAAGCACATGACTTACCCATGGTTCCCCAGTAAGTAAATAAGAAAGTCATAGAATCACAATTCAAATCCAGGTTTTCATTAAATCCATCATACCATTTTTTCCTGGCAACTCATTTAGACTCCAAAACTTTCTAAGATGTAGGGAGCACAAATATTATCATCTCCATTTCAAACTCAGGGATACTGGGGTTCACTCCTCAGTCTTTCATTCACTCAGGAATTTGATGGTACAATACCATCTACTATCCTGTAATGTACTCCCCTACTATTCTTTACCTCTTACTATTCTACCTATACTTTTTGAGCTAATTACCAATGACACCTCCTTCATAAAGTCTTCCCTGATTCTCCCTAGCTAGAAGTGACCTCTCCTAAATTTCTCATAGTACTTTATAAGTGCTTGTTTCATACACTTTTGTTGTTCAATCACTTATTCAGTCCTATCTGATTCTTCCTGATCCCAGTTGGGATTTTCTTGACAAAGATACTGAAGTGCTTTAACATTTCCTTCTCTAGCTCATTTTACAAAAGAGGAAATGGAGGCAAATGGATTTAAGTAACTTGTTCAGGGTCACACAACTAATGCCTGAAGATGGATTTAAACTCTGGAAGATGAAGCCTGGCCTGGCACTCTATCCATCTAGATGGTGGCCACCTAGCTGTCCTACCATTTTTTATTTTTGTACCAAAGGCACTCATAACTAGACTGTACATTTCTTGAGGGCAAGGATTGGCTTTTATTGATCTTGTACTTCTCTCTCAATGCTGAGCAAGGAGCTTTGAACAAAATCACTCAATACTTAGTACACTGAATTTAACTGTCCAAGGAATCACAACTGGTATTGTAATTCAGGTCTCCTGATTCCACGTCCTGCATGTTCTTCCCACCACAGAATACAAGCACATTGTCAGGAGAAAATAAAAAACAAAAACAATGATCTAGCAACCCTTCTTCAATACAGGTCAGGGTACAGGAAGTCCTATATAAATATTATTTATGTAGTTATCAGAAAGAGTAAGGAAAGTCAGGGGAGGGTGACAAGATGCTAACATCAGGTGGCACTCTATGAATAGTAACTGGGGCTTGGCTCTACTGTACTTAACTTCAGGGATTATCTATTTTGAGACAGGGAAAGCTAACAGAAGTAGCTTCTCCCCCTAATCCACATTCCTGCAAGGCCTGCAAGCATTAAAATAATCACACCAGTGGTGCAGGAGCCAATTTATACTTTCACACAGACTACTGGAGGGCATCTTGTTACAAATGTCTCAATAAACAGATGATATAATATGTTTCCAGGAGGTTTCATTTTCAAATTTCATTACATACACACACACACACACACACACACACACACACACACACAAAACATAACATGAGCCAATAAGTAACTGGTAATGAGAAAAAAAATCACAGCAGCCTTAGCTTGGGATATATGACATTAGAATACAGAAGGTAAAATATTAGAGTATAAAATACTAGAATTGTAAATGACATTACAAAATAGGATGTTTGAGCTGGGAAGAATCTAAGAAAATAAATTATTAGAACAAAGAATAGAGCATTTCAGAAAGAGATGAGACCTTAAATATTGAGTTGAACTACCAAGTTTGATGAAGGAGGAAAACAGAGATATCTCAGCAAACTTTAATTCAAACTAAACTCTAATCACCATAAATATATGAGCAGCAGCAGCTAGTGCCCACAGAGTCAGAATCTGGATATAGTCTGCATACATATGGATATTAACAGATTCTAGTTTGTTGTGTAGCTACTATTCTGGCATTATGGAAGAAGCATGACTGAGAGGGAAGTTTGGAGGACCTAGAGCTGATTCTTGCAGGATCTTTATTGTGGGCAAGTCACTTCATCCCTTTGAGTCTGAATTTCCTCATCTATTAAGTAAGAATAATTGTACTTGCCCTGATTTCCCCACAAGGTTGAACAGTGTTCTATAAACATGACTGTACAACATAAATTAGAATGTAGCAATACCCCAGAGCTAGGAATTGTTCTCCCTCAGAATCCTAGAGATACCTTTTAGGGTTTTAGCATATCTTTCTCTGCTGTCACTGGCTTTAAGTTTCCATTCTAATGTATTTCCCTATCCTCACTATTAAATTGCCAGTAGTTATTGCCCTAGTTCCATTTATCCAATTAATATTAATTAGCAAGGGATATCCGTTACGAAGAACAGAAATTAGAAGAAAGGAAACAAACATTTAAAAAAAAAATTATCTACTGTGTACTAGCACTATGCTAAGCACTTTACAAATATTATATTAACAACACTACCAGATAACATCCCCATTTTATAGTTGAGGAAACTGAGGCAGGCAGAGGTTAAGTGACAGCATTTAACAGAGGTTAAATCACAATACTAGTAAATGTCTGAGGCTGCATTTGAACTCAGGTCTTCCTGACCAGGCCCAGGGCTCTATCCATTGTATCACCTAGCGGATTTAAGTACAATTTCCCCAGCCTCTTGGTACACATTCTTCCATGTACTACCTCAGATTTAGGTGAAACTGGGCTCAAACTTAGCTGTGTGAATCTGGGGCATTTAACTTCTGGCCTATCTCAGTTTTCTCACATGTAAAATGTGTTAAAAATAACACTGACTTTCCAGTATTGTGTTAAGGATCAAATGAAGTAATTGTTAAGTACCTATGCATAACAGGGATTATAAATATTATTATATTTATATTTTCACAAAATTTATATTTTCTTCCATTTTAAATTAAATAAAACAAATAATTATTCAGAAAATGAGAATGACCATAAGCTTCCCCAGACTTCCAAAAGGGTCCATGGCAGAGAAATGTTTAAGAACCCCTAATGTAATTTACCTTCCACACAGCTGCCAAGATATTGTGTCTAAAGTAAAAGTCAGACCATCCCACTTTCTTTCTCAAGGCTCTTCAGTGGCTTGAGTACAAAATGTAAACCCCCAATGTTGGCATTTAAAGTCCTTAAAACATCTCTTGCCTCATTGTACAGGCTTTCTACTACCCTCCAAACAGAACAAATCTAATCTTTCTTTTATGTGATAGCCCTTCAAAAAGCTGAAGACAGCTCATATCTGCCATTGTCTCCTTCTAAAGGCTAAAAATACTAATTTTCTTATTTGACATGTATCCCAAGTCCTTTACCATCTTAGTTGTCCTCTAAATAGTCCCCAGATCATCAGTGTCCTTCTTATAGTTTGGTGTCCTCCTAAGGGCTTCTGACCAGACCAGGGTATAGAGGACCGTCATGTGCTTATGCCCCTCTTAATTTAGCCTAAGATCATATGAGCTTTTTTCCCCTTCCACAACACACAGCTGAGTCATAGCAGAGCTTGCAGTCTACTCAAACAATTGTATTTTTTTTTTGACAGGTTGTTGCCTAAAATTCTTTCTAGTTTTAAAATTCTTTTTACTTTTAATGTCAAAAATGTTGTCTGCCTCCTTTGTCCTCTGGAACAATACAGATTTTGGCTATAAACTCTCAAGGATGGGTATTATATTTTGTCCATGAAGACAATGTAGAGTGAATTTACTATGAACACCTCCTGCCTTGAGAGCTGTTGTTAAAGTATCTTTGCTAACAATATCCCTTTTTTTCTGATTTGGGAAGGAAGAAAATAAAGACTGGATAAAGAACTAGTGCTCTTTAAATTAGAGATCAAGAAAGCAAGGAGTATGAGATCTTATTTCAGCTATGCCTGACTCTCCATGACCCCATTTGGGGTTTTCTTGGCAAAAATATTGGAGTGATTTGCCCTTTTCTTTTCCAGCTCATTTTACAGACGAGAAAATGAGGCAAACAGGGTTAAGTGACTTGTCTAGGGTCACAGCCAGTAATGGACATCAGATTTTAAATCAGGAAGATGTTTCTTCCTGACTTCAAACCTGGCATTCTATCCACTCTGCCAACTAGCTGCTCTATGAGCTCTAAACTTGTAGGTAAACAGCCTAGTGTCCAGTTCTTTCTCTGCTACTTTTAATTCCCATTTTGGGCAAAGCCCTGGAACTTTCTGAGCTTTGGTTTCCTCAATTACATAACAGGAATAGTACTGTTTCTTCTATCTATGTTTCAAATATTTTATGAAGGAGGTGCTTTGTAAATTTAAAAAGCTACTGTATAAATTTCAGCCATTGTTATAGCCCAATCCTAATGGGCATACACAGAGCCCTTAGATGATGCAATCAGAGTATGTGCAGACATCCCATAACTAGTTCTGGGGCTGCTAACTACATAGTGAATAAGATTTTCATTTTTGTTTTATATTGTCTAACTTACTACCTGCCTACTCTATAAGACACTAAAAATGCTTGGTGATTGATTGACTGGGAAGGTAATAAGACAGTTACACAAATATTTAGAATAAAAACTAAAATATAGTTCATAGGAAAAGTAAAAAGCACCATTTGTCTTGTTTCTCTAACTAATAGAATGGGAAAAGGGTGAATATCCATTAGTGGATGCATTTGGTAGTCTTCCATTGGATTAACTAAGGTTAATTTCAGCATGGAGACAAAGGACCAGGGCTTGAATGGGACAGGACAATCCATAGTGGGAGTTCATTAAGGGTTAAATCAAAGGTGGTTCATCCAAGTAATGATTTGTGGAGACTGACAGAGGTGGTCACAGGACTAGGAAAGGACAAATGTGTTACAATTTTTGCAGTAGAAAAAGGACAGTTTTCAAATTGCTGGTCAGTGAATTTGATGTTAATTGCTAGAAAAATTCTAAAACATATTATTAAGAGAATAGTTTATGAAAAATTAGAAAGAAAAATAGTTATTACTAAAAACTAGCATAGACTCATCAAGAAAAGGTCATGCTATACTAAATTCATTTCCTTTTCAGATAGGTTCACTAAAGTAAATGCAATTCTATAGCCTTAAGTAGCCCTGCATTTCAGCAAAGCATTTGACAAGAATTCTTATGTTATTCTTTTGAACAAGTTGGAGAGATGCATGTTACACAATGTGAATAAAATCACAAAAGGCTGAATGACCAAATCCAAAGAGATTAGTCATTAAGGGCTTGGTGACAAGCTGGAGAGATTCTAGTGGAATGTTCTGCAAAGTCCTCTTGTCATCATTGTTGTTCTTGTTGAGTAATTTTTCAGTTGTGTCAAATTCTTTATGACCCAATTTAAAGTTTTCTTTGCAAAAATACTGGAGTGATTTGACATTTCCTTTTCCAACTCATTTTACATATGGGGAAACTAAAACGAACAGGATTAAGTGACTGATCCAGGAGTGTCAGAGGCCAGATTTGAATTTAGGAAGGATAGTCTTCCCGACTCTAGGCCCAATACACTATCTATTGTACCACCTAGTTGTCTCTACATATTGGGTTTTATAAATCAACTGTACCAGCATAGAATGAAGAGAGCATGGATAACAATGATAATGTATCTGAAAAAAAGATCTGGGACTCTTAGTAGACTTTAAATTCAACATAAGTAAAACATAGCAGTCAAAAAAAAAGTTGATTTGCTCATAAGGACTGAATTAATAAGTACATAGAACACAAAATGAAGGCAGTGATAATACTACTTACTGTCCTAGGCAATCTACATTTAGATTATTGTGTTCACTTCTGAACACCATGTTTGAGAAAGGACGTTAAAGAAATAGAGCAGGAAAAAATGGAATGATCAGGATAGTGGATATCATGCTAGATATCATACTGTAAAAGTATTGGTTGAAGGAATGAGGGAGATTTAGAATGGAAAATAAGACGGTTGGAAGAGGAGAAAGAGAACATAATAATCTCCAAATATTTAAAGGTCTATCATAGAGAATGTTTCACCTTGTTCTTTTTTTTTTTTCTTTTTTTTTTTAATTTAATAGACTTTTATTTACAGGATTTATACATTGGGTAACTTTACAGCATTAACAATTGCCAAACCTCTTGTTCCAATTTTTCACCTCTTACCCCCCCCCCCCCCCTCCCCTAGATGGCAGGATGACCAGTAGATGTTAAATATATTAAAATATAACTTAGATACACAATAAGTATACATGACCAAAACATTATTTTGCTGTACAAAAAGAATCAGACTCTGAATTATTGTACAATTAGCTTGTGAAGGAAATCAAAAATGCATGTGTGCATAAATATAGGGATTGGGAATTTAATGTAATGGTTTTTAGTCATCACCCAGAGTTTTTTCTCTGGGTGTAGCTGGTTCAGTTCATTACTGCTCCCTTGGAAATGATTTGGTTGATCTCGTTGCTGAGGATGGCCTGATCCATCAGAACTGGTCATCATCTAGTATTGTTGTTGAAGTATATAATGATCTCCTGGTCCTGCTCATTTCACTCAGCATCAGTTCGTGTAAGTCTCTCCAGGCCTTTCTGAAATCATCCTGTTGGTCATTTCTTACAGAACAGTAATATTCCATAATTTTGAGAATGTTTCACCTTGTTCTATATGACCTGACCCCATAAAGAAATTACAACAGTGAGTTGAAGCTCATAAGATCATAGAATTTAGAGCCAGAAGGGACTTTAGAGGATCTCTTTTCCTGCCTACCTCATTTACAAATGAGAAAACTGAGGTCCAGAGAGGCTATTACTTGTCCAAAATCACAAAGCATCAGAGGATAGGATTTGAGCCCAAAGTTCTCTGCCACTAGAGCCAATGTTATTTGCGCCATTGCCTTCAATTGCAGAAACAGATTTAGGTTTTTATGTATAATAAATATATAGAACTGTCCAGAGGTGTTTTGTTCTCAGAAGAGAAGAAAGCTGCATCGGGTTCAACTTTTTTTTTTTTTTTAATTAAGTTCTTACTATGCACAGAATACTGAGCTAGGTATTTAGGGAATCTAGAATTTAATTGACCAGGGTAGTTAATATATGGACCAATAAATATGACACATAATGAAACAAGAGATAGTATAGTAAAGTGAAAAGAACCCTGAGTGTAGAGTCAGAGATCTGGATGTAAATCCTAATGCTACTCTTAGTACTGAATAACCTTACGTGAATTATTTAACCTCTCTGGGTCTCTGAAAGAGAAAGACAGAGGGAGACAGAAAGATAGACAATCAGACAGAAACAGAGACAGAGAAAGACAGAGAGAGAGAGAGAGAGAGAGAGAGAGAGAGAGAGAGAATTTGGACTATATGACTTCTTAAAATCCCTCCAAAAATAAATAAATAAATGAAGTCCCTACTAGCTCTAAATTCTTCAATCCTATAAGATAAATGAACAAACATTTTACAAAGATGGGAGATTTAAGGATGAGAGAGCACACTTTTTTCTGGAGAGATCAATGAAAACTTTTCTGATAAGGCAACAGTTCAGTGGGGCCTTGACAAATGAATAGGATTGCAAAAGGTAAATATTAGGGTCTAGTGGAAGCATGGTGGATCCTAGATATAATATGTTGTTTGCCCTTTGTTCTTGAAAAGAGCAATGACATCAGGGAGGTGAAAAAGAATGGAAGCAGGAAAACACCAAATACATTAAGGTACAAGAAGTAGTAAAGTTTGACTAAAGCACAAAATATATTATGTAAGGAGCATTAGTAATAAGGAAGGAAAAGAAAGAAAGAAAGAGAAAAAGAAAGAAAGAAAGGGAGGGAAGAAGAGATAGAAAGAGAAAAAGAAAGAAAGAAAGGGGGGAAGAAGAGATAGAAAGAAAGAAAGAAAGAAAGAAAGAAAAAGAAAGAAAGAAAGGGAGGGAAGAGGAGATAGAAAGAGAGAGAAAGAATGAAAGAGACAGAGAAAGAGAAAAGAAAGAAAGAGAAAGAGGGAGGAAGGAAGGAAGGAAGAAAGAGAGAGAAAGAAACAAAGAAACAAAGAAAGAAGGAAAGAAAGAAAAAAGCAAGAGAAAAAGAAAGAAAGAAAGAAAGAAAGAAAGAAAGAAAGAAAGAAAGAAAGAAAGAAAGAAAGAAAGAGAAAGGGAGGGAAGAAGAGATAGAGAGAGAGAGAGAAAGAACGAAAGAGATAGAGAAAGAGAAAAGAAAGAAAGAAAGAGAAAGAGGGAGGGAGGGAGGGAGGAAGAAGGAAGAGAGAAAGAAAGAAAGAAAGAAAGAAAGAAAGAAAGAAAGAAAGAAAGAAAGAAAGAAAGAAAGAAATTTGAGGCCAGACTGTGGCAGCCCTTGGATTCTACTCTAGAGTCTTTCATCATTTCCTGTCTCAGACATCACCAGACAAATACCCACCTGGAAACAGCAGGGTTAGGGGAAGGAGTGGACTGAGTGAGAGGGCCCTACTCCTGGATCAGGAGTTTCAGTGTTATTCAATAGGCACCAGGGAGAATCCAGACCCCTTGACTCCAGACCTAGTTTTTCACCTCTATCTAAGAAATTCTTTTTAAAAAATGCTCTGCTTTCCCCTTGTGTTCTCCAAGCCCCCTGACAGAACCTTATGGTAAAAAAGCAACAGCATCTGGTGATGTTGGCTGTTGGGACAGCCATTGTTGCTTGTTTCTGGTTATCCCCAGGGGACCACATGAAAATTCTTCCCCTAATAAAATCAAGATGTGGAGAAACATAAACAAAGCCACCATGAACCTTTTTCATTCCTTTCAAAATAACCATGAAAAGAAAAGAAAGGAGAGAAAAAGGCCATGGCAGAAAAAAAGAAAATGATGCTGTCTTCTACTGTCACTAAAGTCTGAGCTACTGTTAATTAAGGGAGACTCTCCAATATAAAAGGATAATAGGATTATAGACTTAAGGGTGGAAAGGACCTGAGAGGAGATCTATTCTGGCTCTTTCATTTACAGATGAGACTTCCAGGTTAAGTGATTTGCTCACCAGCACACAGTAAATAGAAGAGTCATTTGACCTTAACACCTCTGACTCCAAACCAGCACCTCCTCCTCTGCTGTGTGTCCTCTCAAAAGGTTTTCTCTGCTCTCAAAGTGAATTCTGGTCATAGTGGTGACACTGGACACCAGGGAAGGATCAAAAGAAACCCCTTACCCTCGATTGGAGGTTTCAGTACAATTTTATTATTGTCTCCTGGCAGGCAAACTTTCTGCCCCCGGACAGTATATGACAATTTGTCTGCATCTTAGAGTCTTAGAAAGTTGCCTGGGGCACAGAGATGTTAAATGATAGAGCCCATGGGCACACAGCCAGGATATTCAGAAACTGGACTTGTTTATTTAAGCGAATTTAAACTTAGCCACCTAATCCAGAATTCCCAACTAAATATTTAAAAAAAAAAAAAAAAAAAAGGTTTAGAAAAGTCATCACTTATTATTTCCTAGGGAAATAAAACCTGCCTAGCTTTCTTCAAGGTTCATTCTAAGAGTCACTGCTTATAGGAGCCCCAGAATGATTGCACTCACAAGTTGTTACTGACCTTCCCAATCAGAAATTACTTTATAGTTACTTTGTACCTACTTGTTGATGTATATGTGAATTTGCTCTAACAGACTGTAAATCTCTTAAAAGGAATGTTTCAGTTTTTGTCCTACCACAGAACCTGGAACTGAGGTATTTAATAAATGATGTAAGGTTCCAAGAGTAGTAAGGGATGTCCTCTCTGCTTTCAAAGATCTTGAAATCTAATTACAGAAATGAGGTACACTCCTATGAGAAGTTACCAAATCCATGATTAAGGCCCAAACTGAATAATTCAGAGCTCTACCTTCATTGAGAAAAGAGAGAGATGTGTGGAAAAGGGACTGCAAGACTTCACAACAGAAATGAGATTTCAGGTATGTTTTTGGTACAAGGAACCATCCATCTATTTTCAGATGGAATCAGCCAAGTTTTGACTATCAACAAGTCTTTTCCCATTTTTACTCATCCTCCATTCAGCTAATAAAGTGATCTTCCTAAAGTACTGGTCTGACTGTATTACTTGCCTGCTCAATAAACTCCACTGGCTCCCCATTACCTCCTTGATAAAATGTAAAATCCTTTATTTAGCTTTTAAATATTTTCTTAATATGGCACCTTCCTATCTTTCCAATCTTCTTTGAGTAGATTCCTTACAATTCCTCACCCATTCATTTCCCAACTTTAGTGCCTTTTCCATTACTGCTCTCCTTATTTGGGATGTTCTTCCATCTCATCTCTTCTTCCTGGTTTCCCCAACTGCTTTCAATACTCCGCAAAGCTTTTTGCAGTAGCCTTTTTCTTGTCCTCGCCTTTCCCCTAATATCTTCCCTCTGAGGTTGCATCCCATTTATACTATATCTTTCTTGTAAGTATGAGGTTGTTTTTTTTTTTTACATTTGTTTTTAAAATTTTGAGTTCTGAAGTTATGGAGTTATGAAGTTATGCAAAACATTTCCATAAAAGTCATATTGTGAAAGAACTCTTAGAACTCCCATTCTAATGAAAATAAAAACCTTCAAGAAAAATTAAGTTTAAAAAGAGAAAGAGAGAGAGAAAGAGAGAGAGAGAGAGAGAGAGAGAGAGAGAGAACACTTCAATCTATATTCAGACACAATCAGTTCCTTTTCTGGGTCTGGATAGGATTTTTCCTCCTTGAGAATAGATGGAGATGATTGTACAATTGAGAATAGCAAAATCATTCACAGCTGGTCACCAAGGAACATTGCTACTGTTTTGTATATAGTACAATTCACTTTGCTTAAATTCATGAAGGATTTTCCGAATCTTTTTTTTTTCCCTGAGAGCATCCTGCTGGTCCTTTCTCATACAACAGCAATATTTCATCATAAACACACACCAGTTTTTTAAGCCATTCCCCTATTAATGGGCATCCCTTCAATTTCCATTTTTTTTACCTAAGAAGAGAATTGTTATGAATATTTTTGTATATATAAATTATTCTCCTTTTCCCCTCATTTTTTTTAGGTATTCATGCCCAGTAATGGTATTGTTAGGTCAAAAGATATACATGAATTTATAGCCCTCTTTTGATCATTTATCAATTGGAGTAGAACACTTATTTTTTATAAATTTGACTCAGTTCCCTCCATGTTTGAGAACTGAGGTCTTATCAGAGAAACTTGCTTCAAAATTCTTTTTATAGTTACTATTGCTAATTGTATTTCCCTCTGTTTATTTTCTCTCTTCTTTCACTCTGTCCCTCCTCAAAAGTGTTTTAGTACTGTCCACTCCCTCCTCCAAATATGTCATCTCTTTTATCACCCTCCCCCTTTTCCCATATCTATGTATGTTCTGTATCCCATTGAGTATGTATGTTATTTCACAGAGACTATCTTTGCCTCTTTTAGTACCCCCAGAACTTAGCACAGTGCCTAATACATAATTAGGAGTTTAATAAATGTTTATTAATTATTGACTGACCTCTGAATGATTCACTTAAACTTTCAATGTTCCCAGGCAAGCCTCTAAGATTATAATCTGCAGAGAAATACTGACTTGCATTAATAGAAGGAGTTTTCTCCTCCAAAGATTTTCTAGTAAAATCATATATCGTCTCTATCCATATATAACAAAGTTTTTATTAAAATATGGGAACCCAAATTAAATTTATTACTCCAAATGTGTTGTAGATATGTAATTTATGTGTGTATATGTATATATAAAAATGTCTCCAATTGTATATGCTCCCCCAAAATGGTGAGACTCCTCAGTGTGCTGTTTGAGTTACCAGACAAATTAGGGCCTGAGCAGCATTCCCCCTCCTTTATTAGTTTCTCTGAATAATGATGATGCTTTCAGGCCTCTGACTATTTGCAATCATTAGAGTCCAGCCAAGTTGTATGTTCTGGCTTCCTCCTGTGTTTTTCACAAGTATGAGACCTGCTTACCATCTTAGTTTTACTACTTAATTTACTACTAAAATTAAAAATGGAAAGTGGAATTGCTTGTGGATAGTCTTAACTGCCAGTGAGGAAACTGAATTTTATCTTACAGGCAGTGGGAGTGACTGAGGGTTTCTTCAGCAGAGAAGTGACATAGTCACACTTGAAGTTTAGGTGTATTCTTTTAGTGTCCAAACACTGCACAGATTTGTTAGGGACAGCTAGGTGACAAAGTGGATAGAAAATTAGGACAGGGATCAGGAAGACCTAAATTCAAAATGGCTTCAGACACTATCTGTATATTCTGTTTGCATTAGTTTCTTCATCTGCAAAATGAGGGTAATAATAGCACCTATCTCACAGGGTTTGTGAGAATTAAATGAGATAATATTTATAAAGCACTTAGCACTACGTCTGGCCAGAGTAAATGCTATATAAATGTCAATTATCATCACCATTATTATTATTATTTGAAAAGAAAGAGACTGAATCAGGGCAATGAATGAAGACAGAAATAAATTAGTCCTTTTTAAGAGGAGCAGCTATGATAACAAACTAGAATCATGATCCACTAAATAGAGAGAAAACACATACAAAAGAGTTGGGACATAGATTTCCTGTGGGAAAATTGAATGTGAAGGATAATAGACAAGGGAGAAGGGGAGGCAGATTTTGTGACAACTCTGGGAATGCAAACCAAGATGATTAGAGTGATGATGATTGTCTTAACAGAGATAAAAACATTTAAAGGAGAAGTATGTTTAGGAAAAAGGATGATTAATTCTATTGATCTGGGGCACAATCCAAGTACAAATTTCAGGCAGAAGTTTGCAAGTGACTAGAGTTCAGGGGACAGAGTATTGTTGGGTATTTATTTATTAAAGTCTTCTGCATAGACCTGACAATTTAATAAAGAGGATGTCACTAAGGTCATTGAGAGAGAAGAGGAGAGGACCCAAAATAGAAAGACTTCCCTGGTTATGTGTTATAGAGTAAAAACTGGATGCTAAACCAATAAAAGAAACTGAGGTTGTGATGTTAAAGAAGGATTTTCTGATAATAGTGTGACTGAAACTCAGGGAAGAATCTCTAAGTGGAGGTCAGCAATTGTGTCAAAAATGCCAAAAGAGATGTCAAAGAGGATGAAGACTGAGAAAAGTTCCTGAGATTTAGTAGATAAAAGTTTGCTGGTAACTTTGAAGAGAGTAATTTCAGCCTAATGATGGAGTCATAAGTTTGATTTGTAAAACTTAGAGAAATAAGTAGAGAATAAGGTTTCTTGGGAAGCTGGAGGAAAGAGTGATAGACATACAGGGAAAAAAAGACTAAAGAAAAAAAAAGATTCTCAATATAATATTAAAAAGTACAGCAGGGAGAGAAGAAACTTAGAATAGGACACAGACAAACAAGGCAGTTTGTTATGATAGTACTAAATTTATTAATACTTTAGAAATAGAATTTTACATTTTATTATAAAATCTTTTAGTGTGAATATATGTAGAAGGGTTCACTTTATTGAAATTTCTTAAATTCAGAATAAAAACATCAAAAATAAGAAATGAGTAGGAGGTGAGGAATTGGAAGACAATGACATTTCTTTCTAGAATTACAGCAGTAAAAGAACACTGAAGGAGATGGCAAGGTCAAGCAAAGAAGTTTTGAGGATGAGAGAGACCTGGACAAGTTTAAGGAGTCAATAGCAGGTAAAGAATCAATATAAAAGGAGAAACTGAAGATAAGGGGGAGAGATACTGATAACCCAGGAAATTCCCTGGGAAATAATAAATGGTGGGATTGAGGACTGGTTTCAACAAAGGCCAGTATCACTTCTACTTTGGAAAGAAGAGGAGGACAGGGTTGTTGAAGTCTTTTCAGGTACAGAATGCAAAAAAATGAAGGACTTCTATGAGAGTGACCTTGATTTTCTCAATATAGGAGGAGGGAAAATCATCTCCTGATGGAGAAAAAGGTAGATATGGCAAATGGGGTTTAAAAGAGAAGAAGGAAATTAGGAACAACCAACATGGTGAACTTAATAATTCAGAAAATCAAAGGACAAAAGGGGCCTTTTAGGGGCCCAATGGGAATTGGATAATATTTGCAATAATCAGGGTTGGATGGTTAGAAGTCATCTATTCCAGATTAGATACACACAACACAGTAAAGCAAGATCTATAGCAATCTAGTATTTGATAAACCCCTAGACTCCAGCTTCTGGAATAAGAACTCACTATTTGACAAAAATTGTTGGAAAATTGGAAAATAATATGTTAGAAACTCAGCATAGGCCTATATCTCACATCCCATACCAAAATAAGGTCAAATTTTTATTTGATTTTATTATAATTTAGGCCTAAATAAATTAGGAGAACAAGGATAATTTACTTATCAGATCTTTAGAGGAGGGATAAATTTATAACCAAAGAAGAACTAGGGAACATTATGAAAGGCAAAATGGACAACTTTGATTACATTAAATTAAAAAGTTTTTGCACAAACAAAACTAACAGAAACATGATTAGAAGGGATGTATAAAGTTGGAAAAAATCTTTACAACCAGTATTTCTGATAAAGGTTTCATTTCTAAAATATATAAAGAACTGTGTCAAATTTATAAGAATACAATTCATTCCCCAGTTGATAAATGGTCAAAGGATATGAACAGACAATTTTCAGATGATGAAATTAAAGCCATTTATAGTTTACTTGAAAAAATGCTCAATCACTATTGATTAGAGGAATGCAAATTAAAACAGCTCTAAGATACTACCTTACACCTCACAGATTAGCTAAAATGACAGGAAAGGATAATGATAAATGTTGGAGGAGATAAGGGAAGACAGGGACATTAATGCATTGTTGGTGGAGTTGTGAAGTGATCCAATCATTCTGCAGAGCAATCTGGAATTATGCCCATAGGGCTATAAAACTGTGCATATCCTTTAACCCAACAGTGCCATTACTGAGTTTGTATCCCAAGGAAATCATAAAGGAAGGAAAAGGACCCTCACATGCAAAAATGTTTGTACCAGTTCTTTTTATGATAGCAAAGAATTGGAAAAGGAGTAGATGCCCATCACTTGGGGAATGGCTGAACAAATTGTAGTACATGAAGGTAATGGAATAGTATTGTTCTATAAAAATGAGACCAAACTGATTATAGAAAAGCCTGGAAAGATTTCCATGGATTGATGCTGAGCAAAACAAGTAGAACCAGGAATACATTGTAACAGCAAGAATATACAATGATCAACTATGAAAGGCTTGGTTCTTCTCAGTAGTTCAGTGATCTAAAGCAATTCCAATAGATTTTGGACAGAAAAGTGCCATCTGAATCCAGAAAAAGAACTAAAGAAACTGAATGTAAATCAAAACATGCTATGTTCACTTCCTTTTTCTTTATTTTTATCCCTCCCTTGGTTTTTCCCATTTGCTCTGATTTTTCTCTTCCACATAATTCACCAAAAAATGTGTATTAAAAATAAATAAACTTTAAAAAAAGAAGTCATCTATTCCAGAGGTCCGAAACTCTTAGGCAAGAAAACTTCTCAATGGAGCCAAATCAGATTAAAATGTGATTGGGAAATGTTTAGAAAATAAAATACAACATAGGTAATGTTAACCTGTGGATTCCTAAATCAATACGTGACCCATAGGAAAATATTTCTAATTGAGTTTGACAACTCTGAACTAGC
The DNA here is from genome assembly GCF_902635505.1 of Sarcophilus harrisii. Lineage (NCBI taxonomy): Eukaryota > Metazoa > Chordata > Mammalia > Dasyuromorphia > Dasyuridae > Sarcophilus > Sarcophilus harrisii. The sequence goes on along the minus strand of NC_045426.1, from coordinate 623,864,299 downwards.
ACCATATAATGATTTCAGGAATGCAGAATCTGAGCCCTACAGGTCTTCTAACTGGTTCTAGTATCCTTTCTACTACCTCATCATATGAACTCTGTCATTAGTTTAGTGATTTTAAAAATGTCACTTAAATCCTCATTTCAGCTTCTTTAGCAATCAACAATTAAATGTTTTTGCCTGTCTATTATCTGTTTTCTATCATCTCTGTATATTCTATTTTACAATCATCACCATCATCTATTTGTCTCTATCTTCCTATCTATAATTACTATAATTCATTTGTCAAATTGAAATCTATTATCTCAGATATAGGGATCACATATATAAAGGAAACAATGGCTACCCTGAAAAAGCTTACATCCTACAAAGAAAAATGATGAATTAACATAAAAGTTTGAATAAAAGAGAGAGAGAAAGAGAGAGAGAGTGAGTGTATGTGTGTGCATGTGTGTGTATGTGTGTATGTTTTACCGGCTCTAGGATTTTGTGGATGTGGGGAATTCCAAATGACAAGTGTCCTCTACTAATGCAGACAGGCAACTTCTCTCTAATTTGCAGTCTTAGACAATTGTCTGGGGCACTAAGAAATTAAGTGACATGTGCATTAATTAATTATTTTAAAAAATACTGAATTAGGAAATCTCTCTCTTAAGACCTGGAGTAGATCATCTTCCTACCAAGGTCTACTGCAACTGTTTTTTTGTTGTTGTTTGTTTGTTTTGAGGAGCTTTTGGGGGGAGGTTGGAGGAGGGAGAAATGAAAGGGAAGAACAGAAATTTATGAAAAAACAAACTGACAGATCATATTAAAATCACATTTTACGTAATACCAGAGAAAACATTTAATATTTTTTCTGTATAGAATACAAAAAATGAGAAGGAATAAGGGGATAAAAAATTTAAATAGCCAGGTTCCAGTAAAATAGGATAGAACTAGATTTTCAGCAGGGAACAAGATACATAAATCTGGGCAGCTAGGTGGTGGAGTGGATAGAGCACCAGCCCTGAAGTCAGGAGGACTTGAGTTCAAATCTGGTCTCAGACACTTAACATGTCCTAGCTGTGTGACCTTGGGCAAGTCACTTAACCCTAATTACCTCAGTATAAAAAAAAAAAAAAGATACATGAATCCTAGCCTTAGGTGCTAAAACTGCTAATCCTGGAAGAAGGAGGAAAGATTTTTATGATTCAGATGAGAGGTGATAATAGCAAGCATTTACATAGTACCTACTATGTGTCAGGTAGTTTGCACTTGGCACCCTGGTTATTCCAGGTTCTCAGTCCCTTCTCCAGGGTTTAGTGAGAGATATCTGAGCCACGCATTTGGGCCAAACAGTGATACATAAAAGCAACAAGAGTTCTAATAGAAAGAGGAAAGAATCATCTAATCAATTTGGCTAGAGACTTGCCAATCAATAACATTGCATGGAAGCTGGAAGTTTCCTTGCAAGAAGATTCAGAGAAGTTTGAGGCAAGGTTATCAAGTAGTAGGCAGAGACAGCCTATAACTTGAAAAGCTAGACTAAAAAATCCAGAAGATTTTTATTTGTTTGTTTTCTGAGCCTCCAAGATAATCATCTCATAAAAGGTCATGGATTTAGCCATTTTCATGAAGAACAATACTCTGAACTCTGACCAAAAGGATGACTACAAATGATGGAGAATGTTGTGAATAAAAACAAACCTACACCCATCAACCAATTGGCAAATTAAAGTGAATCTGTTAAAGTCCACACTCTGATTACTTATAATCTGAGCCCCTCTTCCCACCCAGCTCACTGACAGGACCTGTTCCGATTCCTTATCTCAGTCTTGCTTTCTGATTGTGACATTGCCTTGTGCATATGGACATCTGAGTTATAAAACTCTTTTCAAAGACCCTTCTTATCATAATTCTGACTCTTCTTGGCATGTCCTAAGTGCATTCTCATGCTCTAGATCCCCAAATTGGGAAGGATTTAAGCAATGTCTGGGATTCATCCATTTGCATCCCTTGGCTAATTAGTATGGTTAAAGAGAACATTTGAACAAATGTCCTAGCTTAAGATAATAGGACAGTATCTTCTTAATTTCCAAAAAGAATAGACTATATGCAGCCAATCAAACAATGAATTTTTGTATTTTTTTAAAGACTGAATTACTCTACTTTACCCATGTGACAAGTGTAAGGGCTATTTATGGGTCCTTTCCCACTGTGACCAGCATGGAGGCCTTGGTATATTTTACCTCTGACTCAGGCAACCTAGTTCTCATACCCTCCCTCATTCCTTACTCTCAAAGACTGGCCATATTAATGATTTATTAATGTGGATGCTCAATCAGCCTAGGCCAGTGCAGCTTAGAACTCTCAGGTTCAAGAGATCTACCAACTACCATCATCAGCCTGAGGTTTTCTAATAGCTGAGTATATATGTACTCCACAGGCACGTACCACCATACCCAGCTCAATAAGCATTTATTAAGAGATATGTACTAGAAATTATTCTAAATCCTGTTAATACAAAGAAAAGCACAGTCTCTACCTTTAAGAAGTTCACGTTCTAAAGGTAGGGACAACATGAAAAAAATTCTACATATAAAATACATAGAACAACTGTAGAAAGTAATCTCAGAGGAAGGCACCTGAGCTTCAGATGACAGTAGAGAAAGAATATAATCGTCCAGTAGAATCTAGAGTGTTAGAAAGAATTCCCATAGGGAATTCCCATAGTAAAATCCCCAAGGGGGAGGGATATTTTTTTACCATCTCCTTTTATCTCCTTTCCCCCATTACTAGCTGAAACTCTTCATGTTCCACCTTAAGAGAGAAGGAGGGAAAGGGGAAGAAGAACTTGCCCAGGTCACTTCTTGTCTTCTATTTATTTCTTTGGAAATGGCTTTTCAATTTTCTTTGCATTTTTTAGATTTTGAAATACAGGCATAGTTTACTTAATATTATTATTTGATTCCAAGAAAATTCAACTTTATGTGAAACAATTAGAAAGGCAAACATGCCTCAGTTACCTATCAGTAAAATGCAGACTGGAAAGTTTTGAAATAGATGAATTAAGATCCCTCCTAGCTCTAACTCTATGAATTAGAGTGGTAAGAAAAACACATTATTTGAAAAGAAGTTACAGAAAAGATGAATGGTGATGCACAGAAATGGGCAGTTTTAGTTCTTTCCTTGTTCTTATTCCTTTCAATGGTTTTTTCTCCAATGCTTCCCCAGAAACCCTAGGACTTTCTCCACTGCCATATTTTCCATCTCCCTTTCCCTAAAGAATGTATTGGCCAAGCTGTCTCAGAATTTGCTTCTCATTTCCATAGCATTTAAAAAGTGAAATTCAGGTCATGTGGAAGCATGAAACTTAAGATTACAGGTGAGAGAGGAATGTACTAGGAGAAAGGGGAAGGAAGAAGTGGAATAGTGTATATAATGTTCCATAAGAGGCAAGAAAAAGCTTTTACAGAGAAGGGGAAGAGGGGAAATGAAACTTTACTCTCATTAGAATTGTCAAGAGGAAATAACATGCACACCCAATATGGGTATAGAAATCTATTTTATCTTGCAGGAAAATAGATGGGAAAGGGGATATGAGAAAGGGAAGGGTGATAGAAGAGAGGACATATTGGGGGAAAGGATAGTCAGAAATAAAACACTTCTGAGGAAGGACAGGGTGAAAGGAAAAAGAGAATAGAATAAATAGGGGGAAATAAAGTTAGCAATAGTAATTGTGAAAAGAATTTGGAAGTAAGTTTCTTTGAAAACGGTCTCATTTCCATTTCTTTCTATTGGATATTTAAATAGTATTTTATTTTTCCAAATACATGTAAAGATTGTTTTCAACATTTACCTTTGCAAAACCTTGTGTTCCGAATTTTTTCCCTCTCTCTACTCTCTTCCCCAAGACAGCAAGTAATCCAGTATAAGTTAAACATGTTCAGTTCTTCTAAGTATAATTCCATATTCATTGTGCTATGCAAGAAAAATAAGATCAAAAGGGAAAAAACATGGGAAAGAAGAAAACAAAGAACAACAAAAAGGTAAAAATACTATTCTTTGATCCATATTCAGTCTCCATAGTTCTCTCTCTAGATGAGGATGGCACTTTCTATCATAAGTCTATCGGAATTGGAAAGTCTCCTTTTTCAAATATATAGGGAACTAAGTCAAATTTATAAAAAATAAGAGCCATTCCCCAATTGAGAAGTGATTAAAAGATATAAACAGTTTTCAGATGAACTAATCAAGCTATTTATAACCATATGAAAAAGATACTCTAATTCACTCTTTTTTTTTTTTATTTAATAGCCTTTTATTTACAGGATATATGCATGGGTAACTTTACAGCATTAACAATTGCCAAACCTCTTGTTCCAATTTTTCACCTCTTACCCCCCACCCCCTCCCCTAGATGGCAGAATGACCAGTAGATGTTAAAATATATTAAAATATAAATTAGAAACACAATATGTATACATGACCAAAACATTATTTTGCTGTACAAAAAGAATTAGACTCTGAAATATTGTACAATTAGCTTGTGAAGGAAATCAAAAATGCATGTGTGCATAAATATAGGGATTGGGAATTCAATGTAATGGTTTTTAGTCATCTCCCAGAGTTCTTTTTCTGGGTATAGCTAGTTCAGTTCATTACTGCTCCATTAGAAATGATTTGGTTGATCTCGTTGCTGAGGATGGCCTGATCCATCAGAACTGGTCATCATCTAGTATTGTTGTTGAAGTATATAATGATCTCCTGGTCCTGCTCATTTCACTCAGCATCAGTTCGTGTAAGTCTCTCCAGGCCTTTCTGAAATCATCCTGTTGGTCATTTCTTACAGAACAGTAATATTCCATAATTTTCATATACCACAATTTATTCAGCCATTCTCCAACTGATGGACATCCATTCAGTTTCCAGTTTCTAGCCACTACAAAAAGGGCTGCCACAAACATTCATGCACATACAGGTCCCTTTCCCTTCTTTATAATCTCTTTGGGATATAATCCCAGTAGTAACACTGCTGGATCAAAGGGTATGCACAGTTTGATAACTTTTCTAATTCACTCTTGATGGAAGAATGCAAACTAAAACAATTCTGAGGTAAATCATAAATGTTGGAGGGAATGTGGAGAAAATGAGACATTAATGTATCATTGGTGCAATTGTGAACTGATTCAACTACTCTGTAATTTGGAACTATGCCTAAAGTGCTATAAAGCCATGCATATCCTTTGACCTAACAATACACATATTTGGCATGTATCTCAAAAGAGATTTTAAGAAAAAAAAAAGAGAAAGTATTTATATGTACCAAAATATTCATAGCAGCTCTTTTCTCAGGACAAAGAATTGAAAATTGAGAGGATGTCCAGCAACTGGGGAATAGCTGAACAAATTGTGGTATGTGATTATGACGGAATACTATTGTTCTATAAGAAATGATGCATAGATACTCGCAGGAAAAATCTGGAAAGTCCTCCATGAACTCATGTAAAGTGAAATGTACTGTGTACAAAGTAATAGCAATGTTGTGGGATGATCGGCTGTTAATGACTTTGCTATTCTTAGCAATACAATAATCTAAAACTACTCTGAAGATTAAAAAATACTATCCATACCCAACAGATTGAAGCAGACTTTTTTTTTTAACTTTATTTTTCTTGAGAATTTTTTTGAAGGGGAAATCTATATCTTCTTTTGCTATATGACTTTTATGTAAATGGTTTGCATACCTTCACATGTGCCTTAGTAATATAGTAGAAGGCAGAGAGGATGTATGGGAGAGAATCTGGAACTTAAAGTTTTAAAAACAAATGTCAGAAATCATCTACCATGCTCTCTCCAAAGTTAGCAGTGATTTACATTGTTAAACCTAATCATCTATCAATCAATAATCTCTATCTATTTAATTTTCTCTACTCTCTATATATCATAAAATGTCTTACCCTAATAAACATCCCTGGAGAAATTAAGAAATGATTCCTACAAATTGTCTAGAGAAACAAATCAGTCACATTTGACATCGGTTATAATGTCATCTGGGAAAAATAAAATATTAAAAAAGAAGCTCAAGATTACATTAAGTTTTTATGGCATAATTACACAGTAATATTTACAGGTAATTCTGTAAAGTTAGTATTTTTCTTTCCATATGTGAACTTTTGACTTTCTAATAATTTTGGTTTATGTAACAACCCCAATTTTATTTTTCCTTTGACACTGATGTCAAATCGGTTTTGATTTGAAAATTAAATAGATAGAGATTATTGATTGATAGATGATTAGGTTTAACAATGTAAATCACTGCTAACTTTGGAGAGAGCATGGTAGATGATAGGTAGATAGATAGATAGATAGATAGATAATTAAGGGTTTTCTATCTGCCAAGACCTGAGTTAAGGCTGCACTATAAGACAAAGAAAAAAAAAAGACAATCTTTATTCTCATGGAATTCACATTCTAATAATCTTTAGGATTTCATGAATTCTCATGAGGAAATTAAAGCTTATATTTATCAAGTAACTTGAGTATAAGATACCAACACTTTCTTTATATCCTCATCTCTCACAATCTCAGGGCAGCATAAAATTATAGGATGTTAAATCTCAAAAAAAAGTTTTAAAAAATAAAAGGCCAAAGCTAGAAGGAGCTTTGGAACACTAAATCTTAGAATGTATACTATAATAAAATAGAATGTTGATAGCCTTGGAATAGAGAATGTTGGAGCTATAAGAAGCCTTAGAAATGATCTAATCCTTCCCTCTCATTTTCACTTGTAGAAACTGAGTACTCAGACAGTGACTTGTGCAAGTCATGCAGTGAATTACAATCCAAAGCAAGACTTAGATCTCATGTAATCTTTCCATTACATCTCTTTGTCATCTATATCAAATTCTATTCTGTTTCTTCCAGCAGATCTAAAATCTCCCTTTTCACACTAATCTTTACTCTCTCCCTGTTTACTGGCTGAATTCTTATCTATAAAAATATCCATGTCTACCTTACCCTTCAAAAAAACACTTGATCTATCCATCCCACTATTATCCTCTAACTTCCTTCCCTTTCATGAAAAAAACTCTTGAGAAGGTGATCTATAACCAGTACTTCTACTTCCTCTCCTCTCACTTTCCTTTTAACCCTCTTCAGTCTGGTTTCCATTCTCATCATCCAATTGAAAGTGCTCTCTCCAAAGTTACCAGTGGTTTTAATTGTCAATTCCACTGGCCCTTTTATTAGTTCTAATCCTCCTTGATCTCTTGACAATCTTTAACACTGCTGTTCACCTGCCTATCCTTGATATTTTATCTTCTTTTAGATTCTCAGGACATTTCATTTTCCTGATTCTTTTCTTAGTTGTCAGACCACTCTTTCATAGTCTCTTTTGCAGGGTCTTCATCCAGGTCACAATTATTGACGATGGATAATATACCAAAATATATCTAGTATCTATATAAACACAATTTCACAATACTCTTGAAAGGAGGGAAGAAAAGAAGGAAGAGAAATAAGGAAAGAAAAAGAAAGGAAGAGAGAGAGGGAGAAAGTTGAAGTATTCATTGTTCATGACCAGATCAAGCTAGCTATAAAGTCATAATTATGACTTTAGCTAAATTAATTTATAAACTTAATATTATACCATGTCCTCTCACAGACTGCAATTTCTAGGTGTTGTGTTATAAAGTTAAACAAAATAATGAAAAATTCATTTAGAGCAGGAGTTCTTAACTTGGAACCCATCAAGGAGTTCATGGATATATTTCAAGTGAATTTACACACACACACACACACACACACACACACACACACACACACACATTTTGTGCACTTAAAAACTCTGAGAAAGAGTCCATTAGCTTTTTCAGACTGCCAAAATGGGTTCCCTCCCCTCCCTGACACACATACAAACAAATGTTAAGAATCCCTGCTTAAGACGAACAAAAAGTCTAGAAATTTATAGGAAGTAATAGAAAAGAGGAATAAAGGAAAGGAATCACAATTCGAGACTTCAAAGGATATTATAACATGGTAGTTGTCAATCAATCAATCAGAAGAGCATTTATTAAGCACCTACTATTTGATACTTGTATAAGAAATGGAAAAGTATTTCAGTGGACCAGACCAGATAAGCAAGCATCAGAAATAATTCAATTCATTTCAATTATTCAGTGCTTGATAAATCTAAGGACATAACTAATTGGGGAAGAATTTACTATTTGACAAGAGAACTAGAAAAATTGTAAAGTAACCTGGCAAAAAAAAAAAGTTTCAATCAGTTTATTACACCATTTCATTAGTTCCAAATAGATAAGGACTTAAATATAAAAGAAAAAACATTTTTTTCCAATGTTTAAAAATACATAGAGCTATCTTTCACAGTTCTGAGTGGGGAGAATTTTTACCAAACAATAATGACAACAGCAATATCTAGTATTTATAAAGCACTTTGAAGTTTGTGAAGTACCTTACAAATCTTACTTTATATTTTTCTTGAACAACTTTTCATTTTGAAAATAAGGAAACTAATGCAAGAAATTTAAGTGACATCCAAAGTTACAAAACTATTAAGTGCCTGAAGCAGGATTTAAACTCAGGTTTTCCTGACCCCAGGACCAGAGTTCTAGTCATTGTTCCAAATAAGATACAAAAGAAATCACAAAAGAAAAAATAGACAGCTAATTATATGAAACTTTAAAAAATTTCACAGGACAAATCAAAACAAAAAAAGAAGGAAAAGTTTTAATTGGTAAAATAATCTTTGCACCAAATATCTTTTACAGAGATCTGATATCCATAAGGAAATGAAGACTAAGAAATGTTCTCCAATAGAAAAGCAGTCAAGGGAAATGAACAAACAATTCTCAAAAAGAATCATAAACTATAAAAAAAAAAACATAATAAAATTGCTCCAAATCACTAAGGGAAATGCAAATCAAAACATCCTTGAGATGTTTTACTTCCTATCCATGAAATATGGAAATAATAAATGTCAAAAGGGTTGCAGGAAAACAGACAGACTAATAAAATGTTGGTGCAACTGTGAATTGGTTTAACCATTCTGAAAAGCAATTTTCCAATTATACTAAGAATGTGATTAAAATGTTCATACCCTTTGACTCAGAGATCCTATTACTAGACATATACCCCAAGGAGTGTATATAGCTAGCAAGAAAATTCACATATATACCAAAAAACTTAAAGAAGCACTCTGTCAGTGAAATACTGGGGAAAAGTGGATAAGATGGCAGAGTAAAAATCAGCATTTTTCCCCAGCTCACCCAATATGCCTCTTCTAAAACAACCCAAAAAACACATTATTCTAAAATATGGTCAGGAAAGCCAAGAAAAAGTAACAATAAATAATCTGAGATTTTTTTTCCAACCCAGAGGCAGCAACCCCCATGTGGGGGAAAGTAAAGATGAGAGTCTGAACATCAGGATTGAAAGTACTAGGTCAAAAAGAGATCCCAGGGAACCCCTGACCAAGGACTGGGATCAGGAATGGGTGCTAGTTGGCAACTTTGTCACCTGTTACCCAGTTTCTGGTGAGGGAAAAGTCAAGGAAGATCCTACCCATGTATAGAGTGAGTAGCAAGTTTAAAAATATGTAGCAGTGTGGATTTGAGCCTGAGGAGCAGGGAGACTCAGTTCCAACTTTTAGCCCTATACATAAGGCCTATAGAAGAATAATGAGAACAAGAAAGCAATATAAAGATGAGCCAAGCACTTTCTTGCTCTGAGCTTTCAGAACTTCCCAGAGAGCTAACAATAACTGAGTTCAATACCTGTCTACTGAAACTCAACTACACGCAATTCAATAGACCCAAACCTAGTCAAGAACTTGAGGAGCTTATACTAAAAGGTCAGTGAACAAACCTCTCCCCAGATCACATTATCTTAGAAGCATTAAAAATTTTCAGGTACCTAAACTAAGCTGTAAAATCATCAGGACACCAAAAAATACAAAATCTTGGGTCACATATGTTCCCCAAAAGTGAACAGAACTCAACATTAACAAAAAATCCAAAGTCAAGAAATAAGTGGAATAATGAGCAAACAAAAGACCTCACCATAAAGAGCTACTGTGGTGATAGGAATGCTTAAGACACAAAATCAGAAGAAAACCATTTGAAACACGAGCAAAATCTTAAGAAAAATGCAGACTGTATTCAAGCACAACAAGGTTCCTAGCAAAGGAAAAAATCTTTTTTTTTTTTTGTAAGGAACAAAAAAATTGGTGTTTTTTAAAGTGGTATAGTATAAATGGGGGAATAATTAAGAGTTATGCAAGGAAGTTATGAAAAGAGAATTAATAATATATAAGAGGTACAAAAGTGATCCTTAAGAATTATAACTGGCTAAATGAAAGTTAATGATTCCATGGGACATCAAGAAATAATGAAACAAAGTGAACATACATCAACTAGGGAGCGATTCCATAATGTGAGAAACTCATAATGTGGGAAGACTTATGTGAACTATTAGAAGGTAAAGTGAGCAGAACCAGAAGAAATATATGCAGTGCCTTCACAAATGTAAACTGAAAGAACAATAAAATGAAACTGAATGACATGTAATTATAATGATCAATCTTGGTCCCCAAGATGAGGCAAGGAATATTTTTTCTCCTCTGATGTAAAGGTGGAGAACTATGAATATGAAATATCACGTGCATTACAATTGCTGATTAATTTAATTGAACTTATTCCCCTTTTCTTTTTAAATTTTTGTTACAAGGAATAGCTCAATGGGTGGAGGTAAAGGATATATTAGGAAACAAAAGTTATGTAAAAACAAAAGACATCAATAAAAATAAAATGTTTTAAAGCAAAATGTGAATTAAAACAATTCTAAGGTTTCATTTCCCTAGGAAAATGAAAATGACTATAAAATATGGGAATAAATAAAATTGGAAGAGTTGTGGGAAAAGTCAAAAAAGCTGGGGGGAGCTCTGAATTTGTCCAGCCATTCAAGAAAGCAACTTGAAATTAGGAAGGAAGGAAGGAAGGAAGGAAGGAAGGAAGGAAGGAAGGAAAGAAAGAAAGAAAGAAAGAAAGAAAGAAAGAAAGAAAGAAAAGAAGGAAGGAAGGAAGGAAGGAAGGAAGGAAGGAAGGAAGGAAGGAAGAAAAAGAGGGAGCAAGAGAAAGGGAGGGAGGGAGGGGTTGGGGTGGAATGAAGTTTAAATGTCTCATACCCTTTGACTTAGGGGATTTCTGAGAAGGTCAAATACAAAAAGGTTTCCTTTATTCCAGGATACTTCTACCATCCCTTTTTGTGGTAGCAAGGAAGCAGAAACAAAGCAGATGCCCATTGATCAAAGAATGGCTAAACAAATTGGGTCTAGTTCTAGGCATATGATCCTATGTAATGGAATATTATTATGTCATAAGAAACTGAATATAATGAATTCAGTAAAACATAAAAAGAAATATGAAAAGATTCTGGGTTAGCTAAGCAAAGTTAGAAAACATATAAATTGAACAACAAACAGTAAAGCAAAAGTGAACATTGTACAATTTTACTGACCAAATTTGACAGAAAAAAATGATGAGAAAATATATGTCCTACTTATTACATATTCTGTCAGACATGCTATACGTATTAGATGGAATTATTGAAATATTTTTAACCTTATTTTAAGGAAAAGCTGACTGAGTAGGGGAAGGAAAGGGACACATTCAAAGACAATGCAAAGCATTAATAAAATAAAATAAAAAAAGAAAGACATAAAGAAACTTGAGAAAGAAAGGAAGAAGGAAGTGAAAATTATAATGACCTCTAATATAGTAATGCAGATCAAAATAAATTATTTTACAAAGTTTGTCTCAGATCACAGCTTGATTTGTAACAAAGACCTGTTTTGGTCCTGAAAATGGCCTTCCCCAGACTAAGGACAATTTTTAAAAGGCAAAGAAAAATCCAGTTTTCTGTCCTAGAAGTAACCTCAGACCTCATGGAGTTTCCCTTATGGAGATCCTTCCAAGGAATTTAGGACTTTGGGTCAGCTGATAATCACTTCTTTACTCTCAGTGGAGAAATCGAATCAATTTGGCTTGGATTCAGTTCTGGGTCAAGTCCTCATGATTCCTAGTCATAACCTCTTCCTTTATCTCCATTCATTTGGCTAAATATAACCTTGGTCAAATCACTTAAACTCATCTGTGAACCTCAAAGTATTCTGTAAATATGAATTATCTTCAATATCAGTGATAATAATTTGGAGAGAGATCTTTAATGGAGTGCCCCAGGAATGTCTTAGGCAATATCCTGTCTAACCTTTCTTTTCAACCAATAACTTAGACTAAGATTTATCAGAATTGCAGCTGACACAAAGCTGGTAAGACTTAATCAATATGTTGGATGATAGTCAAGATATAAAAAGATCACAACAGGCTAAAATGATGAGTGAATCCTTAAAATTTAGTATAATTATTAATAAAAATTCTGAAGGTCTTAGTAAAGGACTACAAATTCAGTGAATTAACATATGATAATCAGAAAAGCTAATGAGATTTTATGTATGAGAGTGGTATAATGCCCAGACTACAGACTATGGGATCATTATACTGTTCTGTACTGGTCACACTATACCTGGAGTATTGTATTCAGCCATGGATGCCTATCTTAACAATAACTAGTTATCTAACTGGCATATATATAGAGTATATATAACAGAGTATATAAAATATACATAACAGAGAAACTACACATAACAGATTGAAGCTAATCTAAGTGTTTAGTCTAGCAAAGAGAAATCTTTAAGACATTTCTGATAATTGTCTTCAAGTATTTGAAGGGCCCTCATAGTTATATAGAAGATTGGAGTAGCTTTGCTTGACCCCAAAGGGCAGAAATAGGAACAGTGGGGTAAGTTGTTGAGAAACAAGTTGAGGTTTGATAATAAGGAAAACTTCCTAATAATTCTAGCTATTTGAAAGTACATTGTTCTGCTTTGACAGGTAATCAATTTTTCCTTCATACAGGTCTCAAGCTAAAGGATGGATGACTACTAGAGATCTTGTGCAAAGTATTCTCATTCAGTTTCAGTCAATTAAATGAGTATCTCATGTTCCAATAACTATTTCCAAATATCCCCACATGTTCCAAATGTCCTATTTGCGGGAGATACATAGCATGCATCCATGAATAAACAAATGAATGAAAAGGCATTTAAATGCTTACTATGTGCCAAACAATGTACTCAAGCTGGGTGTACAAATAGAAAAGTGAGTCAGTTCCTTCTCTCAAGGACCTCACATTTTAATAGCACATATGAGAAGATTCTGTTTCACAAAAAACAATATAGAATCTGCCTTCAAGGAGTTTACATTCTACTGAGAAGGAGAAAAAACAACCTATACAAAGATAAATAAATATATTTTTGAAGGGAGAAATTAACAACTGGATATTAACCTAGAGGGCCTTTTAAGATGCCTTCTAATTTTAAAATTTTATGGTGATCATTTTCAGAGACAACCTGACAGTCTAGTAATTGTTTACCGAATTTGATGTGAGAGCCATCAGAGTAATACATTCACCAAAACCTCCTCCTCTACCCACCTCTCTCAGTGTCTAGAATTCTATTCTTCAGTTCATTCCTGTGGGTCAGGAAATCTTTTTAGTCTATTAGGATCCATTATTCAAGGACAACTTCATAAGGCATAATAGGGTTCTGAGTTGAAAGGAAGACATTTGAGAATGCTTGGCAGAGTTTGAAAATGGAGGCTCCTGGAAATTTCTACTGTTCCCTTGAAAGTTTGGTTTTAACCAAAACACATAAAATTTGATTTATCTCTTAAGTGTTACCTCCTCCAAAAGATCTTTTTAGTTATTATTCAGTCATTTTAATTGTGTCTAACTCTTCATGACCCCTTTGGGAGTTTTCTTGCCAAAGACATTACAATGGTTTGCCTTTCCTTCTCTAGATTAAGTGACTCACCCAGGATCACACAGCTAATTAAGTGTCTGAGGCCAAATTTGAATTCAGAAAAATGAATTTTGCTGATTTGAAACTTGGCATTACCTAATTACCCCAAAAGGTTTTTACTGTTCCAATATTAATGATGGAGGTATGAAACTGTGTTCCCTTTTGATCTGTAAAATTAACACTATGAAATTTCGTCCCCTTTGATTCCTGACCCCCCAGACTTCAGAGAGTCTATGAGAGCATATCCTCCTGGCTGGGCTTTTCTAAGGCAAATCACCCCTTTTCAGGAAATTCCAAATTCCAGAAGCCTTCAAAAAGTTATTTCCATTCAATTGGAGATGTAGATTTAGGGATTTTGGCTTTCTTTTCAACCTGAAACCTGAGGCTCAGATTTTCTATAAAGGATATTTCTAAAATCACTTCTTTCCAAAGTGTCCAAAGTAGCATGCTTTGCCTCTTTGGCATAGCTACCAGGACCCTGCCCGTTGTGAAGACATTCTCTTCTCAAAGAAAAAAGCTTTTTTTTATTTCTCTTCCAGGACTTTGCCACTGAAGAAGTCAGTCTTTCTAGCAAAGCTCACTTCTCATCCAACAATAAACTTCCTTTTTTGCTACCTAAAACTCTTAGGGTTCATGAATTCTTTCACGGAGAACCTGCACCGACCAAAAGGGAATTCCCATAACTTTCTGACTGCCACTAGAACCCCATCATTAAAGTCTTTTTCTTTCCTCTAATTCTGTTCCTTATTCCCACCCCCCAGAAAAATTACTTTATAGTTATTTCATATATATTTTGCATTTTCTTACTTGTGCCCATATCGTCAGGTAAACGATGAAGAACACATGATCTTTACCCAGGCAATTCCTTAAGGTCAGAAATTGTTTTCATTATTATTTGTGTATGGCAGCTAGAGTGCCAGGCCTGATGTCAAGAAAAATTCATCTTCCTGAGTTCAAATCTGGTCTTGGACACTTAAGCAACTATGTGACCCTGGGAAAATTACCTAATCCTGTCTGCCTCAGTTTCTTCATCCATAAAATGAGCTGGGAAAGGAAATGGCAAACCACTCCAGTATCTTTGCCAAGAAAACCTTAAAAGAGGTCACAAAGAATTAGACATGACTGAAATGACTGAAGAACAATAGAAAACATTTAAGACCTAGAACACAATAGATGCTTAATAGAGGCTCTCCAATTAAATTGAATTGAACTGAACTGAATTAATCCTAAAATTAGTTGAATTCAATGATAAACAAATCCCTTCTTGTCCTAAACAGAAGTCAATTTTCTGGGATTAATTAAAACTTAATTTTAAAAATTGCTGCACTCATGCCCCACTGCATGGTACACCCTAAGAGATTGGTTGAGTTCCTTGCCAACCTCTGGTCCAGAGGTGAAAGCTTTTGAAATCTTTAACAACTAAACAGCACAGGACTAAGATGATAACTAGCCCAATAGTCATGTCTTTGGCAAGGATGGTGTGAGCAAGGCCAATAAAGGCAGGGAAAAAATTGCTACTTAGAGGAGAGGAAAAAAAAAAAAAAGAAACACCATTGACTTCAGAAAGGGGTTAAGAGTAGACCATGTGAAATAAAGCTGGAAGGTCTGGGGGAATCATAGGATTTGAGAGTTGGAGGGAACTTGAAAAAAAAAACCATCTAGTCTAGTCATAAATGTGAACTATCATAACAAATGAGGAAATAGGCCCTCTTAGGGAGACATAGATAGTCTTGGAAATAATGTTAATTGCTTAATAATGTGAAATCATAGAGCTTTAAAGTTTACAGAGTGAATTCCTTATAATACTACTATTAGATAAATATTAAGTGTTATTTTCTGGTTTTTGTAAATAAAGAACTTAAGTTCTCATGTACTGTAGTCTGCTGCTTGCTGCTACATTTCCTCATCTTCTTCCTAGGTTTTTCTATGATCTCTCTCTCTCTCTCTCTCTCTCTCTCTCTCTCTCTCCCTCTCCTGTCTCTGTCTCTTCATCTCTGTCTGTCTGTCTCTTTCTCTCCCCTCTCTGTCTATCTCAGTCTGTCTTATACAATACTGTCTCTCATATCTCACTTAGAGATATTTGAGTGTGAAAGGTATAGGGGGGTGTAGGTACCTATAAACTATAATAATTATTTCTTATTTTACAAATCAACCAGGAGGTTATATAATAATTTATGTTCTCTTGGCTGAAAATCAGATAGACAGTATAATCAGAAGTGGCATATTTATTATTTGAGATATAGAAAGAAGTTCCAGTGGTTTGCATCTTCAAAGGGAATGTGTGGGACACAATAGTGGGCTCCTTAAATGCTTTCTTGTTATTTTTCCGTTGTTTTAATCAGTTCTGATTTTTTATGGTCTTATTTCGAATTTTCTTGGCAGAGATACTATAGGGGATTGCCATTAACTTCTCCAGCTTGTGTTATAGATATAAGTAAGTTAAGGCAGACAGGGCTAAGTGACTTGCCCAGCATCATATAACTAGTAGTGTTTAAGGCTGGATTTGAATTCAAGATGAGTATTCCTGACTCTAAGCCTATCACCTAACTGCCCAACTAAAAGTAGGAGATCTCAACCAATATTATATGGCACCCCTAGGTAGAATTAGAACAAATTCATGAAAAGGATAATTAGAAGAAGGCATAGAAATTGTCATCTGCTCAATTAGAGTCACCAATCTAGGGTTGAAAAGATTTCAGAAATTTCCCTCCCCCCATTTTATAAGTGAGTTTAAGTAGCAAGTCCAAGGTCATACAGATAAATATCACAGGCAATTTTGCTAGCTCCAAAGCCACTTTTCTTCCCACTATACTGTATTGTCTTTCATGAAGAGGATCTCCACACAGATAAGCTTTAATCCATGATTTAAATTATATATTTTGTGAAACTATCTTTTTTCTTTTACTTATATATTTATGTTAATTTCTTTCTTGTGTCCTTGTATCCACGCCTGCACTTCAATCTTGCAATAAGAAAAAAAAAATTGGGAACTCTCTTTCTCCATGACTCTTCCCTTTTTCCAACAGAGAGAATAGATGTCTGTGACCTTCAGGTCTCTAGATCATCTATAGAGGCACCAATTTCTTTTGGCCAATTGTCCATTTCCATTTCAGGGGAATTAGCTGTCCCTGACTAAATGATTTCTAAGGTCTCTCACAGTTATAACATTTTATGATTCTATTAATTATCCTTAGGGCATGATAATGCTCTGTACCACTCAGAGAATTTTAATATGAAAAACTCTCCCTATTCTCAAGAGAAAGCATAGAATATTTGAGTTGGGGAAAAAAAAAACAACTTAGACATCACTGAGTCCAAGACCCTTATTTCACAGAGGAGGACAATGGGGTGTAAAGTAAAATGTTTTATTCTAAATCATCAGATGCCCTAAATCCTACCATCAACAATCTTTCACATTTCTATAAAACTTTATTGTCTACAAAGTCTATTCAGATTTCTTATATCAGTTAATCCTCACATGCTTTATCTCAGTTATTCTTTAATAGACACCTTCAGTGGTTGATGAGGCAGACATGGTTATCTTAGTCCCCAGATAATAAAACTGTTTGCATGGCCATTTTACTCAAAATAACACTGAGATTCTCATTTTATAGATGAAGAATATGAGACTTGAAGAGTTGATTGATTTTCCTAAAGTCACACTGCAATTAGGAGGTATGACTGAGACTTGAATCTGGATCTCGAAGGTTACCAGGCTAGTGTTCTTTCTACTAGGATATGCTGACATCTAGATACTCATCCACATCGGTACTGCAGTATTAGTCAGTGTTGTAGGTATCTTTCCATTAAATATCAAACTCAAAATATTTTCGAAGAAAAAAGAATTAGTATCAGGTAGAGAACCTTCTTTTGTAATCAGAGCTGAAAGGTTACTTTAAAAAAGGGATTTGGTTCCTGGGGCTTCATGATGCTCAACTAATTGAGTTTTCCAATGAAACTGGGAATCTCAAAATTTTCTTTTAATTCTGCTCAGTGTCACTAGCATTAAATCTATCATTTAATTTTTCTTCCTTTCATTTTTTTTCTGAGAGAAATCTTATGCTTTACTGGATCCTTGAGATCATCTGGTTCAACAGAAAACAAAATGTTAGTTGAAGGAGAGCCTTAGAACATAGAATGTTAGCTGGAGGGAGCTTTAGAACATAGAATCTTAGAGTTGGAAGGAACTTTGGAACACAGAATATTAACAAGGAAGGGAATGAAGAGAGATTTAAGGAAGCAGAGGAGATTAGAGAAAAAGAGAAGAAGGAAGGGAGGAAGGAAGGAAGGAAGGAAGGAAGGAAGGAAGGAAGGAAGGAAAGAAGGAAGGAAGGAAAGGAGGGAAGGAAGGAGAGAGAGAGGGAGGGAGGAAGGGAAAGAGGGAGGGAGGAAAGAAGAGCATTTGATTTATAAAACCTGAATGAAGTGGCTGAAGTACTTTACTGCTACTTCTTTCTTTCTTTTTGCTTCAACTTTTTTTTAAATTGAGGAATGGTGGTTGTGGAGATAGGGGGCAAGGGACTTCATGGGAGAGAAAATTTGTTTGGTAATATATCTACCTAATAAGCTTTGGAGTTTTGGTGGTAAAATTCCAGCATTTAGTATAATTCCTGATATGGAATAGGCATTTAATAAATGCTAGTTGATTGAGTAAGATATGATGTAGTGACTGGGGACCCTTGTCTTCACCCAAAGAAGTGTGTTACCCATGTCCCTGAAGTGACTAGCTCTGCATTCCAGAATGAGCATTCACAGTGAACTGAGAAGACCTTGGTCCTAGTCCCTCCTCCACAGTTTATGAGCTTAATTGTGTATCCTTAGAAAATTGTTCTGCTTCTCTGAACATCAATGTGTTCTTATCCAAAAATGAGGTGACAACATGTGCTCCATACTCTTTTACTGGTTAGTGTGAATATGTATGAATTATGGGAAAGTGATCATTAAATTATTTTAATTTATTATTCTTTGAGTCGTTGGTCCCACTTACAAAGGTCATGGCAAGTTGGATTCCCAGAGCTACTTCTTGCATCATTTTAGGGGTAATCCTAAAGGTTTTCCTAACACTAGCTCAACAGTCCCCATGTGTGTGCTTTTCCTTTAACAATGGACCAACAGATTCATTTCTTTAGTAGAGTCATTTACTCAAATGATAGGATAAGGATGGTAGTCACAAAGCATTTCACCCATTATCAGGGGTATGCTCTACCAGAAATACATTAAGAGTTTCTATATGTGCTGGATTGGGGGTAGGTGGAATGGGCACAAACTTAAAGCATAAAAAGGTTAATGTTTCTATAACATATGCAGTCAAGTAACTAACTCATCATCCCAAAATAGTGGGACTAGAAGGGAGAGTTCTCTTTTCATTTATTGGAATGTATAATATAGGATGTGATACATAACTCAGCTGAATGAGCTAATTTATTGCTGGAATGAGTCAAACAGGTCATTGGCTCCGTGTCAAGGCTGACTGCTGCTGTACTAGGAGGTTAGGATGCTCTACCACTGTGCACACTCCCCTAATATTTGGACAAGAAGTCATAAGCCATGGTGGGTCATCAATAAAGGGGTGGAGTTAAATGATATCTGAGATGACAGCTATTTATCACATATTTACAAAGTTGACTGTCAACCTGTGATTTGTTGACTCTTATTGAAAAGTATTCCACTATAGGAAAGATGCAGAAAGTAGTCAGTATTGACAAGGTGAGAGAATCAATACTGTAAATAAAGGTACAAAATTTACTTCTCTGTTCCAAATTAGATTTTCTAATGGAAGGAACCTCAAAACTGTATATTCCATTCTCTTCTTTTAAAGACAAGGAAATTAAAGTCCAGGGAGATGATGTACTAAACTAAGTTCAAACATGAATCAGAGGCAGGATTTGAACTCAGGATCTTTAAGAACAAAGTCAGTATTCCTTTCATTATACCTAGATGGCAAAGAATGAATAGATTTATTTCTACTATAAACAGAATTTGAAACAGAACAGTAAACTTTATGCCTTTATTTCTAATATCTATATTCTGCCATTACTATTTATTATATATATATATATGTATGTGTATACTCTGTATATGTGTGTATGCATATATGTATATGTATATAATATAAAGGATCAGTGTTGGAAACTGAATGGATGTCCATCAGTTGAAAAATGGCTAAATAAATTATGACATATGAATGTTATAGAATACTATTGTTCTATAAGAAATGATCAGTAGGATGATTTCAGAAAGGGCTGGAGAGACTTGCATGAACTAATGCTGAGTGAAATGAGCAGGACTAGGAGATAAATTGTACACAGCAACAAGATTATGTGATGATCAATTTTGATGGACATAGCTCTTTTCAACAATGAAGTGATTTGGGCCAATTCCAATAGTCTTGTGATAGAGAGAACCATCTGCATCACAAGAAAGAACTGTGGGGACTGAGTGTGGATGACAACATAGTATTCTCACCTTTTTTGTTGATGTTTGCTTTCTTTTTTTCTTCTTCCTCTTTTTTCTGTTCTAATTTGATTTTTCTTGTGCAGCAACATAATTGTAGAAATATGTATAGAAGAATTGCACATGTTTAACATACGTTGGATTGCTTGCTGTCTAGTGAGGGGTAGGGTTAAGGGAAGGAAAAAATTTGGAACAAGCTTTCGCAAAGTTGAATGTTGAAAACTATTTTTGCATATATTTTGAAAATAAAAATTTATTATGAAATTTAATTTTTTTAAAAGAATCAGTGTTATGAATTGAGAAAAGTATATTATGGTTAGAGAAAGTTTCATGGAGAAGGTAAGATTTGAGTAACATTGTGAGAGATTCATTTATTATAGCTCACAATTATATACCATTTAAGAAGTTGCAAAACACTTTCCTCACAAGGTAGAGGAAAATTCTATTCAATTCTGCATTGAATAGAATTAGATTTTTTCAGAAACTTCTATTTGGGTAGAGAGAAAAGAAGATTGTCTCTGAAACCAAAGAATGTGGTTTCAAGTCCTGTCTCTGATACATACACTATTAGTGTATCCTTGGAAAAATCACATAACTACCAGAGGCTTCATTTCCCTCATTTTTTTTTTCTGAGGCAATTGGAGTTAAGTGACTTGCCCAGGATCACACAGCCAGGAAGTATTATGTGTCTGAGGGGTCTCATAACTGAATGTGGGCATTCCAAAATTATGATTTATTATCAGCAAATATTTGATTTGTATACCTATTTTATATGCCTATATACCCAGGGTCATATGAAAAATTCCCAGGCAAAAAGAAATCACAAATTACTTAATGAGCTCTGATAATCCTGCTGATTCCAAGTAATAGAAAGGCTTCTATTAGTTATTTCCAATTTTTCTATCCATCTATCTATCTTCATATGTACATGTTTACATAGTGTCTCCTCCTTTGGATTGTGAAAGATCCTTGTCTTCTACGTATCTTTTTAATCCCAGTACTTAGCACAATGCCTGGTATATATTCGTTATTTTTATCAGTTGTGACTGACTTATCTGTGGCCCCATTTGGAGTTTTCTTGGCAAAAATATAAAGTAATTTGTCATTTCCTTCTAGATCATTTTCAGATGAGGAAACGAGCAAACAGGGTTAAATACATTGCTAGTAAATGCTTGAGGTCAGATTTGAACTCGTGAAGATTAGTCTTACTGGCTCAGGTCTGGCACTCTATCTACCTAGCTGCCTTATTCCTGACATATAATAGATATTCAATATTGAATTACTGACTTCTCCCCCCATGTCACCATAGAATGTCTTCACTTTTCCTCCTTTCTTCCCAACTACATGCTAAAAATTATATCTTTTCTTCCTTTATCCAGAGTTTCTTCCCATTATATTCCCAATAACTCTATAGCCTTGGCAGTTCTCCAGGTTACGACCTAGTCTAAGGGAGCTGTAGCATGAAAACTGGGAAGGGTAGACCAAGTACCACTTAATAGCCCTACCCAAGTCTAACAGCACAGAAGCAGAAATCAACTGAAGAGTCAAGGTAGCCACCCAGCTACTCCAGCTAAAAAGAATGTTTGCTTTGGAGTGTTCCAAGGACTCTAAAGCTACCTAAGAACCTTCATTAACAAACAAGACAGCATTTTACTTAATCCCTCTAAACTGGGTGAGAATTCCTTTTCTTGGAACACAATTATAGCTTACATTTATATAGGTTTTGAAGTTCTTTCCTCTCAATACTCCTAAGAGGCACCAAGGCATTGACTCTATTTTGCAAACAGGGAAATAAGACATTATAAGTTAAATGACTTGCTCATGCACACACAGAAAGGAAATAGCTCTCTTAGAAGTTGAACTCTGGTCTTTTCCTCTATATTTCACTACCTTTCCCATAACAAGAACTTTTTTGAATTTTAAATTTTGAATTTAGCAAGAACAATTTCATGCACTTTATCTTATTTGATCCTCACTATAACCCTTTAAGTTAAGTACCAAAAGTATAATTGTTCCCACTCTTTATATAAGGAAATTAATGCCTGGAAATTTTAAATGACTTATGGGTGCAAAAGTTCATAGAATTTAGAGTTGGAAATTATCTAGCTCAACTCCACCACCAACTACCACCATCATCATAATCATTATCATCATCAAAATCATCATTTTTATTATTATTATTCCCAGAGAAGGACAGTGACTTATCTAAAGTCAGACAACTAGAAAGATGAAGAAAGAAAGCTTGAACCTAATTTTTCTAGTTCCCTAGTCCAGTGTTCATTAATGAAGATGAGAATGAAAATGATAGTTAATATCTATATAGTTCTTCAATGTTTGCAAAGCACTTCATATATGTCAATTCATTTGATCTTCATGTAAAGTAAGTGCCATAATTATCTTCATTTTGAAGGTGAAGAAAGGAGGCAGACAGAGGTGAGATGTCTTGCAAGTGTTCAAATGATGCATCCAGAGTGAAAATAATTGCTTATGGTACTCTGGTCTATATGTGGAAAATGAAAGAAGCAATGGAAAGAAATTAAGAAAAATTTAAAGGAAGGTCCAGGTGATTGTCTTCAATTTCTCTTTCCATGAGAGCTTATACTATCTAAATAACTTTCACGAAACAGTGAAGTCCCTATCTATTTATCTCATCTGAGGAAAAAAGTTAAGAGATTTTGAATTATTCTTCTGAAGATTTTACCCTTTAGCTACAACATTGAGTCTGAAAGTGGCTCTACTCAAAAAAAAAAAAAAAGAGTCATGCTCCTCAAAATAGGCAAGAAAAGTACTCAGAGAAAAGAGCCAGAGGCATGATTGATCTGGTCATGACACAGGAAGTGAGGAATAGGAAGGTTTAATGATGATAACATAACCAACTCATGTGAATGGATAACCAATTCTGCATCAGTGAGTCATGATATTCAGTGACTTAAGATAGCAGAGATCTGACTATAAAAGTCAATAAACATTTAGTAAGTTCTTACTATGTGCCAGGGGGTATATGAGGTGTTTAGGGAAGATTAGCACCTCTGGTGGGAAGGCTTTCAAGCTCATTCATCTACTTTTAGTGTCATCTATCACCCCACTCACACCTGTGACTTTAAGAAGCCAGACATACAAATTTAAATGAGAATAGATAAACAGTCCAATATAAAGGATAGAATAAAAATAAAGAAAGAAAACCTATTTGTTACATATAAGAAACACATCCTAAAAATTATGACATGAAATGTTTTAATGTTGAATATATCAAAGCTAAGAGTAAGGCTACCTATAATCAAGATCATTAGCTGTCAGATAAGGGAATTAAAACTCTAAAGGGGAATGGAAGAAAATTGAATACCAGACCACAGCTTCACCCACCTTCAGAGTATCCTCAACTATGTTTCTTTATCCTCATACTACCACTCCATTTCTTCTTCCTTTAGGCAGTAAAATAAAATTCTAATTCAAGGACCTTGATTTTAAGCCATATAATCCTATTCAGCTTGTACCATGGTTTCTACCAATAACATCTTTCTTCCTGGGCATCAAGCCAGAAAGGTACAGGGTAAGGGATTGATGTTAGCCATTAATACAAGTGCACTTAAAATAAAAATGTGACTACTTCTTCATATTCCCAATAAGCAATCTTCAGTGGATCTTATAACTCACTGCTGAAGCAGAAAGTATACAACTGATTGGATTAGCCATATCAAGGAGGGCTGGTTAAGAAAACTTGAGTAAAATTATGAGTTATTAAAATTAGTCTTTGAAATTCTGTTCTATGTTCTTTCTATATCTTTTGTCTACCCTTTCTGCCTGGCCTTGGCTATTTACCTTTATTCTCAGTAATCTCTTTCAATCCTAAACTCTTAGAATTGCAAAATGTCAGTTAAGAAAGGACTTTGTAGACCAGCCAGTCCACTACCCCAACTCCAACTCCTAAAATTCTCCTTCCCCCGTTTCAGAAATGAAGAAACAAGCTTCAGAAGGATGGGCTCACACAAGGCATTATAATTAGCCTCTATCACTCAGTATCTCCTATGATGGGACTAAGGTGAGGAGAGAGAGAGAGAGAGAGAGAGAGAGAGAGAGAGAGAGAGAGAGAGAAATAGACAAGCTGTATCTATGTATAGACCAAAATTAAATAACCCAACAGTAAATTCCTGATTCTTCATTATTCTTGGTCTGACAGTAAAGCCAATTCAATCTAGATGGTTCATGTAATTCAGTCTTCGTAAAATGAAAACAGTTAAAACAGCCTTAGCTTGCTCCTAAATGGCACCCAAATAATAGCTCAATTCAGTAGAGATTAGACATGGGGGACAGTTTAATCAGAAATTTAGCATCTTGTACAACATTTAAAGTAATATTAATGCCACCCCAAAAAACCCAAGAATATATAGTTATTATTTCCAGATTTGACAGGGATATAAAGAGAAAGCATTGTTTACAAATGTCTTGCCTTAAGTTGAGTTAGGTAGGTCAAGTTTATGTCTCTGGACCTCAAAGGAAGGATATAAAATGAAGAAGTTGAAGTCAATTGTTTCTAAGGGTCTATCTAGACCTAATAATTAGTGTTCCATGAAATAGTTCCAAAACCCTAGGCTCCCTTTGTCTCTGTACTGAGGTAACTCTAGGCTGCTAAATCTTTTTTTACCCAACTAGTTTCCTATTTATCATTTAGTGTGGGGTATACCAGTAATGGAGAATATTTTTCCATGAATGCCTATTTAAAGGTAGCAACTCTTAAAATGGTAAAGTTGGAAAGCACTTAAGAGACCACATGTTCTAACCCCTTCCTTTTGAAAAGAAGAAATCTGAAAATAGGAAAGAAGACTCATTTGTCTGACCTTGGAAAAATGCAAGGAGTTGGACTACTTATTTAAGAATTACATATGTCTTTGTTTTGATATGTTAATTTCAAGATATTTAATGCAATGGGGTATGTTGTCTTAAATAGGATTTCTCTTCTTACCTCTTGAGTTTTGTTGGGAAAACAAAAAATGGCTGAAGAATATTCTAGTAATCTTCATGTATTTATTTTGTTTCATTTTTTAATTGACTCTCTAGACAACTGTAAGTAAATCATTATATTATCTTCAAATGGAGATAATTTTGCCTTGTCTTCACTTTAGCTAATTCCTGAAACTTATTTTTCTTGTTTCACTAGTATAACTAGAATTTCCAATATTATTAAAAAATTGTGAAGACAATATATGTTTACCTTGAAATTAATATCATTGTGAGTTTCCGACATTTCTTAATTACAAATAATGATAGATTTTGCTTTTAAATAGATATTTTTAAATGTTTATTTATTAAAGATAATATTGAACTTCTTTAAAACCAACTAAACACACTAAGGACCTAATTATATTGAATTCATTTCAACATATGAAGTAGCCAAGATGTTTTTCATTATTCCCTCTAATCAGAGATTTTTAACTTGAGGTCCTTGAACTTGTTTGTTTGAGGTGTTTGTTTTTTACTATTTTGAAAATGATATTTCAATATAATTAGTTTCCTTTTTGATGCTATATATTTTATTGCATATACTTAAAACATTATTCTGAGAAAAGGCTGATATGCTCCATTAAACCACATTAAACTGCCAATGGGCCTGTGCAATGAAAAAGGTTAAAAACCCCAGTTCTAAGTCATCATCAAATTTTTAAATTGACATATTTGATCAAATTAAAGAAGTATACTTTAAAAAATATTTAATATAAATAAATGCTTATAATAAATATATTGACATGATTGTATAGTTTAAATTTACTTTATGATTAATGAATTATTAATGAATCCATGAAGTTCTAGTCCAATGTCTCAACATGATTTGAAAGTAACCATGGGTTCCCAAAGGGCATGCCAGAAGATTTTGGAAAGGCTTAGTACATGGACCCAGCCCAGCAGCAGACTACAGCTTTCCAAGACCCAGCCTCACTAAAGATACAAAAGCTGGTCTCTTGACCAGCAGGCTGGTCACTTGGTGATGAATTTTTTTGACCATGGCAACCAATGTAACAAAGAAAAAATACAGTCCTGAGTAGCCCATTTCTGCTTCTTATGGTGACATAGTGATAAAAAGAGAAGGGCAAAAGGCTCTAAAAATCACACAGTTTTTAAACCATCTAGAAATATTCAATTAACTATTGATAATAAAAATGTGAGTTCCTGATTCAGTGCCCAAGGAGTAGACATACCAGTGGAGGAAATAAATCATAGGAATCATGATATCCTCTCTATAAATTATACCAAAAGTAAAAAGTAATTTGCCTCTAAATGGAAGAATATCTCATAGGTTCTCCTAGGAGATGCAAATGAAGGAGATGATAGAAACACCGTTTCATGGGATTTTTGGTCACTTTGACTACAGTGCCCATGAGGAACACACAAAAATGGAAGTAGCATGGTATGTTCTATGGATGAATAGACTGAAATATATTACCAACAAAGTAATAGTGCTCTTAAAATAAAGGACATTGTTAGAGAGGAAGTGATAGAGTGAACAGAGTGGAGGACCTGAGGTCAGGAAGACTCATCTTCCTCAGTTCAAATCTGACTTTATTTACTTAGGAACTGTGTGATCTTAGGCAAGTCACTCAATCCTGTTTCCTTGGCTTATTTCAAGTCCCATCTTATATAAGAAGTTTTTCCCAATTCCTCCTTAATACTTCATATTTAATAATTACACTTAATACTTCTTTTTTAATTATTTACAATTCATCCTGTCTCTATCTCATTTATACATAATGCTTTACAAATTATCTCATTTGATCTCTACTTTGTATCTCCTCGTCCTACTATTTTCAAATCATTGAACCAAGTTGCCTTTTCCAGGATAAGCTCATCACTTCTAAACTCATCACTTGCAGCTATGATTGACAAGACCTAGTCAGTCTCCTCTCCCCTCCAATTGAAGATCTGAAGGACAGAACACCAGATTCCTCCTAAAT
Source organism: Sarcophilus harrisii (assembly GCF_902635505.1). NCBI lineage: Eukaryota > Metazoa > Chordata > Mammalia > Dasyuromorphia > Dasyuridae > Sarcophilus > Sarcophilus harrisii. Next base: position 623,836,990 of record NC_045426.1, on the reverse strand, counting down.
CCTTCCTTTATGAAACTAGACTTCCATATCATTCCACTTTGCATTTGCTGCTCAATGTAGTTTCAACTTCACAAAACAAGATGCTCATGGCAGATACTCCTGATGTCCTGTTCTAGTCTTTGCTTTCAGGCTTCCATTTGTGTCTTGGTCCCCTCAGTAGAATGTAAGCTCCTTGAGGACAGGGTCTATCTTTTTATCAATTGTATTCCCAGGGTCAATTGTATTTCCAGGGCTTAGCACAGTGCACACAAATGTTCATTAAATCGATCCTCACAACACCCTTGGGAAATATAATAATAATTATCTCCATTTTACAGATGATGAAACTGAGACATGTGGAGGCTAATGGCTTTCTGTGGATCATAATAGCTAGTATTTGTCTAAGGCAAGATTGAACTCAGTTCTTCCTGACTTCTATCCACTGAATCACTCAGCCACCCTTTTTAGAATGTAAATTCATTTATAGCAGGAACTGGTTTTTTTTTTTTGTTGTTGTTGTTCTATTTTTTTGTTTGTTTACTTTTACATTTTCTTTGAATTCCCACAGCCGTCTGGCACATAATGGGCATTTAATAAATGACATGTTGATTTGACTTGACTTTTGTATATTATTTATGCTGCTGCTGCTGCTTCTGGAGATGAGGAGGAAGAAGAAGATTATGTTGCTGATGGAAGGGAAAAGGGAAGGGAAAAGAAACAGTTGCTTCGAGTCTCTCCCTACTCTAGTCCATCTTCCACTCAAAAGTCAAACTGATGTTACTAAACCAAAGGTCTAAACATACCATATTACTATTTTTAAAATTTTAATGGTCCTTTGTTACCTCCAGGATCAAATTTTTAAAGTCCTTCATTAGCTTACCCCTTCATACCATTCTAATCTAATTCTTTCATCTTATACCCTTCCATGACACTGGCCTCCTTGCTGCTCCTCAAATGCAACATCCCATTTCCCACCCCAGGCATTTTCACTGACTATTCTTATATAGAATTCTCTCTCTCTTGATCTCTACTTCTTGGCCTCTCTGGCTACCTTCAGGTAAGTCTAAGTAAAATCTCACTGTCTGCAGGAAGACTTTTCCAAGCCTCCTTTAAGCTAGTACCTTCTCCCTGTGATGATCTCCAACTGACTGTTATTTTTTTCCATAAAGAATTGCTTTGTATGTTGTCTCTTCCATCACAGTGTGAGCTCCATGAGAGCAGAGACTCTTCCTCCCTCCCTCTTGTCCTTCCTTCCTTCCTTCCTTCCTTCCTTCCTTCCTTCCTTTTCTTCCTTCCTGCCTTCCTCCCTCTCTGTTCTTTCCTCCTTCTCCTTCCCTCCCTCCCCCCTCTCTCTTTCTTTCTTTTTCATTCCCAGAACTAATCACAGAGTCTGGCTCAGAGCAAATGTTTGACTTATTAACTTGACTTAACCATTTTCTGTTCATTGACTGTACTAATAATGATAATAACTTTATATTTATTGACAACTAAGGTTTGTTCCTCCACTAAGGGAATAGTTTCTCATTTAATGCCTTTGGACTTGGACAGGATAGAGCTCATATTCAGAGTTCCACATTTTCCTAAACAACTGACATCAGTCCAAACATGACTCCAATACTAAAGAGATGTCAAAACGTTCCCTTTCAAATCAACTTTAAACATTCAGTTAGATCCCTCTTATGGAATGGTAAAAGACCCAGGAGAAACCAGAACAGCATTTAATGTTTCTAAATGTCTTACCCATTTGCTTTGCTAATGAGAGAGGGTTTTTTTGGTCTTTGTTTTGTTTTATATCATTTTATTTTTTGGTTCTAACTCTGAATATGATATAGCCTCATCAATTGAATTTTAAAAGATCTGAAGGAAGAAGATATGGGGGTGAAGTAAAGGCAAGACCGGAAGGACCTATAGGCTTAATGTGGGTGAATAGTGTGATATAGTGGTCAAGGTAAGCATAAGCATTAAGAATGACAAAGAATATAATATGTGGGCATTTATATTCCCAGTTGTTCGCTGTCTTGATCAGAACATATTTGGAATACCATGTTTAATTTTGGGTTGTTATGTAGCAAACATTTCAACTCGACAAATATGTATTTTTCGTAGAAGGCAATGAGAAACCAATCTACCATTTTTGTCAGAAATTCTCCAAATGGGGCCAAGACAAATCAGACACAATTAAAATGACTGAAGAACAAGAGCAAGGGTTAAATGATCTTTGAGTGAGATTCTGTAATGTAAACAAATGGTTGAATATTTAAAAAAACTACTTTTAATTAAGATGAGTAGTTTGTTTTTGTTTATTGTCTTTTTAATTGCTGAACAGAGAGCTAAATGAGATCTGGATTTGGGCTCCAATTTTAATACCAACAATCCATGTGATCTGTGGACCTTTCTCCTCTAAAAATTAGGAATAATTTTAAAGTGAGAAGATATATACAAATGGCATCACAAACCTTAAAATGTTATTCAAATGCAGCACAAGAATTTTGTGTTTTGAGTCATCAGTAAACATTCCTTCAAATCAACTTGGTAATTTATATTGTGAAAATAACAAAAAAAATAAGAAAAATTCACTTAAGCAGGAAGAGGAACCCATTATTCTAGTGGCCTGCATCACATTTTTGTACTCATGAGATTTTAGTGTCCTGGGACAAAACCCCAGTCACTAAATTTTAGTTATAGCACTGACCTGAACTATTTACAGTGTACTCAAAAAATCCTCTGTAAACTGCAATGCTCCATTTGACTGTGATCTATTTTGATGGTTAATGCAGAACTCTTCAGATTCCTTCCCTCTCTAAGACTCTTTCAGCTAAGATTTAATCTGGTCAAGTGTGTCTGAACAAATGCAATATAATTAAAGGATCTTCATATTGTTAGTTTATAAAGAAATCTGTTCAGAAAAACTCCTAGGGAAGTTCCAAAATAAATCTTCAGCAAAGAAAAAGAAAAAAAATCCAGTCCTGAATCATCTGTCCATATATGCTCCCTAACAGTCTCCTCACCCTGAAAAGTCTTAACCATAACAAACCAAAAATCTACAAATATTTACTGAGGACTGGCTTTGTTCAGGACATTAATTTTGAAGACTGACATCTCACATTATTTATAGGAAGTGTTGAGGTTTCCATTTATAAAGGAAGGAGGGGGAGGATAAAGAGTGCTTGCTATTTTCCCAGCTAAAAGGAGGAAATATAACTTCAGTAACATCCTTTTAAAATAGATAAAAGAATGTTAAAGTCGGAAGGAAATTTGGAACACAGAATATCAAAGTTGAAAAAGACTTTCAAAATAATAGTTCAGTTTGATATGCCTCTTGACAATTTACAGAACGTTTCCTAACAACAGCTCTGTGAAGTAGATATAAATATTATTGCTCCCATTTTACAGATGAGGAAAACAGAGGTCCAGATAAGTTAAATGATTTTCTGAAGTCACATAGATAGTAGCAGGGACAAGATTTTACCTTAGGTCTTTTATCTTCAACTCTAATATTCTTTTCATTAAGCCATGCTGGGACCAGACTTGTAGCTACCAAACTCTCTTCCAGATCTAAAATTCTTACACTCAATCCCTGAAAAAAGTTAACGGCATCTTTTTTTAATTGAATTTTTATTTACTCTGAAATTAAATGCCGAATAAAATGAGCACTTCCAATACAAATAGTAAAACAAAAAAGAGGATTGTATAGAAAACCGAATCTTTATTATACACAACTTGCTATTTTTAAAAAGTATATAATAGATTTAACTTGGGGCTTTCAAAACTCTCTTGTTTACTAATGATTTCCTCTATGTATCAAAAATTTCTTTTTGAATGTTCCTCCTTTCAATTTTTGGAGTGTGAGGTGGGAGGGAAGGAGGGGTAAATCTTGTCTAATCTCTTCTCCCTGCCACTCCATTCCCACTGAAAAAAAGGAAAAACAAAACAATCAGTTTATGTTTAAAAGTTCATATCTTATTTTGCATCTTGAATCCATCACTCCTCTGTTAGAGGATGACTAGCATGCTTCATCATCAGTCTTGGAACTTTGTTTTGTCATTACATTGATCAGCATTATTGATGACATCCTAATAGCAAATTACTTCTTTCTGATATGGTGCATTCCTCAAACAGAAAGACAAGGGGTCAGGGACAAAACAAACAAACAAACATGTTAAAGGATCATTGGCATAGGATATTATATCAGATAAAAAACGATAAGTTATAAATCATGAGATGGTGTAAAGAGCATAGAGCTAAGAGTCAAGTCCTGGATTTTGGTCTAAAGTCACCTAAGGCTCAGCCCTAATAGGAGAGGAATTTACTCAATGATTGTTAAGGAATTGTGCATCTTTGATACTTTAAGATCCCATGGTTCCATGAGGATGTTTTTTTCCCATGATTCATCAAAAAATAATAATAATCAATCTGAGTTTGGGTTTCTATAATTTTCATGACCTACTAATAAACCTAGGGAATTGAATCCTATCTTTGGCCAGTATCTAATGACTATAGAATATATGCATGCTGTGTAAAAGAAAATTATTTATAGACAGTTTCTCAGATAACTGTCTCATATCTCGAATATATAAAGAACTTTGTCAAATCTATAAGAACACAAGTCATTCCCCATTTGAGAAATAATCAAAGAATATGAACAGATGATTTTCCAATGAAGAAATCAAAACAATTTAATCATATAAAAATGCTCTAAATTATTATTGATTAGAGAAATAAAACAATTTTGAGATACATTTTACACCTATCAGACTGAACAAAATAACTGAAGTGGAAAGTAACAAATGTTGGAGAGGATTGAGGAAAATTGGGACATCAATTCATTGTTGGTAGAATTGTGAACTCATTCAACCATTTTGGAAAACAATCTGGAATTACACCCTAACCTGCCTATATCTTTGGACCCAGCAATAACACTTCTAGGTCTATTTCCAAAGATGATTAGGGAAAAAGGAAAAGAATTTATATGTACTAAAATATTTATATAGCTCTTTTTGTTATGGCAAAAAACTGGAAATTTCAGGAATGCCTATCAATTGAGGGAAGACTGAACCAATTATGATATATGCTTGTGATGGAATACTACGTGCTATAAGAAATAGTGAGCTCAATGATTTTAGAAAAAAACATTGAAAGACTTGCACAAGATAATGAAGAACAAAATGAGCCAAACCAAGAGAATGCTATATACAGCAACAGCAATATTGTTTTAAGAACAACTTTGAGAGAATAAGTTATTTTAACTATTATAAATACCTAAATTAATTATAAAGGACATATGAAGAAAGACACTATCTGCATCCAGAAAAAGAACTGAAAAACAGAAATAGGTACAGAATAATTTTACTTATATTTATCTATTTGTATTTAATGATAGTCACATCTGGTTTCTTGTAGGAAGGACTTTATTTTTCCTTTCTTTGCATCCTTAATATTTAATACAATATGCTTAGTAAATGCTGATTGATAATTTCACAATGGGAAATGATTTGCTCAAGATCACACACTGATAAATGATTAAATATTCCTTTGAACTCTGGTCTTGTGATTCCAAATTCAGGATTATATCCCATAAAGATGACATCTTCATAAAACTTTATAAACTTTACAAAGTATTTCATCACAGCAACCTTCTAATATAGGTAATAAAGGCATTATTATCTACATTTTAAAATAAGATAACTGAAGGATATTATAGAAAAATTAGAGTGTTTCCATTGTAGCTTAATTTTCTAAATAAGAACATGCAACATGTTTTTTTTTATTTTATTATTTTTAATAGCCTTTTATTTACAGGTTATATGCATGGGTAACTTTACAACATTAACAATTGCCAAACCTCTTGTTCCAATTTTTCACCTCTTACCCCCCACCCCCTCCCCCAGATGGCAGGATGACCAGTAGATGTTAAATATATTACAATATAAACTAGATACACAATAAGTATACATGACCAAACCGCTATTTTACTGTACAAAAAGAATCGGACTCTGAAATATTGTACAATTAGCCTGTGAAGGAAATCAAAAATGCAGGTGGGCAAAAATATAGGGATTGGGAATTCAATGTAATAGTTCTTAGTCATCTTCCAGAGTTTTTTCGCTGGGCATAGCTAGTTCAGTTCATTACTGCTCCATTGGACCTAATTTGGTCGATCTCATTGCTGAGGATGGCCAGGTCCATCAGAACTGATCATCATATAGTATTGTTGTTGAAGTATATAATGATCTCCTGGCCCTCATGCAACATGTTTTGAAAAAAAAAATCCTTTGGGTTAGAATTTTCTCATTGGTGATTGTTTCTACCAAACCAAATGTTAATTCTGGTATATATTTTCACTTATTTACTACAGTTCTGCCCATCAATTCCTGGTGGTGGTATGTTTTTCTATTCAAATAATGCACTACCTACAAGTTGGGAACAAAAGCAATTTATATTTTATTGAAGAAACTATTGTATAAAATGAACAAGTCAGAAACCACATTGTCAAAAATGAATTTTTTTATTGCTTTCATATAAAAACAGAGTTTCAAACATAGCACCTCCACCTCACTCAAGATTGTTTTAGAGATGCAATATTAATTAGGTAAACTGGCAAAGATCTGGAAGTTTGTCCAGAGTTAATTCATTTATAATTGTATCTTCCTAGACTTGTCCCACTATCAGTTTAACAAAACTATCAGTTTAACAAAGCTTCTGTCTTCCATTAGCCAAATATAACACTATGTTTGAACATAGGAACATTGTCCTCAGTCAACAGTACACACACACACACACACACACACACACACACACATTTTATATGTCTGTCTGTCTATCTCTCTATCTACCTACCTACCTATAGTTATCATCTATCATCTCTCTGTCTGTGTGTCTCTCTATCTCTGTCTGTCTCTCTCCTTGATATCAGAAGATATATTTTTTACTTCAGGAAACAACAATGTTTCATCCTGGTCTCTATAATTCTCTATAAGTCTAAGCATCCTTCAATTTGGGTGTTCTTTGAAATGAATTGGTCGCTAATAAGATTACTTATTTGTTCAAGATTCTGGTTGAAAACTGAAGGGGAGAGAGACAGAGACAGAGACAGAGAAAGGGGGGAAGGGAGGACAGAAAGAAGAAGAGAGGAAGTATGAGGGAGGGAAAGAGGGAGAGAAACAGAGACAGAGACAAGACAGAAAGACAGAGATAGAGACAGAAATAAGGAGGGAGAGAAAAAGAAAAAGAGAAATGCATGTGGGAAATATATAACATGTCTTCTTAAACTGGAATGGTTAGGGGCAGGAGAGGTTTTCTACTAAATCAAATTTTCTGGTTTGGTTTGTTAAAAAGTTTTTGAAATGGGTATTTGGAGAGAGTCCATTGTTCTGCTTCAGTAAATAGAGTCTAGTGAACTCAAATGAATCTTTCACTGATAATTTAGAATCTTAAAGTGCCTCAGGGTCATCACTGAGAACAAGAACTCTCCTTGTCCAAGACAGAAAATAAAATCATAAGACCTGTAAAAGAGTGGTATGAGGACAGGACTTCTGGAGGAATTTCTTTTGTGCATATAACTTTTTTAAGCTTGTTCTGATTGTTTTTATCTTTTGATCCTAAAAGTGGAAAGAAGCCCTTTACATTTCAATTATTGGAGAACTTTGGTTTGTATGTGTAAGGTGGGGTAGGGAGAAAGTAAACTAGTCTGTAAATCATTTCAATTGGACAAATAAGATGAGAAGGTTCATTCACTA